>NC_084794.1:151373190-152029857 GCF_963169125.1 Humulus lupulus | reverse complement strand
CTATTGAAGAAAAATTCAAATCTTTTTCATTTTATATTCATTTATTTATTCAAATTAAAAGAGGTTAGTTTCTTCATTCTTCAAGCATTGTTCAGAGCCTCCAAGTTGCTAAGGTTATCATAGAGAGAAACACTTGGGTTTGGGGGTTAAAAGCTTTATTATTCTAAGTTTTTCTAAACACTTGGGAAGTGAGATATAGTGTTATTTCAATATCGAGGTGTAGATCGAGTTCTAGTTCAACCAAGGTATTTTTATCCTCGAGTTCAAGTTCTTCGTAGACCTTTAGTTTTCTTTTCTTTTCTTTTTAGATCCTAACACTTGTTTATGATTCTTGGTTAGGTATTTAAGTTTCTTGAAACTTAAGGTTCTTTTCGGTAAGTTTCTACTTGGATGGTTTAGTTCCCTTTTCATATTCATTATTTAGAAATACTCACCATTCTTTCTGTTTGTTTTAGGAGTGTTTCAAATCCTGTTCTTGTCTCCATATCCCAGTTTTTTGGTAAAGAAAATATGATAGATTTTATGTGTTTATATGTTTATGCTACGATATATATATATATATAAAAATATGTCTTGTAGTCATTTGGGGCTTATAGTTACTTAGATAGCAAATCCCAAGAATTTTTATCATTTTCATGGGTTAGAGTTATGACTTACCCTACCTCGATTAGCAGACAGAGGACCTAGATTGGTTATCATATACTACCATGTTATCTAACCTACCTCGATTAGTAGAGAGAGGACTTAGATGGTTTATTACATGCCATGCTAATGAGTTAATGGCATTAATATTGTAGTCCTATATGATATATGTTTTTATAGTCTTATGTTTTATAGTATATGTTTATGATTAAGTATTGTGTTTATGATTTATGTGTTAGTAGATTTTCCTTGTTGGGCAGTAGGTTCATTCCTTTATTTTTAGCTTGATGCAGGGAAGTGAATATGGAAGGTGGAAAGATTCATGGCTACTTGGCTTGTGTGTTGAGGATGAATGGATTGAATGGATTGTGTGAACGATCGAACATGACGTTATTTTTAAGTCTTTTGAATTATGTTTCCTTTGTAATTCCGCACTTAGTTTTTTTTAAATAATTGATTTAAGTTTATTGTTTATGTTTTTATGTATTAAACAATGGGCACCCATACCGTATTTAATATTTCATATTTTACTTTTATTCTGCAAAATATTTATTTTGGGGTTTTAAATAATGTTATGTTATTTCTTATGTATGTTTCCAAAAATAGTAGCTATGTCTAGTAGTTTTAAAGGTCCAAGGTCTTAGAAATAGTTGGGTCATTACACAAAACTCACCAGTCAACACTTGAGCAATAAAGCTCAAGAACACCTCAAGAACATTAAGAAACCATATCAGAAATTCAATGGAAGATAGAGTCTAGAGCTCACCTAAATTATGATCCAAGTCCTCCTAGTTGTAGATAATCCAATCCCAAGTTTAGGCCTTCAATTCCCAAGCTTTTCAGTCATTAATCCCCTTAGTTCTCAAGAAATCCCCTTATGAAAGAGAGGGAGAGAGTCGGTTGGGAGAGTGTGTGAGCTGATAAAAGTGTGAGTGTTTTCTTTTGTTTCCTTAAGGTTCAAGTAACTTAAACTAATCCCGAGGCACGGGGTACCAAAAACATCCCCGAGGGTAAAATGGTCAAAATCCCCAATATTCCCTCCTAATATCACTAACCCCAAATATATCATAAATTATTCATTCCCGCTATTCGATAACCCGATAATGTATCAGTTATCCAAAATACCCCTTGACTCGCCCCGAGTCGGTATTGTGTCTCGTTGTGACTATCCCGCTAACTTGCTCCCTAGGATCGTCTCGTGCTGAGTAACCCAAATAAACCCACATAATAATGTGTTCTCTCACATAGACCACATATATGCACATATATACAATTTCGCCCATAACGGGCCAAATTACGAAAATTTCCCTTCTAATAAGAAACGAGCGCACATACATATCTAGTCATATTATCATATAACTCACATAATCACATAATTACACACAAATATGTCTCATATAAACATATAATTCCTTAAATTTTCATCATGGCCCCCTAATAAAGGCCCTAAGCCTTATTAGGTAATTTTGGGACGTTACAGCTCTACTTAACCAATATTGTACTTAAGCATAAAATATACTCGGATTAATTATGACAATCATATTTGTTAAATATATTGGGGATATAGTTACCATTAAGCAGTTTGTACGAGTTTGGAAACCTTGCTTAGTCTCAAATGTGTGCCTAAATCTCTCTATTAGTGTGTCCGCTTAAAGAAAGCTTCTAATCGATTATTAACTAAACAACCTATCTTATTTTCTATGCCCCTTTTTGAGGAGGAAATGAAATCATCGAGTTTATTAAAGTAATTAATTATCTTAGAAGATCTTTTTATTGTTTTATAAAAATTCCCAAAGTAATACTTTAAATCATCCCTACAACCTTTTTAAATTTATAAAATAACCCCACAGTATTTCCAATCATTATTTTTAGTCACAAAATTTATATTATAAAAATATTTTGAATTCTTTTATTTATTTTCAAAGTATATCAAGTTTACTAAGTGTAAAAACTGTCACAATTTTGTTTAAACACACCACTTTGGAATTTTATTTTTTGAATTCTCTTTGTCAATAAATCACTAAAAAATTCAATTTCAAACTTAGTTATATTTTTAAGGTCCTTACAAATTTTTGGGTGTAAAATATTATTTTTGGATAGGTAAAAGGGTTCCCAAATATTGGATGTTGGGAAGCCTTAGTTTAAGTCCTTATTCTCTTTAGAAAATTTGGCATGTTATAAATTCAATTCCATTTGGTATATTTTTCTGAAATTTTGTAAAATAAAATTTGCTTAATGTGTCCAAAATATTTTATGTCAAAAGGATTATTTTTTGTTGGTGAAAAATATCTCAAAATTCATGGGGTCAAACTGACCAATTCCAAAACCTTATTTCTTCCAAACACTATCATCCCATAAAGAAGCTTAACCCAAATAGTATTTTTTTCTTGAAAATACATGTAGAATAAAACTTGGGTATTTCATGAACCCCTCTATAAATGTTTAAGTAAAAATAAGTTATTTTATACTTTGAACTTATGGTGAAAAAATATGGTCTAGCTTTATATTTTCACAAAATTCCTTCTTACACCTTGTTTACAAAACCATTTTGCACATTTTTATAGTCTAAAAACATATATATTTTCCCAAATAATATATGTTTGAGAAAATATATATATTCCTTTGCTACAAATTATAAATCTATCATGTATGCATCATCAACTACATCAAGATATAATATTACATCACCAGTAAGAGATTAAACACTAACAAATATACATGAAAATTCAGATCTAAACAATTAAAATAAATAACCTAAAAATAATCATGTGTTTACCTTTAGTATCTCGCAACTTAGTTTATGCCCTAGCTCCTTGGATTCCCACTTACTCAAGCTCTTGAATACCTTGAACACTCCCCCAGTAACACAATGATCATATCCTACTATCTCTAAGAATGGAAAGAAAAATAGAAGTTAACTTTGAAGCTTAAAGAACATACATTTCAAGACTGCTTGCATGCACAAGCCTTGATTTCTATACCTCTAAAGTGGACAAAATAGTAGAGAATACCTCTATAGAGGTTTCGCCAAGATGAGATAAAGGAAAAGAAAGAACATAAAAGATTCACCTTGATTCTCTTTGGTTGAGATACATGCTTACGTTCGTGAGATACTCTGATAATTTCTTTCTATCTTTTTTTGTAGAGAGAAGATGGAGATAATTAGTGTTTAAAGATAGAACGACCAGCTCAAAATGAAGCTAAACACAAGGTATTGGATTACCTAGTGTGTGCGTGTAAGGAGAGAGAAAGAAAGAGTGAGTGACACACGCACACACACACATATATATATACATTTTTCACTTAATCCTATTTTTCACTTAAACGGTATCCTGATTTTCTTTTTGTTGTGGACAAGGCTATAAACCAAGCTTTTTATATTAAAATTCAAAGAAATAAACAAGGATAATCTAGTCTCTAGTGGAAGAATAAAACAAAGAACATAAAACAAGTAAAACATGTAATAGAATGGACCTTCGGGTTAAAGAACCTTGATACATAAAATCACAAGTCTATGATTTTATGTGAATCACAAAAATGTAACAAATGATTCACACAAAGTAAGATTTGTTGTCCAAAAATCTCTATTCCTAGCCCCCTGCATAAGACTTCAACCCCTGCATAAGGCTTCACACAAGCCTTGAAACTTCATGCATGTCAAGCTTTCTTGATGAAGATCTTGGAAAAAAATTAGTAATCTTCATAGCTATACAGAGAGATGTTTTAGAGAGAGAGAGAGAGACATGAGTTATCAATTCCCCAAAAACTCAAATGACCCATTTAAATAGAATAGAAACCCTCATTACACTCAACCAATGATATTAGAGCATTTAATTTGAATTTCGGCACGCAAGCGACACATCGCCTGGAAGACGATGCCTCGCCTGTGTTGTGTTTCTAGGGACCAGTGATGCTCGCCTTCCAAAGGCGATGCAACGCAGGTCCCTTTGATTTGGCGCCCAAAAACTTGTCTCAAAACATCCCCAAATTCCTCCAAACTTTTTGGGTACTCTTTTATACTCCAAAGAACACTTTGTACCCAAAAAGATGATTTATAGATGCTTATACCAAAAGTCAACTCTGACATGTTGACTTTAGTGAAACCGTTATTGATTTCATACTTCTTCATGCCTAACCTATTTCACTATATATTTAACCAATAATTACAACACCCCCACTTGGTTATATACATCCTAATCCTCTAGCCTAAATGATATTAGTGCATAAAACAAAGTACCATTTGGGTTTGAACTTTATCTTAGTGAAAACACTACAAAGCTTCTATCACAATGCTAAGGTATTCTTCAAATATTGATCCCAACATTCCTAGTAATAAAAACTGGTAATGTATTAGTCACCTCCACCTTATTATTAATGTATTTCCCACTTTTTGCGCTTAGCACTTTTATGGCCTTGTGGTTATCCTTTCATGAACCATCCAGAAAGAAAACTCCTACTCTCTCGAGAGGCGGCACTACATCTAAGTTCACATAGGTAAAATTCTTACAACATCTTTGCTACTTTTAGAGATGTTTGTTGCTTTTAAACTTAATTTCATTAATCCTATGGCTTAACCCGCATGTCCTATAGCAACCAACATTTACTCATCCTAGATGGGACTCTAAGTCGTTAATGTTGTAAATATTCCCTTATCAACAACTTGTTCTTAAACATTGATATGTACAGTTGATGTATACAAGTTTTGAGTTGAGTTGCAATAATTGGGGAATCTATTGGTCCAGTAGTTTTAGTCCCATCCCTCTATTTGTAGAACTCACCAAATCTCTTCCAAGAGGTTTGGTAAATTGATCTGCCAAGTTTCTCACGTGTTTTGACATAAAGAAATTGATATGATACTCTTATCAATCAATTATCTCACATTTTCATGTCTTAGACTTATATGTCTAGACTTCCCGTTATATATTTTCTTGTAAGCTCTAATCAATGTAGCTTGAATATCACAATGTATCATGGTTGTCGATACATCCACCACAAATTTTAGTATCTCCAACATGAGATCTCTTAGCCACTCCATCTCTTTGTTGGTTGCCTTTAGAGCTACAAACCCAGACTAAATGGTTGAGTGACATACATATACACATGTGTTTCTTAGAACCCCAAGAAACGCTACCCCCTCCAAGGGTGAACACCCAACCAGTTGAGGAGAGATTCCTACACAATATATCCAACCTGCATTGAAATATCCTTTAAGTATCTTAAGAAACTTAGAATATTGGAAGCACAATTATTTGGTCCATTTGATGTATCCAAAAACTATTTCAACGGCCTTCCAATGTTTAATACTTGGATTTCTAGTAAACCTACTTAGTTTACTAACTGCAAATCCAATATCAGTTCTAGTACAATGTGTGACATACATCGAACTTCCAATTGCACTGTCATACTCAAGTTGAGCCATTGCTCTCCCTTCATTCTTTTCAAGATTTAGACTTGAATCGAAAGGTGTGTTTATCTCTTTGATATTAATATGATGAGACTTGTCAAGCATATTCTCAGTAAAATGAGCTTGACCGAAGGCATATCCATCCACATTTCTTCTAATCCTGATACCTAAAATGGTATCGACCTCTCCAAGGTATTTCGTTCGAAAGTGGAACATTGAAACCTTTTGGTTTCTAATATGCCTTTTATACAATTACTTAATATCAACATATCATCAACATATAGACACACCGAGATGACATAGTCACCACAAGTCTTAGAATAGAAGCATTTGTTCGTACTATTATGCCTAAACTCATCAAAAGCAATGACTTCATAAAACTTATAATGACATTGTTTTGGTGTTTGTTTTAAACCATACAATGATATAACAAGCTTACACCTATTATGTTCATTTTCCTTTAGAACAAATCCTTCTGGTTGTTCAATGTAAACTTCCTCATTGAGGTTACCATTTAGGAATGTCATTTTGACATCAATTTGATGAAAATATATGTTTTGCATTGATGATAAGGGAAACAACAATCTCATAGATGTTGTCCTTGCTACCGGTGCATAGGTACCAAAATAATCTATGCCTTCCTTTTGTCTAAACCCTTTGGCGACCAACCTTGCCTTATATGCTTGAATGGTCCCATTAGTGTTGTATTTTCTTCAAAATATCCATTTGTAACCTATTCGCATTGATCCTTGTGGTAGATCAACAATCTCAAAAGTGTAGTTAGACATAATTGAATCCACCTCATCATTTATTGACTCTTTCCTAAAATTAGAGTCCCTTGAGGACATAGCTTCTTGTAAAGTTTTAGGGTCATCCTCCACTTGATGTACCATTGGATACTTCCAAGTGTCTCCCTTGTGATTTCTATCTACTAGGTAAAGAGTCTCCACTTGAGAGGTTTTATTTTGTGATCCACTCTCTTTAAGCATTTGGATTCTTCTAGGCAATTTTGGTTGCTCTACAACCCTTGAAGGTAACTCATTTTGAGTTCCTTCAAATGATATCATCTCTTGAGGCTTATTGTCACTATACAACAAATTCTCAAAGAACTCAACTTCTCTTGATTTAATTATCACATTAGACTCCAAGTGTAATAGACTATAGGCCTTGCTATTTGATGAATGGCCTATAAATACACATTTGGTGGCCCTTGAACCCAACTTGGTCATTTTGGCTCTGTGCTCTTACAATAGGCAAGACCCCCCAAACATTAAGATACCCTAGGTTGGGACTCCTTCCTTTCCATGTCATATATGGTGAAATTTGATTATTCTTTAGAAAAATCCTATTTAGAATATGACAAGCTGATAGTAATGCTTCTCCCCAAAAAGCAAAACTCAAATTTGCATGTAATACAATAGCCTCTATCATTTCAACATATGTTATATTCTTTCTTTCTGCTATACCATTTTGTTGCAGTATATAAGGGGTTGTACATTTATGTAGTATACCATACATCTCACAAAACACAATGAATTCATTGGAAAAGTATTCACCGCCTCTATCACTTCTAATCACATAAATTTTATTTTCTAATTGATTTTCAAATTTGACTTTATAGATTTTAAACATGCTAAAGGCCTCATCCTTGTTCTTAAGCAAGTACACATATGTGAATCACCATGTATCAAAACTAACAAGCTAGTTTCTCTTTCAACACTTGGATAAGGTTTCTTTACCATCTTAGATTTAATACATATTTTGCATTTATCCTGCTCAACATCATTGAATAAAATTAAGCCACATTGATAACTCTTTTAATTGTACTATAACCTATATGAGCAAGTCTATTATGCGACAAAATAATATAGAATCAATGCCAAGCATATCAAAGGAAGATGATTATTATCAAAACATGACTCTTTGGTACACAATTTGATCATTCCATCACAAACATACCCTTTCCCCACAAAGTAATTCCCTTAGACAAGATTAGCTTACCGGACTCAAACATTGTTTTGATACCCAGTTTGCTCAACAAGTTCCCTTTAACAAGATTCATACTTATATCTAAAATATACAACACGTTATTCAAAAGAACCTTCTTCCCAGATGTGAAGTAGATATCAACATCCCCCTTGCCCAACACTTTGGATCTATGCTCATTTTTCATTTAGATCTCATGGCCATCTTTTGATTCTTTAAAAGTTTTGAAGACCTCTTTATTATATATTACATGAATGGTGGCACAAATGTCATTCCACAATACTTGCACTTAGCAACCAAATTTTCTTCGATTGTGTTGATCCTACCCACAATGAATGATTTTAACAATGTTATCTTTAGCGTAGAAAAATTATTCACAATAACTTGTAGCTCATGTACTTCGTGGAGTAATGGTTTTCCATTAAACAATTTAAATTCCGTGTATTGAGTTTTGAGGAAATTCTTGGTACCTTCTGCTTCGATTTTTGTACTTCTTCTCAAGTGCATCCCATATCTCCTTTGTCGATGTTGTATAGGTGTAGAGAACATAGAGATGACCCGAGAGGGCGTTGAGTATCTGACCTCAACATATTAGCTCATTTTCTTCCATTTTCTTCCTTTCCTTGATAACAACTTAAGTATCATCATCCTTTGGAGCATCCAAAGTCTTCCAATCTTTGTCTAGGATGTAGTGAAATTTCTATGATGTGAGAAGAAACTTGATCTTGTCTTACCAACCTACAAAGTTTGAGTCATCGAATCGATCTAGTCTCACTAGATCCTGAGACATAAACTTGAGGGTTGAGATTAGGGAGATTTCTTCCATAGTCTTGGTTAGAAGATAAAGCATAGAGATAAACAATCTTTGATACAGAACTTCGGTTTGGGGTTAGAGACTTTTTATTGTTGGGGATCAGGCTATAAACAAAACTTAGTATATTAAAATTCATAGGAATAAAAATTGATAATCTATTCTCTAATGGAAGAATAATACAAAGAACATAACACAAATAAAATGTAGTGTCCCAAAATATTTACTTAGCTAGCTAGCTAGCTAGTAGTAGTAGTAGTAGTAGTAGCAGTATTAGTAGTAGTAGTAATTAGTATTAGTTGTAGTATGATAGTTTTCGTGGATTTTGGTTCAAACTCATAGCAACAGTTATAGATTTTATAAGTTTAACCTATAGCATAAGAATATTAATTATAGCATAAGGTTTGATTAATATTGCTGGTTCGAGAAATATATTTATTATAACCTAAGGTTTAGATAGAACTATTAAGAGAATGACACTTGTCGCAATCATGTTTATTGGAGGATTTAAGAATTTTAAGTAAATAATTTAGTGAAACTAGAATCTAGGAGCTCTAGAACCTTCTAGCACCTAGTAGAATCATGTTTAGACTTAGTCAAGCTGTTTAATCAATTTCAAATATGCTGAATAAGTGCAAATGCGTTTTTGATATATCAACGTAGCCAATATACTGCCTACGAAAGATACGGAAAACACGTTGACTTCGAACGAACGATCGAACGGAGGCTCGGGAACATAGTGGAAGTGATATATCGGCCCCACCCTTGCATTTTTTAACTCCGTGGAATCCGAGCTTAAAACATCCCTTAACCTCTTAGACTTGCCTTTGAACAACTTTGACCGAGTTCTAGGCATCTGTTGAATGAAAATTCTAATCTTTTTCATTTTATATTCATTTATTTATTCAAATTTAAAGGGATTAGTTTCACTCCTTGAACTCTATAAATTGGACCTAGTACTCAGCCATTTTCTTAATTCTTCAAGCAGTCTCCAGAGCCTCCAAGTTGCTAAGGTTATCATAGAGAGAAACACTTGGGTTTTTGGGTTAAAAGCTTTATCATTCTAAGCTTTTCTAAACACTTGGGAAGTGAGATATAATGTTATTTCAGTATCGAGGTGTAGATCGAGTTCTAGTTCAACCAAGGTAATCTTATCCTCAAGTTCAAGTTCTTCATAGTTCTTTAGATTTCTTTTATTTTCTTTTCAAGATCCTAACTCTTGTTTATGATTCTTGGTTAGGTATTTAAGTTTCTTGAAACTTAAGGTTATTTTCGATAAGTATCTACTTCGATGGCTTAGTTCCCTTTTCATATTCATTCATTAGAAATACTCACCATTCTTACTATTTGTTTTAGAAGTGTTCCAATCCTGTTCTTGTTCTCAAATATCCCAGTTTTTTGTAAGGAAAATGGGATATATTTTAGGTGTTTATATGTTTACATTATGATATGTTTTATGCTATGATATATATGAATTTGTCTTGTAGTCATTTGGGGCTTATAGTTGCTTAGACAGCAAACCCCAATATTTTTATGTCGCTTGGTGCTTATAGGTGCTTAGATTGCAAACCCCAAGAATTTTAATCATTTTCATGGTATAGAGTTATGATTTACCCTACCTCGATTAGTAGACAGAGGACCTAGATGGATTATCATATACTACCATGTGATCTAACCTACCTCAATTAGTAGACAGAGGACCTAGATGGTTTATCACATGCCATGTTAATGAGTTAATGGCCATTAATATTGTAGTCCTATATGAGATAACTTTTTATAGTATATATTTATGATACAAGTCTTATGTTTATGATTTATGACTTAAGTGTTATAAGATTTTCCTTGCTTAGCATTAGGCTCATTCCTTTATTTTTAGCTTGATGCAGGAAAATTATTATGGAAGGCGGAAAGATTGATGGCAGCTTGGCTTGTGTGTTGAGGATGAATGGACTGAATGGACTGTGTGACGATCGAGGATGAAGTTATTTTTAAGTCTTTTGAATTATGTTTCTTTTGTAATTCCGCACTTAGTTTTTTTTAAACAATTATATATGTTTATTGTTTATGTTTTTATGTATTAAACAATGGGTACCCATATCGTATTTTATATTTCACATTTTGGGGTTTTACATAAAGTTATGTTATTTCTTATGTATGTTTCCCAAAATAGTAGCTATGTATAATAGTTTTAATGGTCCAAGGTCTTAGAAATAGTTGGGTCATTACATAAAACAAGTAATAGAATGGACATTTGGCTTAAAGAATCTTCGTAGATAAAATCACAAGTCTATGATTTTATGTGAATCACCAAAATGTAACAAAGGCTTCACGCAAATTAAGATTTGTTGTCAAAAATCTCTATTCCTAGCCCCATCCTTGAGATTGCTTGAAGATATTCAATGAAATGAGTTTAGGATTCACATGCCTTGAAGATATTAATGACGGTTTTGGAGAAAATTAGTAATCTTGAGAGCTAGAGAAAGAGGTTTTCGAGAGAGAGAGTTAAGTGATCACTTCACCAAAAACTCAAATGACCCCCTTAAATAGTATAGGAACCCTTATTAAACTCACCAAATGTGATTAGAGTATTTAATATAAATTTTGGAGCCAAAAGAATATCATTGTATGATCCTGTACCGCCAAGGCAATGTGTTGCCTGCACATAGGATATGCATTGCCATCATGTAGGTGATGCGTCACATGTGTTGTGTTTCCAAGGACCAGCGACGAGTCGCCTCCCAGAGGTGACATAATGCAGGTACACTATAAAATATATGACTATAAAAATATATGTCATATAGGACTACAATATTAATGGCCATCATAAATTCTTTGGGCTTGTTAGCTAAGCAAGTCATATGCCCATACATTTGTGGGGCTTGCTAGCTAAGCAAGTCATATGACCCTAAATTCTTGGGGCTTGCTAGCTAAACAAGTTATATGCCCAAGGTCTATAAAATATATTCTTGAGCTTGTTATCTAAACAAGTCATATGCCCAAGGACTAGAAGACATATTATACATATACATATCATAACATAAACATATCATAACATATAAGCACATAAAATCTATCATATTTTCTTTACCAAAAGCCGAGATATTTGGGAACAAGAACGGGATTAGAACACTCCTATAAACCAACAGTAAAAATGGTGAGAATCTAAAGAAAAGAGATGAAAAAAACATTAAACCATCCAAGAGGAAACTTACCAAGAAGAAACTTAAGTTTCAAGTACTTAAATACCTAATCAAGAATCATAAACAAGAGTTAGGATCCGAATAAAAGAAAACTATAGAACCATTAAGAATTGAACTTAGGAATAAGAATACCTTGAATGATCTTATGGATTGATCTAAACCTCAATACCGCAATCACACATCATCTCACTTCCCAAGTGTTTAGAAAAGCTTATAATGATAAAGCTTTTATCCCAAAACCCAAGTGTATCTCTCTATAGTAATACTAGCACCTTGGAAGCTATGATCAATTGCTTGAAGAATGAGAAAATGTCTGAGTTCTAGGTCCTATTTATAGAGTTCAAGGAGAGAAACTAACACCTTTTAATTTGAATAAATAAATGAATATAAATTGAAAAAGATTTGAATTTTCGTTCAACAGACGCCCATAACTCGGTGAAAATCGTTCAAAGGCAGGTCTAAGTGGTTAAGGGTATTTTTAAATTCAAAAATCATCAACATTCAAAAAATCAAGCTTGGAGCTGATATATCGCCCCCCCATAGGCGATATTCCCGAGCCCTGTTCGTACGTTTGTGCAAAGTCGACATGTTTTCTGTTTCTTCCGTAGGCTTTATATCGGCCCCTATGCTGCGATATATCAGCATGCATTGATATTTTAAACACTAATTTGCACTTTTTTTCACCATATTTTGAATTGGATAAACAGCTTTGACTGAGTCACAATACGACCCTAATAGCTTCTGGAAGGTTCTATAGCTTTTAGATATTTCTTTTATTAAAACTATCCATAAAAAATACTTAATTCTTTAATAATCATAATTATGACAAGTGTCATACTCTTATTAGCTCTATCTAAACAATAGGTTATAATAAATACATTTCTAGATCCAGCAATATTAATCAAACCTTATGTTATAATTAATATTCTTAAACTATAGGTTAAACTTATAAAATTCATAATTGTTGCTATGAGTTTCCAACTATGTCCTGACTTCAACCAAAATCCACGATAACTAATGTACTATGAACTAATACTAACTACTACTACTATCTAGCTAGCTAAGTAAATATTCTAGGACTCTACAATTCTCCCCTACTTTAAAGAATTTTGTCCCCAAAATTTAATTACAAAACAATTCCGGATACTGGGCTAAGATGTCTTCCTCCAACTCCCACGTTGCCTCCCATTCAGAACTATTACTCCATAGGACCTTGACTATCAGAATATTCTTAGACTGTAATTCCTTCATCCCTCTATCTAGGATGCTAACACGTCGTTCCTCATAACTCAAGTCTTTCTAGAGTGCTATCGTATCGTACTTGAGGACGTGAGATGGGTCTGACACATATCTCGCAGCATCGAGATGTGGAACACATTATGGCTATCTGCTAGAGCTGGCGGCAGGGCTAATCTACATGCAACTGTTCTCACCTTGTCCAATATCTCAAAAGGACCTATAAACCGAGGATTAATCTTTCCTTTCTTCCAAAACCGCTTCACACCTTTCATAGGAGATATCTTTAAGAATACTTTATTTCAAACTTTTAATTCCACATCACGCCGCTTGGCATCCACATAACTTTTCTGTCGGCTCTGAGCAGCAAGCATACACTTTCTAATCAACAATACTGCATCCTGCACTTCTATAACAGCTTCGGGTCCAAGAAGTTTCGTTTCTCCTACCTCATCCCAATGTAACGGCAATCGACACCTCCTTCCATAAAGTAACTCATAGGGTGCCATCTCGATCATTGACTGGTATCTATTGTTGTAGGAGAATTCTATCAGCGGCAAATACTTACTCCATGATCCTCCGAAATAAAGTACACAAGCGCACAACATATCTTCTAAAATTTGTATGGTATGCTCAGACTGAAAATCAATCTAAGGATAAATGTCGTACTAAGACTTAACTTGGTACCCATGGCTTGCTGCAAACTTCTCCAAAATATTGATGTAAACACCAATCCTCTATCGGACACTATGGTCTTAGGGATTCTATGCAGTCTTACTATTTCTCGGATATAAACGTCTGCATATTGATCTATTGTGTGCGTAGTCTTGACAGGCAGGAAGTGAGCTGACTTGGTTAGTCTATCTACTACTACACAAGCTGAGTCATGCTCCTTATTTGTTCGTCGCAAACCCGTCACGAAATCCATGGCTATGTCTTCCCACTTCCATTTTGGAATACTAAGTGGTTGCAATAAGCTTGCAGGACGCTGATGTTCTGCTTTCACTTGCTGACATACTAAGCATTTAGACACATACTTCGCTGCATCCTTCTTCATTCCCGGCCACTAATACAATGCCTTAAGGTCATGAGTCATCTTAGTCAACCCTGGGTGAACTGAGTATGGGGTATTGTGCGCTTCTTCTAAAATCTTCATCTTAATCCCTTGATCATTTGGCATGCATACCCGATCCTTATATCTCAAGAACCCCTGTCCTGAGATCGAGAAATCTGTGGCCTTCCCTTCTTTAACTGCATCCATAAGTGCTACTAATGTATCATCATGCCCTTGTTTGATCTGTATATCTTCTAACAGACTTGACTGGATGGACAAGTTAGCTAGTTTACTAATGACTACTTCTATTCCGGCATTGATCAGCTCCTACTGTAGCGGCTTTTCTTTTCCAGCTAACGCTGCTTGACTTGCATAACTCTTCCTACTTAGCGCAGTCATAATCCTTCACTAGTTCTAACCATGTGCGCTGCCTCATGTTGAGCTCCTTTTGAGTGAAGAAATACTTTAAGCTTTTGTGGTCTGTATAAATCTCTCACCTATCTCCATATACATAATGGCGCCAGATTTTCAATGCAAAGACAACCGCTGCTAACTCCATATCATGCGTTGGATAGCTTTGCTCATATTCCTTTAGCTGCCTTGAGGCGTAGGCTATATCATTGTCATTCTACATCAGCACACAACCCAAACCTTGCTTTGACGCATCACAGTAGACTACAAACTTGTTGTTGGGTGTTGGTACACAAAGTACTGGTATTGAGCATAACTTATCCTTAAGCAACTAGAAACTTTCTTCACACTTATCCGTCCAGTTGAACCTTTGCTGTTTCTGGGTCAAGTTGGTAAGCAGAGTGGCTACCTTAGAAAAGCCCTCTACAAACCTTCGATAATAACCTACTAGCCCAAGAAAACTTCTTACCTCTGACGCGTTCTTAGGTCTTCACAACCTCTATTTTAGTTGGGTCTACAGCAACTCCCTCCTTAGATACTATGTGGCCGAGGAACGCTACCTGCGAAAGCCAAAATTCACACTTCTTGAACTTGGTGTAAAGTTGATGCTCTTTCAATCGCAACATGGTCATTCTTAAATGTTCCTCGTGCTCGACTTCTTCCTTGGCGTACAACAAAATATCATTGATGAACACTATGAATAATTTGTCCAAGTAATCCTTCAAGACCTTATTCATTAAATCCATGAATGCAGCTGGAGCGTTGGTAAGACCAAAAGACATAACTAAAAACTCGTAATGTCCATAATAATTTCTGAAAGCTATCTTGGGAATATCCTTTTCCCGTACCTTGAACTGATGATACCCGGACCGTAGATCAATCTTTGAAAATACGGTCACTACTCGGAGTTGATCAAACAAGTCGTCAATTCGGGGCAGCGGGTACTTATTCTTAATTGTTACCTTATTCAGCTCGCGATAATCTATACACATCTGCATGCTTCCGTCCTTCTTCTTCACAAATAGAACAGGTGATCCCCATGGAAAATGACTCGGTCTAATGAAACCCAAGTCTAAGAGTTCTCGTAGCTGTGCCCTTAACTCCTTGATTTCAGTAGGTGCCATCTGGTATGGTGCCTTTGAGATAGGCTCGGTGCCCAGTACTAGTTCGATTGTGAAGTTAATTTCCCGAGTTGGTGACAACTCTGGTAAGTCGTGAGGAAATACATCTGGAAATTCTTTTATGACACGGACGTCTCCAACCTGTAGTGGTGTTTCCTTTACCACATCCGTGACGCTGGCTAAGAATACGTGACATCTTTTTTCTTTAATCCTCTGAGCTTTGAGAGATGAAATAAGCGGCGTACATAGTCCTGAAACTTTTCCCATAAAGCATAGTCTCTGACCGTCAGGAGTCTCAAACATCACTTTCTTGTGTTTGCAGTCGTTGGTTATGCCATGCCTTGCTAGCCAATCCATGCCCAGTATCACGTCAAAGTCTTTGATCTCTAATTCTATCAAGTCTCCTTCTAGTTCTATGCTTTCAATTTTGATTGGTACTTCTCGTAATATCCGTGATGATAGGACTACTTCACCTGAAGGCAATTCTGTCACAAACCTAGTTTTAAATCTTTCACAAGGTTTGTCTAATTTCTCTATCATTCCTTACGAGATATACGAGTGAATGGCTCCCGAATAAAATTATACTGAACATACATTATTGAGGATAGGAATCTGACCTGTGACCACTTTATTACTAGGTTCAGCTTCTCCCTGGGTCAAGGAAAAGACTCTGGTAGGAACCATCTTGTTGTCCCTTTTCCCTTCTGGCTTGAGCTAGGGACACTCTCTCTTTCGGTGACCTTCCTGAACATAATTGTAGCATCCCTTGGTGTTTATATGACACTCACCAGGATGTTTCTTTTGGCACATAGATCATTGCGGGTATTCTACATAACCCGACCTACTACCTCCATTGTTTGTCCGTGCTCTTTTATCGTTGTCGGATTGCTTATTGTCAGGATGCCTTCTGTTCTGACCATAATTCTTGCTAGGTTGATGGCTGTTGGGGTGGCTATTCTGACCAATCTGAGGTTGACTCTGCTGTTTAGACTCAGGCTTACTAGCTTCCTCCTTACTAACATTCGCCTGAAGCCTTTGTACTTCTATAGCCGTTTCTAGAACATCGGCATAAATAATAGTTCCAGGGTCTGCTAGCTTAACCCCTGGCTCAATTTTCAGTCTAAGTACTCTAATGAACTTGGTAACCCTCAGAAAGTCAGCTGGAACCAACTCTGGTGCAAACTTTGCTAGTCAGTTGAACTGCTGAGCATACTCTGCCACTATCAAGTTACCCTGCTTCAGACTGGTGAACTCCTTGACCCTTGTAGTACTTCTTGTGGAACATCTCCAGAAATCTTGTCCATGTCATGGTGACGACGTCATGAGTCTGATGTACTAGGTCCCACCATATTCTAGCATCCTTCTTTAGTAGAGATGAAACACAGGATATGCAGTCCGCATTGCCGAGATTCATGTGCGCTAGGATCGGCTCTACATTTTTGAGCCATTCTTCCGCCTTGAAGGGGTCACTTGACCCTTCAAAGTTTGTAGCATGTTGCTTATAAAGCCACTCGTAGATTGGCTCCATGTATTGAGCTGGGTAGGGCACATAGTTCGCCATTGGCCACCCCCCATAGGGACCAACTTGTTGGAGTGCTGGAGCCATTTGCTGAGGCTGTGGTTGCAGCTGAGGTTAAGGCTGAGGCTGAGCCTGTTGTCGCTATTGCTATAGTAATTCCTCAACTTGTTGTCATAGCCTGATGATTTATGCGATGTTGTCAACCAGCGGCGGCGGCGCATTTTGGTTAGCAGCAATAGTTGCAGCACGCGCTCCCCTTCTGCGAGCTGGAGGGGCTTCATTATTTTTAGGAGCGACGCTGGAGGCATTGGCATTGGTGTGTGTAGACCTTCTGAGCGACATCTTCAGCAGAGTTCTAACAGACAAGAAAAACATGCTAGAACTTACCCTAATAGGCTCTAGGGGAAAGACTTAATCTAAGAAAACATAACTCAGACCTATTAATTATGATTTCTTATGAAAAATTATGTAAGCCTTCTTTATAATTAGGGTGTGTTTCTATACTTAGAAAAATTAAGCCATCTTTATTATTTTCTAAGTCTGCTTCTAATCATCCTATATGACTTAATTCTCAGGCTCGAAACTCGTCGGTGTTCCAAAGTTAACCATATTGAGGGAGGGCAGAGATCAGTAAAATCATTCCCATTACTATGGCCCCCTAAACTCTCAATATAGAACTTGGTCCATTGATTTGTATCCACCCTCAACGAACTCAGTCATTATTTATTTATTTATTTAAATTTATTATGATTGTACAAAAATCAAACTCATACATGTCATTAAAAAATAACAATATATTCATTTGGAAAAAGGTTTTCACTAAGTACAATCATAAATGCAAAGATAATAAATAAATAAAGAAATAAACTAATCTAAAAATCAGGATCTTTTACATCTGACCCTTCATCTAACATATCATTATCTATCTCCTCATAATCATCATTATCTTGAGCCTCAAAATTTCCTCGGGGAAGATTCGTAAAAATTCTATATTTTTGCTCATTAGTGAATTGGAATTCCATCTTAGAGGTGAACCAAAGTATGAGAAAATAATATCTCATAGCTACTGGTAATTCATCTTCATCATCTATAGTGTCTCATATTTCTTCTAAAGATGAAATTAATGAAGGATAATCTTTAAAAAGCCTAATCATTAAAACATATTGCTTTGTAGCTCTCATTATGAATTGCTTAGTAGTTTCGAGGTGAACTATCTCCTTGTGGAATAAGAGTAATCTCTGAGTGATTCTTTCTAACACTCCTACTGTATTCCTTGCCTCTCTAATTCTTTTGAAGGCCTTCATGGCTCGGATATCCTCATAGGTCTAGGCTGCATCCATTCTTAACTGAAAACATAAGGACTAAAACGTTAGCTATAAACATAATAACTATAACATAAACACTTACATTGGCGGTTAGATTCGGAGTTTTAGCGTGTGTATCAAGGAAAACTTCATGCAAATGAACCGTTACTCTGATACCAACTGTAATGGCCCAACTATTTCTAAGACCTTGGACCATTAAAACTACTAGACATAGCTACTAATATTTTGATACAAACATAAGAAACAACATAACTTTATTGAAAACCCAAAATAATGTATCAAATACAAGATAATACAAAAATATAAAATAAAAATGTAATATGGTATGGGATCCCATTGTTTATAAAACATAAAACATAAACTTTAATTCAATTGTTTAAATACTATTTGCGAAATTACAAAAGAAACATAATTCAAAAGACTAAATGGCATCTTCATTCCATTCATCCTTAACACACAAGCCAAGCTGCCAAGAATCCTTCCGCCTTCCATAATCATTTTCCTGCATTACACTAAAAATAAAGGAGTGAGCCTAATGCCTAGCAAGGAAAATCTACTAAGAACATACATCATATAAGCATAAGACTATATCATAAACATACACTATAAAACATATGACTATAAAAACATATATCGTATAGGACTACAATATTAATGGCCATCATAAATTCTTGGGGCTTGTTAGCTAAGCAAGTCATATGCCCATACATTTGTGGGGCTTGCTAGCTATGCAAGTCATATGCCCATAAATTCTTGGGGCTTGCTAGCTAAACAAGTCATATGCCCAAGGACTATAAAATATATTCTTGATCTTGTTTTCTAAACAAGTCACATGCCCAAGGACTAGAAGACATATTATACATATACATATCATAACATCAACATATCATAACATATAAGCACATAAAATCTATCATATTTTCCGTATAAAAAGCCGGGATATTTGGGAACAAGAACGGGATTAGAACACTCCTATAAACTCAGATGACTTCAGTGATCTCTGGAGTCTTTGTTCAGCCACAAGAATTAACGCTCGTATCTCTCCTTCAATTTTCTACTCAAGTAAGTCCCTCGAACTTCTTCTTCTTTGAGATGCCATGCAATAGTTATATTTTGAGTTTTCTGGTGTGTTTTTGAATTCTGAGTTACCGAATGTTCTTGAAAGAAATGATTGGGGTAATCAGGCTGATAGGTATTAACATGATAGGATAAGGGGAAAACACTAAATGAGGCTTAGGAATTGGTTTAGGAGTTAGGATTATTGATTTAGGGCGCAAAATCGAAGTAAAAATTTGATTTTTAGGCATTAGGAAAAAACTAGGTTTTTCCCACCCTTTTTTAGAGTTGAAAAGTTTTCTTTGACAAAAATTTCATTTATGCTTTTTAATCTGTTTTCCAAATTGTTTGCATATTATTTAGTGTTTACATTAGAATGTTGTTGGTCGTATAAAAGCTTAACTTTTATACACGAGCAACGTTATCCCAATGCTTCCACTTCTTTAGTCTATTGGCCGTAGGTTCTCATCTCCCCTTCTTTGTTCGCAGATTTTCATGCACGACCCGTGGGGAGGTGAAAGGCCGATTGATGAAAACTTGCTCGCGCTACTGCTCAAAGATCAAGAACAGTCGTCACTGCAATTATCATAAATTCCCTTTTCTCAACACAACCCTGAAGACAGACCAGCGAGCAGCCCAACAAATATGGGTCGCGTGAAGTCCATCACTCAAACAAGAAAGAAGAATACAACCAAACCTCCTACTACTCGACCTGGTCCTTGGGCTGAAACTCCTCTGAGCAACCTTTAACCTAAAAACACTTCCTCGCCAGAAATTCAAACCAAAGCCCAACCCCGCGACGTCCTTCGACCAGAGATCGAATGGTACGTAGCACCTCCTAGTATTATCACCGCTAGGATGGTAGCAAATTATCTCAAGAAGTATGGCCTTCCTAGGATAACCCTCATCAAGCCCAGGATCGACCAGCGGGGAAACTTGCCTGGGGGTGCCTTCAGCACCTCGTTGAGGTATCACATTGAGCCCGGGGAAACTTTTCTCTACATCCGTTCTTCCAGGGGTGGCCAACTATTTCGAGGTCGCTCCCTTCCAAATCATCCCAAACACATATAGAGTGCTTTCTGCTCTCTATAACCTTTACAATCAGAAGAAGCGGTCTGTTCCTACACCACATGATATCAATTACTTGTTTGATCACAAATCTAACCCCAACCACAACAACACGGAGTTCTTCCATTTCTACCATCAGGAATTTTCTCACACCTTCTTGAACGACATTACCCACAAGTCCAACGTCGGGAAGTACTTCTAGGAGTACTTTTTAACACCAGACCTGGTTGCCCACAACCTGGCCTTCACTGAAGGAGGTAAGTTATTTACTTATTGGTCATTTGTTTTCTGTTAGCTTTTCTATTCGTATTTTAGAACTTTGGTGTCATTTAGGTCATGGAGATACGAGCAGCAGCCCTGGCCAGCATGACAAATATTGAAAAAAGTGTCAAAGAGATGGTCACGGAGAATAACTGAGGGTGGTCGGCCTACTTGCACCTCACCAGGATGTGAGGGGATCGACAACGGGAGGTGAAATTAGGGAGAAGTTCCTGAGCAGGACCAGGATGTGTCACAACCCCCGAGGAGGGCTAAGGGAGTGACCTCAGGGAACCCTTCAGTACTCCACGAGCAGCTACTGCCCCTGCTTAACAGGGAAAAGGAAAGCAGAAGCTTTCTGAACACCCCGAGCCTATACTTGAGTCCTCGTATGAGAACGGTACTGACTTCTCACTTTTAGATAGTTTGCCCATTCCCTGTCATTTATTTGACAAGGAGGACAACTTTAAATATGCGACTAGTTTAGATTCAGACTTCTTCATGGCAGAGAGTGAGTGTAGCAGGAGTACAATAGATAATGTAATGACTAGTAGTTGTAGCTCGGGTATTTTACTTATAATTTCTTTTCTCTCCATTTCCTTGTCTTTTTTGTATGACAACTTGTCCTGACTGATCGTATGCTTCTTTTTTGTAGACTTGCCTGCTGAGAAAACGTTCAATTTATACACCAACGACTACAAGAAAAAATGCTTTTAATAACACCGAAAATGTGTTATCAAAACATACGATAACACTTTCTGATGTGTTAAGACCGACTATGTTATCGTAGGTCAGGGTACTTTACATAACACTTTATCAGTGTTATACAGATGTGTTATTGTACTGTCAACAATAACACAATTTCTGTGTTATTTTAATATATAGATAAGTGTTGAATTATGTTATTTATAGTCGATTATATAACACTTTTTTTGTGTTATACTACACTTTAGTATAACACATTATTTGTGTTATATAATGAAGTTTGCATAACACAATTCTTTGCATAAAAAGTGTTATTGTAATAGATATTATAATACAATTTTAATATTATTGTTATATTTAGATATGTTTAAATTCTCATTATATATTTTATTTATATAACACTAATTTATTCTATTATATTTTAATTTTTTTATATATTTAAAATTAGCTTTCTAATATATACTAGCATCATCAAATGAACTTGATTTTCAAATAACAAAAAGTAAGAACATTCAACATTGTATTAACAATCCACAAATTAGTTTAAAACATTCAACACTGTCATCAACAACAAAATGTTTTTTAAGTATTCAAGGAGTCTTAAATATTCAACATAGTTAAAAGTTACTACTTTCAACACAAATAAATAAACAAAGTTACTACTTTCAAGGAGTCTTAAGTATCCTTTTCTACTTCACTTGTCACATCTGCAAAATAAACAAAGAAATATTTTATTGTTATTATCTAGCATCACAAATTACTTCAAGAAAAATGCTATGGAAATTATATCCAGGAAAGGACACCACATACAAAATAATGAATTCACAACTACACCAAAGCAAACAAAGAAACCAAACACTAAATTATAAGACATTGGTTATTTTTTGAGTATGAAAATGTACCTCTTGGAATAAATTTTTTAAAAGGCCATGCAACTGTGGAACCAACTGCTTCTTGTATTGTAAGCATCACATTATTAGGACGAAATAAGTAAGATTCTGGTACAAACTCCCTAGACTTTTGCTCATATTCCACCGTTGCTCTACAATTTTAGAGCATACGTCAATAATCAAGCACTGACACTTAAACTTATACCCAAAATAAACTATATGATTTTGGTTACTAACCTGTTAAGATGGATCCAAATTTTATCCATCTCCAATGAAATTGAATTTGATGTTGTTCTCTTAATAAAATCTAGTTTTTTGTCTGGGTTTAACAACTGTTAGACAAGACAATCACATTATTTGCAGTTGTAATTTCAGGGTCATGACAAGGTCGTTAACACACATGCTTTTAAAAGAAAAACATGCCTCGGTTGAATTTCAGGTCATCTTAAAAGATAATTTCAGGTCATACCAGTTAAAAAGATCATTTTCTTCAGTTAAATATCCTATATTTGCTATTTATCCTATGAATGATTAAAAATGGAAGAATTACTTTATTGTTTTGGGGTTAGTTGCAGAAGAAGAAGAAGAAAAGAAAGGCCATTAAGTCAATGTTGTTTAATAGAGAAGTTGACCATATTGTTATTTTCGACCTCAATTGTTTCATGGGTTGTAAATATATCAATGAAAAGGCCTATTGGGCACTGACCCTTTTAATTTGATTAAGAAAAAAAAAGATATTATGTCTAGTGGGCAGCAGACTCTACATCATGTGCTCTTAAGAACTTGTTCCTCTTGAGAGTATAATATGATTAATTCAGTCTTTTAAATCTGTAAAAACAATTGGTTATATGATACAAATGGTGGTAACCAACCAAAAGGAAAGAAAAGGAAAAGACATTGATCTCTTTTGTTTTTTTTTGTTATTATATTTTTGCTCAAGATTATTATTTTTATTATTATATTTCATTTCTTGGTTTTCTTTTAAATTATGGCTTTCTATTTTCTGTTATACTAATCATATCAACCCCTGTTTCTTATGGAATGAGCATGCATTTAAACATCATTTTTAACAAAACAAGTGTCATATATCTCACAATTCAGGGCCAATTTAAGAAGCGTACATAGCCATCTGTTTGTTAGTGTGACCATTTTCTATTAGTATACATTATAAATTCAATCTATTGTACTCACTTTGTTTGGACCTACTTATAGGCTATATAGATCATCAGAATACATTTTGGTTTGGTTTGGCAATCTATTGCGAAACTGCCTCAAAGTTCTTACTTAAGGAACTTCAGACTTTTTGTCTGATTTTAATTTGTAGGAAGTGCTTGTGTGTTTGATTCTGCAGTAAAAGGAAGTTTCAACAACGAACAAGGGTAAGATTTTCAAGCTAGCAAAGGGGTTCCGTGGGGTACACTATCTAATACTTGTTTCATAGATTTGTAATTTTGAGTCAGATTTTATATTATATTCTCTGTCTATACACGAATGTAAGGGATTGGTGATGATTTTGGTCTTCTTATTATGTAAGTTTTGTAGTATTGATCTCAGAATGAATCCTGCTCTAAGTCTTAGTTTTGTATTCAGTTTCTTTTAACTAAAAACTATACAAATAGTTTAGTTAATGCTCTCCTTCAGCTGCACTAAAGAATTAGAGAAGGATTCATTTCGAAATCAATATTAAAGATAATAAATAGTAAAATATTGTGTACAATTTCTGTATGTGTAAATTACTTTTGTTTTTGTGGCTTGAAAAGCTTGTTTGCATTTTATTATGGAGATTTCTGTTGAAATCAGTAAGGCAGAGTGAGTTTCACTTATTTTAGATTGATTTTCCTTTGATTAAAAACCTTATAGTAATTTTTGAGGAACCAAAAACTAGAGAGAACTACTGAAATTCCTCATTATTAATTAATAGACAGTGCTGGTATAGACCAAAACGCTAAACATTACAAGGTTGAGTTAGATTGAGAGGCTCCCCTTTCCCAAAGATTGCCAAATTCTTCTCTAAGTAAATCTCACTCTCTATCTACAATATCTTCCCAACCTAACAGCCCAGACAACTCCTAACACAAGTCTTTCTTATTGGAGGCTTATCTAAACATAAGTCTTGACCACCATTTTTTGTTAATTTTGCTGGTTTATTTTCTATCCATTTAATAGTCTCTAGTTCAAGAGATTCTAGTGTTGTGTTTAATTTAAAAATCAGATTCTAAAATAATAGCCACTAACTAATTGGGTTTGGATCAAAGACATGATTTTAGCTTAGGTTATGGCAATTAAATCTAATCTATACATATGGAAATAATGAAAACAATATGACTAAATGAAAAATCTAATCTATACATATAAAAGCTTACCTAACCATCTATCAATACCAAGTCAAAAAATTCAAACAACACACAATAAGTTTTCTTCCTTATATCACCGCAGCACACAAACAAATTTTCCAGAACCTACTTCTCTAATACACACAAGTTTTCAACCTTCCGTTATCACCGTAGCACACAATTTTAATCTCAGAACCTACTTCTCTATGGATGAATATTTAAGATATTCAAACTCCTCTAACATTTTTAAGATATTAATAATAAGAGTTAAAAGAACAAATTTCGTACCTCTTGCAAATTAACTTTGCAATGCTCCTTGCCAATTCGATCCCCAACCTAAAGAATATAATCAATACATAAAAGATTAATACAAAATTAAAATTTGTCAATAGATATTAAAACAGCCTTTGAAATGCAAAATTTATCTAATTCGATCTTAAAATTTGGGAACAGATATGAACAGATCTACCAAGCTAATTTTTTTTTATGGCAAATCACCAAAATGGAAAACAGATAGAAAGCAAAAATATGGTATAAAGGGAAATAAAAAAGGACACAAATTTGAAATTCAAGTTATAAATGCTAACCCAAATGCTAAAAAACAAAATCATATTTACAAATTAAAAAAATAAGGCTTGCTCTCTAATAAAAAATCAGTTCTATTCATTCTAGTCTCAAGAATTACATGCTATAAAGTCTATTGTTTACTTGGTAATTATTTTATTTAGAAAAATAGACCAATCATAAACTAAGCAAAGTGATAGAAGTCAAAGATAAATTAATCCTTTATCATAAAAGAATGTAAAGAAGAAAGAAGGAAAAAAATTAGTTCATCTAATTCTCTTTAGAGACTTATTACAAACAGTTTTAGGGTTTAATCTAATATTTTGTATCCATTCATGATAAGCACCCAATTAATGAATAAACTACATTTATACAATGCAAAAAGAAAACGGAAAAAGACTCACATCTGGAACAACAATCTGATCATCAGAGTTCTCAATCAGTGGGGCATTAGATGAAAAGCTTCGATTTCCAGCGCTGGCAATGAACTGTGGCTGCTCTAAATATTTAACAAATCACACGAAAATATCACTTAAAAGCAACTAACTCTTTTGCATTTTATCCATTTATGTCAAAGTTAGTACTAGATCTAGCCAAACTCCTCTAGCCTCCTGCAGTAGAACTGCAACACAACGACCCCTGCTTTTAATAAAGAACATAAATAAAGAAAGTTCATGATACCTTAATTGCACTTAATATATGAGGAGTAATTTCAAGGAGACATTTGTTCAGTAAGATGAAACTATAGATTTATTAAGAGTGTAGCAACAAGGGATTACTTTTATGATGATATATAAAATGCTGATAGAAACTCAAACTAAAAAAAAGAAGAGCAAAACATATAATAGAAAAAAAAAACAATACTCATAAAACAAAGACAATCAGATAAATAAGCCAAAACAGAAAGTTAAAGTACAATGCAATATAGTAGTTGTGGCAACCATGAGCAATTTTTATATGTTATTTAATATACGTCAAAGATAAATAGATAAACAAGAAAATATATATAAATATAACCCATTAATTTTTGGAGCTGATATAACATATATTTTCAAAGCTATTTTTGAAAGAAATGTGAATCTGGGTCATTAATGCAAAACAATAATACAACTAACAACCAAATAAAATGAACAAGAAAGAAACATGACTCAATCCAAACAAACCATGATATCATTTATGGCATGGGGAAGAATATACATAACCCTATAAAAGACACTACAACCAATTCAACAAACCCAAATTTGAGACTAAGTGGCATGGCAAAGAAGATGCAGAAAGGTCATGTAAAATCCTGCTATAGAACCAGTGAAGTTCTCTTATTTTATGAAATTAGAGCTAAATATAAGGATGAAGCAATGTGTTAAAGAAAATACAAGTCATTCAGGAATTTAATCAAACAGATTCTATGCACACATTATCACATCAAGAGAATCAGAAAACACACACATACATTTGTATAAAAATATGCAGTAAATTCAAAATAAAAGATTTAACATACTCAACCATAGATAAATCTTTAAAAATAATTTGTAAACGCAAAACAGAAAGAAATTTGAAACACACAAGTTATTCTCAAAAGTAAAATAATCAAATTTACAAACCAATTTTTAACCACCAAAGCACTCAAAACACACTTGTCGGAAACATAAAAGACATTTGATCTCCGCTCAAAGAAGGAGAAAGCAGAACCAATTTAAATAAACTATGAAAGGCACACAATAAAACATATTATATTTGTCAAAGAACTAACCTCCATCATCTCAAATCCAATTGATAGCACCCAAAGAAGAGGCTGATTACGAAGCAATATAGCTTTACCCCACCATCAAATAATATGAGCTAAAACAAATTCATCAAAAAGTGTTTCCTATAGAAATTAAAATATTATAAACATAGAGAAGTCAGAAGTCTGCTTAACTGCAACATAGAAGTCGTACAGAGTACACCAAGAGGATATGATCAGAGAATATCATAAGTAAACAGATTATTGAAGAAGAAATCATACACAAACATTCTTAAACCTGCTTGTAGGATTTTCGGGAAGATATATGCAGCAGTCAGCTCCATAAGATCTTTCAGGAAGTTCTGCACATAATTACAAAGGCAGAATTCCAAAGTATAAACAATCAGCATAAGCTTCTCATTCAACTGATGCAAAAATAAAAGAATTTGCATAAATAATATGCAAAGTTATAATTTGCAAGCTTAAACTGCATTACCAACACCAAGATCCCGATGGAGAAACTTCATAAACTGTCGAGCATCATCTTGCTTCTGGAAAGAGAGAAAATGTAAAGTTGTTACCATAAGATATAAATAACACAACAAAATCATAGATAAATGAATAACTTCAAAAGGCTGAAAAAATGTGATAAGAATTTGAAGTAGATGACTCTAGAGTGAATCAAAAGAAGGCTACTCCAAACATTTTTATTTTTTGGAAAAAAGGATCACTATAGAGATAGGAAAGAGAAGAGCGGACCTGAAAAAGAAAAAATGTGAGAGCAACAAGGTAAACAACAGCCATCCCATGAACTAAGCGCCAAATTGCTGGATGCGGTTTGATCAGAATCCTGTATGAATTTATGTCAGAAAACAACATACAGGATTCATTCTCTTTACATGTACAATCATCCTAGAGATCCAACTCCATCTAGACCATTTTATCCCAATGCCCTTCCCTTAAAATAAGAAAAATCCTAGTGAACTATGAAACTCATATTTTATATAACAATCATTATTAAAGATCCATAAAATATTATCGTTATTCTGTACAACGTAACTAGTTACACGGAAAGGTGACTAAATTAAAGACTTCCCAATAAAGGACTTTTTCTAAACTACGGCTACCAGTCACTCTTCTCTTCATGATTAATATTATTAAGCATGCCAATCAAACATTTATCAATAGATTACAAATGGCAACTAAATATTATATATAACTAAATATAATAACCACTAGCTAACACCCACGTTATTTATTTTTAATATAAGTAGTTGATTGCTACAAAAGAGATATAGTAGATACAACACAAATGGTCAAATGTGTTGAAGTTATATATATATATATATTTATATATATATATATGTTTATATATATATATATGTTTATATATATATATCTCCCACAGAAAGTGAAAATGAAGCAACAAAAAGGTGTTAAGGTTACCTGATTGAGAGGAGAGTGTGTTGTTATGATTGTAATGAGACATCTGGAACTAAAGTGAAAGCAGGTGGATTCGTACATTATATATATATATATAATAAAAACTTGCTAACACTCAATCAATATCCATTTGACGCTGAAATGAGCCCAGGAAAATACAGAGGAACTCTTCCAGCAAAAAAAAAAAAAGATAAAACACAGGGGAACTCATACATTATTAAAGAAACTGAATCAGATAACAAAGTCACTACAATCTACAGAGTCCTTGGAAACTACAAAACAAAAGAAAGAAGAAAATTAAAGTCTAAAAAGACAACAGCCATATTCGGTCCCTGATAGTAAAATCTAACATACAAAGCAAAACTCTGAAATATCACAAAAAGAAAAAAAAAAACCCAAGCAGACATGGCATCCAAAGGAAGAACAAAACAAGCTGGTCCCTAGTTGTAGAGCATCTATCTCCTAGAAAACTCTCCAGTGGGACTTCTGTCATTTTAATGGCATACTTATAAATCATCGGCCAAAAGTTCTGGCCAGTGCTGTTAGAATATTTAGTAACTATAGTCGCGAAATCCCGCAGATTAGAAAATGAATACAGAAAATGTTATTTCAATGGAAGAAAAAAAGAAGAAAATACCTCTAGTATTTATGCCGTTGCTGCTAAAATCTGTAGCTTGACACCAGTTTGAAATTTTATAATGTGATGACAGCAGCAACCAAGAACATAAGTTTTCAACCAAGAATGACTTCTACAATGAATTGCTACTGCTCCCAAAAGTTGAACTTTGAGGTGCTGATGCGGGCACCTGTGGGGGAGACATGGCGCTCAGCCCTTCTTTTGAGACATTTTCAGAGCTTGCACCTTCCGTACTTGGTGCATATGGTCTCGTGACTTTATTTTTTAACGAATCCTTTGATTGGTTGGGTCCGTAAGTTTGTAAAGCTAGCTCAATCGAAGAGTAAACTTCAAGAGCCTGTTGGGAATCAGGATTGCATTTTACAACACGAAATAGTTCCTTCAACTCTGTTGATCTTGTCCGTAAGTACAGTATAAGATGTGAAGGTAGAGCATTTGGATTATCTTTCTTTCCATGGATCAATTCCATGGTTGCAAGGTCATCCAACAGGACATCCCATACTATTGAACATGGATCCTTTGCTGGGCTAAACTTTCTCTAACCAATGATATTGGAGGGTTGCTGTAATAATATCACTCTTCGATGAGTAACCACAAGAATTTTTGATTTTGGGATTAAGAAATGATCTTCATAAGCATCAGTTAAGGCAAACTTTCCACGTACTTTAAAAAGATCAACCTAGCCTAAAAATGAACCTGATTTTGCCAACTGTAGAATAATCTGTCCTCGAGCTTTGTACTCGTCATAAGGCCAGAGTAAATTATCACCACTAATTACGCGAGGAAGTCTCCTGCGAAGAAGTTGTTCATCAGAAGTTATAGCTGATGCTATCTTCATTCTCATTGCATTGGCTCCTTCTGTGGCTTTTGACAAAAGATCCAGAACCCCACTAACTGGTTGTGCCGCTGCACCAATTAGTCCTCTTCCAACACCTTGAACAAAACCCTCAACACCAGAAGTTTTTACACCTTCAAGAGGCTTTGTTAATATTCTAGTGACTCCCCTGAATAGGCCTTTTGCTAGTGCACCACCTCCTTCTCTAATAACATCACCAAGATCCTCTATGCCCTTGTTTTCCTGTCTCTGCCGACTTTGGATGAACTTCTTATCCATTGATAAGGCAGCCATACCCTTACTCATATGTCCAAGTGCACTGCTTGCATTACCCAATATATCAACACCAGAAAGCAATTGAAGAGGTTGGCCAAGGAGATCCTTCCGTATGTTTGAAATAGCAATATTTGTCATTGAACTCTGCCTCATGCACACATTCTCATGAAACCTTTGAGTTATTCTAACTTGCATATTCTCAGTGTTTCCCAGTGCAGTCATCAATGATGCCCAAAAGACAAGTACACCCCTTGGTCGTTGACTGGGTGACATAGTCATTGACACCTTGAACCGAACTTCTGAGATGTTAAGAGCTCCAATTTGGATAATTGGATCAACAACAACGGCAATGGTTTGTGTTTACCGAGTTTTTCGGAAACGAATAACTAACAGAATAATAAAAAGATAAGAACTGTAGAAATACTGAAATGTAACTAAACAAACAGTGTTTTTACGTGGTTCAGGCGTTAACAAGCCCTAGTCCACGAGTCGATGTTATTATACTTGGAAAAGGTTACAGTAAGATGGCTGGTGCACAAGAACTTCACACACTCACAATGTTTCTCTCGGGTTCTCTTGAAGAAGATGAAGCTAGAGAGATTTTTGGTAGAGTTTTTGCTATGTGATCTCTTGGTCGTCCCTCTTCTTGTAAAATCAAGGGGCCTTTATAGCTAGGGTTTCGGATTAGGGTTTTTCTCCACGTACATGAGTCTTAATTACACCAGCCATAAATAGGGGATACAATTACTGTAGTCGCATGGCTACAAGACTCTATGTGGGTATATTTACGTGAAAGTATGGGGAACACACAAAGTCAGCCGTCTTTTCCAAGTTGTCAGCGGAACAGTAGGCGAAAAGGTACCCTTAGGCGTGCTGGGATGTGTGCGGCTTTGTCCTGACGGGCGTGTCAGGCGGGATCCTGTGTCAGACGGATATCATTCCAAATATGCCTTCTCCCGGACTCGACCGTTCGGTTTTGTTATGTGCGAGGCACGGAACTGTTTCCGCGGAGACCACTCGAAGGGCCTCTCCTGGAAGGGGCCTCCCCGAGGGGTATCCTTCGGGAGTCCGGGAGAGTCAATGAGTTTCCGTGTTGTGCTTGCTTGGAAGAGTAATCCGGATATCAAACAGGAGAGGCGAAGCCTTTCTGTCCATCCGCGAGCTCTGGTCACCTACCGTGAAAGACATCGATAATTCTGCTTCCCCGAGGTCATCAATCTAAACGCTATCCGAAAATCTGGATAACATTTACCCCCCAAGGTCGCGGAGCTTTGAGAGATCCGGGAGCTTGTACAATCAGTTTCTTAGACTAGGCGAGGGGGCACTTTCTGTGTTCCCGGAAGGGTTCCTTTTTCCCGCCTGAATATTAGTATGAAAGAGAAAAGGAATTTCTTCTGTTTGAGATCAAGTACTCAAGTGCGGCAAGGATCACGTGTCATTCTGGGAATGGTTCTGCGACCAAGACGTGTGCGTGAGGCGACTGGTTGAGGATGCGTGTGTCAGTCATCTGACCAATGATTTGACGGTTTTTAATGGTACTCAGGGCCCGAGGTGGTGTAATGATGGGAAATAAATACTTTATTCCCATCCGAGGAGTCATAAATAGGATCGTCGCTTCCTCTCCAGCCGTTGGATCTGACGCACATGGAATGGGAAGATCGGGACCGTCCACTTGAGGAATTCAAAACGGCTTCTTCCCTGCTATAAAAACGAGGGAAAGGACCTTTCTTCCTCTTTACGCTTTCAGATTCTCCATCTTTAGGATTTTCAGATTTCCAAACCTTCGAACTCTCAGGCTTCCCAGCTTACGTTTCCCCGAACTTGCCATTTCTTTTGGTAAGTATCTGGAAACTTTTCTTTTTGATTTGGCAGTGGGTTTATTCCCCGAAGTTCCTGGTTTGAATCGCCGTTCGTCTTTGCAGCTTTTACTTCTCGTGATCGTGCTGTGCAGTGATCCAATTACTTCTTCAACCTCCAACTACCCGAATATCAGTAAGTATTTCTACTTTGCTCTTTCCTCTCAGACCTTAGGTTGTTGGTAGTTGTTAGAGTAGAGGTTTCTGCCATTATTGCTTATGTGCATGCGTGAATAGGGCTTTGGTAGGCATGTGATCGATTGTGAGTCGATAAGTAGCCTTTTCTGCATGCTTTGGTGATTTGCGTTTGGAAAGTCGTCCCTTGTTTTGCTGTTTTAGGGCATAAGCATGAACGCCTTTAAGGTGTCTTTCTTTGGAAAAACACTTCTTTTGGTGAGCTTAGGCTCGGGGTCTGAGTCTGGTTCTTTGCTGCCCTTCGGGTGGCATGGTGCCAACCCCTCGGTAAGCTCGGTGGGAGCCTCTCCAAGCAGTTTTCGGGGAGGGTCTCCCCGACGCCTTTGATACCACTAGGGTATGACAAGGGTGCCGACTGCTTAGAGTGTTTCCTTCTTTCTTTTCTTTTGTCCAGTGACGATCATCTCAAAGGAACAACTCCTTGCTATGGGGGAGGCTGACTCTGCCCAAGAGAAGGGCTCTCTTGTCGCTGGTGGAAAGGGGAAAGGAAAGGCGAAAGTGGTCGCGGCTAGCCCACCAATCGCCAATAGTTCCATCTGGGAGATGGACCAAAAGCCGAACCTTTTCAGGAATTATGGCATGCTGGAGCTGTATTCCTCTGAGGCAGGCCTGAAGAACATCCCAGGTCTGATGTGGCACCGTCTGTCGGTGCTGGGAGAGTCAGCTAGCCAGAGTCACGAGGGCTTTGGTGCCTGGAGTTGGGCACACATAGTGTGTGGGGCGCATTTGCCCCTAAGGAGTTACTTCGCCAATTTCTGTGTGAAGGCGGGGATTGCCCCCTTCCAGTTAATTCCTCCCAGCTACAAGCTCTTAGCAGGGTGGTTCATCTTTTGCAAGTCCCGGAGACTGGAAGCTCCTACCCCGGAGGAGGTGCTGTACTTTTATGGGTTGAAGTCTCAGCCTATGAGGGGTCACTCAGACAAGGTGGGGTTTTACAGGCTAGAAAGGCACCCGGATGTGATGTGCCCCACTTGTCATACCGCGAGGGTTCCAGACCTCCGGGAATACTGGTTCCTGACGACTGGCTTTCTGCTGAAGAGGGTGCCAGCCCTATCTTTGGACTTCAAAATCCCTGGTAAGTGCTCCTTCTTTTCCTTTTCAACTTTGTTTCTTTGCGTTTGATTTGCCTTTTGGGAGGATCTCTAACGCTTGTATTTGATTTTTGCAGAAGTCGTTCCGCGGACACCTCGCTGCGCGGAGATGATAAGGAGGTCCAAGTTCTACGAAGGGCTTTCTGAGGAAGAGTTGAGAGTGGAGGGACTTGTGACCTCCGAATCGTTGAGGGAGTATGGGTTACTCGCCTCCTTCCAAAATATCGAGCCAGTAAGTGGTAGGGGGCAGACTCAGGTGTCGGCTGACATCCGGGAGCAGATTGCCCTGGAGCTGTCTAAGGTGATCACCCAAGCCGCTCGGGACGAAAATACTCTTTCTCCTAGTTGGGCGGAGAGGTTCCCCGACCCCCAGCCGGAGGAAGAGGAGATCGAGGCTCGCCACGCCGCGGCTTACCCTAACGAAGGGGCTCCGGGGGCTAGTTCCTCCGGGAGAGGTAAGACTAGTTTTCGATTGATCCACACCCCCAGCCTGTCTGAGGTTTCCCGGACCTCTCAGATGGGGTTTGATCCCCGTTTCCTTAGGCTAGATCCGCGTAGGATACCTTTCGACAGGTACTGCGATAGGGTAGATGAGCTCCTCTGGTGTCTGAGTGATGGTAGTCTGCCAGAAGGTGTCATCATGGTTGACCCTTCTTCTCTCAGCATGTCCTTCCCGGACTTCAAGGAGTACGGGAGCTTCCTGGAGCAGGAAGCGATGTTTTGTTTTGCTCGGGGAAGGCCACCCACGTTTCTCGTGCATGGTCGTCCCTTTCAAACTTTTCTTTTTCTTGTTTCTTGTTCCCTGCTGGCGGGCTTGCTTGTGCTTTTATGTTGTTGATTGTCTTGTCTTCCACTTATCTTCTTTCTCATTTCTTGTTGGTTCGTTAACCTTGCTCTGTACGTTTCTTGCAGAGTATCCCGAAGCCAAGATGTTGGGGAGGGTTACTTTGCTTATTAAGAAGGCTCCCACCAGCCAAGACCCGCCCACGGGGAAAGGACGGAAGACCAAGGCTGGTAGGGGAGGTAAGGCTGCCTCCCCCAAGAAGACCAGTGGCGAGGCGCAAGCGTCTCCGAGGGTAGAGAAGTCCCCTGCTGACGGGCCTTCCGAGACTATGACGGTCTCGAGTAGCAGTAGCGACGGGGAAGGGCTTGTGTTCCCCGTGAGGACAACTGGGGTGAGCAAGCGTCCCTGAGAAGATGCTGAGGGCGCTAAGAACAAACGCCTTAGACACTCTTCTCCTGGTCGAAGGCAACAACAACAGCAACGACAGCAAGCACAACTACAACAACAGCAGCAACAAGAACAACAGACACAATCACCATCGTCACAGCTGCAGCAACCACAACATCCAAACCGTCAGCAGCAACAAGGGCAATTACTTCTGCTGCCGCAGTAGCAAAAGCAACAGACCGGGGCCTTAATACCTCGCCTGCCTCCTCCCCCAGCTCAAAGGGGGCCCACCCTTCCGGGGTCTCCTACCTCTTAGACAACTAACCTTCCCCTGCCTGGCCTGAAGTTCCACTTCCCACGGAAGCCAGCCAGTTTCCCCACTGCCCTCCTGGAGGGTGTAAGACGGGCCGATAGCTTTTTGAAGAGGCGGCTAGAGGCGGAGAAGGCTATTACTCAGGGAAGGGCAGATAACGTGTCTGCCGTGAAGAGAGCTGAGCTGGCCGAGGGGGTGAGATCTCTTCACCCGGCCGGAGCGGTTCTGGATGGTCCAGCCTTGGAGAAGAGGCTGGTGCCTAGGCTCGGACGTGCATTGGTGCCGTTTGGAGCTGAGATGATGGAGGACATGGCCCTGAGCTTATGCGAGCTCAATTCTGAGAAATGGGCCATCAGCAGCAGCAAGGACCCGCTGTTGCTGACACATGCTGTGAAGCAGCAACTGTCCAGGGTAAGCCGTCAGTTGTTATTTTTTGGGATCACTTGTCTTTTGGTCCTGCTTTAACTCATCCTGTTGTCTTTCCTTGCAGGCTTCTATGATCACGGAACGCTCGTTCCGGGAGGTTGGTGCAGCTCTGGTTCAGCTGGAGGAGAGCCAACTGGCTTGCCAGGCCTTGGAGGCGGAGAAACAGAAACTGACCCAACAGGCCTTGGGGGCTTCGGAGAAGATTGATCAGGCCCGGCGCATGGCTGAAGAAGAGGCGGAGAAGAAATATCTTGCCAAATATCAAGAGTACCGGGCCAAGGCAGAGAATGAGTTTAGACAGCGGTCGGATGGGATTAAGACCGAAAACTCCAAGCTCCGGGAAGAGCTGTCCCAAGCCAAGGTGGAGAAAGATACCCTGGAAGCCCGCTTGCAATCAAAGAACGATCTCCTCCTTAAGCGGCAAGAGGAATATTCCACTCTTCAGAGTAAGCTACACGAAGAGGAGCAACTCCATAAGAGGAGCAGGGATCTCGTGTCTATGCTTCAGTTGGGGCTCGCCGAGAAGGATAAAGAGATCGGGGCTTTGCAATTCACTGCCAGGGGGCATGTGACCGAGAAGCAATCCGTGCTGAACCAAAATAGGGAGCAGCGCAAGGCGATTGATTCTCTTAAGGGGGAGCGGGATGCCTCCAAGGCCGAAATGGAAAAATTGAGGGCCCAACTAACTGCCGCGGAAGCACAGCTGGCAACCTCTGAGGCGGAGCGGTTGAAGGAGAAGGAGGATGCTGAGGTGATACTGAACAGGACTATTAATATATCGCATGTGGTCCTCATGCATCAACTCTAGAAAGTGAACCCGGAGGTGTTAGGCTATCTGGGAGATGATGCCGAAGCCATGAGGGAGAAGCTACTCGTGTGGGATCAGGGCCCAGAGGCGTACGTCCAAACTTATAACATTGACGAACGTGCTGAAGCTCCTGTGGCGGGAGATCCCGGAGAGGCGGGGACCTCTGAACCTTCTCATGACCAAATCCCTCCTTCCAATGAGCCGACTCTGCCAGCCTCAGCTGAAACAGATGCCCCCGAAGCTGCGGTCGTGGACGTTGTAGTTACCCCCAATGCTTGAAGGGGTTTTATCTTTAATTGTTTTTCATTTTGAGTTTTTCATTGCGGACATTTTTGCCATAATCATAGCATTCTCCTTTCTTTTCTGCCGAGTTCTTTATTTATCTTTGCGCTTAGGGTAGACATTTATACGGTAGAAACTGTTGTAGGGGCGTATGGGGTTTTGGTTCCAACGGCCAAAACCTATGCACTTCCCACTTGAAGCTTTAACGGATGATGTCTTTCCCCACGTAGTTTCTAGGTTACGAAGGTTTCCTGGTTCCAACGGCCAGGCTCCTTTCACCGTACTTTATCTTTCCTGAGGCAAATAGCCAATCCCGGGACTTGTAGTTATACTGTTCGCTGGGATTGCTAAGGTGAGTCGTTCCATTGTTTGGAACGGGAGTTCTTTTGGTGAGCGTCGCTAGACTTAAGGTTAGATCTTTGCGAAGCAAAACTAACTGTTGTTGCGAACCTCATGGTGGCTGGCTTCAGGGACCTGGCATGGAGCCCTGCGAGGCTAGATCCGCGCGAAGCAAAGCTTTAGAGCGCTCGCGGATCTTGCCATCTTTTGCCTTGCGGGATCCGGAGCTGGAGCATGCGAAGAAAAGCTTTACAGCGCTCGCGAATCTTGCCATCTTTCGTCTTGCGGGACCCGGAGCTGGAGCTTGCGAAGCAAAGCTCTACATCTCTCGCGGATCTTGCCATCTTTTGTCTTGCATGATCCGGAGCTGGAGCTTGCGAAGCAAAGCTCTACAGCGCTCGCGGATCTTGCCATCTTTCGCCTTGCGGGATCCGGAGCTGGAGCTTGCGAAGCAAAGCTCTACAGAGCTCGCGGAGAATTCTGCAAAGGACTTGTCAAGGAGTTGGGGGTGTTTTGGCGTAGCTCTATGAACGTGCCTCAACCCCCAGTCCCGTCCATCGCTGGGCTACACAGGAGATAATTCTCATGATACATAATGGCAGGCATTTCCGTGGCAATTTTCACTTAAGCACATAATGCACATATGACACGTAATGCAAGCATGTTCATGGCAACAAATAAACCTAAGCTTAACAATTAAAGCAAAACAATTTAAAAACTTCAAACACAATGCTAGCACATAAGTGGTGTTCTGTGTACGTTTTGTTCAAGGGGCGTATGGCTAAGCCTTAGCCATGTATACCCCCCAAGTGAGCGTGGGGTCCGGACGTCTCCGGACCGCGTGGTCACTTGTTAAAACGCAGCTTTGAACATAGGGATAAAAAGTGCAGTAAAAGCGGAGTGAATCCCTCCGTGTTTCATTAAAATAGCCTGCTAGGCGTTAGTTTTACAACAGGGAGGATTATTTCCACATTTTTCACTTTTGTTATTTTCACCAAGGACTTCCGACTGGATGGTCCGGGGCCTACTGGTAGTAACGGCGGAGGTGCTCCGCGTTCCAGGCGCGCGGGACTTTAGATCCGTCGAGTCTCTTTAAGTGATACGTCCCATGGCCCACTTTTTCTTGGACTTCGTAGGGGCCTTCCCAGTTGGGTCCGAGGACTCCTACTCCCGGATCCTGCGTAGCAGGAAATACTCTCCGTAGGACAAGGTCCCCAACTTCGAATGCACGGCTCTGGACTCTCGTGTTAAAGTGTCGGGCTATCTTGCCTTGGTACATTTTTAGTTGGACCTGCGACTGCTCCCGGAGCTCTTCGATCATGTCTAAGGACTCCTGGAGGAGGGCATGGTTCCGGGTAGGATCGTAGGTGTCTTGCCTGTGAGAGGGGATCATAGCTTCTACTGGGATGACGGCCTCGCAACCGAAGGTCATGGAATAAGGCGTGTGCCCCGTCGAAGTTCTCTCTGTTGTGCGATAGGCCCAAAGTACTCGCGGAAGTTCTTCCGGCCAGTGAGCCTTGCAGGCTTGGAGTTTTTTCTTCAACGTGGTCTTTAATATTTTGTTTACAGCTTCCACTTGTCCATTAGCCTGGGGTCTGGCGACTGCGGAAAAGCTTTTGATAATTCCATGCGAAGCACAGAAGTTCGTGAAGTGTTCACTGTCAAACTGCTTTCCGTTGTCGGACACAATTTTCCGTGGAAGCCCAAAACGACACACTATATTCCTGATGACAAAATCCAGTGCTTTTTTAGATGTGACCGTGTTCATAGGTTCAACTTCAGCCCATTTGGTGAAGTAGTCTACCGCGACTATGGCGTACTTCACTCCACCCTTTCCAGTGGGGAGGGAACCTACTAGGTCAATGCCCCAAACGGCGAACGGCCAGGGGCTGGTCATTAGGGTAATTTCCGTAGGCGGCGCTCGCGGAACCTTGGCGTACCTCTGGCACTGCTCACACTTCCTGACATAATCCACACAATCCTTCTTCATGGTGGGCCAGAAGTATCCTTGTCGAAGGATTTTTTTGGAGAGGCTCAGCCCGGAGGTATGATCGCCACAGAAGCCTCCGTGAATCTCATGGATGATGGTGCTGACTTCGGTTCCGGCAACACACCTAAGGAAGGGTATGGACAACCCCCTGCGGTAAAGCTTTCCATCCATAACCACGTATCGGGGAGCTTGATACTGGAGCTTCCTTGCGTCAGCTTTATCAGTGGGGAGTTCTCCGGTGGTGAGAAATCTGAGGATGGGTCCTATCCAGGAGTGGGAATGGTCGATGATGGCGTTTATCCTTCGCGTCTCAGTACTGGGGGCTTCTAAGTGCCCGATGGGGACTAAGCCATACTGTTCAATCTCCGGGTCCGTTGCAAGCTTGGCCAGCGTGTCCGCGAGTGAGTTCTGGTCCCGGGGGACCTGGCGGATTTGGTAGCCTTTGAAATGCTGCAGTAGGTCGTGGGAGAGAGACACGTAGGCAGCCATCCTTTCGCCTTTCGTCTGGTATTCCCCGGATATTTGGTTTACCACAAGTAGGGAGTCGCTGTACACTTCGATTTTTTGGGCTCCGACTTCTCTGGCCAGTCGTAACCCAGCTAACATGGCTTCGTGTTCTGCCTCGTTGTTGGATGCTGGGAATGCGAAACGGATGGCGCTCTGGAGCTGATGCCCTTGGGGAGATATTAGGATGACCCCCGCTCCAGCTCCTTTTTCATTTGAGGCTCCGTCTACGTAGACCTTCCAGGTGGGAAGTTCCGGGACAGGATCTTCTGGGAGGTCATTCATTCCCGAGCATTCCACAATAAAGTCCGCGAGAGCTTGACCTTTTATGGAAACACGCGGTTGCTAGTGGACGTCGAACTGGCTCAGTTCCATGGCCCACTTAAGCAATCTGCCAGAAGACTCGGGCTTCTGCAGGACTTGTCGGAGAGGGTGGTTGGTGAGTACTTTGATGGTGTGCGCCTGGAAATATGGCCTCAGCTTCCGTGAAGCGATCAGGAAGCAGAGGGAGAGTCTCTCGATCATCGAATATCTGGACTCGGCGTCCAATAACCTCTTGCTTACGTAATACACAGGGAGCTGGATACGGCCATCTTCCCGGACGAGAGCGGCACTTACTGCGTGCTCAGTCACAGCTAGGTATAAGAATAACGCCTCTCCTTCGACAGGTTTGGACAGAATGGGAGCTCGGGTTAAATGTTCTTTGAGGTGTTGGAAGGCTGCTTCGCATTCGGGGGTCCACTCGAACTTCTTGTTCCCTCGCAGAACATTGAAGAAGGGGATACACTTGTCAGTGGCCTTGGATACGAAGCGGCTGAGAGCAGCTATCCTTCCGGTAACGCTCTGGACATCCTTATGCTTCCGGGGGGAAGGCATATCTATGAACGCCTTTATTTTCTCAGGGTTGGCTTCCACTCCGCGGGAGCTGACAATAAAACCGAGGAACTTCCCAGACGAGACCCCGAAAGTACATTTCTTTGGATTTAGTTTCATCCCGTACTTTCGGATCACGGCGAAAGCTTCCTCAAGGTCGTTACTGTGGTCCCTGGAGGTCTTGGACTTTACCAACATGTCGTCCACGTACACCTCCATGTTCCTCCCGAGTTGGTCCTTGAACATTCTGTTTACCAGACGCTGGTATGTCGCCCCAGCATTCTTCAAACCGAAAGGCATGACCACGTAACAGTAGACACCCTTATCCGTGAGGAAGCTGGTGTGTTCCTGGTCCGCGACATGCTTCTTGATCTGGTTGTATCCGGAGTACGCATCCATGAAGGATAAGAGTTCATACCCGGAAGTAGCGTCCACCATCTGATCGATTCGCGGGAGAGGGAAACAATCTTTCGGGCAGGCCCTGTTTAGGTCCGTGAAGTCAATGCACATTCTCCAGGACCCATCAGGTTTCGGGACCAGAACTGGGTTGGCCAACCACACGGGATAGTGCGACTCCTGGAGAAAGCCTATGGACATCAATTTGTCCACTTCAGCTTTGACGGCTTCGGCTCTCACTGGGTCCAGCGGCCTCCTCTTTTGGCGAATTAGAGTTGCAGATGGGTCTATGTTGAGTGCGTGGCACGCAACATTGGGATTAATCCCCGTCATATCAGCGTGGCACCATGCCAGGATATCCTGATTATCCTTCACAGTGGCCACGATCTTATCTCGAACGGCCGACGGCAGGTTTTTCCCCACCTGAATGACCTTGGTGGGTTCTCCCGGGTTGAGGATCACCTCTTCAACTTCCTCCATCAGCTCTATTGCTTTCTCGATTCCCACTCTTGGGTCGAGTTCGTCAAAGTATGCCTCCTGAGCACCCCCAGTTTCTGGCAATACTTCCGCCAAAGGAATGGCAGCAAACGTCTCTCGGACCGTGTAGACGGCTCGGACGGAGACGTTATAACAGCTCCGTGCACTTCTTTGGTCTCCTCGGAGGGTGCCAATACGCCCATCGTCGCAGGGAAACTTCAAGCATAAGTGGCGTATCGAGGTTATGGCCCCACAATCGATCAGGACCGGTCGGCCTAAGATGGCATTATACGCCGTGGGGCAGTCGACCACCACGAATGTGCTATGCTTGAAGGCACAAGCGTCGCTTTCTCCTCTGAGGGTGACTGGAAGTTGAATTTTGCCTAATGGCATGAGTGCGTCCCCATTGAAACCTTGAAGCTGGATGGGGCATGGGGCCAGGTCCGTCTCGGTCAATCCGATCGCGTGGAAGGCCGCTTTGAAGAGGATGTTCACGGAGCTTCCGTTATCGATCAAGATCCGTGAGACCTTCTTATTGGCAATCTGGGCTTCCACCACGAGGGGATCGTGGTGGGGGAAGTGCACATGTCGAGCATCGTCCTCCGTGAAGGCGCACATCTCCTCGGCGTGCTCTAACTCCCTCAAGTACCTCTTCTGGGAGTTGCGGGTGCTTCCGGCAAGGTGTGGTCCTCCGGAAATGGTGGCGACGTGTCCGTCAACGGGTGGCGGAGCAAGGCCGGGCGGATATGGGTTGCCTGGTCCTGGAGCCAACAAGGCAATGGGCGCCGGAGTAGGTGGAGGAGGAAGTGCTGGGAACTGAGACCCGGGAGCTTGGGGGTGACCGGCTCCAGGAGCGCTAGCAGCCCCCCTCTGTCCCGGGGAATATGCAGCTCCGTGAACTACCCCCTGTCCGGGATAGATTATGGGTATTCTCACCCACTGACCGAGGTGTCCCACTCTTGCCAGGGACTCGATCTCATCCTTCAGCTGAAGGCACTCATTCGTGGTGTGCCCCACGTCTCCGTGGAACTCACACCTCTTATTGGAGTCTCGCGGACGCCTTCCTCCGTGAGACACTTTCGGGGGCTTCCTGTAGTTGACCATATTACAGGTCGCCCGATAGACATTCTCTCGCGAGTCTATCAAACTGGTATATTCCGTGAACTTGGGCTCATAGTCCTTTCGGGGTTTCTTTGAATGGTCTCCCCGGTTGGAGTTTCTTCCGCTTCGTTTGCTCCGCGATTGGCTCAAATTTCGTTCCGGGGCTTCCGCTTGCGGCTGCGGCATGCTAGGAGCGATACTACATCCGGTTTGTACTGCTCCATACCCAGAGAAATGGGTTTGACTCGGCGTCTGAGCAGACGCGGAAGGCCCATACACACTCGGAGTGAATCGGGCTCCTGGAAGCGTGAGGGCTGGTGCGGGAGCTTGCGAAGCAAAGCTCGGCGCAGTCACGGAAGGGATTGGAGCCGGGGGAACTCCAAAGGCTTGCTGGTAGGCATCCTCAAGGTTGATGATTCCCTGAGCTTTTGACATGAATTCGGACAGGGTTTCTGCCCGTCTCCTTTGCATTTCCCCCCATAGCAGGGAGCCGACAGTAAGGCTCGATTGAAGGGCGATCAGCTTCATGTCATCGCTGACCTTGGTTTTTGCAGCAGCTTCCATCATTCTCTGAATGAAAGCTTTGAGGTTCTTAGTGGGTTGCTGCTTGATGTTGGTTAAGGAACCAACCTCCATGTCGTGGTCGCGGGCAGCAATAAACTGCCTCCTAAACGCGGACTGTAGCTCCTTCCAACTGTGGATTGATCCGGGAGCTAATCTTTTCCACCAGTCCTCCGCGGACTTGGTAAGGGTGAGTGAGAAGCACATGCATTTGGCGTCCTCACTGACGCGCGCCACTTGCATCATTTTATTGTATTTAGCTAGGTGGGTACGCGGGTCTGTCCTCCCATCATATAATTCTATGTGAGGCATTTTGAAGTTATCCGGGAGGGACGTTTCCGCGATCCTCCTAATACATGGTTCCGGGTCTTCCTCCTCAGAATCTGACAGGGCCCCACTTTGCTTCCGGACCAGCTTGGTCAAGGCAGCAATCTGTTCCTCGAGCCTCTTCGTATCACTTTCCGAGAGGTCACGTCCCCGGAGCTTGTCATTAATATGATTTCGGAGGTCATCTCCACGAGGCCGGGCTTTTTCCCCTTTGGCCTTCTCATACTTGGCCTCCAACCTTCTTCTTAGGTCCACCGTGGACCAGCTATCTTCGGAGTGCGAGTTCGCAGCCCGACCGTCCTGATTGACGGAATCACTGGGGCGGTTGTTCCTTCCCCTAGGCCTGGGTGCCTTAGCACCGGGCCCTTTAGGCACAGAGTGCCCCCTTGGGGCTGAAGGGCGTCTGGGCTTAGGAGCGCCAGAGACCTTCTGCGCGCGGGGGGGGCAGTCGGCCTGGTGATTCACGCCTTTAGGAGGTGCAGGGGCGTCAGCGCGCACAGGCTCTCCAACTTTTTCTTTGCCCTTGTTAGGGGCGGCTTTGGATGGTCCAGCAGCGGCTGGATCCGGCATGGGGGCATCAGCACCACCTCGAACAGAGGTATCCTCGTCCGAGTCGCCTAGATCTCCGAACTTACTTTGGAGGCGTTCCATCATGCGTTGCATTCTTTCGGAGACGCGCTCCTGCTTAGCAAGCTTGGCCTTAGTGGCCACCAGTTCTTCGGCTACTTGGACCAGTTCTGGGTCCTCTTCATAGTAGCAGCCGTCCTTGTAATAACCGTCTTGGACATACTCTTCTTCGTCTTCTAAGTATGTTGTATCTTCGGTACTGACCTGATCCTGGTGGGATGTCGGGTCTTCACCTTGGTAGTCTAAGGGTTCGCTTTGCACCACATCTTCCATCACGGTATCGGGGTTGACCGTAGCATTTTTGTCAACAGCGGATTTTCGCGTAGTCACCATCTCTTTAGTACGAAGTGAATACAAAAAACGTACACAGAAAAAGAGCTGACTAACAACTTCCTACAGTTCTCAATGAAAGCACCAAAATGTTTACCGAGTTTTTCGGAAACGAATAACTAACAGAATAATAAAAAGATAAGAACTGTAGAAATACTGAAATGTAACTAAACAAACAGTGTTTTTACGTGGTTCAGGCATTAACAAGCCCTAGTCCACGAGTCGATGTTATTATACTTGGAAAAGGTTACAGTAAGATGGCTGGTGCACAAGAACTTCACACACTCACAATGTTTCTCTCGGGTTCTCTTGAAGAAGATGAAGCTAGAGAGATTTTTGGTAGAGTTTTTGCTATGTGATCTCTTGGTCGTCCCTTTTCTTGTAAAATCAAGGGGCCTTTATAGCTAGGGTTTCGGATTAGGGTTTTTCTCCACGTACATGAGTCTTAATTACACCAGCCATAAATAGGGGATACAATTACTGTAGTTGCATGGCTACAAGACTCTATGTGGGTATATTTACGTGAAAGTATGGGGAACACACAAAGTCAGCCGTCTTTTCCAAGTTGTCAGCGGAACAGTAGGCGAAAAGGTACCCTTAGGCGTGCTGGGATGTGTGCGGCTTTGTCCTGACGGGCGTGTCAGGCGGGATCCTGTGTCAAACGGATATCATTCCAAATATGCCTTCTCCCGGACTCGACCGTTCGGTTTTGTTATGTGCGAGGCACGGAACTATTTCCGCGGAGACCACTCGAAGGGCCTCTCCTGGAAGGGGCCTCCCCGAGGGGTATCCTTCGGGAGTCCGGGAGAGTCAACGAGTTTCCGTGTTGTGCTTGCTTGGAAGAGTAATCCGGATATCAAACAGGAGAGGCGAAGCCTTTCTGTCCATCCGCGAGCTCTGGTCACCTACCGTGAAAGACATCGATAATTCTGCTTCCCCGAGGTCATCAATCTAAACGCTATCCGGAAATCTGGATAACAGTTTGGTTATCATATTAGCGATTGAAGTTGACCTGCTGGATCATTTCATGAAGGCGCCATATAATAGGTTCATGAATGTTTATCAGAAAGGCAGCATTTTCAGGACCATAAAAACCAATATATGGATAGACACAAAGATCAAGTGACCCGTTTGATTGCATGGTCACAAAAAATTTCAAGATATAATCCGTCTCATCCCCAACTTTCTGTGGTCTGAAAAGAACTGGTATTGGAGTTAATGGCAGCGAATTATCCACTTGTATCCCATGCATTCTTAATTTGAACCTACTAATTCCAGAGCCCAAGCCAGTTGAATTTGGACTATATATACAATGACAAGGGGAGAATTCAAACAAATAATTGGCAATTGGTATAGAAAATTGCTTTAAGCAAATGAAAAAAAATAATAAGCAAAAAATGACAAGATTCCACTAATTATGATGGATCATAGGCCAATGACAGCAACAACATAACCAAATGCAAATATGTAATCCAAATGATTTTACTTCCAACACAGTTATAACAAAAAAAAAAAAAACAACCCATGAATTCATGCCATTGTATTCAAATTTTTAGTCCTCTATTTATATATACAAAGACAGAAATATAGCTAAACATTTGAATTATGGGAAGTTTATTGGCTCATTAATAATATCAAACTTAAAAAACCTATTTCAAAACTGCATGGAAGAATTTAAGTGGCCTTTTTCCAAATAAGAAGAGATGACTAGATATCTTGTAAACACATAATATTTATCACATCTCATCTCCTATACACATATATATATTTGTGTCTCTCTACTCTGTTTTTAATGAAGAGTCCAATATGACTTGATCATTTTTTTTTCTGATGCTTGTGTCTTCAATTCGTCATATATACAAGTCTTGGGGTAGAGATTAGCCCAATAAGAATAGGTACAAAAGGAAGCACAAAATATATTAGCAGCACTCCAGAATTTAGCAAGTCTTGGAGAATGCAAACTTTTGTAGGGATCATAAAAAGGCTTTGAAAAATAAAGGATTAGTAATTCATAGAAGTAGAGGGACACGACGAGAGTGGGTAGAAGGAATCGATACCCTATCACATAAGCAGATTAAAAAAAAAGCTATAAAAATAATTCAATTCACTCATTTATCTCATTGAAGCATTCCATCAAACAATTATTATGTATTATTTGATAAAATCTTAGTAATACATTCAAACATGCAAACAAGACCAACTTAAGTAGTAAGACAAACAAAACTTTCAGACAAATTGATACAAACATCAATTAACACAATTATACTCTATAGATACGAATTTAGCCTAAATACAAACATTCACTCTTAATCATTCTTATTCCCAAACAGTCCAAATCTGAACAATACAAGCTAGTTTCAGTTAAAACTAAAATACCACCATGTTATGTTGATGGCCAAAAGCTTTAAACATAGGTCAGCTAAACCAACAATAAAAACAAAATGCACAACCAAGTTTCAGTTCAATCAAATAACATGTGAATAAGAAAAAGTACAAGGTTTTATTAGATCCAAACATGAGTGAAAAGTGAAAACAAAAATTGAAAATCAATGATACCTCAAGACAAGTCTCCAAACTCGTAATGATAGTATGCGAATTCCCCAAAAGTCCTTGATTTCAACTATTTATAATCAAAGTTAAAAAAACAGAAGGCACATTTATTTTCAAATAAAAATAGATCTGCATATTCAATCATATTTATAAAAGAAAGAAAACTTACTTAATCCATGGTTTATTGACTTAATAAGGTGACTCATCTCAGCTTTGTATCAAAAAACTAAGCCTCTTTTCTACTTAAGTCATCTAGCTGACTGTTTTTCTTTGAGACCCTGATCTTGAAAATGATCTCATTTCCTTACCAGATAATTTCAACAGGCCCTTCTTCGTATTCCCCTTCATCACTGTCATTAACCTCATGTGCAGTCTCAGCCTGTCATAAATTTAACAAAGCAAATATAATTTCCTTGCTAGAATTACATAATCTCTCTGCCAATCAGCGAAAACTCAAAACATTCTATAACAAGGAAAACAAAGTTCTTCTTTCCATATCAATATCTCAAACCTTTAGGTACATTATATTAATTTGGTTAGTTTTTTATTCTTTTCCAGCAACCAAACAGCCGTTAAAACCAAAATACTCCGAGAAAGTAAAGAAAAGAAGAAAGTACCTGTTGTTTCCGAGACTCTTCGTGCCTTCTTTCGTTGTTCCTCATATTCTTCTTCTTCTTCCATCTTCTTCCATTTCATCTCCATGGCCTCGAGCCCTGAACAAGTGAAACACTGGACGAAGAGTCTCTTTCCGTCTCCGTCTCTATCTCCACATCTGCATTCTGGTTGGGAGAGAATGAGCCCTGAACGCCGCCACTACCAGTCCGCAAACCAGTCCTCATCCTCCATCATCAAGTCCCCTAACCTCAAAACCCCTTCCGGGGACCCAAAAGAGTCCAGCTTGGCTTGCTCTGCTAGTAATCGGAACCGACAAACGGGGCAGGAGTTATGGTGAGCGAGCCAGGGCAGATTGCAGTCGGGATGGTAGAGATGCTTAAAGGAAGATTTCAAGCAGGGAGAGGCGCAGAAGAATGGGTGGGCTAGGAAAAAAGAATGGGTGTGAAGAAGAGAACGGTGGTGGGCTAGGTGAAGAAGAGAACGGTGGGCTAGGAAAAAAGAATGGGTGCGAAGAAGGGAAAAAAGAATTAGCTAGGAAAAAATAATAAGCGGGCACCAAAAAAAATTAGCGCCATTTTTTTATTTTACCATATATATGTATATAATAATACTTTTTCAGTTGAATTATATTCTTGTGTCATGCTAGGGGGTATTTGGTGTAGTGAACCCTACTACCACCACTCCTGCAAGCAGGAAGAAATCGAGCAGGCGCCAGCCAAGAGAAGGCTGTAGTGACCCATCCGCAAAGAGGGCTCAGACAGAGGATAATACTGCACCAACTCCTTCCAAAGAGACAACTCCCCTTCCAGGCCCCGCCGACCAGACTCCTCCAGCTCCCACTAACTAGAATCCCCTAGCTCTTACCAACCGAAGTCCTGTTACTCAACCAGATAAAACTCTGGTCAAGGCAATCCTGAAATCCACCTGCACTTCGGCTAGTGATAGGCTGAAGAAACTATCCAGACACCGCCGTAGTTTGGAATCCTTCAGCAACGCTCCTACCACGTCGGTTGACCAGCTCCTTAGCCGCACACTGAATGAACGACTCACTGTATGCTGCTGCTTCAATTGTGATTTGATTCTTTATCTCTCTGAAAGATACTAACAACCTTTTTACATTTATTTTCTGCTCGCAGGGGATTCTGACTGTGATTACCAATTGGCACCGCTTGATGGAGGTGGTCGCCAAGCATGCTGAAGAGATCAAGGCAGCTGAGGAGAGCCTGGTCGAGCAGCACAAGGTGGTTGAGGCCAAGCATGCTGAAGATTTGCGAGCAACTGAGGCTAAGATCGCCAAGCTAAAGGAGGAACTGAAGAAGAAGGAGGAATCCGTGGTCAAAATTTCTTCCTCCAAGGAAAGGTACAAGGAAGCCTCGCTGATAAACTACCGAGAAGCCAACAAACTTCAATCGAAGTTGGAAATTAGCCGCAAAGAGGTTGCTGAACTTGAGGAGACCAACGCCCGCAACCTGGAGAAGTATGAGGGAGCGGCATTCCAGTGCTTCTACATGTTCTGGAAGATCAATCCCAAGGTTGATCACCCTATATTGGGATAAAATGGGTGAGATAGATTATCTGGGTCCTGAAATGATTTAAAGGATCAATGGGGTTATTGAGAAGATATGTTTCGGCCAAGGGGTGTAGAATCGATTTTTTATTTTTTTGTAATTTGAATAGTAAGCAAGCTAGGATTTGATTAAATTAATGAATGAAAATTGTTATTATATTGTTATTGGTTCTATAGGTTTTGGCCAACACTATTTTTTTAAGTTTGAAAGTTGTTTAATTATTTTTAAGTGATATATGTTATTATTGCATGATTGTAACATGTTTTAATGTTGCAAGCACGCTTAATAATGTGTATAGGGACCTATTGGTATGACATGATATGAAATATTGTTTATATATGTGCTTAGGGTTCGGCCAATGCATGGAATATAGCTAGGACTAGTTGAATAATTTTAATGCATGCATTATTCTACTTTGGGAGCCCTAGAGTTTCGGCATGGGGTAGTTGGTGTGATTTTGATATTGTTTTTATTATAACTATGCTTATTAAGCACGTTTTTGAATAAATGTGGTTTCATGTTTTTGTTTGAGAAATTGGTATTCTTTGTATGTAGGATTTGAGCCATAGTAGTACTATGTACATAAGTTGTTGTTTTTATGATTTTATGCAAATGTTATAGTATGTTTAAGTGATGTATGCACCAATTGAAGTTTCAGCCCTAGTGCCATTATTTGAGAGTGATATTGTTTTGGTAAGTTTCAGTGATAATGTGTATATTGTTGCATATTAGAATCATGCTAGTGTGGAGTGATGTGCTTATGGTGATGCCACATATGCATGTCCCATGCAAACGTAGATTATGTTTTTACGTACCAATGTGTGTTTCTTATAATATTAAGACCAGTGTTTTGATGATTATTCTAGGCTCGTTGTGAAGTATTTCCTGCTCTTTGATTTGCTTGAACTTGAGGTAAGGAAGTTAGCTAGACCTCTGTGAATTATGTTATGATTGTTTGAAAGTAAAACAGGTGTCATAGGGTGTTAGTTAAAGAAATTGTTATGATTGTCCTGTTTGAATGATTGTATGAAAGAAAAATGTGTTGTTAGCATTATGTTTGTGACACAACAAAGGCGTTACTGAGGTATGACACAACCCACACTGCAAACGTGCCATAGACCACAAGGTGGTCTTCAAGGAATTACACTTTTTTTGTATGTGTAATTGTTTCTAAATAAAGTATACAAAGATGGAATGACTGTGTGTTATATTTCATGAAAGGCATGATAATAGTATACCAATGTTGTATGATTATGTTGTTCGTACTATTTGTACTTCCTTACTGGGCTTTTAGTTCACCCTCTTACTTTCCCCCTTTCAGGTAGGCATTAGGTTGTTTAATTGGCATCCATGGTGAGCTTGGTGGCTTCCATTGAAGTTACTATTTATGTTGCGGTGAGATAATGGATGAAAAACGATCCAGAACGTAATATAGCAATAACTAGTTTATTTTTTTTATTATTGAACTCAGTGGGTGGTCTATAATTACTTTAAATTTCATAAAGACAATTTGTTTTGAAGATTGGACCCATATTGCCTTGTTTTTAATAAGGCCCCACTTTATTTTCTAGACAATTATTGGTATTTTTCTATATAAATATCAAAAGTGGTATTTTCCTAAAGATAGATAAGTTAGGGCGTTACAAATTATATCAGAGACGATCATTCATTTCTTTCAAGGAATCCCTCAGCATACATATTGAAGACTAGTATAGACTCATCTCACCGTGTCGTAAGTATATTTGTTCCCTACTTTTTTTTTTTTTCTTTACTTCTTTTTAGTTTTAGTGTTATGTTTGCATAACCTTTATAATGCCTTCTGTACTTAGAACCACTAAGAAGAAACTTCTTGGGTAGTTCCATGAGATCTCAAGGGTTATGATAGATAAGATCAACGACAGAGACCAACGGATATCAGTTCTATGGAAGACATCAGTCGTGAATGAACGAAATGAGTGAATGATAAACAGGAGGGGAGCGTTCATCTGGTAATTTGAGCAATTTCAAGTGCTTAGAGCGGCATTAGCCATTTACCCTGAGGCCTTTTATAATCTGACCATTCTATGGGATGGAGTTCTTTGCGATGGCATGGTACCTCATGTTTTGATTCATAGACATGTTCGAGTTTGGCCATATCAAGATAGTCCTCACTTTTGACGAGGACGTGAATTTAGTGGAATGAGAAGAACTGAGAACAAACCCTATGGGAGAGTTCGCAAATCAAGAGGTAACCGACTCTATACTGATGTCATAAGAAGGGATAGGGAAAGATCTCACGGGTTGATATACTTCCATATTACGGAAGATATACTAAATAATGATTCTGGAGAGGAATCATTAGTAGAGGATTAGGATTTTCTCCCTATCAAATCCTTGGACTTTTAGTAGAATAAATGGGATGATTATGTTTTTATTATTACATATTATAAGTTGAATATTGGATTAAACATTTTAATGATTTATCTTTTTCGTATTTGATATTTTATGAAAACTCTCGATGTGTGTGAATGATCATGATTGTGTATATTTAAATCATTGTGATACCAACCGGAATAAATTCTAGGCAAGTATACGAACCTTTCTATACCGACCCAAAATTACTAATAAGGCTTAAGGGCCTTGATTAGTGTACCGGGAGGGCATAATTGGAAGTTATATGAATTAATGGTGAAATTTCATGATCCTATAATTATTTGGATATGTGAAATGCATGTTTATGAGTATTAGATAAGCATGCGAGCCCTGTTTAGTCTATAAGGGTATAATTGTAATTTTGGCCTGTTAGGGCATAAATGTGATTATTTGCAATAACTGTTGAGACCACATTGTTATGTGGATATATTTATGTTTGCAGCATTTGACCCAAGACAGTCCTGGGGAGCGGTTTAGCCAGATAGTCACTAGTGGGAATAATTAGTGGGTAGTTGCATTTTGGTAACTGTGACTATAGGTAACTCTGGAGGATAGTTGTTATAAATGGGAATGTGGAATTCTTGCAAGAGGTTAAGGAAAAGTGTAGGCTGCCCTTGAGGATTAGTTAGAGTCTAAGTTAGAGGGGAGGGCAATTGTGTCATATGGCTTTAGTAGTAGATAGGCTTTGGCTGAAGAAAGGTTTGATACATTTCTCTCCTTTTTTTGGCTTATACATGGGTTATTTTTGGGAGCACTAGAGAAAACCAGGAACCAAAAAGAAGAAAGACCTCTGATCTTGTGGGATCAAGTGGGGAATCAAACCAAGGAAGCTAGAGGGTGTTCTACATATTTGAGGTAAGGATTTTAAGTGGTTATTTTGTGGAATTCAGCCAAGAAATGTTATGGTTTAAGAGCTAAGTTATGTTTTGTCTTGTGCATTATTGGAGTGAAATTCAGCTTGGGAATCAAAGGATTTGGGCTTGGAGTAGAATTTGAAAGGGGCCCAGGGACGAATTTCTACTCAAGGTAAGGGTTCTATACATCTTTGAGGTTATTAACAGGTGTGGTTTAAGTTTTCTGGTTTATGGTTTAAATTTTGTAAAGTTTGAAACCACTTTGTGATTTTGAGTTTGGAGGAGTGTTTGGGTGTGTTTCTAGTTTTTCTAAAGTTGTTATACTTTTCATATGAAGTTCTAGGTTGAATTGGGGACTTGGATGTGCATGGGTATTGATTTGGAAGAGTTCTGGCTCGGGAAAAATGTTGGGAAATCCCCAGTTTTCTGGGTTCGCGTATGAGCGTTGCGGCCCTGTTCTTCCGTGCTGCGGTGCTAGGTTGAATCAAGAGGAGGGAACCACTCTAGGCTCCGCGGCCCTATAGGACTGTGCCGCGGCGCTAGGCTAATTTTAGGAAAGGGGAAAATTGAGTTTCTAGGGTTTTGGCTCAGGGGGCTCGGAGGACGCTTCCGATACCTTGTGTGGGGAAACGGGGGGTCTCGAGAGCATGGGATTGGTTCCCGAAAATGATTGTGAATTGATTAGTAGTGAGAGAGCTAGGTATGGTTGTGACTAGGTGAATGCTTGGGTTTAGGGCAGGATCGTGCTCGGGGGTTGTCTTTCTTAATTAAAGCACTTGGAATTAAAGGTAAGAAACTGTACCCGGTTATGTAAATATGTTGGGAATACAGGTCCCTATACTTGTATGCATTATTGTATGATGGTATTATGCCATGTGAACATGAAATACACGGCCTAAGAGTGTCAGGATCAATATTGGCGCACAGGGCATGGCTCGGCCACTAGTAACCGAGGACAGCTTAATAATTACTGAGCTCGATTTAAGTGGGCCGGAGTCAGTGGGATGAACACAGGGCTTGGCCTAAGTGAGCCAAAGACAGTGAATTAAATAGTGGGTGTGATGTACGGGCGTCGACCCTAGTTGTTGCTTGATATGTATACTATTGTTAATTTGATATATATGATATCCTGAATATCTGGAAACTAGATCATTGGTTATTGATTGATGTCTTGGACTGAATGAATGCTATGACTTGCTGGGTAATTGATTAATGTCTTGTAAATCATTTGGTTATGCTATGTGAACACCTTGGTTATTGATATTGATTGTGTTATGATATTATGTTTTCTTCCTGGGCCTTGGCTCACGGGTGTTGCATGGTGTAGGTAAAGGCAAGGGTAAGATGAATCGACCATGGGTTGGAGAGCTCTGGGGGCGATGGGTACATTGTCAGCTCTTCGACCGCCACGGTCAAGGGTTTGTACAGGGACAGAGACCTAAACTTTGTATTTTGACATTAGAGTGGCTTTGATTATTTATAACATTTGGAAATCCTGTAATTATGTCATTTAAACCCTGATTTGGGATCCCATGTACCAAACATTATTTTAATGAAAATTATCCATTTATAACCAAAATATTTTAAACCTAACATGTTTATGTCTCTAGATTCACATTTTTATTTAAATGACTTGATTAGCATGTCTTGCACTATTTCAAACACATAGTGTAACGGTCTTGGTTATCCAGGGCGTTACAACTTGGTATCAGAGCATCCTAGGTTTAAGGGTTCCTGAAGATAGGCTGACATGTACACTCGCCGCTAAAGACAAGCTCGACTCAGGGTTCTGTAATTGAATATATGAGATTATGTGCTTAAGTTCTTGATTGAAATATGAATGTATTATGTTGTATGACTATAGGGAGCATGAGAAACTGATAGGGCCTGGCCCTTAACTATTGTATGATGAGAATGAGGCATGCTTATCAGAAATGCTATTGCATGTGAATGAATATTTGGATAATGGTTTGCATACTGATTGTATGTGATTAACTGCCTGAATTGAATTTATATGTTGTACCTGTAGTATGTAAGGAAGCATGGTAAAGTGTGAATGTACCTGGTAGCAATGAAATTTGGTAGCTAAATGTATAGAATTGTGGATTAGAGTTTATTATGCTTTATGTGTGCATAATTATTGTGGTTATTTGAACTTGGTTGTGAATTGGTTCAGAGTGTGGACCTCAGGGCTGAGGAGCTTAGTCAGCGGTGGCGGTTGAATTCAAATTGTTTGTGTCCAAAATGGTTAAGTGGACTTGGCATTGTGTTATAGGGGGTTGCAGATGATAGTGGGGTTGGAAAGCTCCATCTTCCCTTGAAGGTCGCAGCAGGTGTTCGCTAGTATGTTAGTAAGCTGTGGGGTTTAATAGCTGAGACTAGATGGAAGGATAGCAGACTTTTCTGGGGAAAGAGTTGCTTTGTATACTTTCACAGTGAGATTACCAGTGTTGGTTTAATATGGGAATACAGACAGATGAGAGTACTATAGGGAAGGCCTAAAAGACGTTATCCTCTGGTTTTGAGGAATGTTTGGCTTTGCCTAAGAATTGGACGGTGGATGGGCAAAACTAATTCCATCCTCGGTTATATGAAGATGAGAGATAACGACTAAGGAGTTGCGCTAAGTATTTGTGACTGAAGAGTACCCAGAAAGGGTATTCAGACCGGGGTATTGGCATGATGGGTTGGAAAGAACTCGAATGGTGATTTGATAAAAGAAGCTATAAAGACATAGTTTAAGCTGAGGAGACTAATAGATTTATAAGCCTAATTTGAAAAGATAAGGTAACAACAGTATATGTCAATGAGTTTTGTGAGTTGGGTAATTCATTTTGGGAAATTGGTACCGGCGGGGGTGGCTGGAAATGATGACTCATTTAAGGATTAAACTCTGGAAGGGTCCAGAGCATCAGGGCCGCTCCAACGTATGAGATCTCCATCTATATTTAGGTAGCAGAGAAGACCATGTTTTTTGAGATATATGGAATGAAGTATAAGTCATGAGTGTCGTAGGGCAAGAGACGCACATGATAGTATTTCCATTGGTGGAATTTAGTAAGGACAGATTCTTGGTAATCGAAGCAGAAGAACCCCAGACAGTTTTATGGCTCTTGGTTTTGACAGGAAGGGGGTCTGATTTGCAAGATAGCCGTCAGGACAGTGATGGGAACCAGTGTGGTTATTTATTATGCACCAGAGGCAGGAGATGCCACCTGGAAAGATGCCAGGTGAGGGCACGACTTGTACATGGGATGATTTGATATGCTAGGATGGATTTTCCATGATTAGGGAATGGAAGACTGGAATGCCTTGTTACGTTCGAAGCCCGAGGCTAGTTCCTCGGAGATGATCAGTTGACTGGATAGTTCACATTTTTGGCTATATAATGAGCTGGAAGAGTTCAGTGTTAAGAATGTCTCAAGATAGATTCAGACAAAGAGAAGATGCCTCAAGGGTACTGTGCGAGGGGCTGAAGGTATTAGTATTTGTTGAGGAGGAATTAGAAACTTCTGGAAGAGGAATAGGAATACAAATAGTAAAGAGGTTCGTATTGAGAAAATAAAGCCTGTCATATGGAAACCTTGATATGAGTCAGAGTGAGAGTTAAATTGTTAAGAGACAACCATGGATTGTAGGGGATATCACTTGGAGAATATTAATTGGACTGAATGGGAACTAAGCTGACTAGTAGGGATTCAGATGGGTGTACAAGGAAGGATTGGGTACGCTTCAAGACTGGGCTACGGATAGGTTTGGTATCGGGGACATTATGGAAGATGGTAATGGTTTGACAGAATGAATTACTGAAGAAGTCGAAGAAGTTTGAACTCAGGGTGAATCAGACAGAGCATCATATTGTGGGAATTGTTGGAAGTGTCTGTTAAGGAAGAAGAGTTTAAATGACCGGTTACAAGACAGGACAATTGTGGATGCTCAAAATTCAACACCGGTAAAGAACCCACATCTCATGCCTAAGATCCCTCGAAGGTCCAAAGCAACCAAGTTTGAAGTCCATTTGAACCCTCAAATTAATACTCAAAATGACCTTGCTCAAATTGACCACTCCACCTTGGACACTAGTAAAGAGCCCAAGCGTCCCGTGCGTGCCCAACGCCCCGCGTGCGCCAAACGCCCTGCGCACGCCAAACGCCTCGCGCGCCCAGCGCCCCGCGCGCGCCAAACGCCTCGCGCGCCCAGCGCCCCGCACTCGCCCAGAGGCTACAAAGCAATATACATTTTTCACTCCATTGTTCAGCTATGTTTATCCTTCCATAAGTTCATTCTATGTTTTTATCTAAACATCGCCACATTTACCTTTGAGTTTTCTGACCTAATTTCATTGTTGAGATTTCACCGTCAACAGTTTGGCGCCGTCTATGTGAAGAACAAGCATCAGGCCAACGTTCTTTCATCACTACCAACTAAGAAAAATGCTAAGACATTCAAAACGCCTACGGCAAATGCAAGATGATGAAGTTTGCGGGGATGGAGTAAAGTGGAGGGCGTCCAACAAAGACCCCCCTCCACCTGAGCATGGAGGTAGACCGGAGGAACCTCTTCCCCCGGGGGAGGAGAGGGAAGCATCGTCCCCAGCTATCCAGCCCGGCGGAGGTCATTCAGAGCCACTAGTGTATCCACTTGACCGTCCCCCGTTGACACCACGCTCAATCCACCAGGACCCCGGTCCCTCGACGAACTGGCCAGGCAAGGGTCCCGGGGTACGCTCAGTAAGTTCTAGCTCAAGGACTCGCTTCTACAAGGATGAGATTCACGAGTTGCATAAAAAGACTCGAAGGCTGGAAACCACGATAGAAAATATGCAGGAGGTTTTAAACGACCTACTGCAAGGGAAGTCAAGCATACCCCTCCCTAAGCGTAAAGGGAAGGAGAATGAAAAAGGGGAAAGCACTGTCCCCATAGACGATGGGGGAACCCATCTTTCCACCAGTAAAACCCCCCAGACAGAGTACCAGCGGGGACCTAGGTCAACGAAATGTCCCCAGGAGCAAAGGCAGAGGGAAGGTGATGGTCGTAAGAACGAGGCCGAAGTCCCCTCAAAAGAGGCACCCCCTGGCCTAAGAAAAGAGTTCCATGGGGAGAGGTCAGAAGTAAAAAACACACCCCCCGCGATTCCCCCGAGGGACACAACCAAGGCAAGGGATCAGCCCGAGAACCCGCAAAACTCCTTATGCAAAAAGAGGAGGGGACTAGACACCAAAATGCGAAGCCCTCGAGGCAAGATCACCACTGCACTTGGGGGGCACATGGATGACGAAGAATTCAACCGCGATTCACCTTTCACAAGGGAGATTCAGGCTGACCAAATGCCCACTGGCTTCAGAGAGCCTTGCATGACTCTGTACGAGGGTACTACAGACCCAAAATATCACTTAGACTCCTTTAATAAATTGATGAGGTTAAGAGGGGTCAACAACAGGGCAAAGTGTCATTGCTTTGTCATTACGCTTAAAGGAGTGGCGTACAAGTGGTTCAAGAGGTTAAGGCCAGGAACAATCGAGTCATGGCAGCAATTCTCTGATGAATTTCTTCAGCAACACCATGCAGCCTTTGATTACGTCATGCCAACTACCAGCCTCGCTAACATAAAACAAGGCGAGAATGAAAGTCTGAAGGACTACATCCATAGGTTCAGTATAGAAGCAACGAAGGTGGGAGGTTTAACCAAAGCGGTGCATAAGATGGCTATTACAGCCGGAGTTCATCCAGGAAGCAAGTTGTGGGGTAACATGCTCAAAAGAGAAGTTCCGAATTTGGATGACTTCGAGAGAGAGCACAGAAGTACATACGTGTGGAAGAGGGCCATAAGAACTTCTATGTTGAAGAAAGCGAACCTTCCCCCAGTTGCCCTACTACAAATATGTCTGAGGAGTCCATATAGAAGGGGGCGTCGGGCTAGAGGGGTCGCTGACCAAGTTTGACATTGAATGAAGACCATCTAGCCATGAAAGTCCCAACCCGAGGGGAGATCACCTCAAAAATTGCAAAAAGGGTCTCAAAAGTAGATGCTTGAAAATATGGTCTCCAAAGTAGACGCTTGAGAAAATGGTCTCAAAAGTAGATGCTAGCAAAAAGGGTCTCAAAGTAGACGCTTCCAAAAAGGGTCTCCAAAAAGACGCTTGCAAAAATAGTACTATGCCAAATGATGAGAAGGACGCTTCTCGCAAGAAATAATAAGCGCACGCAAATATATATAAAAGGATAACGAGAACTCAAGGGGTCAATATATCCTTATAGATACGATCAAGGTGCACCAAAGAGAGACCTATCGAACCCCCTTTTGCATGGGCTCCAAAGGACCTCAAGCACCATAAAAAAAAAATCTCCAGTACATGGTTAAAATACAAGACTAAAGGTCACTTAGTCACATTATCAAGCTCAGACCTGTAAGTCTTGTGAAACCGGGAGATTGTCCCAAGGGAAGCATCAAATTATGAGTCATGAAGTATGGCCTTGCTAGGCTAATAGGCCAAGCTACGCGTCACGAGAGGACAGGTGCATGAGGCCCTCTCATAGCGAGGCCTTACTTGTCTTGATGCTGAGAGATGTCGAGGGCACCAGAGCTGTGAATGTAGGAATTCTTCCTTTGTGAATTCCATCCAAGAAAGCCACCCTCGCTATGCAAGGCTCACGACTGGCCTCGCACGCACGCTTCAGCACTCGGACACAGGTACCCCGAGGCGCCACCCTCGCTACGCGAGGCTCACGGCTGGCCTCCTACGTGCATCGTGTCTCCACGAGACATCACGTCCTGCCTCGAAGTGATCACATGGGGTGCGACCTCGCTAGACTTCCCGTGTAAGGCATGCATAGACGCATGCATCCGAACATAGGTCCCAAAGGGACTCCTTGCTTTGCGAGACATTCTAAGGACCCTGAACCCTCTTGCTATGCAAGGTACTTCGCTAGGCTTCCCTCGTGAACCTTGCCTCGCCTCACGCACCAACAATGGCACCTGCTATGGGCTTTCCACCCAGCCGCCCAGGCAACGGCGTGCTCACCAAAGGAGGAGAAATCGAAGTTTGGATCCATCCTCCATACACCGTAAAGGGCGCGCTCTATGGACCTATATTCAATAACTACCTTATCAGCCTTGGCTCCCTCAAGTTCGCCCTCTAAGGAAGCGACCCTCTCCTGCGACGCAGCCGCGGTAGCCTTGGCACCCTGGAGTTCGGCCTCTAGGCTGGTGACCCATTCCTGCAACGTCGTGGCCTTGGAAATTGCCCTCTTCTTCTTTTTCGATGAGGCAGAAATTTTCGCCAAGGCCCTTTCTAGCATAGACCTAGTTTCAGCAAGCTCCCCCTCAAGCTCCTGGACCTGAACCGCAAGACGGTCCCTCTCGGCATTCGACATGGAAAGGTTATGAGCCGAATCGACAAATCGTTGAGCCATGGTATAGGCCTGGCATGAAGACCTATTTACAAGAATCAAAGAGAAGAGTCTACCAGAGCACCTAAAGATCCTCTCCTAGACTGGGGGCAAGTGTGGATGCTCAAAATTCAACACCGGTAAAGAACCCACATCTCATTCCTAAGGTCACTGGAAGGTCCAAAGCAACCATGTTTGAAGTCCATTTGAACCCTCAAATTAATACTCAAAATGACCTTGCTCAAATTGACCACTCCACCTTGGACACTAGTAAAGAGCCCAAGCGTCTCGCGTGCACAGTGCCCCGCGCACGCCCAGCGTCTCGCACGCCTAGCGCCCCGCGCCCACCCAGCGCCTCGGGTGACCCGCGCGCCCCTCTCCCCTCGCGACACCACCAGGAGACAAGCGTCTCGCGGCCCCCAAGATGCCACACGCAACAGTCACGCCGTGGTCCTCATGGTGGCCTCCTCTCAAACACCAGCCTCGTCCTTACGGGTGTCCACGTGGTGACCACGGAGTACGAAGAGTTAGAATACGGATGGTACGGTGTCCACGCCAGGCTGGTAGTGGCAGTACAAGAAATGTACATGGCCAAGACTCCCTCAGCACGCTTATGAGGTCAGTACTCGACAAGTAGTGTGGGCATAATATGGTACCAAGACAAGAGCATTTTTGCAGGTCCCTGACATGTACTAGAGAAGACCACCACTCTTCCAACACCACTACCATCCGTACTACTATCCTGACAGTGTACTCATGTACTATTTTGTCCTGAGGGACCACTATGTACAAAGGAGCCATTAGAGCTCCAATATAAATAGATGATCACCCCTCCAGAAAGGGGGTTGGAAAATTCATTGTATGCAGAGGCTACAAAGCAATATACATTTTACACTCCATTGTTTATCTATGTTTATCCTTCCATAAGTTCATTCTAAGTTTTTATTTAAACATCGTCACATTTACCTTTGAGTTTTTCGACCTAATTTCGTTGACGAGATTTCACCGTCAACAACGTCTTCAGGAATTGATCTACGATCTGTTTATTACCAGTTGAGGATAAGGAAAGAGACATTTCCAAAATTACTACTTGTACCAAGTAGGGTGTGATGAGTTGGTAACAAAGGTTCTTAACTGATTCAAGCTTCAACAACACAAGTAAATTCTACAAGCAGAAAATGTAAGGACAATGTGAATAAGTCACGTTCAGATTTATTGGTGGTATGTTGGACTACTCTTCAGTTAGAAGTGGAATGTGAATGACTACTACGCCGATTATGTTAGTACTAAGGAAGCAAGGTCACAGGCAAAGCTCCATGAAGTGTTAGTTTGGTCTCGCCAGGGGTATTCAGAATAATGCTACAAGAAGATAAGGGGTTTAGGTATGAAGAGGTTTGACCTGAAGCCTCAGAGAAGCTATTGAGGAACGTATGAAGGATAGGGAGCGCAGCGAGACCAGTAACCGCGTCATCTACTACATAAGTATCTCTGTAAGTAGCTACACCAGAGATTAGAAGGACAATAAAACTTGAAGTTAGACTGAATGGATGGTGTCAGATCAGAAGTTTAGAAGACAGAGTGAGAATTGATTAGCGCTTGGTGATGTAGGAATATGTGTGTTATGGTTGAATACATAAGGGTAGCATGAAGGACCTATTTTTTTATAAATATGTGAAACTGTGAGTGGTACATCACAAGTTGAGACGCGCCCAGGCTCCAACTAATGAGAGGATGAGTCGAGCCTCACGGGAGGTAAAATAATGGGGACATGGTCGATATACATGGAACGTTAAGTTAGCAGTGTATGCATAGTATAAGGTATTTGAGCGTTTGGTCATTTGTAAGAAAAATAACCTTGAGACCAAAATTTAGTGAAACGCAATGGATTGGTGGTTGATGGTAGAAATCCTCAACTATACGAGGAGGAGATTTAATTGGAGACAGATCTCTTACTTGAGAGGTGTGCATTACTTGAATAGAATGCCACAGGCTACAGTGGAACGAACAAGGTAATGATTGAGATTGGTATAGCATCGGTGTGTGGTGATGAACAGATACGTATCTCTTTAGACAATAGAATCCAGAGTGATGATTTTGTGGAGATGGGAAAACCCTAGGAATGTAATACGAGTTAAGGTACAAGGATCGGATGAGTGTTCCAATGGGATTTTGGCGTGGAGATGGGAATTCTAAATGGGTGTCATTCCACCTCTTAGGTTATGTTGTACTGAAAGGTTTAAGCGGGTGATAGAATTTAATATGCTCGGATATTGGAAGATAAAGTGATATGGTGGTGGATCATAGGAATGGACCACATTGGTCTATAAGTAAGATGATTGGACAACGAAGGTTATAACTCAGTAGAATGGGTTAATGTAATTTGGTTCGTGTGAACTGGTTATGGGGCAGAGCATTGATAATGCTGGGTTGAACTCTATAGTTTTCTAATTTTTGGAAAGAAACTAGAGAACAAAGAGAATAGAGTGGAAATCTGGAGTTAGTGGTTAATTGCAGATGGAATGGAAATCTGAAGACTTAACGGTTAATTAAGAGAGTATGCATGGAATGTGCAGATATTCGAGATATCCAGGAAAGTATAATCCTTTGATTGAATGGTTACAGTGACGAACACTGGAGTACAGCTAAGGTGACACGACATAGGATGTGGTAAGATAAGAAGCAACGAGTATTAAGCTATATAAAGAAAGGAAAGGTAGTGGATACTACGGTTCAGTATTGGTTTAAGGGAAAACGAAAGATGTTGTTGGAATTCTTAAGGCAGAAGTGTCTGCCTATCTGAAAAGACATAAGAACTTGTAGATTGTTAACTTTGGAATACAAAGTTCCAGGATGAGAGATTTGTATCTGTACAAGTAAGTGCAGACAAGGAAAAGTATGATATTCTGGGAAAGAAAGGGGAGTTCTGACTCCCGTTTCAACAGGAATTATGAGGTTATACCAAGGGTTAGGCTGGGGGCCTATAAGCTAGTCTCACCCTGGTAAGGGTAATGACTCATAAGTATTTCTGGTATCGATGATAAGACAATAAAGTAACCCTTGATGAATTAAGTAGACCCTAGAGTTTCTGCAGATCTGATGTGCAAGCGAAGGTTAACGAAAGTATAGTTATCAGACAAGATCTTGTGAACCAAGATTGTTACTCACGTATGAGTGTTATTGAAGAGTAAGAGTAAAGGCGTTGGACCTTGGGAATTATAGTTAGAGGTACAAGGTTTATTATCTAATGTGTTCGATTAAATTTCGAGGAGGAAATTGTTATAAGGAGGGGATAGTTGTAACGACCCAAAATTACTAATAAGGCTTAAGAGCCTTGATTAGTGTGTCGAGAGGGCATAATTGGAAGTTATGTGAATTAATGGTGAAAATTCATGATCATATGATTATATGGATATGTGAAATGCATGTTTATGAGTATTAGATAAGCATTCGGGCCCTGTCTAGTCTGTAAGGACATAATTGTAATTTTGGCCTGTTAGGGCATAAATGCGATTATTTGCAATAACTGTTGAGACCACATTGTTATGTGGATATATTTATGTTTGCAACATTTGACCCGAGACAGTCCTAGGGAGCGATTTTGCTAGATAGTCGCCGGTGGGAATAATTACTAGTTAGTGGCAATTTTGTAACTTGGGTGACTATAGGTAACTCTTGAGGATAGTTGTTATAAATGGGAATGTGGCATTCTTGCAAGAGGTTAAGGAAAAGTGTAGGATGCCCTTGAGGATTAGTTAGAGTCTATGTTAGAAGGGAGGGCAATTATGTCATATGGCTTTAGTAGTAGATAGGCTTTGGCTGAAGAAAGGTTTGATACGTTTCTCCCATTTTTTTGGCTTATACATGGGTTATTTTTGGGAGCTTTAGAGAAAACCAGGACCAAAAAGAAGAAAGACCTCTAATCTTGTGGGGAATCAAACCAAGGAAGCTAGAGGGTGTTCTACGTATTTGAGGTAGGGAATTTAAATGGTTATTTTGTGGAATTCTGCCAAGAAATATTATGGTTTGAGAGCTGAGTATTGTTTTGTCTTGTGGATTATTGGAGTGAAATTCAGCTTGGGAATCAAAGGATTTGGGCTTGGAGTTGAATTTGAAAGGGGCTCAGGGATGAATTTATACTCTAGGTAAGGGTTCTATACATCTTTGAGGTTATTAGCGGGTGTGGTTTAAGTTTTCTAATTTGTGGTTTAAGTTTTGTAAAGTTTGAATGATTGGGTGTGTTTCTGGTGTTCATAAGTTGTTATACTGTTTATATGAAGTTCTAGGTTGAATTGGGGGCTTGGGTGTGCTTGGGTATTGATTTGGAAGAGTTCTGGCTCGGGAAAAATGCTGGGAAAAATCAAGTTTTATGGGTTCGCGTATGAGCACCGTGACCCTGTTCTTCCATGCCGCGGTGCTAGGTTGAATCAAGAGGAGGGAACCACTCTGGGCGCCGTGGCCCTATAGGGTTGTGCCGCGGCTCTAGTCTAATTTCAGGAAAGGGAAAATTTGAGTTTTTAGGGTTTTGGCTTGGGGGGCTCGGAGGACGCTTCCGCTACCTTGTGTGGTGAAATGAGGGGTCCCGAGAGCATGGGATTGGTTCTGAGAAATGATTATGAATTGATTAGTAATGAGAGTGCTATGTATGGTTGTGACTAGGTGAATGCTTGGGCTCAAGGCAGGATCGTGCTTGGGGGTCGTCTTTCTTAATCAAAGCACTTGGAATTAAAGGTATGAAACTGCACCCGGTTGTGTAAATATGTTGGGGCTAAGGGCTCCCTATACTTGTATGCATTATTGTACGTTGGTATTACACCATGTGAACATGAGATACATGGCCTAAGAGTGCCGGGATCAATATTGGTGCACAGGGCACGGCTTGGCCACTTGTAGTCGAGGACAGCTTAATAATCGCTGAGCTCGGTTTAAGCGAGCCGCAGTCAGTGGGGTGAACACTGGGTAGGCCTAAGCAAGCCAGAGACAGTGGATTAAATAGAGGGTGTGGCCTACGGGCGTCGACCCTAGTTGTTTCTTGACATGTATACTATTGTTAATTTGAAACTAGATCATTGGGTATTGACTGATGTCCTGGACTGAACGAATGCTATGGCTTGCTGGGTAATTGATTAATGTCTTGTAAATCATTTGGTTATGCTCTTTGAACTACTTGGTTATTAATATTGATTGTGCTATGATATTGTGTTTTCTTGCCGGGCCTTGGCTCACGGGTGCTACGTGGTGCAAGTAAAGGCAAGGGTAAGATGAATCGACCATGGGTTGGAGTGCTTGGAGGTGATGGGTACATTGTCAGCTGCTCGGCTGCCACAATCAAGGGTTTATACAGGGATGGAGACTTAAACTTTGTATTTTTCCATTAGAGTGGCTTTGATTATTCATAACATTTGGAAATTCAGTAATTACGTCATTTAAACCCTGATTTGGGATCCCATGTACCAAACATTATTTTAATGAAAATTATCCGTTTATAACCAAAATCTGTTAAACCTAACCTGTTTATGTCTCTTGATTCACATTTTTATTTAAATGACTTGATTAGCAAGTCTCGCACTATTTCAAACACACAGTGTAACGGTCTTGGTTATCCAGGGTGTTACACTTTCACTTATGATGGTTTCTTCCATGTGCCTTAGAATTTCAACATGTCTATACAAACTGGAATAAATTGTAGGCAATTATGCGAACCTTCCACTTATGATGGTTTCTTCAATGTGCCTTAGAATTTCAACATGTCTTCTCGAGGAGCAGCATGTACCCCTTGTTCAACGAGCGATACCAGCAGTTGAGCTAGCTGCGGAAGTGGCACATTTAAGGGACCAGCTGAGACAGAGAGAAAAGGCGATTGCTCAAGCCAAATAAGTACCTCAATCCCAACAAGCACCTCCAGCACAGGAAGTGCTTCTAGGGCTACAAGTGGCACTAGATTATCTAGCAGTACCATAGGCACCAATTGGTTGTGGGTTACCTGGGCATGGGTTCGAACCATTGTATGAACGGTTTAAAAAATAATCCCCTCCAAAGATTGAAGTGAAACAAGACCCTCAGTTGAGGCCATTTTTTAGCACATGGAGCTCAATGACCAACAAAGGGTCTACTGTGCCGCCCACCTCTTGGAGATGGATGTTAGAATTTGGTAGGATATGGTTAAGCAAACATAGACGTTAGACACCATGACCTAGGCTGACTTTTTACAAGCATTCAACAAAAAGTATTTAAGTATTGCGGTGTTGGTCACCATGGTTGATGAGTTTGTGACACTGGCTCAGGGTAAACTCACAATCATTGAGTATGCCCAGAAGTTTGAAAGATTTGCATGGGGATTGAAGCCTGTGGTTGCCTGAGATCTCAAGATGACTAGTACGGAGTTAGTTAGCTATGCTGAGACTCTGTACAAAGCCCTAGACATTGAATATATGGAAAATCGGATATGTAAGGAAGGGGCTGCAAGGAGAGAGAGGAATAAGAATAAAGCTTTAAAGGATGGTAACAAGAGGAAGGCCCAAGAGGGCCAGGGTAGTGGCACTAACAAGAGGCCCAAGGTCACTGTTCCCAACAATAACCACAATAACCACAACTTTGGAAACCAACAGAATCACAGACTCAAGCTTCCTAATTGCTCCAAGTGCTCGCGGAAACATACAACTGAGTGTAGAGTAGGCACAAACAAGTGCTTTAAGTGTGTTCAAGGAGTACACAAAAAGAGAGATTTCCCACAGGGAAGGGCAGGAGCTTGATAGGGAACCAACACTAATCTAATACCATCTCGAGTCTTTGCACTAACACATGGGGAGGCAGCCAAAAGTAACATAGTTGTCACAGGTCAGGTTTCTGTTTCTAGTGTGATATGTAGAGTCCTTATTGATTCTGGAGCAACTCATTCTTATGTTGCGTTCAAAATAATTGATAGATTAGGCTTGCCTTGTAATGTTTGGGGATAGTTTTAGTACAATTTTACCATCGGGTGAGGTTAAGTTGTCATCTAGAAAGTTACAATCAGTTTCAGTAACGATTGAGAGAAGGGAGTGTCCAGTAGACATTACAGAATTAGATATTCCAAGCTATGATGTAATTTTTTGCATGGAATGTTCAACTAAACTTGGAGCTACTATTGATTGTATAAGGAAAACAGTGGTGTCTAAACCAGACAAAGGTGAATCTTTTTCTTTTAAGGGAGAATTAACGTGATTTTGGACGCTTATCATCCCGGCATTGAAGGATCCAAATATGATGAAGCGTGGGTATTTGACATATTTAGCCAATGTTGTGGATAAATCTAGAGAAACTAAATTGAAGCCAGAAAATCTTCATATAGTCAATGAGTTTCAAAAGTTTTTCCTAAAGACTTACCAGGACTACCCACAGATAGAGAAATCGAGTTTGCAATCGAACTTGCACCAGAAACAACACCAACATCGAAGGCACCCTACACAATGGCACCAACAGAGTTGAAGGAACTTAAGTCACAGCTACAAGAGTTACTTGACAAGGCTTTCATTCGACCAAGTCATTCGCCATAGGGGGTACCGATGTTGTTTATGAAGAAGAAAGACAGAAGTATGAGAATGTGCATCGATTATTGAGAACTAAATAAGGTCACAATCAACAACAAGTATTCATTCCCGAGGATAGACAACCTTTTTGATCAACTACAAGGGGCAGTAGTTTTCTCCAAGATTGATTGTATGAAAGAAAATAGTGTTGTCAGTGTTATGTTCGCGACACAACAAAGGCATATTAAGGTATGGCGTAACCCACAAGGCAAACATGCCATAGAGCCCAAGGTGGGGAAAAGAGGATCAGTTTCTAGGGTTTCTTGGTTCCTCACATAATTGTACTTTATTTTTATGTGTAATTGTTTCTAAATAAATTATACAAAGATGGAATGACTATGTGTTATATTTCATGCAAGGCATGATAGTAATACAACAAATTTGTATGATTTTATTGTTTGTATAATTTGTACTTCCTTACTGGGCTTTTAGCTCACCTCCTTACTTTCCCCTTTTCAAGTATGTGTTTGGTTGTTTGATTGGAATGCATGGTGAGCTAGGTGGTTTACATTGAAGTTATTATGTATGCTATGGGGAGCCAGTGGATGACACACGATCTAGTACGCCATATATCAATTACTAGTATATTTTGTTTAATATTGAACTCAGTGGGTTGTCTTTAATTTCTTTAAATTGGATAAAGATATTTTGTTTTGAACATTGGGCCCATATTGCTTTGTTTATAATAAGGCCCTACAATATTTTCTAGATAATTATTGGTATTTTTTCTATACAAGTATCAAAAGTGATATTTTCCTAAAGATGGATTTGTTAGGGCATTACAGAATGCTCTTCCTTTCCATGCATTGATGATTCTTCTCCCACGTCACTTGCACATAGATGGCTATTTTCATGCATCACCTTCTTGTTTTTAGGAACCAATAATAATGTTCTTGGGCCTACCTGTGTTCATCCATGGGCCAGAAAAATCACGTTCGAACTCGCTCGCAGTTTGCTAAATGGTGATGTTGCGATTTAAGCCCTTCTTTTGCTTCTTCTTTGGTGTTAACGGAGGTTGTGGCTTGCCGATAATTTGCACTCTTATTCTTTAGGTATAGGGAGAAGGTTGCGACCAAATGGATATGAACACTCCTCATTTTAGGTTGAACTTGGTTGTCCCAAACATTTTTGTGATGAGCATCGCCCATCGTGAGTTGGCCTCTCGGGGGGTTTTTGAGATTGTCCTGGTCCTCTTTCTCTCTCTTATTAGTCTGGTTGCTCTGGCATATGATGGGAGGAGTGTATTGGAAAAATCTTTCGAGTTCTAGCCCTAATATTCTTCATTCCTGCGAGAGTGGTGATCTAACTGTCCTCCTTATAACAAAGAACCAGCAGGGGCTTTTGCGGTTACTTAAGAGAGACTCCTTCTTTCCACAGTCACATACAAAACCCTTCACCATTCTCCTCGCTTGGGTCTTCATCTTCAAAGGTTTAGGTTTGCAAATGATATTTCTATGGAATTTTCCCATAGATGGCTCCAAAATGTTGATGATTTTTTTTGCCAACTATATTTTCGTGTGTGTATGGATTGTTTGTTTGTATGGTAGGAAGATTTCTTAAAGATATTTAAAAAAAAAGTTTAGGAACTTGGAGTGAGAATTGAAGAATTTCTTTGTTGGAGATTTGTTTTTGTGTTACAAGCCCTATGTCTCCCCATAATTTTTCTTCTGATTATGAGCCAATTCTTTCTCCCCTTTATCGAGAGAATGAGACTTTAATTACATCTAATGCCTTTGCCTCTACAACTATTAAGACTAAAAGAGAAGTATAATCAGACAATTATTTCTTAGCATAATAAATGTCTTGAGTAGTGCTGAGTCAGAGGCATGTGTTTTTAAAAAGAATTGTGCATTAGAGGCATTCTCTTGGTGAAGTTGTATGTTATGTACTTGCTTATGTAAGGAAGTGTGTCAGTGACTTATTCTTGGGATTTGGAGGAGTGTCCGCTGAATCATCAAGATCTTGATGTTGACTTCTTCTCCTGGGATGCTTACAATTCATCTCGAGGTGATTTTCTTTGTCAAAAACATCCTTGTGGGATCTGCTTCTCTCTTGACATCCCATCTCATGCCTTTGAGGTAATGTTTTCCTCACTTAGGATGCAGAGATAGGAGGTAACCCTAACTCCTTAGGTTGTACAACAACTCTGAAGTACTCCGCTATTCTCCCTTTCAAGTAGGGGATCACACTTGATCTTTTAAAACCTTTGTTGGTTCTTGCGAAATGGATGATAGGACTAACATCCTTGTCATGGATTGCTCTTTGTCGAAGTGTCTGTCCCCTTGTAATGTAGGAGATAGAGATTTATTTTGACCTATCTCGTTGATCTCCTCCTTTAGAGGATTTCCACTTTTATCTTCTTTGTGGGAATTTTTCACCCTATGCGAGTGTTGTAAAATTTTAGTGCTACGCAACTCTGTGCAATCATTAACAATTAATATAGATGGTAAATAAATATATAGTCCCATAGAGATTGTTTATTAATTACCAACAATTAATTGATCTTTCTTTTTTACTAATAAAAATTGGATTTCAAGAATAACAAGAACAAAAATAAAAGTTACTAAAATTAACAATTAACAAATAATAAGATTTAATTCAATGGATGTAAACCTATGGTATTTAATTTTATCATCTATCCACTTTATTAATGCATCAATACAATTTTCATTATTCTTTTCTTTATTACGATAGCAGAGGTACAAAACAATTTATATACAGACAAGGATATGTAAAGTTCAACCTATATGTGAACTTTCTATATCTCTATGATAAATTCAAACACAAAGCATGCATTAAGAATAGAAATTATAAAAGCTGCACGAACCATATAGGTACTCTCGTCCAATATCGAAATTTGTGTCTAAACAATTATAGCATATTTAACTTTGACTTCTCAATTTTTAATTAAAATCATAAATAATGCAAAACAACGTCAAATTATTCACAAGCATTAAGCACAAATTGAATACATCACAATGATGAAAAAAGAACCATAGAAATTGCATTAACTACTAATAAATTATCAATCCATTTCACTAAAACCCTAGAAAAGAAGTTTAGATCATATTCATAATAAGAATATCCATGGAAGTCATTAAAGAATTCATAAAACAAAATGGAAAAGAAAATTAAAGTAGTTGTAGATCCAATCCCGCTCTCCACAATTGCCTTCAAAGTGCTTATGAGTTTCTTGATATGAAAACTTAACCTAATTTGCATCTAATGATGTATTTATAGTGTTAATTAGGTTTAAATTGTGAAATTACAAAAATCCCTTCTTTAATCGCAAAAAACAAGTTTTTTGGGCACCTAGCACGATCGCTTCACTCGTCCAACATGGTCACACTGGTCAGGTATTTTGGACTTGCCGTCTTTTAGCACGGTAGTTCTGCTCACCTGGCATGATCACGCCACTCGCATCGAAATGCAAATTTTTGTCAATTTCGTTTTCTTCTCGAGTTCCCAAGCCTGTTTCAAATCCATTGCATTCTAAATCCTTCCAGGCCTAAAACAAAATAAATAAAAACGTAAAACCGCACAAAATATTCTAAAACTACTAAAACACAACCTAAACTAGCACATTAAAATACACCTACTACTCAACTATCTGCGAGTTGATTCAAATTCTTATCTAGTGAAATTTAAAGTATGTGCCCCAACGTATGAAGGTGATGTTGTATTATATATTATTATTACACAAGTATACACAGTCACAAAATAAGTAATACAATGGTAAGTGAGTATCGTCTCCACAAGGATTGATTTAGATTTAGATTGTGCTCTTCCTTGGGCTCTTCCAAGGCCTTGAGGTCTTTATACAAGACACAGAAAACTTTCAAAATAGTGAGCAAGAATCTAATCTTGTCTTGCCAACGAACAAAGTTAGTCCAATCAAATCTATCTAATCCAACAAATTCTTGATTTATGAATTTTATTGTCGAAGGACAGTTAAATTCTTCCATGATATGCTATCTCAAATTTTAGAATATAAGAATGTTGGGGGAGAGTGAGATAACACCACCACAAGAACTAGAATCTGCACGAAATTTGGATTGGCAGAGACTTAAAAAAGATTGAGAAAGAACATCCAAACCCAAGTAGAACAATGGTATTCTTCAACTTTGATGAAGCTTCAAAACCCTAGGCAAGATCACCACTTTGAGCCAATCCTTTGAGCAATCCTTGAGCAAACCAAACACAAACCAAAGCTTATACATGTTGCATGACATTGTCCTAATACTCTATTTCCCAGCCACCATTGATGCTTAAGGCCTTCTCTTGAGGAAATGAGGATTGAGATTGAACAAGCCTTCAACTCTCAAAGTTAAGCACTTTCTTCGATAGTTCTTGGAGAAAACATAGAGATTTTTCGAGCTAGAGAGAGAGAGAGGGTAGAGAGAGATTGGAGAGAGTGATCAAGTCTTCCAAAACACTATATTTGACCCTTATATACAATAGGCATAGTCATTATGTCTAACCAATAGAATTAGACTTCAAAAACACATCATTTAGAGCATTTACGATACTTCACGTAATACAACAGGCGATGCGTCACCTGCTAGGATTTCTGAAAACCCTAGCTTTCAGGCGATGTCTCGCCTCTTGGGTGGCGACGTATCGCCACCCTCTTTGACTTTGGACACTTCCAAAGGTCCCAAAATTGCTCTAAATGCCACCAAAATTTTTGAGAACCTTTATATACTCTCATGTATCACTTTGTACCCAAATTTGCGTTTTAAAAGTGCCTAAAATTGAAACTTAAATTCACATCTTCATTATGTGAATTCTACTAAGTGTTTATACCTTGCTTGTATTTTGGCACTTATCATTTGTATTTAACCAATCATAATGCACAACTCTAAGATATGCTCGAGAAATGTAGGAAAGGGTGGTGCAGTTTTGGGGAGACTCTTATTGAGAGCACTCTACATCACTAAGTCTCGTTGCTGCTCATACATCCAATAAGTATGGAAGACACTCACAAATTCGAGTTTGGTGAGCCTCACGCCTATCCAAATGCTCCATAACATACCCTATGTAGAAAGAAGAAGAGGCAACTTTTTGTGCTGAAGAGGAACACGTACTAAGCATCCCTTTAGGAACAAATCCCTCATCCTTATCACCAATAGAAACATGGGCAGCTACACAAAGTTTAGTGATCAAATTAGGGAAGAACAACTTCTCACTCACTTTACATGAGCAATCACTGAGATCTTTGGAAATGATAGAACCCACATCAATAGCTTTGTTAGTGAGGATAAAATAGAGCACAATCATCTGCTCTCTATGCATGGAGAAATCATGGGAAGTGGCCAAAAGGCTGGTCTTGACAAAACTATACCAAATTTTAGCGTGGGGCTGCAAGTTAATGCGTTGAAAACTGAACTTCCCATTGGAGATTATCTATTTGGTGCCTTTGTTAGCTAACATAGTAATCATTTCATTCAATTGTTCATCAGAAGCACTATCCACTAGTGTAGAGTATTCACAACCATCAACATGGATTCCCAACAATTGATTAATGGTGGCAGCAGAAAATGAAACCTTGGTGGTACGAATAGTGACAAAATCAAGCTCAAAATCAGTGATATTAGCATAAAACTGGCACACCAATGGAACCACAGCCTCTGTCGAGTGCTTGAAAAAAGAATGCCAAGTGTGCTGGTTAAGGCTATGGGGTTTCAGGATGTCTGGGTTAGGGCAGGTAGCAATCGGTAGTGGGTGGCTAGGGTAAAGGTTAGTGATGGAGAAGACGATGAAGAGAGAGAAATAAAAGGGATCGATCTCTTTTGTTTTATTTTTTTTATTTTTTATTTTAAATGCAGGCGATGTATTGCTACCTCCTGGGTGACACATCGAAGATCTCTCTGCCCAAAACAGCCAAAATTCCCTGAACATATTATGCACTTAACCCAGATTATGCCTTCAGTCGACCTCTCCTCCTCGCCAATAGTGTTTCAATCTTTGCCCATTCACTTTAAACACCCTTTCAGACTGATCTTCTTGCACATCCACAACTCCAAAGGGGTAAACTTTGACCCCAGTGAATGGGCCTAACCAACGAGATTTCAACTTGCCAGGAAACAACTTCAAGCACGAGTTTAAGAGAAAAAATTTATGCCTTTTCTCAAAGACTCGAGGTTCAATCCTCTTGTCATGTAGCCTCGTGGTTTTCTACTTATAAAGCTTAGCATTTTCACAGGAGAACAACCTCATCTCCTCAAGCTCGTTCAATTACAACTTCTGGGATTCTCCCGCCACTTGGAGATCCATATTTAACTTCTTTGTGGCCCAATATTCCCTATGCTCTAACTCCACGGGCAAATGGAAAGCTTTCCCAAAAACCAAATGGTAAGGAGACATTCCTAACAGAGTTTTGAACGTCGTTCTATACGCTGAAAGAGCATCATCAAACTTTTGAGACCAATCCTTTCAATTTGGATTCACCACCTTTTTTAAAAATACCCTTAATTTCTCGATTGGATAGTTTCGCTTGGCCATTTGTTTAATGGTGGTAGGTTGTAGCAATTTTGTATCTCACACTATACTTGGCTGAAAGAGTAGCCAAGAACATGTTGACAAAGTGGGTACCTTCATCACTATTAAGAGTTCTTGGAGTACCAAAGCAAGTGAACACATTCTTTTGCAAAAATTCCATCACCACCTTAGCATCATTGGTGAGACTTGGTATCGCTTCAACCCATTTTGGTACATAATCCACAGCCACAAAAATATACAAATTCCCAAAAGATAGAGGGAAAGGTCCCATAAAGTCGATGCCCCAAACAGCAAACAACTCCACTTCAAGGAAAACATTCAAAGGCATCTCATTTCTAACAGAAATATTACCAACCCTCTCGCATCTATCACACCTCTTAGAAAATTCATGAGCACCCTTGAAAATAGACGGCCAATAAAACCCCGATTGAAAAACCTTGGTTGCTATCTCTTGACCCCCAAAATTCCTTCCATAAGGGGCTAAATGATAGTGCTCCCAAATGCTTTGAATATTGTTTATAAAGAAATGGCTCGTTCCTATAATAAAACTTCACATCATGAAAGAATTTCTTAAGTTGTTGGCCCTTGAAATCAGGTGGAGTCCTTCCATTCACCAAACAATTCACAAAATCAGCACACCATAGCATTGAATCTTTTCTTACCACCAAGAGTTACTCATCGAGGAATGTCTCCATAATTGGTTGTTCAAAACTCTCCTCAGTACAATCTTCAAGTCTAGAGAGATGGTCTGCCACTTGATTCTCCGTTCCTTTTCTATCACAAATTTCCAAATAAAATTCTTGAAGAAGCAACACCCAAGGAATGACACTTGGTTTGGCATTCTTCTACGCAATAAGATACATGATGGCAGAATGATTTGTGTACACCACAACCTTAGTCCCAACAAGGTAAGCTCTAAACTTGTCAATAACAAACATCACAGCCAAAAGTTCCTTCTCCGTGGATGTGTAATTCAATTGAGCGTTAGCTAGTATCTTGCTGGCATAATAGATGGAATGAAATACCTTCTCTCTTCTTTGGCCAAGCACTCCACCTACAACAAAATAACTAGCATCACACATTAGCTCAAAAGAAAGGGACCAATTGGGAGCTACAATAATAGGGGTGAACATAAGAGCTTTCTTCAGAGTCACAAATGCTTCTTGACAGTCATTGGTAAACTCAAAAGCTCGATTTTGATCAAGTAAATAATAGATGTGTGTAGAGATTTTGGAGAAATCTTTAATAAACCTTCTATAGAAACCCGTATGTCCAAAAATAACTTCAAACTCCTTTAACTGTAGTTGGTGGTGGCAACTTCTGAATGACTTCAATCTTTGCTCTATCTACCTCAATGCCTTTGTTAGAAAATCGATGACCCAACACAATGCCTTCTTGCAACATAAAATGGAATTTTTCCCAATTAAGTACCGAATTTTTTTCTTCACATCTCTAACACCTTATCAAGATTGGCCAAACAAGCATCATAAGAATCACCAAATACAAAAAAATCACCCAGAAACACCTCAAGAGTTTGTTCCACCATATTGGAAAAAATAGCCATCATACATCGTTGAAAAGTAGCAGGGCCATTACATAACCCAAATGGCATCCTTTGGAAAACAAATGTCCCATATGGGCAAGTAAAAGTGTTCTTCTCTTGATCTTTTGGAGCAATACAAATTTGATTGTAGCCCGAGTACCCATCAAGAAAGAAATAATACTCCTTCCCTACTAATATATCAAGCCTTTGATCAATAAAAGGCAATTTAAAATGATCTTTTTTTTCCTTATTTAGCTTCCGATAATCCATACAAACTTGCCATCCGGTCACCGTTCTTGTGTGAATTAATTCATTGTTATCATTAGCAACTACTGTGACTCCACCTTTCCTGGGAACACATTGAACCGGGCTGACCCAAGAACTATATGAAATTGGGGTAAATAATACCAGCGTCTAACCACTTGATCACCTCCTTTTTCACTACTTCCTTCATAATGGGTTTAAGCCTTCGTTGCTTCTTAACAGAGTTGCTACAACAGTCTTCCAACAAAATCTATTGCATACAAAGTGAGGGACTTATACCCTATATATCTTCCATGGTCCAACCAATAGCCTTCTTGTATTTCTTCAACACATCAAGCAACATATTCTCTCTTTGAACTGCCAACATCGTAGAAACAATCACGGGCAAGATCTCTTCATTACCCAAATAAACATACTTCAAATGACTAGGCAAAAGTTTCAAGTCCAACTTTGGTTGTTCTTCAATAGATGGCTTAGAAGGCTTGAAATTTCTTTTCGATAACTCCAAAGACTCAACATTCCTTCCAAATTTAGTAAAAGGTTGTTTGGATTCCACCCATTTCAAGTCCAAGTCCAACTTGGATTTCTTCAAATGACTAGGCAAATGACTAGGCAAAAGTTTCAAGTCCAACTTGGATTTCTTCCTCTTAACTCATTTCTTCAAGCTCTTCAAGAGAAATCACCCCCACTCCTTCTTTACAAGATTCTTTTTGTAATTTCTCAGTCACAATAGCATCAATCACACTCCAAGAATAGCAGTCCTCTAACTCATTCAGAAACTTCATAACATTGAACACAGAAAATTCACTTGTTGGTCATTCACCCTCATAGTAAGATCTCCTTTTTCAAGATCAATCAAAGTCCTTCTGGTGGCAAGAAATGGCCTCCCCAAATTATAGGAACATCTTTATTCATTTCATAATCAAGAATAATGAAATCCGTTGGAAAAATTAAATTATAAATTTGCATAAGAGAATCTTGAATCTTACCTTGATGTGCCATAGAGCGACCCACTAATTTCAAAGTGACAGTGGTTCACCTTGTTTCACCGATTCCCAACTTCTTGAAAATTGACATGGGCATCAAGTTAATACTAACCCCCAAATCACAAAGTGCTCTACCGACATCTCTACCACCAATAGAACAAGGAATTGTAAAACTTCCTGGATCCTTCAACAAAGGAGGAATTTTAATCTTAAAAATAGCATTACAACCTTCAGTCAAAGCTACCGTTTCAAATTCACCGAGCCTCCTTATTTTGTCAAAATATCCTTCAAGAACTTCACAGAGTTGGGCATTTATTCCAAACCTTCCACCAAGGGTATGTTGATGTGAAGTTTCTTCAAAACATCCAAAAATCTCCAAAATTGGCCATCTTGTTGTTGCTTTTGAAATCGTTGGGGAAATGGTGGTGGGGGTTTGACATTTGACTTCTCAGCCACAGTTTGTTGAGACGATGTTGTAGCATTCTGAGCAGAATCAAGATTTAACAACCCATAATTTCTTGCTTCCTTCCCTTTTTCCTCCTTTGTTTGGATTGGAGTGGGCTCATTTGTGCTCTTAGATTTTTCCTCATTCAACTCCAAATTTTTACCGCTCATCAAAGTGACCGCTTTGCAATGCTATTTCCCATCTTTCAATGGATTTTCGGTGTCACTAGGCAAGGTGCCTTGTGGTCTATTCCTAAACTCATTAGCTAGCTTCCCCATTGGAATCTCAAGATTCCTCAAAGATTTTGTTTTACTTTGAATTACTGCATCATTCTTTGCCATATATTCTTTCATCAAATTCTTCAAAGAGCTTGCCAGAGAAACTTCTGGAGGAGGCAGTTGAGCTCTTGGTGGTTTTTAGGAAAAACCTGGTGGATAAGTAGGCTTGTTTGGAATGGCTACACCACTAGAATTAGCTCCTTGACCTCCCCAATAAAATTTTGGATGATTCCTCCAACCCAGTTTTTAAGAGTTGGAATATGAATTGTTGCGATTGGCATTTTGATTCCCCATGTAACAACCCAAAGCGAGATTAGATGGACAACTATCAAATGTATGCCCATCTCCACAATAAACACAAGAAACCTCTGCTACATGGCCCATAGGAGATGGTTGTAAGTTACCCCCCATACTCATGGTCTTCAAAAGGTTGGTTATAGGTGAAACTTGTGAGGTCAAAGTAGTCAAAGCATCTACCTCATGAATACCTGCTACATTCATTCCTGTTGGGGCTCTAGTATCAGACCATTGGTAATTATTGTTGGAAATCTGCTCCAAAATCTCATTTGGTTCATTGTAGGACTTAGAGAGAATAGCCCCATTTGTCGAAGCATAAAAAACAATGTGTGTGGAGGCGTTGAGACCATTATAAAAAGTGCCCATTTGAATGCAATGTGGGATGCCATGATGTGGACACTTCCTCAATAACTCCTTGAACATCTCCCATGCGTCACATACCGACTCATCCTCCAACTGTTGAAAAGAAATAATCTCATTCCGAAACTTAACATTTTTCGTTGGGGGAAAGTACTTCATCAAAAATTTCTCAACTAGCTCATGCCAAGTAGTAATTGAGTCGGAAGGAAGTGTATTGAGCCAAGCTCTAGCTCTATTCCTTAGAAAAAAAAAAAGGAAACAATTTCAACCTCAAGGCTTCTTCAGTAATGCCTTGTAACTTAAAGAAATCACTAACATCCAAAAATTAACAAAGATGAAGATGAGGATCCTTTGTAGGCAGCCCACTAAACTGACCCACTGTCTGCAACATTTGGAACATCACAGGCTTCAACTCAAATTGAGCTGCTTGAATTTGAGGCCTAAGAATACCAAGATTTAGCTCATTCAACATTAGGGTAGTGTACTCCCTTATGGCCCTCTCTCTATCATCGGCCATAACAATTGCATTGGTGGCATTCAAAGCATTGGCTGCATCATTAACAATTCCAACAGCCGCAAGGTGAACTTGAGCTCTCATCTCCTCAACCACTTCACCTTCTTGAGCCATAGCAAGGTGAACTTGAGCCTGTTTTTCCTTTAGCCTTCTTCGAAATATACGTTCATTCTCAAGGTCAATAGGGGCTAGTTCAAGATCTTGATGCTCGTTCATGCAACAAAATATATAGCAAAGCACAAGATTAATGAAAATAAGGAAAATAAATTGCAAAGTAATTAATAATAGAAAAAATTCTAATTCCAATCCCTGACAACAGTGCCGAAACTTGTTGTGAAAATTCTATATTATTATTGTGTAAGTATACACAGTCACAAAACAAGTAATACAGTGGTAAGTGAGTATTGTCTTCGCATGTATTGATTTAGATTTAGATTGTGCAAATCAATACTAAGCAATTAGGAACTTGGAACAAAAATAATTGGAATGATTTTTTGAAAGCTTAACTGAAAATAAGAGAAATTTAGAAATGTTTAGAAAAATCAACAATAAGCAGGAATTAACACAAAAGATATATTCACCAGTGAAAAGTAGACTTGGATTACTAAACTTCCCTAAATAAATATTCTGCCCAAAATGTTACTACATAATTGTTAGCAAAACCTCCCAGACTAATAAAAATTCCCAAATATTTCATATGATTTTTCCAAACCTTACCATAAAATTTCTTTAATCTAATTCAACATATTCCTATGTCAATTCAGATATAAGAACACAAATATAAGCACCAAATTTTATGAGTTATGCAAGGCAAATAATATATTCCTATATTATTTACTAAATACAACCTAATAAAGGGTAATATCTTGATTCATCCAAGTAATTTCCACCAAATCTAAACTTTCCAGCAATAGATATAGCATTAAGCTCACTTAGATAAACAAAGAGAGATATTACTTAATCACGCATTGAAACTTCATAACTATGATTTAGGGTGCTTTAGCCATTCAAGTCTCAAATAATTTAGCTCATGGTAAAATTCACAAACCAAAACCCAAATTCCAATTCAACATTCATGGGTATTTAAAATAACCATTCAAAAGAGAAAATGCAAATTTAGAGAGAGAGAGAGAGAGAGAATAATAAGAACAAAATTTCTTCAATGAAGATGTGTGTTTTCTCCTTTTTTTTCTTTCCCTTTTTAGACTTCTTGTACTACTTCTTCTTCTTCCTATGTGCTTTCTGCTCTCCAAAAATTCTCTCTACAATGGTTCCTCTCCCCCATACGGCTAGTACTCTCTTTTTCCTAGGGTACAACTTTCCTTCCCAAATTAGCAAGTCCAATTCTCTTTCTTTCCACTTTTAGGTCCACCTCCAATTGGTCAATCACTGTTCTGACATAAGTACGCTCATGTGGCAAATTTTACAGCCCACACCAACTCTCAAAGCCACTTTGCATTGACTTTTTCCAACTAGGCTATAGTTGACCACGCAGCTCCAGAATGATGCAACAATCTTTTTAGCAATTCTACACATTTCAGCACTTTTCAATTCCTTCTTGCCCATTTTTCCTCTCCTTTTGCTTCCCATTCTAGTTTGAATTCTTTTTACACAGAAAATAAAATCAAAGTAGTTATTTAATTCCAAAATAGCTAAAAACAAAACTCAACTTTAAAATTCAACTACACAAGACATAAAGACGAAAAATAATTAAATATTCAACACTAAGTTATCAATTCACCACTCTTTTCTTATAAAATCAAGTTTAAAAGTAGAATAAATAACTCTATATCATAGAGTTATCAGGTGACTAGCCACTGATTGGTTATGATGGCTAATGTATCAAAGGTCTTGGTTTGGAATGGGTGCTTGACGTGCTTGAGCTTCACTTGAGTCTTGGTGATTTCTTGTCAGGAATTAGGGCTCATCGCTTATCCCTAATCTATACCCAAACATGGTATCAAAGTAGTGTTTTAATCTAGAAAACTCTTCTTGTCAAAATCGAGCAATTTTGTTGAGAATGTCTATTCTTATGATGAAATGATTAAGCTTTGCACCTTTGAAAATAATAATAAAGTGGCCTATAATTCCTGCTTTGTGATTGCTTATAATTCTATTTCTGTATGACATGATAAACTTGCTCATAGAAGTTCTTGTACTATTAAAAGAATTGTGAAATGTCGCATTTCCTAGTGTTGAGAGATCTTCAAATTTGCTAGATTTAATGCATAATGACTAATGTGAATTTAATAGAATGTTTACTAGAGGAGAAAATAGGTTCTTCTTGACTTTTATAGATGATTATTGTTCGATCTAAAAATTTGAAAGCAATATTATTCCATATTTAACATAAAGATAGCATATGAAAATTTTCTTATGGGTATCTGCTTGAAGGCACTCCAACTCTCAAGTAAGGTTTCTCACAAGATTCTACAAGAAAATATAAAAGTAGCGAATAATAAAGCCAATGTCTATTATCAAGTCCATCGAAGTGCTATTTATAGACAAATTATGTCGGTTAAAGTTTAGAAATTCTTGTCGTAATTGGTCCACATTAGTAAACCTAAGGTGGGAAGTTAACTCATTTGAATAATTTGGTTTTGGTGAGATCAAACCCTTCTGACCCTCAAGGGTCTTACGCGATCAACCCATAGAAAGGTCAAGCAAGGTCAGTTCTTTTTACTTATCCAAACCTCTTCTTGAAATCTATCAAATGTAATTAATTTCATATATTATTAAAAATATTTAAATAAATGGATAGATTTGGTCTTTACAATTGCCCTTATTCATTATTTTAAAACTACCACGTGTTGACTTCATAATAATTATAGAACAACTAAATTTAATATATTCTGAAAAATCCTAAAATGATTCACATCCCTCTGTAATATCATGATTGAAATTTTCAAATCTTGTTCTCTGACATTTCAATACATGTTATCCATAATACAATAAAAATAGGTAACAAATTACCAAGCAATCTAAAACTATGAAAAATGGCAATTGTTTATGTAATGCCCACCTTATTTTTTTAATTTACTTATACATATGCTTCATGCTTGTCATGGTTTAGTGCATATGATTAAAGTGGGATTAATATAGTCTTAATGTTAGTTATGTGAGTACTGTTGAGATTCGTTAAATATAATAGTTTAGTTGTCTTACATAAGGTGGTGTAAAAACTTAATGGTTTCACTTATGTTTATGTAAAATTATGAGTTTTTGTTATAGGAATTTATAATTTACTTTTTAGGGTCTAAATTGATACAATGAGGTATTTAACTCTTCTCAAAAAGTTTGAGAATATTTAGAGTTTATCTGGCCTGAAAACGAAGAGTTTGACCAGCCTTAGTGGTGATGTGTCGCTTGTAAACGTTAAACCATAAATGGCTACAAGAAGAGACATGACGCCTAGCACTGGGTAAATAATGAGCATTTTGGCTCAAAAAAAATTTGTTTAATAGGACAATCCCATTGATATTGCCTTCATTATAATTTTTTTTTTTTTTACAGTTGTAAAACCTTTATCACACTTCTCAATTCTCTTTCTAACATCTCTCTCTAACTCCCTAAGAATACTTATTTTCTCCAAGAAACTCATCAAGAATTGCTTGACTTGCATAAGTTTCAAAGTCTTGTTTAACCTCACTTCTCATTCCATCTTGTAGAAGCTTCAAGCAACTTTGGGAAGGCTTGAAATAAAGAATTTGGACAGAACTACTCCTCGTGTATAAGCCATGAGTTCTTCAATTTCGATTCCTCTCACAAAGACTATTTTGATTTCGTTTTTATGTTTCCTATTATTTTTTTTTCATTTCATTTTTTATATTTTTATTATATATGATGATTCCATTTATCTAGGTGGTGTAATTTCACTCTCCACTTTATGCCATTTTCTAGATTATGTTTTAATCATTGAATATTCAAGATTTTCCTCATACCTGAATATGGTTCTTGATAAGTCTTTAGGGTTTGTAAATTTGAGTTAATTTCATTTAGTCATTGATTATTTAAAGTTTGTGAGCTATGCACTACAAAAAAATATCCATTCTATGACTTCATATTATGTCTTACATTGTGGTTGTGAGACATTAAAATTTTGAAAGGATTTTTCATGTCTAAGCTTGTAAGACATAGAAAAATTATATTTTATGTCTAATTTTGTATGACATGAAAAGATATGGGATGTAATGCCCTGGTTAGCCAAGACCGCTACACTATGTGTTTATAAAGGTGCAAGACTTGCTAATCAAGTCATTTATTTAGAAACGTGTTACTGAAACTACAATTGAACTATGGGTAAAAGATTTTGGTCTCAAAAGTTACTTCTCTTATAATCAAACATTTTATTTTACATGGGATCCCAGAAGTAGTAAAGTTATAAGACAGTTTACAAAATTTAGGGATTAGAATATAGTTACTAGCCACTCTAAGGAAAAACATACAATTAGGCTTTTCTCGTCCTGTTCCATTCCTCGGCCGTGGCGGCCGACCAGCTGATTATGTACATTCATCCCCAAAGCTCTCCATCTCAGGACTGGTCCAACTTGCCCTTGCCTTTACCTGCACCACGTAGCACCCGTGAGCCAAGGCCCAACAAGAAAACACAATAAAAGAGCACAATCATCAAGCAAACAACTAGATAACTCATACAGTATAAACATGTACTCAACAGTTCAAACATTCATGTTATTCAAGTATTCAACTTACCCAGTACATCATTTCATATCAATAATCAATTCACATATGATAACCAGGGTTAACGCCCTTAGGCTGCACCCTCTACTTATCCCATTGACTCCGGCCCGCTAAAACCGAGCTCAGTGATTATTAAGCTGTCCTCAGCTACCAGTGGTCGAGTCGCGCCTTGTGCGCAAGTATTATTTACGGCACCCTTAGGATGTTTTTCACATGTCCCATGGCATAATACCATCTATGACATCATACAGATATAGGGAGCTCTTGGTCCCATCACAAACACAAAACCGGGTGCAATTTTATTACCTTTAGATTTCTATAGCTTTGTTCAATTCGATCCTCAAGCACAATCCCGTCTGAGCCCTAGCATACACCTAGTCACTGTCACAAGTTAGAACCAAATCCAACCCTCAATTCCAAAACCTAGCCTCGGGACCGATCCTGAGCCCTCGGAAAGCCCTAATTCCACTTAATGGGGTGGTGTAATCAAACCCTGAGCCCCAGGGCAAAAACCCTAAGAAATAACCCAAAAATCCCTTTCTGGGAATAGGGTAACGCTACAGCACTACAAATAGAGCCATCAGGCTCCCAGACACCCAAGCCTAGTGTTGTAGCGCCCTAAGGCTAGCGCTACAGTGCTAGTCACAGCCAGGCAATACCCAGACTTCTCCTCTTCAAACTTCCTCGAGCCAAAACCTTCCAAAATTCTTCCAATCCTTAACCAAACTCCAAAAAAAACCTACCAACATCTATATCTCATCCCATAAGTCCCAACCATACAAAACCCAATCACATGCACCCCAAATCAAAGAAATCACCATAGCTGAACTTAGAGCTCAAAAACTCAACAAGAAAAACAACTTAAACCACATAATTCAACTGACCAAGTTCAGAACTTCCTACCTTCAACAGAGATGTTCAACCTTAGACTATCCTCCACTCTTCCTTAGCTTTCACTCCTCAAAACTTCAGCCTCAATTCCCAACAATTCCCACCAAAACTTGGCTCAAAATCCATATTAACACTAAGAGCTAGAAACTGAGTTACAACCTCAAAACCTTACCTTATTTGGATGCGTAACCCCTACTAAATTCTCAAACTTGATCAAGGTCTCAAGTGCCAAGCCTTAGCCAAGAGCTCCTCTGAATTTTAGCTCCAAAGGTCCCCAAGGATTGAAGAAGAAACCCCAAACAGTACAAGAGTAGTGCCCTGTTTTCCCTACTTTATTTTCTCCTTCTTTTCTTTTGTCTCTATCCTTTTTTCAGACCTCTACTGCCTTCTACACATTCCACTAAGGTATAAAGCTTAATAATACTTATCTCTGCTTTTAATTCAAATGACCAATTTGCCCACCCATTTCAAACTAAGCTCTTTAACCTCCTAAGGGCATTTTAGTCATTACACCCAATTCCCGCTAATTCCTCGAATGTCTCTAATATTTACCGCCTACTTCCCGACACCTAACTAATCACCAGTTATATTCCTCAATATCAAAATAGACTCCAATATATTTCCTAAATTCCCATAAATACTCCCAGGCTCGCCCCGATCCGGGTATAAATCTCCGCCGTGACTTTTTCTCTGAACTGCTCACTAGGATCGCCTCGAGTCACATATTACAAATATATCCACATAATAATGTGGTCTCAACAATTCATCACAATTATTTACATTTATGCCCTCAACAGGCTAAAATTATGAATATGCCCTTCTAACCTAATCAGGGTCTACATGCATACTAATACACATAGTCATGCATCACAGATATTCAAATAATCATATAACATGCTTTTAATCATTAAATCACATATAATCTAGTTATGCCATCCCGGCACACTAATCAAGGCCCTTAAGCCTTATTAGCAAATTTGGGTCGTTACATGGGAGACATTGATAATGTTGTTTATGGCCTCCAAGGGGGAATTTAACGTCTCCCTGGTGAGACGTGAAAGCCCTACCATGTCTTCCTAGGGGAGAAGTTGTAGCCTCTCATGTCTTCTTTGGAAAGTCATTATACCATTAATTTTCATGTCTCTGGATGCAATGTCTCCCCAAAGGGTAACGTGGAAAACTTACTATGACACCCCAGAAGAATCATGGAACCCCTTTTTTGTTGTTGTGATACGTTCCCAATAGGAGGACCACCTAGTTGAGTTCTTAAGAATTTTTGTGAACTAGTTTGATTCTATTAAATTGTTCAAGGGCTATAAAATAATTTAGCTTATGTTAAGGTTATTTATAAAATAGAGAAAATAAATAATAGTGAGTAATTAAATTATTAAAGTTAATTTAATTAGAGAAGTTAGAAAATTAATTAATTAATATATTTAGCTTTTTTTTCTCTTTCTAAAAGGACTTACAAGGAGGGGCAGGGTTGAATCATATAAATAAAAAGTCAGAAGTAGAGTCTCACTTTCCTTTTCTTATTGACTTTAACCAAAGAGTCACTAAGAGAAATAATAGGCAGCTAGAGGAAAAGGAAGGAGAGAAGGGAGAAGAGAAGGAGAGAAAAAGCTACAGGGACAAGGGTTCAACTTAGTGGAGGAGAAAGGTAATGCTTGTTGTTATAGTTTTATGGTTCTTGTTCATGAAGAGATGGGATGCATGTTCATGGTGTAGGTGGATCTAGGATTCAAACATAGGGTTTGATCATGGAATTTAGTCTGAGTGCTAAGGCTTATAATAGATCTTGGAGTGGCCAACTATCGAAGTGGCTACGTGCACACCCAAGATGTGGCCTTGTCAATGTGAGTGCTGACGGCTTTACCTGGCACAACTTGGGCACGAGGGAAGGCTTTTCCACAAAAATAGGCCTGGCAAGATGCATGGCATGTGACCTCACCATGCCACTAATGTTGGTATTAAATGTGTAAATCAAAGTGTGCCGGAGATGGTGTCCATTAAAGATTTATTTTTAATATCGAGTCAGGATCAATATATGTATGTATACATTAAATTAAATACAATAAAAGATATATCCAGACCTAATATCTCTTGTAGTCTATCGAGTATCCTCACTATCTTTATTATATAATAACGAACATCCAATCAACAAGATTGCACCAAGATCCACTCTGCAATTTACCAAGTCAATCCTCAACACACTAGGATGTGTGTCTGCACGTAGGATGATATGGACAATATAGACTCTCCTGGTCTTCTCAACGCATGAGATAAAGAGAGGTTGGAGATTGAGAGAGGCTTAGAGAGTGTATCGTTGTTTTTCAAATTTTTTCTAAAAATTTAGAAATGTGTCTCTTTGAAAATAACGATACTTTCAGATTTTATAAACCTAAAATATATATCAATATAGAATCAATCAATAACTTATTAGTTTTAGATTTAAATTATTAATCAAAACAAAACATCTCTTTCGAATAATAATTTAATAAATAAAATAATTCAAATTATAACATTTAAAATTTTAAAAATTCAAAATTGGGTCTGAACTTAGGTCACGGTCCAATCATTGTGCAAGCGTATTGACACGACATGTAACACTGTAGTGCTCCCCAATTGTTTTTATTTAATTATTATGATAAAATATCTACACAATAAAATAATGTATTATTTCATAAATACATAAATATCAATTAATTCAAAATTAACTTTATCTTCTAAAATCTAAATATTTTATTATCACATATTAAATTAATATCATACTCTTTTAATATTAATTAATCTGAAGTAAGTTAATATTATTCTCCACGAATATCAAATAAATTGTATTGGTTAAATTCATTAATGAATTCATAATTAACAAATAATTATACATTTTCCGTAAAAAATAAATTCCTTGCATTTTTAGTCATTTCTCAATTTATTTTGTCAATGCCATCCACAACATAGACATTCTAAATACCTCTTATTCTAAATTATTGTTTTACCATTCTAAATACCTCTTATTCCTTAAGTACGATTAATTCACTATAATCATATTATAAATTTGAGCTCAATAACTATGCAGCTCCAAAATTAACCCATAAGGGAACCAATATTTGAGCCTTCTAGAAAAACTTGGATTTCAAATCTTGTAAGACAGCCATTCATGATGTTGAATCTCCAAAACAAAAGTCAATGGCCTCATTATTGTAAGAGACCTTAACTATAGAATCAAAACACCCAACATACATGAACATGAATTCATAACTACTTAGAATTTAGATTGATGTACATATGCTCATCTTATTGATATGAATTAAATATTTGTGCAATACAGATATTTATACATAAACTAATTCACATCGGTTTAGTTATATATGATAGAATTATATAAACTTCATTCACTATGATGTCTATTTACATCAGCGATCTGGATCTAGATCTCATGTATTACAAAAATACTTTGTGAACTGTACTAGGAACTATTAATTAAAGATTATATATTATATTATGTTGTTGACTATTTCATTCATTATATATGATCTTAATCTTCTCGTACTCATACAAGATCATACTCTCATTAATGAATATAAAATTTTATGATATATATAATAATTAATTAGTAAAAATTCAAACTTTCAATTACAAGAAAAATGTACTTTTATTTAATTCCAAAATAAAATGTCTTTACACGTGCTTTTAGTGCATCAACCTTAACAACTAAGGCGTGGCGAGGCAAAACAATGCTGGGCCACTAGCGCCAGGCATGGGACAGACTGCATCAGCTACACACTAGGCTTGCCACCTTGTTGTGTGTGCAGTTTCCTAGGTGTTGCCTGGGCAAAATTGCTCTAAGTAGTTGCTCTCCAAGCCTGGGGTTTGTTGAGTGCATACAACTTTCCAAAAATTGCTTAAGCAGCAATGGACCAGGCCACTAGGCTTTGTGTGCTTGCGCATCTGTGCTGCCTAGGCATCGACACCAGGCCACACAGCCTAAAGCACATGCACATTTGCAGGTAGGAACACGAGTCAAGGAGGTTGGGTGGCCACTCTCTTTGGCACTTCATCCTCAAGTCCCATGCCAATTTTGAGTCTAGTTTCTGTGGGGTGTGGTATTGGCACCCAATGGGTGTTTTGGTAATTTTTAACCAAGTTTATCCACAACCATAGTTTAGGCCAATAAAATAATTAAAGGGGGTTTTAATTATTTTTAGATTTTTTATAGTATTTATTTCTATATTTGTATATTTATTTTGGTATCTTAGTTAGGATCTAGTTGAGTCGTAATCACTAATATTGAGATATTATGTGACTGATTGAGAAGTATGTTTTTGGAATGTTTGTTGCTAGTAAACTTTTTAAGCCGATATGACTATTAAATTTGATCTTAATATATAGTTCTTGTTCGGGTAAGTGAGTGTATTGGTTGTGAGGCCCCAGTTAATCTTAGTGAGGGTTTATATCCTTTAGGCACCCAACCTGGCACTTTGTAATGTTATTAGAATTCTTCATATTCATTATGGGTTTGTTGATAGCTGTAAATGTTTATATCTTGTAATGAATTTGGCTTTTCTTTTTAGGGCTTTTGCTCATTAGTTACTTTTTTTCACTATAGGTGAGAGCAAAGCATAGTTAGTCCATTGCGATGGCGATGAGTTGGAGAGGTCTTAGCCAGCCAAACGCAAATTGTGAAACTTGGCCTAGTGTTTGGACGATTCTTAGCTTTGAGATTTTTAGCATGTTTTTAAATTTCGACATGTGATAATGAATATTGGTTTAAATGTTGCCTTTAGTTTCTGTCGTTATTACCTTAAACAATCTTCTTTTAGATATGATATCCCAAATTAGCATTATAAATTAAAGTTGCATGTCTTACCCTAATTACCTTTAATAAGAGCAATATTTTAACGTATGTTTCACTTTGAGAATCTTTAAGTTAATTTACGAAATACCCTCAATAAAATACCAAATTGACTAGCCTAAAAAAAGGAGGCGTTATAATTACTCTGTCATGTGTGTTTAATTTTTAGGTAACCATTACCCATAGTACTGCAAATACTGGTAACTCAATTAGCAAGCAATTTGAAATCTAGAAAAATCATTACTAGTGTGGTATTAATGCAATCTGAAACCAAGAGAAATGATAATTGGTGTGTTGGTAACTAGTTAACAACTTTAAAATAGTTATGTTATTATTACTACTGCTACTGCTAATTATTTTATTATTACTACAGTTGAAACTACTACTACTAATGTGGTGGTAACATGTTATCACTATCAAACTAGTTACTTTTTATTTATTGGTGTGGTAGGTAATTAACTTGTGACTACCTTCAATGTTAGAGAATATATTATATTCAATGGGAATAGAGAAACCAAAGATACAACTATATGCAAAAGGTAACAATAGACAAGATGATAGATAAATAAGTGTTACAACTCTTATTACAAAAATACAAGTAAATAGAAATAGAAGAAGAGAAGATAAAAGCAATAGTAGAAAAAAGAAATAACAAGAACAATGAAATAAATCACTCTCACACTTACACAACCAAAGTGAAGAGCATTAGGGATCACCAACTTGACTAAATTTTACAACCTTTGTCCAAAAGCTTATTTCCGCCTATCTCAAGCTCTATGAGATTCTTTCAATATTGGAAATAGCTCTCTGGAATAATCAAACAGTTTGGTGTATTTCTAGCCAAGTGCTCTAGCGGATAGAAATAGAGTTGTCTTACAAGTGAGCATTAGGCTCCTATTTATAAAGTTTGAGATATCCTTTGAATTTCAAATTCCAACAACCCACATGGCTGTTACCAATGTTTAATTGAATGTTTATGGAATTAAAATGTAGATTTGGAGTTACTTGGGTTGTTAGAACCGTTCAAATTGGAAAAACCTAAAGAGAGAAATTGGTTCTTAGCACTCCTGGCCGTAGCCACGAGTATGAGTGATCGCGGCCACTAGCCTCTTTCCCCCATGCGGCAGTCATGGATTATCAGTGGTCGTGGCCACAACTCCAGTTTCAACAGCAAAAATTTCAGTTTTTCGAAAACGTCACAAACCCTTTCTCGCATGATTTTTTAACGTCCATACACCTAATGGAAGTTAAAAACTTGTCCCCAACAACCATATTTCATAATGGCTTTGTGAAATCCAAACTCAAATGTGTAACACACAATCTACACATTATTGGGTAATATTTGGGAGTTACAAATTTATAAGTGATTTTGTAACTCTAAAATATGTCACATTTTGGCACACACATGTGTCCAAATTTGTGGCTCTCAAAAATATGTTACAAGGTGTGATAAATCACATTTTTTCACATTATTTAATCTAACATTATATTATTTAAAATAATATAGCATTCTCCCAATTAGATTAAATAATCACTTTTTGTAACACTTATTTAATAAATCAAACTTTACATTAAAATATATCATTCCCCCACTTGATTAAATAATTACTCTTTTTAGAAATATTTGCGTTGGTGCATAAAGTAAAATGTCTTTCAACTTGAATTTTACCATAGTGTAATTATCAAAAAGTTTGTTGAAATTTCAGTTGCCGAAGCATTGAAACACTATCCCTTGATACCAAACCAGTGATAACACACACACCTTTGCTATGTTCACTTGAGACCTCAATGTCTCGCTTTTGCACCTGTTATCCTATTTCCCCCTAGACATGTGGCATGATGTAATGGGCCCATGTGCTCTCCCAAAGAGATCGAAGGCCCATTTTGAGCCCAAAGAACAAGAAAGAAGAAAGTTCTAAAGGCCTAGTCATCAGTAAGCCCAACTACATCTGATAGGCGCGACCATGACAAGGGAATCAGGACCAAGATGCAAGCCTAACTCATCTTCCCCATCCTAACTTATCTGTATCATCCGAGATGCGGGAAGAGGTGGCAGGCCCATCAATCTTGGAATACAACCTTGTCAAGAATGAACCAGATCCCTGGTAAACGAACTGGGGTCTTGGTGAAAGGACGGGGACGTTGGTAAAGGAACCCAGACCCGACATTCGAATAGGCAGGATTGATCTTCCTTGACGCTGACAGATTCCCAAGAAACATAGAAGTTGGTCTCCTCAACTAACCTGCACAAGAGGTTACATATGAAATGTACGCTACTACTAGAAAATAGTACAGCCACTGCTCTGATAGATACTGTCCCCAGGATCCCCTTAGAAACCCACGCAGACCATACTGAGGTTACGTACTATTGACAGCTGTACGGCTTGGCCATGCCCAAGCCGGCCCAATGGACCCCGATTAATATGTATTATTTAGCAATATCCTTTGTATTATGCCTCCATTAGCGCTAACCATGATTACATCCCTATTGGGCCCAAATTAATTATGCCCAAGCCCATTGCACCTAAAATGCCTATAAGTAGGACCAGTTGTGCACTGTAGCAGTGGTCCCCGAATTTTCTCTTGTAAGCAATTACTCTGCTCAAACTTGCAAAAAACTCCATTGCCAAAAGCTCTCTAAGCTCTAATACAACTTACTCGTGAACTAAGGCTCATTAACGCCCCAACCATGTAAAAACCTTTCTTGCATATTTTAAATCCTTTCTTTTTAGCTCTCTTGTCTTTCATAATTCTAGTTTCCCAAAAACTCGGTAAACATTTTGGTGCTTTCATTGAGAGCCGAAGGAAGCTTAAGTTGATTGTGAACATCTTCAACAATGGTGAACACCAGGCACACTATATTTGATCCTGCTCACCAACAACATCAGGGCAATGAAGAACCATTGCCCAATCAGCCATTCCCTCAGGACCAACCTGAAGAAACACCCTATGAAGAGGAATATCTGGATCACGACGCCGAAGATTTTCATTCTGAAGACATGAATCCCAAACAGAAGGACCCAGAAGTTGTCCGTCTGAGACAACAAGTCTTGGATCAAGAAGCCAGGATAGCTTAACAAAAAGTGGCCCCCTGCCAGATGTAAGAGTCCCTCCTGGCTCTACAAGCCTTCATTGCTGCCTAAGGATTGACAGCCAATCCTCCAACCGTTCCACCTCTAGGAACACAGCCGCCAGTCCCACCAATTAGGTCCGGTATAGCTAAGAAAACGAGCTCGATCCCTCCTCCGGGACCACACCCCGTGTTATATTATTTTATAATATAATGTTTTAGATTAAATAAATGTGACAAAGAGTGTCACATATTGTAACATATAATAGAGAGTTACATTATTTAGATATATGTGAAATTTCCAAATATGTAACATATTTGGTGTTACAAATTCAATCATTTGTAACTTCCAAATATTACCCATTATTGTGTAGATTTGTTGTTACACAATATTGAGATGAATTTCTTAAAGCCATATGTGAAATGGCTGATGGAGATGTGATTTTAATTCCCATAATGTGTATGGAAGTTACAAAATCAAGTGGGCATGAATTTGGAACGTTTTGGCAAGTTTGGAAAATTGGTTGCTGAAAAAACGTCTTGGGTCCCGGCCCGAGTTTTTCAGGCCGTGGCCCAAGAAGCAAAAACAAGCAAAAAACACACCGTGGGCCGCGGCCTATGCGGCTGACACCATTTTCCAAACTTCGATTTTATCCAATTTTGAATGTTTCCAACAGCCAAGTAACTCCCAAATCTCTATTTTAATTCCATAAATATCCAATTAATCATTGGTAACAGCCAAGGGGGTTGGTGGAATTTGAAATTCAAAGGGTATCTCAAAACTCTATAAATAGGAGCCTATTGCTCACTTGTAAGACACAACATTTCTATCCATTAGAGCACCTGGCTAGAAACACCTTGAGGCTTGAATATTCCAGAAAGCATTTCCAAAAATCTGTGAGAGATCCCTGTTGCGAAATTTATTGCTATGCAAGTGCACACAGTCGCAATTCGTAATAAAAATGGTAAAAACCGAGTATCGTCCTCAAGGACTGATTTATCAATTACCAATCAATTAATCCTTTAATTCTATTTGATGAAACAATTATCAGAGATTTTAAACTAAGAAAAATACTAACAAAGCGCAGTGAAGAATTAAACAAATTAACAAAGAAAACACAATTAGGACAATTATGATTCTCTATTTTTCCACCCTGTTATTTCCTAATGCAAGCATCTATATCTCCTTTTCTCTATTCAAGAATAGGTTGCAACAACAATTCATAATCTGGTCAAGACTTATGAAATTCAATCTAAATGACAACTTCCTATATTTCTATGGTAAGTTGAATCATGTAGAGGGCATTAGCCACACAACTCAGAAAATAAGCAAATAACCTAGATACTTTCGTTCTAAATTAAATTTGCATCCAAACAATCAAAGCATATCAAATTTCACTTTTCAGATTTCAATTTGATTCATAAAATAGCAATTAGAGGTGATCAATCAATAATCGCACAATTAACATAGATTGCAAGGAATTGAAAGAGATGAAGAAGAATATCAATTTTGCATTAAACCATAACAAGGGTTTCCAAAAGATTCACATAAAAGCCCTAAAAGAAAATTTAGCCTATGATATTCATTCTAGCAATAAGATAATTCAATTACAAACATGAAAATTGACAGAAAAAGATGATGAAAACTCAGGGACGAATCCTCCAATATGGTGTTCTTACTCCAGCCGTCGTTTTCCACTTTAGCCTCTCTCAGTCGCCTATATGACTCCCAAAAACCCTACTGAAAATTCCCTTTGGAAAAGACTGAATTGCCCATCAAAAATAACCAATTATGCCAGAAATCGCGACCCTAGCGCTATAGCGCTACCATTGTAGCGCTGTAGCGCTAAACTCAGAAACAAAACGGGGAAAAACTCGGCACCAGCGCTGTAGCGCTCTTTTGGTAGCGCTATAGCGCTAAAGTCAGGAACTATCTTCCTGAAAACTGCTTCCCAGCGCTGTAGCGCTTAAGTCAGTGCTGAAGCTCTTCAAGAATTCTTCCTAGCGCTACGGCGCTCCCAAGGTAGCGCTGTAGCGCTACTTACAGAAACACCCAAAAGTCACAAATCCGTCTCGATTTCATTCCATTTTCGCTCCTTTTCAATATTTGCAACACTTAACGTCAATTACCCTGAAACAAGAACAAACGAGCATAAATCCGAAATAAAACAATCCTAACTAAAGAAAAATAACCTAAAAACTAGAACCATAAACGAGCCTAAAACTCGTTTATCAATCCCTTAATGCTTGAGTTAGGGGGAAATAAGCTTTTGGACAAAGGTTTCAAACCTTGTTCAAGTTGGTGATCCCCAACACTCTTCACTTTGGTAGTGTGAGTGAGAGTTGTTACTATTTTGTTTTCTTGTTCTTTCTTTCTATTCTATTTCTCTTCATCTTCATATTCTTCTCTTTTGTTTATTTGTACTTCTTGTTTTGAGTTGTAATCTTCTTTTCTTTTTGTTTCAAACACTTCACTTTATTTGTATTATTTTGCATGGAGTTGTATTTTTCTATTTCTCTTCTTCTACTTCTTCTTTTATTTATTTGTATTTTCAGTCATAGAGTTGTAACTTTATTTAATCAATCAATATTTATTTGTAATATTTTGTTTAGAGTTGTAATTATCTTACCATTTCCATTGAGGCAAAATAATTTTTCTTAACACCCCGGAGATGGCCCGTCGAATCCCGCTCAAGAAAAAGGAAAAGCCAAGATGGCTGATCCTGTGGGAAAAGCGAACCCCAGAAGAAAACACATCCCATTCTAAGAATCAGGGCCAACCCAAGGAAATTCCCTAGGAATGAACGGATGCATTCTGTCCTAGGACGGGATCATCTGATCGATCCGCAGGGGAAGCACCCATAGGGTGTCAAGCCCCGGACTGTCCCTAGACAGAACGAATGGGAAGGATGTTTCCATCCCATTGCCTTCATGAACAAGGATCATAGAAGACACAGCACATGGAAAATCTGGAAGCTATCAGCTCGGGAGATGACACTTCCCGGATAGACTTGCGCGGCGGGCTAAATGCACGAAAGAACGGGCCCGCAAGGAAAAGATTTGCCCTCGAGGGGGCAACCTGAGGAATAACCTCAACGATAGGAGGAACAAAAGAGTCCCCCTAGATGATGGAATGACCAAGCATTTCATGGAATAGTTGGCCGTGTTAAAGAAGGTCACAGACCGTTTGGTTTGGAAACAAGAAGGAGGAGGCTCTGATTCTGAAGAGGAAGAGAAGGAGCCATACACTAAACACATCCTGGAGGTGGTATTTCCAAAAGGGTTCAAGACGTCAAACCTACCCGCATACACCGGGAACGCAGACCCCAGGAACCATTTGTCCCGCTACAACCGCCTGATGACTGTAGCTTACGTCTGCGACAACGAAAAATTCTTGTGTTTCTTGATCACTTTGGCTGGACCCGCAGAAGAGTGGTGGAAGAGACTTAAATGGGGATTAATCCAATCCTGGTCCAGATTGCAATCAGCATTCCGTAAACAGTTTGTGGCTTCCATGAAGATGGATATGCATATCAGTGCACTAGCCAATGTCAAGCAGCATTCCACAGAGACCCTTAGGGCCTATATCCAATGATTCACAGAGGAAACCTCAAAGACCAAAGTGGACGATGGACAACACCTGGTGGCTCTCCAGTCCGGGATCAGGGTCGGATCCCTTCTCTGGGACGATATGCAACGCAACAAGGCGGCCACTTTCGAAGAATTCATCAGGAGGACACAACGTTTTATCAACAAGGAGGAGGCCCGAATCCAAGCTTTTGGGTGGTAGCCAGCAACCCAGTCGAGTGCCCAGACCTTTCCCAGATACGAGGTGCAGTACCCCCACAAACCATTATCTATCACCCCCATTGGTGCCTGGATCCGTTGGTACCCATGGGATGACATTCGTAACCCCAACAGTATATGGTCCCACTTCAACGAGGTACGCACCAGCACAATCTTCCCCGTTCCCCGAGTACAGCATGGCGCCTGTCGGGTACAATGCCGCTCCCAATGGAGCTCAACTGTCTCAAGTCGGGGGAACGGAGGTGAGCATGAACCCCTCCTAGGGAAAGAGATCGGACAAGGGTCAGAACCGATCTGAACCCTCCAAAAAGGGTAAAAGGGGTTATGAACCCCAATACACAAAATATAACAACCTAGTGGACACCAGGAAAAACATATACCTAGCAACAGGCAGTATGATCCATTAACGGAAGCCAGCCCCCATGTTCAAAAGGGGAAATAACTTAAGGGACACCAGCAAAAGGTGTGCCTATGACAAGGACATCGGTCATATGACCGAAGAATGTCATTAAATGAAGGACAAGATTGAAAATATGATCAAGTTAGGACATCTCCACCAATAGGTTAGAGTGCCAGTGTGAGTTCTGGGACTACCAGCAGCTCCTGAACAACCTACAGCTCTGTGTGCACCTAGATCGTACTGACCTCCCCAGGGAGGGTATGCTACACATCTAGGAGCATAGGCCCCTCAGGGGGCCCCGATTATGCAAGCACCCAGACTCGAAATTCCATATCCTCCCAGAACCGCACCTCTGTGGATAGGTGGTCACATGGCCACCATGTCAAGAGAGCTGCATCTGGAAGGACCGTCCCGAAATTATCAGAAACGTTACCTCAACAAACTTGACCACAACAACGAGGTATGCGCTTTGGTCCAGACTCCGGCCTAATGCCCGAAGTTGATGAACTTGCCTATCACTTTCACGGAAGAGGACGCCCGGAACGTCCACTTCCCGCATTTTTATCCATTCGTCATCGATGCCCAAATCGCTAACAAAATGGTGTACAGAGTGTTAGTGGATGGCAGGAGCTCCGTCAATGTGCTGTTCAAGCTGGCCTTCACCACAATTGGCTTGACCGAGGGAGATCTGGCCTCATGCCCAAAACAAATCTTTCGCTTTAATGGGGACTCATTGTTCTTGATGGGGAGATCCAACTGCCTGTAACATTGGGGAACGAGATTCAAGGCTCATTCAAGTTTTTCACGTTTGTAGTGGTGGATTTCCCCATCGCTTACAATGTTATCTTCGATTGTCCCGCTCTGGTCAACTTCGAAGCTATCACCTCCATCTGCCACCTCTGCATGAATTCCCATGTGATAATGGACGGGTGGGAACTGTCCGGGGAGATCAGAAGAGTGCCCGGAAGTGCTATCACATCTCTACCTGACCAATTTACATCGTCCGTGAAAAGCCTCTCGAAGTGGAAATTTTTGATCTGATTCCACCCCCGCTACTAGCACAGAGGGTGATTTGGGAAGAAGATGAATTGGATCCACAAATGGGTGTGGACAAGGCAGTAGCACCCATGGAGGAGGTAGAACAGATGTGTATTAGTGACAACAACCTGACCAGAGTTATTCGGGTCAGAAGAAACATGAATTCAGAGATCAGGGATGCCATTATTACCCGGGTCAGAGAGAACCAGGATATCTTGGCCTAGTCTAACTCGGATATGACCAGAAAAAATCACAACGTCATATGTCACGCCCTGAACATTGACGTGAATGCAACTCCAGTCCGACAGAAGCGAAGACCTCTAGGGGTGGAGAGGGAAAAGGCCCTCATATTAGAAGTTGAAAAGTTGTCCTCAATCAACTTCATTTAGGAGGCTTTGTATCCCATTTGGCTAGAAAATCCAGAGTTAGTACCAAAGCCGAATAGGACGTGGAGACCTTGCATCGACTTCACCGACCTTAACAAGGCTTGTCTGAAAGATTGTTTCCCTCTACCCCAAATCGACCAGATGGTAGATGCAACGTTCGGGTATGAGATATTGAGTTTCATGGATGCCTACTTTGGCTACAACCAGATCTCAATGCATGCAGCGGACCAGGAACACGCTAGCTTCCAACAGACAAAGGTGTGTACTGATACATAGTCATGCCTTTCGGGCTCAAGAACGTCGGGGCCACTTATCATAGGGTGGTCAACAAGATGTTCTGAATCCAATCGGGAAGGAGCATGGAGGTCTACATAGACTACATGCTGGTCAAGTTCAGGGCCTCGGAGGGACACACGGATGATCTGGCAGAGGCGTTTGCCATCATTCAGAAGTATGGGATGAAGCTGAACCCCAAAAAATGAACATTTGGCATGGCATCTGGGAAATTCCTCTGCTTCATAATAAGCTCAAGAAGAATAGAAGCCAACTCGAATAAGATCAAAGCACTGATCAAAATTCCTTTGCCACAGAAGCACAAAGATGTTAAAAGCTGGACAGGAAGAATAGCGGCCTTAAGCCGCTTTGTCTCAAAGTCCACAAACAAGTGCATCCCGTTGGAGGCCAAAGGTTCGAATGGACGGCCGAGTGTGAAGAAGCCTTCAAGAAATTGAAGGAACATCTGGCCCAAGCACCAATCTTGTCGAAACCAATGGATGGGGAACCGTTAACCTGTATCTAGTCGTGTCGGAAAACACCATCAGCGTCGTGTTAGTAGGGGAAGAGTGAAAGGTCCAGCTCCCTGTCTATTACGCGAGAAAAAGGTTGTTTGGCATAGATTCCAGATACCCATTAATTGAAAAGCTGACATTATTCTTACTGACTGTGTCGAGGAAGCTGAGACCTTACTTCCAGGCCCACGCCATTAAGGTATTGACGAATCATCTCCTACGACAAGTATTACAAAAACCTGAATCATCGAGAAGACTCATGAAGTGGGCCATGAAGCTTAGTCAGTTTGACATAGAATATGTTACCAAGATTTCCATCAAGTGGCAGGCCCTGGCCGACTTCATTGTGGAATGCACCAGGATCATCAAAGATGAAGAACCCGTTAACCTCGTCACACCTCTATGGAAGGTCTTCGTAGATGGAGCCTCGAATGAAAATGGGTTCGGGGCTGGGATCATCTTAATATCCCCCCAAGGCCATTAGTTATAGAGTGCCCTATGCTTCCAATCGAAGCATCAAACAACGAAGCTGAGCACGAGGCCATGTTAGCCGAATTATGTTTGGCTCGGGAGAGGGGGGCATCAAATATAGAAGTCTACAACGACTCCCAACTGGTGGTCAGGCAGATTTTGTGGGAATATAAACGAAGGGGGAAACGCTGGCCGCCTACATGATCTTTACCTGAGAGTTACTCCAATCCTTCAAGAAATACTTCATCCGCCAAATCCCTAGGGAACAGAATGTGTTTGCAGACACATTAGCAAAGTTGACCATGGATGTTGAAGCAGAACTCTTTGGGCTTGTTCCAATCGATGATCGTCCCGCACCTAGTATTCAAGCCCCCACAATCAACACCATAGATTACTCCACGTCCTGGATGGGCCTTCTCATCCACTACTTAACCATAGGGAGTTGCCCGCGGACAGGGCGGCCGACGGAAACTTCAGTACCAGGCTCCCAGATACGTCATGATGGGTGTAAAACTCTATCATAGGGGGTTGTCCATGCCATATATCTGATGCATGTCCGGGAGAAAAATGAGTGCACTCATCCATGAAGTGCACGAAGGATTCTGTGGAGATCACACGGTTGGACTCAGCTTGTCCATGAAAATCCCAAGGTAAGGACATTTTTGGCCAACGATGAAGAAGGATTATGTTGATTACGTCTACAAATGCGAACAGTGCCAAAGGTACACGAAGATCCTGCGAGCCCTCCAACGAAAATAACCCTGATGACCAGTCCCTGGCCTTATGCAGTGTGGGAAATCGATTTGGTAGGATCGCTCCCGACCGAGAAAGGTGGTGTAAAATACGCCATCGTGGCCGTTGACTATTACATCATGTGGGTTAAGGCGGAACCAATGAGCACCATCACCTCTAAATATCCCTGGACTTCGTCATCAACAATATTGTGTGCTGATACGACCTCCCTCACAAAATTGTGTCCGACAACGGGAAGCAATTTGACAGCGCCTACTTCACTGACTTTTGTGAAAGACATTGCATCATTAAAAGATTCTCCGCAGTTGCAAGGCCTCAAGCAGACGGGAAAACAGAGGTCGTGAACAAGATTTTAAAGGGGACATTAAAGAAAAAGCTACAAGCCTGCAAGAGCAAGTGGTCGGAAGAACTGTCTCGTGTCCTATGGCCATACCGGACCATAGAAAGAACGTGAACGGGACATACTCCCTACTCAATGGTGTACGAATGTGAAGCGGTCACCCCATTAGAAACGGTAGTCCCGTCTCACAGACGGGACACATATTATCCCGTCCAAAACTACGCCTTACTCCAAGAATCATTAGATCTCATTGAAGAGATCTGAGAAGAGTCTCAGATTCATTTGAAGATGTATCAGGGAAAGATCGCCAGGCACTTTATGTAACGCCCTGGATAACCAAGACCGTTACACTGTGTGTTTGAAATAGTGCAAGACTTGCTAATCAAGTCATTTGATTAAAAATGTGAATCTAATGCTACAAACAGGTTAGGTTTAAAAGATTTTGGTTATAAACGAATAATTGTCCTAAAAATACATGTTTGGTACATGGGATCCAAAAATTAAGGTTTAAATAACGTAATAACAGGATTTCCAATGCTTGTAAACAACCAAGCCACTCTAGTGGTAAAATACACGTTTTAGGTTCTCATTCCTGTACAAATCCTCGACCGTGGCGGCCGAGCAGCTGACAATGTACACCTTGCCCCCAGAGCTCTCCAACCCATGGTCAACTTACCTTACCCTTGCCCCTACCTGCACCATGTAGCACCCGTGAGCCAAGGCCCAGCAAGAAAACATAACATTTAAGACACAATCACTAATAATACTCAATTATTTCACAAGACATAACCAAGTACTCAACAGAACACAACATTCATCCATTCAATGATAATAACCAACAAGCTAACAATCTGCCATTCAACTAACCAGCATATCATAATTATCATAATAATTACAATCAAATCACATGATAATTAGGGCCAACAACATAGGCCGCACCCTCTGTTTATCCCACTGACTCCGACCCCCTTAAACCGAGCTCAGTGCATAATAAGCCGTCCTCAGCTACCAGTGGCCGAGCCGCGCCCTGTACGCATGTGTAAACTACGACGCTCCTAGGCCGCTCGTTTAATATCTACATGGCGTGATACCATCCATTTACATTATACATGGCATAATACCATTCTTTCAAAGCATACAAGATAGGGAACCCTTAGTCCCATTATATATCCATGACCAGGTGCAGTTTTCTTACCTTTAGTTCCAAGTGCTTTAATTAGGAAAGACGACCCCCGAGCACGATCCTGCTCCGAGCCCAAGTGTACACCTAGTCACAACCATGATAAAGGATTCCATCAATAATTGCATAAGGGATTCCGGATAGAATTCTAGCCTTCGGGACATCGAATTCCACCAAACACGGTAGTGGGATCGATCCCGAGCACCAAAGGTTAGGTTCCCACGCTTAAAACTCCAAATGGCCACAAATGCCCTTAAGGGCCTTGGGCCCTGAGACCTGCGCCGCGACCCAGCCCCTAAAATAGAGGCTAGGCCTCACTAACCACAGACACGCGTCGCGGCCCTACCCCTGTGGCTCCGCGGCACTCCCTCATCTTAGAGCCCTCCTGGCTCTACCTTGCTTCGAGGGCCGCGACACTCTAGAATAGAGACGCGGCCCAGCCCCGCGAACCCAGAAAAACTACCATTTTTAATATTCAAACCTCACCCAAATCCACCCTAGACCATCCCAATAACATAACTCAACTATCCCAACATTCTAACATGTTTCTAGCAGCAAAACCCAGCAGAAATCTAGTCTAAAAACTCCCATTCTAATTTCTGAAACTCAACAGCCCAAGAACACAAGAAAACCAGTCATAAATGCTCTGAATTCAAACACTAAAACAAGAATTGGAGTTTACCTTCTCTGTTGAATCAATTCTCTAAAGGATTCCTGAGCTAACTTCCAAGTTTCAGCTTCAATCCAACCCTTCAATATCAAAATCTATAAACACCTCAAAACCCAGCCAAAACACAGAATTTATCACCATGCACAAAGCTTATATCTTACCTCAGTTCTTGATTGAATTCCTTAGCTAAACACAGAACTAATCCTTCAAGACTCCAGCCCCAATCCACTGAATTCCCAGCCACAAATCCTTTAATTTCACTGAGTTCCTTGAGAAAGAAGAAGAGAGGGAGAGAAGATTTGGTTTAGCCTTTTGTTCAACTGCTTTCTAAAGTTTACTTAGTCTATCCTTAGGTACTTAAGTCAATCCCAAGGCTCGGGGTACCGAAAACGTCCCCGAGGGCAAAATAGTAAAATTCCCCAATATTCCCGCCTAGACTTCCTAAGCTCAAATATATCTCCAATTATTTATTTCCTTAACCCAATAGCCCAAAAAATCATCTAATACCCGAAATACCCCTTGAGTTGCCCCAAATCAAGTACCGGGTCCCGTTGTGACTTTCCTGCTACTTGCCCCCTAGGATCACCTCGTGCCGAAAGCTGCAATCACATATATCCACATAATAATGTGGTCTTAACAATTTATCACAAAATCACATTTATACCCTAACGGGCCAAAATTACAGTTATGCCCTTACAATCAAATAGGGCCTGCATGCTTATCCAATACTCATAAACATGCATTTCATATAATCATGCGTATCACACTCCATTAGTTCACATAACATCCAATTATGCCCTCCCGGCACACTAATCAAGGCCCTTAAGCCTTATTAGTAATTTTGGGTCGTTACACTTTAACTCTAAAGTTAAGAGTAAAAAATTTGAAACTGGTGATTTGGTCCTCAGAAAAGTCTTCCCTGCAACCCAAGATACAGGAGTGGGGGTTCTAGGACTAAACTGGGAAGGACCCTATGAAATCCAAAATGAAGTATGCCCGGGATCTTATCGCTTAAGGCAACTAGATGGAACAGAGGTCCCAAGAGCTTGGAACACAGAACACCTCCGCTGGTACTATCAGTAGTCGGGAGGGTCGAATTCTGTTCTTTCTTAATTTTTCTTTTTAACTATGTACGCCCCAGGGCAATTTCTTACTTAATAAAAATGGTGTGTACAAAACATCATAAAGAAATATTGTAAAGAAATAAAAGTTCCCATCCGTCTTCATTTTTTACACTAACAAGTCACCCAAGACTACAATGTTTCATCACTTGGGGGTATGACCATCTGTACGAGCAAATCCAAGAATAAAAAAAAATAGGATGCAAAATGCATAGTTTAGCCCTAATCTGGACCGTGTAGACTGAGGGTAGCAAAACCCAGTCCTAACCCAAACGTACATGGTCCGGGGGGTTCAAAACCCAATAGGGCGCGAGGGTCAGGCTCAGACCCAACCTAGACATACATGGCCCGAGGGGGTTCAAAACCCAATAGGATGTAAGGCTCAAGCCCAGTCCTAGCTTGGACATACATGGTCAGGGGGGGTTCAAAACCCAATAGGATGTAAGGCTCAAGCCCAGTCCTAACTCAGACATACATGGTCTGGGGGGTACACAACTAAAATTTGGTTGACCTAGCAAGGTCTCAAATAACCAAATCCTTATTCATGTTTCCTCTATAATGGTCCAGAGCCATTGGAACGTAAGTCTTAGGTCTAAGTTGTTTAAAATTAGTCTTATAAATGGCTCAGGTCGTTGGAACTTGACCCCTAGGTTCAAAATAAACTAATAAACTAATCTCTGATGGTCCAGACTGTTCGAACCTGAACACCAAAGTCAGGACAAATAAATCCTATGGTAGTTATTAACTCCCTAGCAGTCCAGGCCGTTAGAACCAGAATGTAAGGATTAAAGTGAGTTAACTAATTAAGTTATATCTAAAAGAATTCTCTAACGGTCCAGGCCGTTGGAGCCAGAACTATAAAATCGGGGTAAAAAAGCTAAGTTATATTGATAAGTGTGAGACGGTCCAGGCCGTCAAGACCTGAACACGGGTCCCAGGACAGTCTAAATGCCTTCTACAACATTTCCCTAGTGGTCCCGACCGTTGGAACTAGGACCCAACATTCGACCCAGGTTCATGCAGAGTTGTAAAACACTTAGTGAATTTTAAGGAAGAATAGACGAATGAAAAATGGAAATCAGGGTGCATGAGGTAAAATCAATACATAAATACAAACGATAAAAATTGTCTGGGACGCATCCACCTCCATAAAATTAATACAAGTACAAAGAAAAAAGGAATGAAGCCCTAATCACAATACAAAGGCCCAAGCCTAGGCTTTGTCCTGATCTGAAACATCTGGAATGTTCTCATCTTGTTTGCCCCCAGCTAGAAGCTCTGTATCGGCTTTCTCCCTGGCCTCAAATTGACCCCTCTTGGCAGCTGGGTCTAGATAGACGAGGAGACTCATTTTCTTGTCCTAGAGCAAGGCCATGTAAATGGCCTTGTCAAAGTTGTCTCTAGCAAGGAATCTGCCTACTCATTCGCTTGGCGAGCCTCCTCGATCCACTTTATCTCTAACTGAAGCATGCTATTAAGAGCTTGGTCCCAGCACTCAATGTTTGCCACCTTCTCCCGCTCCTAGCGAAGTTGGACCTCAGCCGCCTCCAAAAGGTCCTTTATCGCTGCTTATGAGCCCCGAACACGAAGCACCTCTGCCTCCAGGTTTTCCACCAACTTCTAATGGTCAGCGTCCTTCCTGGACAATGCTTCCTTGTGCTGGGCTTCAATCCGGGCAGCCTCCTCGCAGTCAGCCTAGATCCAAGCAGCTTCCTTAGCCAGGGCCTCCTTAGCGGTTTCTCGCTGGTTCATGGCCCCCTCCAACTCCATCTAGGCCATCTCTAGCTTCATTGCCATTTCAGCCACCAATTCGTGTTCCTAAAAGCCAATAGGGCATCCTGGAACAAACCAAAGTTAGAAAATATACAAGTAATAATTATGGTAAAGTAAAAGTTCATACGGGCATGTGACTTACCGCGATGGCCAGGTGACAAATGGCCTGGGAGATGAATAGGACTTCTTGGCTGGCCAAGGAAGCATACCGCTTCAACTGGAGGGTAGACATGGTATTTCCCACCTAGGCCAGCAAATCTGCAGCCAACGAAGTCGTGTCCTTGCTTAGCTTAGGCCAAAACCCGGTCTCGGCTACCCGTCAGTCAACGATGGGTTAGGGAGCATTGAAAGCTTTCGGACGGTTGGAAAATTCCACCATCCGCCGTATGGTCAAGGCCCAGTACACCTCATCTCGCTTGTCCAAGCCATCGTCCTAAGCCTATGACACCATCTTCATCCTCTTCTTTTGGAGGACCAGATCCCCGTCCTTAGGAAGAGCTGGGTTGACAGGGAGCCTAGGAACATCTGGGGGTTGTTGCATAATGATCAGGCTCTCCCCTGAGGAGTGATCCTTGGCCAAGGCAAGATCCTTGGTCCTGGCCCTCTTTCCCCACTTCGGGGGCTCTACTGAGGCCGAGCCCGCTGCCCTCTTCTCTGCCCTTCCACTTTCAGATGGCTCATGTTCCAAGTTATTAACTTGGAGATGAGCAGCTCGGGGCGGGATCATTTCAGCAGGCGCTACTTAGGAAGAACTCATAGTTGGAGCCCTTTCATAAACATTCAGGACTGGCTTGGAACCCCCGAGCACCAGCTCTATGACCTTTTTCTTGGCTGGGCCCTTGGCGGTTTTCTTCGCTGAAGCCTTGGCCGCAGTCACCCTAGCCTTGATCATCTCCTTCATCTTGGCCATAGGGTTAGACATTTTCGGATCACCTAAGAAAAAAAAACCAAAGAAACTAATCATCGAAATATATTAAGGTCTAAAGTCCTTTGGGATGAACCCTTATCTAAAGAACGGGCATGACTCAAGTCCCTTAGGGCGAAAGAATGAATGCGGTCCCCCATGTCATCCAAATCCAAAAAGTTACCATATTGAAAGAACCTGGATAAGTACATGAGGGTTAACATATTCAGGATAATGGGGGAAAGGATCCCCATTTCTTTGATGGTCCCGGTCAGGTAATCTCGATATTGTTGCCTATCCCTGACTAAGTCCTTAAAATGAGGAGCATAAGTTAAAAGCAGAGGGGAGTTACCTTGCCCCGAGATGCTAGCTCGGGGAGCCCTAGTATTTGGCTGAGCCCCTCGATAAAGGCGTCTAGCTCTTCGGACGCGACCCTCTCCGCTTGGCGATCCTTCTCCTTCTTCTTCTTTTCTGTGTCCGCCCTGGCCGCGACCTCCATAGCCTCAATGTGCACGAGGGCCAATTCCTCCTTCAGGATGGGATCCCTCTCGCATTGCAGCCCCTAGAAGCTAGGGTCATCTATCATTTGGTTGGCGACATGCATCCCAAACATTTGGTTGGCACTAAGGGTGGTGTGGTACTTCTTGTGCTCCAGGATGGATTTGGTGAGGAGGATCTGGGCGTACAGTCCTGTTTTCTAAGAACGTGAGTGGAGAAAAGACAAAACTAAAAAAATAAACGAGCCAGGAAGAAAATTAGCTTACCCACGCGCTGAAAGTCCAGCACCAATGTGGGGTTCTTCTCTAAGAGGAACCCGAATGTCATAAACCAGTAGTGTCTAACATCCGGCGGTGTTTCCAGGTGCTAAATGGAGCCAAATAATTACCAGGGGCTTCAATCTGTAGAATCCATCTCAGATCTTGTCCTTAGCATTAAGCTGTGGCTCAAGTTTTTAGAATTATAACACCTCCGCGGGGGTTGGCGCCGGGATCTCCTTCGAGGCGCAGAAGATGCGCCATCCCGCAAGCAGCTTGTACACCTGCGGCAGGATTTGGAACGGCGTCATCCCCACAAACTTTAGGAATTGCACGAAATAGTAGTTAATCGGGAGTGTAGCTCCGCATTGATATGGCTTATGATACAGGCCCCGAACTCGCCCACGCTGGCATGGGCTTTCTCTTCCTTCCGGGCCAGTCAGTGGTTGAAAAGTTCAGGAGTCGATTCCACTCCCAAATTTTTCTCCCGGGCATCCTGCATCCGGTAGTTCCGGAACTCATTCCTCTCCCCGTCCATTTCCCATGTGTTACCCGTGGGAAGCTTATGCCCTTCAAGGACGATGGGGCCCAACTGCACGAAGTCTTCGGGGTGAAGGGTAACACTGTGACTCATGATCACGGACCTGGGAGCAATAAAGAAACAAAACCAAGCAGTCAACACAAAAACCAAAAAAAATTTGTTAAGGTATAGGGGTTCTCCTAAAACTTCTTGGAGAAGTCCCCTCCGGGCCTAGATCCAGGATCAATGAAGATCCCAAGAATGCTGGTCAGGAACTAGGAATAAGAGGTATTTCTCTAACTTTCGTTAATCAACTTTGGAGCATCCAAAGCGATCTGGGACAATCATACCAGAGGTATTACCTAGACAATCTATATTTCAATCCTACACCTTTCTTCCCAGAACTACCCAACACGGCGGTCACGACCCTAACAGTCCTACGATCGTAGACGTAACATTACAGAACAAAGAAAAAGAGAAGGAATAAGTAGAGGAAAAAGACCAGAAAATTTACTGTGAGGTGCTGGGTATAAAAGCTGTAAAGTCTTCGGCAACAGGGTTGGCAGGATCTCAATCTTGAATCGGAGAAGATGGTGCAGCAGGTCTTCTACTGGTTGGACCAGGACCAGACTGTCTGATGGCTGAGCAGAAAGAGGTCAGTTTGGAAATAAACAGGTGCAGAGATGAACTAATCACTGGAAAAGTTCGTCGGCAAGTTGGGACATAAAAGCTCTTGTTTTGGCTATGATTGTTTAGAATGTGTAAAGTTTGAAATGAAACTGTGGGGGTATTTATAGGGAAAAAACCCACTGTTTGATCCAATGACTCAGAATGGGGATCTCAAGACTATCCCATCCAACGGTCCTGGATAACGTAGGGGCTTTAATTAGCCCAATCGAGTGCCAGATCATGGATTTGTCAATCCACGATCCACACCCACTTGATCAAACGATCTACATTGAATTTTTCAAGATTATCCCCATCCAATGGTCCCAGATAGTGCAGAGGTATTAAGAATCCCACTCGAGTACCCTATCAACATCTCTCGTGCTGATGGGAAGCCTCAAAAATCACACTGACACCCATCGGTCACTGTGACAATCAAAAGATTCTTTCCAGATCTGTTAGGCACGAGTGGTGCACACGCACCAATCACTGGGGGACGTGTGTGTAAAACGTGGTGAATTCGAAAGGACGGGGATCACTCAAGTGGCCTCTAAGTAAATGAACCTATCTCCTAGGATACAAACCGGGCTATTTGGATTTGGTCCGGGAGAATGAGGCAAGTCACTGCCATGCAAAATCGCCCGAGCGACCCCCAAGTAAATGAACCCGTCTTCCAGGAAAGAAATTGGACTATTTGGATTTGGTCTGGGAGAATGAGGCACGTCACAGCCATGAAAAATTGCCCAAGCGGCCCTCAAGTAAATGAACCCGTCTTCAAGGAAAAAAACTGGGTTATTTGGATTTATTTCAGGAGAATGAGGCAAGTCACTACCATGCAAAATCGCTCGAGCGGCCCCCAAGTAAATGAGCATGTCTTCTAGGAAAGAAACAGGGATATTAGGTTTTGATCTAGGAGAATGAGACAACTCTCCACCATGCAAATACGGATGAAGACTTGGGGGTTAAATGTTATCCCTGTTTTCCCCCTCGACACGTGGCATGATGTAATGGGACCGTGTGCTCTCCCAAAGAGATCGAAGGCCCATCGTGAGCCCAAAGAATGGGGAAGAAGAAAGTTCTAAAGGCCCAGTCATCAGTAAGCCCAACTACGTTTGATAGGCACGACCATGACAAGGGAACCAGGACCAAGATATAGGTCTAACTCATCTTCCCAGTCCCAACCTATCCGTATCCTCCGGGATGCAGGAAGAGGTGGCAGGTCCTGCAGTCTGGGAATACATCCTTGTCAAGAATAAACCCGATCCCTGGTAAATAAACCGGGGTCTCGGTTAATGGACCAGGACGTTGGTAAGTTTGTGAAGGAAATGGAGAAATATGTTGTATTCCCTTGAACAGTAATTGTGTACATAGATTAAATAGGGAAGGAAAAAGGGATAAAATACATGTGTCCCATACAGATGTAAAGAAGGGAAAATACATATACGGTAAAGCAGGAAAACAATAATAAAACAGAACAATTAATATTCTATGGTTTAACATCCCCCCGCAAACTCAACGGGCTCGGAAGCACGGTGAGTTTGGTTCGCACATCCTGAAATCGAGCAGTATTTAAAGCCTTTGTTAAACAATCAGCAACTTGATCTGAAGAAAGAGTGTAAACGAGAGCAAGAGTGTTGCGATTGACTCGTTCACGCACAAAGTGATAATCAATTTCGACATGTTTAGTGCGAGCATGAAGAACGGGATTGGACGCCAAGTGAAGAGTACTGACATTATCACAGTGCATGGTGGGAGCTGAATGAAGGGAAATACCAAGTTCAGCGAGGAGGGAATCAATCCAAGAGATTTCAGCGGCACCATTATCAAGAGCACGGTACTCAGATTCGGTACTTGATCTAGAGAGTACTTTTTGCTTCGAAGAGGACCATGAGAGAAGATTCAGACCGAGGAAGATACAGTAAGCACTCGTGCTTCTGCGGTCATCTGGGCAAGACGCCCAATCAGCATCTGTGTAACAATGAAGATGCAAGGTAGTGTCGGGTTGGATAAGCAAACCAAGATGAACGGAACCTTTGAGATATCGAAGGACTCGTTTGGAAGCTTGAAGATGGGTGGTGCTAGGAGCATGCATGAACTGACATAATTTGTTAACAGGAAACGCAATGTCGGGACGAGTGAATGTACAATATTGCAAAGCACCAACTAAGCTGCGATACTTTGTTGCATCAGCTAAGGGAGAACCATCATGAAGTGACAAAGGAGTAAGAGCCATAGGTGTAGGCACAGGTTTGGAGTCTAGGAGTCCTGTTTTGGTAAGAAGATCATGAATATATTTAGTTTGTGAGAGATGGAGACCGGAAGCTGTGCGAGAGACTTGAAGACCAAGGAAAAAATGGAGAGAGCCAAGGTCTTTGACAGCAAACTTGGACTTCAAATACTGTAAGAGAGCAGCAATGGTAGAAGAACATGAGCCTGTAAGAATAATGTCATCCACGTAAACCAAGAAAATCAACATGGCAGTAGCAGATTTATAGATAAACATGGAAGAATCGACCTTGGAAGCATTAAAACCCCACTCGAGTAGAGCGGTACTGAGTTTGAGAAACCATACACGAGGTGATTGTTTTAAGCCATAGATTAATTTGGACAGTTTGCAAACATGAGAGGGAAAGTTAGGATCAACAAAGCCCTGTGGTTGTGCCATGTAAACTGTTTCAGTAACATCGCCATGGAGAAAGGCATTTTGAATATCAAGTTGTTGAATAGGCCATTGCGAGGAAACTGCCAAAGAAAGAACCAAGGGAATGGTAGTGGGCTTGATGACGGGACTAAAAGTCTCATGAAAATCTAACCCCAGTGTTTGGTGATAGCCCTTCGCAACAAGGTGGGCCTTATATCTGTCCATAGTTCCATCAGCATTAAGTTTAATCCGATAGACCCATTTACACCCAATAATTTTGCAACCCGAGGGAGGGGGCACCAAAATCCAGGTCCGTTGGGACCGCAAAGCATCATGTTCATGGTTCATGGCTTGGAGCCACTTAGGACATCTGCTAGCTTCCTGAAATGAAGAAGGCTCAACAGGGGTACCTGGAATCACAGTAAAAAATAAACGGGGCTTATGAATGCCTGACTTAGCTCGAGTTACCATAGGGTGCAAATTAACAGGGGCAGTGACATGCTCATGTGGGCCTTGCAACTCAACAACCAAAGGAGTGGTGGTAGGAGAAGAGGAAGGGGTAGATGAGGTATGCGTAGAGGAAGATGAGAGAGGAGTGGGTGCTGTTATAGGTGTGCTAGGGGTACCAGTAGGTGGACGAGGAGAAATAGAAGGAGGAAGAGGTTGGGATGAAGGTGGAGAAGAAGGAGATAGGGGAGGAGAAGGAGAAGAGAAGTAGGACGCAGGGGAAGGAAAATGAAGTGAATGTATGACTGTGTGTGGAGCAGAGGTAGTAACGGGAGAAGAAGAAGAAAGGGAGGCAAAGGAAATCGATCTTCATTGAAAAAGACATGTCTAGTGATATATATGCAACCAGTGGAGGGGAGAAGACAAAGGTAGCCTTTGTGATGGCTGCTATAGCCTAGGAAAACACAAGAGGAAGATAGAAATTCTAGTTTATGAGCATTATAGGGACGTAAAAAAGGAATGCATTCGCAGCCAAAAACCCGAAAATGTTGGTAGGAGGGAATTTTGTTGTAGAGAATAGAGAAGGGGCTGCGAGAACCAAGGACACGAGTGGGCAGTCAGTTGATGAGATATACAGCAGTAGTAAATGCATAGGGCCAAAAATGGAGAGGCATAGAAGAGTGAGCTAAGAGAGTGAGGCCTGTTTCGACAACATGTCAATTTTTGCATTCAACGCGACCATTTTGTTGAGGAGTGTGAGGACAAGAAAGCTCGTGATGGATGCCGTGATTATGAAAGAAAGTGGATAGGGAACGATATTCGCCGCCCCAATCCGAGCGAATTTGTTTAATTTGGCCATTAAATTGAGTGAGTAGCATTGTTTTAAATGTAAGAAATGCATAAAATACTTCATCCTTAGTTTTAAGTAAGTAAATCCAAGTGAAACGAGTATAACCATCAATGAATAGAACAAAATATCGAACACCAGTAATAGCTATAATGGGAGAAGCACCCCAAAGGTCATTATGTATTAATTCAAAAGGTTTATCACCCCGAGATACACAAACAGGAAAAGGTAGACGATGGGACTTGGCCATTTGACATGAAGAACAAACTGAAACATTGTAATTTTTGGAAAAGGAAAAATTACATAAAGAAGCTATACTAGAGACAACATCAGAGGCAGGATGGCCTAAACGAGAGTTCCACAAAGAGTGATCTGATTTGGAAGACAAAAGAAGCTGAGTGGTAGAGCCAGAGGAGGAAGGCACGGAAGGAGGAGAAACACGATAGATTCCATGCTCAAGTAGGCCTGTTAGCAGAAGTTGATGGTTGGCCTGGTGTTTGACATAAAAACAATGAGGGTGAAATTCGACATAAGCATTGTTATCTTGACACAGTTTAGAGATAGAGAGAAGATATTTTGAAATAGAAGGAGAGTGATAAACCTGAGATAAACGTAAAACAGAGTTATAGGCAGGGAGAGTTGCATGACCAACATGAGAAATAGAAGAATACATACCATTGCCCACTGTTATTTTGTCACCACCGTGGTAAGGTTGAGAGGATTCCAGGAGATTCATATCTAGGGTGAAATGATGCGATGCCCCAGAGTCCATAAACCAAGCGGGATCAGTACCAGGGTGTGGGGAAGAGGAGAGAGGTGGGTTGGCTGAGTAGTAGGAGCATGATGAGAAAAATAAGCATTGAACTGTTTGGGAGGGGGAGGTTGATATTGGAGATTGGTACGATGGTAACAAGATGAGGCAGTATGAACAACACGGAAACAAATCTGACATTTGGGAGGGCGAGATTGGTGAGGTCGTTGTTGTGGAGAGGGAGACCAAGGGGTTAGTGGACGAGGTTGATAGTGGTTGGGAGAGTAGGGTCTCGAGGGAGGACGCTGAGGAGAAAATGGTGGAGACGGAGAAGGTGGGCGATAGCGAGGAATAGCAGCTGGAAAGGGAGATGTAGGAGAGGCTTTTGATAGTTGAAGATTGGTGAAATTGGCTTGAAGGGAGCTAATTGTGGTGGGTGCATTTTGTCTATCCAACCTAGCATCATAGCTAAGTAACAGAGAGTATACCTCTTCAAGAGGGGGTTTCACAGATCTGGCTAGGATAGGGGAGACAAATGCATTGTACTCAGGTCCTAAGCCGTTGAGAAGGTAAGTGAGATGCTCACTGTAGGATACTGGTTCTCCAATGGAGGCTAAAGTGTTGCACATGGTTTTTAATTCTGGAGATACACAACAGCAAACATACCATCTTTTTTTAGATTTTGTAAGGACGTTCGAACATCAGACATACGCACAAAGGATGCTGCAGTGTAGATTTGATCGAGTGAAACCCAAATCTCGGCGGCAGTAGTGAACCCAACGATCTGGCCGAGAAGATTGTCAGATAACGAAGCATAGAGCCAACTCATGATGAAACGATTGTAGCGATGCCATTTGGTGAATTCTGGGTTCACAACTGATGAAGACTCGTCGATGTGCTGCGGTGGACAAGGGACCGATCCGTCTATGTAACCTTCAAGGCCGTTAGCGATAATTATGTTTTGCATTTGCATTCTCCATACTAGGTAGTTGTTTTCATCAAGCTTAACTGAAATTGTTTGACCGACTGAGGGAAAAGTCGAAGGAGGGTTTTGGGGTTGAACTGGTACAGTGGGTAGAAAAATTTGGGGAGTTTCTGGGTTTGTAGGTATCGGGTCATCTGTGGCTGGTGGAGGGGTTCTGTCTCCAGTAACAGGTGTGGTTGACCCTATACTAATTGCTGACAACATGGTGGTTGTTTATGGCGCTAATACCATGTGTGAAGGAAATGGAGAAATATGTTGTATTCCCTTGAATAGTAATTGTACAGTACATAGATTAAATAGGGAAGGAAAAAGGGATAAAATACACGTGTCCCATACAAATGTAAAGAAGGGAAAATACATATATGATAAAGCAGGAAAACAAAAATAAAACAGAACAATTAATATTCTATGGTTTAACAGTAAGGGAACCTAGACCCGACGTCCGGATAGGGCCGAATTGATCTTCCCTAACGCTAACACATTCCCAAGAAACACGGAAGTTGGTCTCCTTAACTAACCTGCATAAGAGGTTACATACAAAATGTACGGTGCTACTAGGAAACATTACTGCAACTACTCTGACAGATCTTATCCCCAGGATCCCCTTAGAAATCCACGCAGACCAGTCTGAGGTTACGTACTATTGAGAGTTGTACAACTTGGCCACGCCAAGCCGTCCCAATGGGCCCTAATTCATATGTATTATTTAGCAATATACTTTGTGTTAAGCCTCCATTAGTGAGCAAACCATGATTACATCCCTGTTGGGCGTAAATTAATCTGGCCGAAGCCCATCGCACCTAAACTGCCTATAAATAGGACCAGTAGTGCACTGTAGCAGGGGTCCCCAGATTTTCTCTTGTAAGAAATTACTCTGCTCAAACTTGAAAAAAACTCCATTGTCAAAAGCTCTCTAAGCTCTAATATAACTGATTCATGGACTAAGGCCTATTAATGCCCCAACCATGTAAAAACCTTGCCTGCATATTTTAAATCCTTTCGTTTTAGCTCTCTTATCTTTTGTAATTCTAGTTTTCCAAAAAACTCTGTATACAGCACCGTTAATGGACATGTGCACATTCCATTAATAGACTTGTCTTGGTAATGACTCCTAATTCTCATGAGGGACGACACCACCCCTAGGTCTATATAGGCAGAACTCTTATTGTAACGTCCCAAATTACCTAATAAGCCTTAGGGCCTTGATTTGGGGGCCTAGATGGAAAATTATGGAAGTTATGTGCTTATGTGATATTTAGGTGATGTTTATGTGTATAATTGCATGATTATGTGAGTTATATTATAATATGACTTGATATGCATGTGGGTCTGTTTCTTATCAGAAGGGAAATCTTCGTAATTTGGCCCGTTATGGGTATATTTGGCATATATGTGTGGGACCACATTATTATGTTCATATATTTGGGTTACTTGGCATGAGGCGATCCAAGGGAGCAAGTTAGCAGGAAAGTCACAACGAGACCAATACTTGACTCTGGGTGAGTCAAGCAATAATTTGGGTGTTTAGTACATTATGAGGATATATGGGTAATGGGAATGAATGATCGATGATATATTTGGAGTAAGTGAGATGAGAAGGGAATTCTAGGGATTTTGACCATTTAACACTCGGGGACAATTTCGGTACCCCAAGCCTTGGGATTTATTTAAGGTTACTTGGGTTCAAAGTAACCTAACAGAAATAGAAAACACATTCAACACTCTCGTTCTCTCATTTGGCTTTCGATAGTATTTTCGAAGGAAACTCAAGTTTTAGGACTCGAATTCAAGCAAGGTTAGAGTCGTAACGATTCTAGGGAAGATTAGAAACTTGATAGCCAAAGGATTTAACTGGAAGATGATTTAATGAGAGGTAATTAAGCTTTGAATTTTTGAGTTTTTGTTTCCTTAAGTTTCTTGAGTTTTGATTTGGATTTTATTCTTTGGTTAGTTTTTGATCTATCAGAACTGTAGGTTTTGATGCTTGAGAGGTTATAGGGATGTTGTGAGATTGAATGGGGCGTTTGGTATGGATTTGGGGTGAGTTTTGGAAGAATTTGGAGCAGTGAAATCTAGGTTCGCAGGGAAGCGTCGCAGCCCTCTTGAACCCAAAGGTAAGGGGCGGTTTCCTGAAGCGAGGTTGCATCATGACACCTGTTGGGCTGCGCAGTGGTGCGTGTTCAGCGAGAGGAGAGGTTGGGGCCTCTGACTTGGGCGAGCCAAGGCTCAGATGCTTGGGGCTGTGGTGCTTAAGGGATTTTTAGCCTTGGAAGGGTTTTGAGTGCGAGAATTCGAACCTAAGGGCTCAGGCTCGATCCTACTACCCGATTTAGTAGGAATCGATGTCCTGGAGGCTAGGACTCAGTCCAGAAGCCTTTAAGTACTCATTTTTATGGGATTCTATACTTGGTTGTGACTAGGTTATCGCTAGGGGCTCGGGATCAGGATCGTGCTCAAGGATCATTCTTATTTTACATTACACTCGTACCTGAAGTAAGAAAACTTCACCCAATACGTGATGTACATGATTAGGGCTTGGCCCGAATATTCAATACAATCTTGATTTTGCGTGGGCCCCTCTAAATGTCCATGATTATGATTATGCTTGTGAATGATTGATTAAGCATGTTGAATGCTCTGTTTAATGATATTTGTTATACGATGACTGCTTGTTAGCGTTATATAATTGGGAAAGGCCTAACTTATTAGTCATGGATGGCAATAGCGTTGAGTGCTGGTTGAAAAGAATTGACCTATCAGTCAAGAACGACAATAGCGTTGAGCCCTGGTCAAAAAGATTTGACTTATGAGTCAAGGGCGGCAATAGTAGGTTGAGTGCTGGTCGATATGGTTAGTTGTAATCAAGAGCGCATCATACGCTTGTCCAACCCAATGGTCGTGGAAAACTAAAGCACTAGGTACGTGGGCCAGCTCCAAGGCTAGTTATTCAGAGGATAGGGCAATGGGCCCTGGGGTGACTTACTAGTCCCATATCCTAGGGCGCTAAACCCCAATGTGATTTATTAATCATGTAACTTGGGCATCGGGCCCCGATGTGATTCATTAATCATTTAATTAGGGTAGCTGGCCCCATATGATGTTGTAGTCATTTATATGAATGGTATGCATGCATGTGTAGGGTTATTACTGCTAGGCATGCTTGTTATGATTTGGTAATGTGTTAATAACTACTTATGAGCATGTTTAAGTTTTCTTGTTGGGCCTTTGCTCACAGGTGTTATGTGGTGCATGTAAGGGGAAAGGGAAGCTAGACAAGCCATGAGTTGGAGAGCTTAGGTGGCGAAGTGTACATATGCGGCCACTTGACCACCACAACCAAGGTTTCTCAAAGGACTAGGGTTAAACCCCATTTTTCCTGCTTAGGTCGGCGGGTTGTAACTTTTGAGTTGTAATTATTCTTTTGGAACTGTAAACAACTTGTAAACGTTTATTATGGGATCCCATGGATAACTTAATGTTTTAGGGAAATATAAATTCATTTTTACCGATTTTTTTACCTTGGACCATTAATCACACTTAGTTGCACGTTTATGGCTAAATAACTCGTTTAGCAAGTTTAGTACAATTTAAAATACACAGTGTAATAGTCTTGGCTAACCAGGGTGTCACACTTATAGTATTTTGTTACCCTAAAATACTTGTCTTTTCAAGACTGAGTATATTAAAAAAAAATCTTTCTGTTTTAACCTCATTTTGGTAACACACTAGTACTGGTGTCTCAGATGGGAAAACGTTTGAGTACTACTACTATTCACTTGATTGACTTGTTATTACTTATTGAACCTAATACTAGTTTGGTTACTAGTATTAAGATAGGTTACCATCAACCATGAATCTCTTTAGGGAGTCTACGTCTCATCCCTTAAGATGTAGAAATGATTCCATTTGAGTAATTTATTTTCTCATGTATGCATACTTGAAAACTCTCATTATTTTATTCAAACTTTGTTGCTTTGAATAGAATAGTTACCCCTATAAAATAGTGAGTTTGACCATAGTCAACACCCCCACTATTTTAAACTTCCATATCCTAAATAAACATTTTTCTTGAATATTGATTCTAGAAACCTCTTTGTTTCTAAAATTCTCCTTTACATTTTAAATTGATTCATTCTTGAATCAAAATATTACAAACAATAACTTTAGACACCAAGCATGTCTAGATTTATCCATTTTATACACATATAGCCAAAGTGATTTAGAATGTGGAATTCCAAATCACCTATTTGATAGGATGACCAAATTAATCAATTTTTATCAACAAAATAAATTGATTAACTATGGAGCATCACTCCCACATTTCTCCCATAGTGATAATAAAATATCACTTTAAAATATAAATATCTTCATTTCTATTAAGTCTTTTATCCTCCAAGATAAATCTTGACTTATAATTCTCAAAGTTCATCATGAGTCCTCAAGTTATATGATAAGCTCACAATAGATCAAAATAAACAAAACCTCAATGTTGATTTATTTTGACTCATTTACTTGCAAAAGCAAGACACACTTATTTGAGAGTTACTTTCACCTGGTTGCATTCTTTTATATATTTCACAAAATAAAATATGTGAACACAAATGTCATGTGAAAATCTCTTAAACAAATAAACACTAATTTTTACTTTTAGTTGTCTAAATAATCTCAAAGTCACTTAAACAACTTTTCTATCTTTCTTAAGAGTCCCTTTGAGATTCTTTTAAAAACACTAATTTTACTTCTATTAAGATTCTCATCAAAATCAATTTGAAGATGTCAATTTTAAAAACACTTTAGATCAAAGAAAATAAACCCTCATTAATTTATTTAAACACTTTGATTTCTGATGTTTTAGTATAAAATTTTCTCCTCATTGAGATTAATTTAAATATATCAACATATTTAACCAAAATGAATAAAGTTCTCTTTAATCTATTCATTATTGGTGTAAAGATTCAAAATTGTTTCACCAATTTTGCAATGTCTCCTCATTGAGACATTGAATATTTAAGAATTATTGTCACTAAATAATTCTCAAATATATTTCATTTGACCATACTCTAGACTTCAAGTTTATTGAGTCAATATGTCATCCCACAATTTTTTAATACGCCTTGATCATTTTTTCTTGCAATAGCAAGACACAACTATTAAAAGATGTAACCAACTTAGGTTCATCTTTTCTTGTCTCATAAAATGAGATGCTCATCTTTTAAATGAGAAAATTTTAAATTCTCAAAAAAATCTTTTATTCACAAATCACCTACTAACAATAACATAGGATAAAACCTATTAACATCTCACAAATATTTGTATTATTATATTTCAATATAATTTCACATAATTGTACACGTATGAAATCAATATATTTATACATGTCATATAAAACTCATAAAATTGTCATTCTAATAATTTCTCATTATCACAAAATAAGACAATCACATAACATGCTAGCATATTACCAAATAATCTACAAGATTATTTACACAATATGTTAATTAATCTCATATAGCAGAAACTCAAGATGTTGAGTTATCTTCTAACATAACCACTATATTTGCAAAAGCAACGGAGATTAGAAAATAATGAACCTCATTTATTAAATTTTCTTCTTCTCATTTCTATCACTATATGAAAGCCATTAGTTCTTATAAGAAAACCAAAGAAGAACATTACCTTATCGTAACATCTTTTCAAAGTTGGATCCTTACAAGATCTCTATGCTTTCTCCTTCCATTGAAAAGGAAACTAAGCTTTTGATTGTTTGATAATATATTATATTCAATGGGAATAGAGAAACCAAGTATACAACTTTATGCAAAATGTTACAATAAACAAGATGATAGATTAATAAGTGTTACAACTCTTATCACAAAAATACAAGTAAATAGAAGTAGAAGAAGGGAAGATAAAATAAATAGTAGAAAAAAGAAATAATAAGAACAATGAAATAAATCACTCTCACACTGACACAACCAAAGTGAAGAGCATTGGGGATCACCAACTTGAACAAGCTTTACAACCTTTGTCCAAAAGCTTATTTCCCCCCATCTCAAGCACTAAGGGATTCTCTCCATATTGGAAATAACTCTCTAGACTAATCAAGCAGTTTGGTGTATTTCTAGCCAATTCGTCTAGTCGATAGAAATAGAGTTGTCTTACAAGTGAGCATTAGGCTCCTATTTGTAGAGTTTGAGATACCCTTTAAATTTCAAATTTCACCAACCCCCATGGGTGTTGCCAATGTTTAATTGGATGTTTATGGAATTAAAATGGAAATTTGAAAGTTACTTGAGATGTTAAAACCGTTCAAATTGGAAAAAATTGAAAAGAGAAATTGACTGTTAGCATCCCTGGCCGGGACTAGAAGTATCAGTGGCCGCGGCCACTGGCCTCTTTCCCCCATGCAGCGGGCAGGGATTATCAGTGGCCGCAGCCACAACTCAAACTTCAACAACAAAAATTTCAGTTTTTCCAAAACGTCTCAAACCTTTCCCACATGGTTTAGTAACCTCCATGCACCTAATGAAAGTTAAAAACATGTCTCCAACAACCACATTTCATAATGGCTTTGTGAAATCCAAACTCAAATGTGTAACACACAATCTACACATTATTGGGTAATATTTGGGAGTTACAAATTTGTAACTCCAAAATATGTCACATTTTGGGCATACATATGTGTCCAATTTTGTGGCTTTCAATAATATGTTACAGGGACAAATCATATTTGTATGACTATTAGATTTAGTTATATCTTCTATTAGCTTAAGTTGATTGGTTAGACCACATGGTTAGTTTGTTAGAATCCTAAATAACTTCAGCTCTTTCTTTATATTTCTCCGTATTGTATTTTGCGTTGTATTGAGACATTTTGACCATTCAATAACAAAGTTTCTCTCTCTGATTGATTTCACTCATATGGTATCAGACGTTAACCATTCCAGCATTGCTTCCATGGCCAGACCTACAACTCGTTCACAAGATGTCATCCATCCTACTGAGAACTCTCAATCTGAGTTGATCTCCGATCACCCTCCTGCTGCGATTCCTCCATCGACGGCTCCACGGAGATCTCATACTACAAGACCGCCAAATTGCCCCAATATTGGCTCTGAAATTCCCAATCCAATAGGCTCTCCTGGCGATCTTCCTCCTGGTGATTCCAATCCACCACAGACCCATCTTCGACGTCCACCACCTTCAGTTGATCGACCCGCACATGAGGACTTATCCAGTCCCTTCTTTCTCAGCACCGGAGATCACCCTGGGTTGGTTTTAGTTTCTTCTGTTCTGACTGGAGCAAACTATCAATCATGGAAGTGAGCAATCACAATGGCCCTAGCTGCGAAAAACAAATCTGGTTTTATCGATGGTTCAATACCTCGCCCAGATACTAGTAATCCTCTTCTCAATTCTTGGATTCGTTGCAATAACATGGTGATGTCTTGGTTATTACACTCTGTTTCCCCTGAAATATCTCAGAGCATAATGTTCTTTAATTTTGCTTATGATATGTGGCATGATCTTGCTGAAAGATTCAATGAGGGAAATGGACCCCGAATTTTTCAATTACAAAATCAGCTCACAAGTCTGCAACAAGGTGATCAAACTGTCACCTCATATTTTACCAGACTAAAATCTTTATGGGATGAACTCAAAGAGTTCCAACCCAACACTACTTGCACTTGTGGTGCAATGAAAGCTCTTCTGGATTACTACAATCAAAACCAGGTCCTCCAGTTCTTGACGGGTCTGAATGAATCATATTCATCTGTACGAGCTCAGATTCTTTTCAATGAACCAATCCCGACCTTATCTAGAGTGTTTGCCATGATTGTTCAAGAAGAGCGCCAAAGAACTCTTGGTTCTTCTAATCTTTCTTCACTGGCTTCTTCCATTCGTCCTCCTCCTTCGAACACTTCATCCCGAGCAAAGAAGCCTCGACCCTCGTGCTCCAACTGTGGCAAACCAGGTCATTTGGTGGACAAATGCTTCTTCATTCACGGGTTTCCTCCTAGTTATGGAGACAAGAAGAAACAAGACAAAGGCAAAGCTGCTACTAATCAAGCTTCAACTAGCACTTTTCCTGATGAAACTCGAGGCACTCTTGTTCTTACTGATCTTTCCACTCAATGCCAACATCTCATTTCTCTACTCAGCCAACAACTAACTCAAGCAGCCCCTAAGCCTGAACCTGTTGTTCCACCTGCTACTTCAAACAAGGCTGGTAATAAAATTTCTTCCCTTTCTTGGATAATTGACAGTGATGCCACACACCAAATCTGTTATAATGCATCCTATTTTTCTTTTTTTTCTAACATTTCATTTCCAAAGCAAGTTATTTGACCTAATGGCACCAAAATACCAGTTCATAAAATTGGTTCTATCAAAATCAATTCATCTATTATTTTACACAATGTCCTTTATGTCCCCGATTTCAAGATCAATTTATTTTCCATCAATGAATATCTCAATAACACCTCTAACTTGATCTTGTTTCAATCTGTAACATGTCTGATTCAGGATCCTTTAAAGAATATGGTGATTGGGACAGCTGAAAAACAAGGGAAACTTTATGTTTTGCATCAAGAGATTTCTCCCCTTGTTAATTCTAGTCAATCTCATTTTAATTTTCATCATAACAATGTAGATCATTGGCATAAACGCCTTGGTCACCCATCTATGTACATTTCTAATACATTCAATAAAAAGATTAACTCTTCTTTTCAACCTCATCACCATTGTTCTGTGTGTCACTTAGCAAAACAAAAGAAACTACCTTTTGTTTCTAACAACAATTTTAGTGAAGAAATTTTCGATTTGATCCATATAGATATATGGGGACCGTTTCACATAATTAGCATAGAAGGATATAAATATTTCCTCACAATAGTTGATGACAAATCACGGTTTACTTGGACATATATGCTCAAAACAAAATCTGAAGCACAAATTGTCCTACCTTCTTTTTTCAACATGATTTGCACTCAATTTTCAACTCCAATCAAAGCTGTCCGTTCAGACAATGCTAAGGAGCTGAACATGCAATCTTTTTTTGCCTCAAAAGGCATCATTCATTATCACTCTTTTGTGGAAAGACCACAACAGAATTCAGTGGTAGAAAGGAAACACCAGCACATTCTAAATGTTGACAGGGCTCTCTGTTTCCAATCTCATATACCCCTAGTGTATTGGTCATATATTATTCAGACCAGTACATATTTAATCAACAGAATTCCATCAGCTCTGTTAAAAGGCTTAACTTCATATGAAATACTTTATAAAAAACCTCCTGTCTATGATCATTTAAGATGTTTTGGGTGCTTAGCTTATGGCTCCACTCTAAATTCTCATAGACATAAATTTTCACCAAGAAGTCGAGCCTCTATTTTTATTGGATACCCTCCCGGTATGAAGGCCTACACTCTACTTGACCTTCAAACTAATCAAATTTATCATTCAAGAGATGTTATTTTTCATGAGACCATTTTTCCTTTTCTGTCTCAAACATCTCAGGAAGATATTGATCACTATTTCAATACTTCCATCCTTCCCATTAACATGAACTTACAAGCTGACAAACCAACTGCAATCTCAGTTCCCAAATCAGCTGAACTGGGCACATATATTTCCAAATCAGCTGACACATCTATTTTCAAACCAGCTGCCACTTCAGTTCACAAACCAGCAGCAATATCACCTTCCAAACAAGCTGTAACTTCAGTTTCCAAACCAGCTGCACCCTCAGTTGACAAACCAGCTGAACTGGGCGCACCTATTTCCACACCAGCTGACATTTCTATTTCCAAACCAGCTGTCAGCCCTTCAAATTTTTACACTAAAACTGGGCGCATCTCCAAGAAACCATCCCACTTACATGACTACATTTGTCACACATCTTCCACCCAACACCCCATATCAAATTATCTTTCCTATAACAAATTAACCTCTCATTTCCAAGCTGCCATACTAGCTGCATATTCAGAAATTGAACCAGAAACCTATACTGAAGCTTCCAAACTTTCCCATTGGCAACAAGCCATGGACACTGAAATTGATGCTTTAGAAAGGAACAAGACTTGGATTGTCACCTTTCTTCCACCTGGTCATAAGGTTATCGGGTGCAAATGGGTATACAGAATCAAATACAAGAACAATGGTGAAGTAGAACGCTATAAAGCACGCTTAGTAGCCAAATGCTACAATCAAAAGCAAGGTGTCGACTACATTCAAACTTATGCACCTGTAACAAAGTTCAATACTTTAAAAATCATACTTGCTCTTACTGCCATGAATAATTGGAACATTCACCAATTAGACATAAATAATGCCTTCTTACATGGAGATTTACATGAGGAAGTATACATGAGAGTACCTCCTGGTTACAAAGTTCCACCAAACTCAGTTTGCAAACTAACCAAGAGCATATATGGTCTCAAACAAGCATCTAGACAATGGTATGACAAATTACGTTCTACACTTCTTCATGATGGTTTTCATCAATCCGCATCAGACCATTCTCTTTTCATAAAGAGAACAAATTCTCTTCTTTTGGCTGTTCTTGTATATGTAGATGATATCATTGTTGCTAGCAACAATAACTCTGCCATTACTCTATTCAAACAAGCCTTAAACTCAAAATTCAAACTAAAAGACATTGGTTCCCTTCATTTTTTTCTAGGCCTTGAAATCGGCATAACCAAGAAAGGAATTTCAGTTTCTCAACGACCCTTTATACTTTAGCTACTAAAAGAAACTGGGTACCTAGGAGCAAAACCTGCTTCAACTCCCATGGAACCCAATACAAAACTTAGCAAAGATAAAAGATATCTAATACAAGACCCTACTACTTACAAAAGCTTGATTGGGAAACTGATTTACCTTACAATAATAAGACCAGATATATCATATGCTGTTAATCACCTAAGTCAATTTTTGACATGTCCTCGAGTACCTCACCTACAAGCTACACAGTGCATTCTACAATATCATAAAAGTACTCCTGGTCAAGGTCTTTTTTTCCCATTAGATACGTCTCCCAACATTTCAGCATATGCTGAAACAAGTCTATCTACAACCAATGTTCAAGTATCTTTTTTTGCAGATGCTGATTGGGGAAGTTGCCAAGACACTAGACGCTCCATTTCCGGGTATTGTATCTTCCTAGGCTCTTCTCTTGTCTCACGGAAATAAAAAAAAAACAGGAAATAGTCTCCCGTTCTTCAGCAGAGGCTGAATACCGTGCCATGGCAAATGCAACCTTTGAAGTCACTTGGGTCCTTGCTCTCTTAAAGGATTTTGGCATCTCTCACAATCATCCAGCTTACCTTTATTGCGACAACACAGCAACAATTCACATTAGTGAGACTCCTGTCTATCACGAACGCACCAAACATGTCGAAATAGACTGCCACTTCATCCGAGAGAAGGTTCAACAAGGATCCTTAAAACTCATCCACGTTTCGTCTCAAAACAACTTAGCTGACATATTTACTAAAGCTTTGTTTCCTACCCCTTTTTCTACAATTGTATCCAAGATGGGTGTTTTTAACTTGTACACTCCATCTTGAGGGGGCCTATTAGATTTAGTTATATCTTCTGTTAGCTTAAGTTGATTGGTTAGACCACATGGTTAGTTTGTTAGAATCCTAACTAACTTCAGCTCTTTCTTTATATTTCTCTGTATTGTATTTTGGGTTGTATTGAGACATTTTGACCATTCAATAACAAAGTTTCTGTCTCTGATTGATTTCACTCATAATGACAAATCACATTTTGTCACATTATTTAATGTAACATTATATAATTTAAAATAATATAACATTTAAAATATATAGAATTAATTATAAATTAAAACTAACTGATTACCATCGTAACTACTTAACCGAAAAAAATATATATGAAAAAAATAGAATGAAAAGCGATTCTAACTCGTTACTTAATTAGGGGAAAAAATACATATTTGAAGAGAAGAAGATTATACAAGAAAAGGAGGAAGATGAAGTTCGGAGAAGTAGAAGAATAAGAAGAAAATAAATGTACATGAGAATAATAAAATAAAACAATCAAAGAAGAAGACAGCGAAATTTAGAGAAGAAAAAAAGTACATAATTAAATAAATAAATAATATTAAAAATATTAAAATCACAAAAAATAAATATGAAATTGAAAATTTAACATTCATAATAAAGTTAAAATGATGAAATTATCTTTCAAATTACTACAAATAAAATTAATTTTCATCCAAAAATATAAAACAAAAATCATATATAATAATATAATTAAGAACAAAAGCTATATATACTATTTTAAAAATATGTTCTAGTTTATTCTACTGTTACTTTCCTGATCTCATCATTATTGTTAGGCAATTTCTACATAATAATAAAGAATGCATGGTTGTGTCCAAAAGTTGTAATATAGAATATCTCATATGCTTTGGGAACAAGTTGCAATCAAGTTGTATGTGTCATTATTTATCTGTTAAAATATTTTTATTATTGTGGGTAGTACATGGTTTGTAACGCTTCCTGCCGGCACAAATATTAAAAGAACAGTGATATAATATATCATGTATGGTCATGTATTAAGAGAGAATAATATATGTTTTCAAACTCAACATCAGAAATAAAATATAATACACAATTTATAAGAATATATATATTTCTTCTATAGAAATATGTAGATAGCTATTTTTTTTTTTTTTTAATTTTAATGGAATATTCTAAATATTTCATGAAATATACTTTTTAAAACTAATTAAAAATAAATATTTATTAATTATATTAATATAAATTCAAATATTATAAAATATCATTAGATATTTATTAATTATATTAATATAAATTCAAATGTTGTAAAATATCATTATTATAATAATATTCAATACATGATTAGATATTTACTAATTATATTAATATAAATTTAAATATAATAAAACATTATTATTATAATAATATATAACCCTAATTTTTATAAAATTTTACTAGAATAAATATTTAGTAATTATATTAACATAAATTTAAATATATTTTAAAATAAATTCAAATATTGTAAAATATCATTATTATAATAATATTAAATACTAGACTTGATATTTATTAATTATAATAATATAAATTTAAATATTATAAAATATCATTATTATAATAATATATAACACAAGACTAGATATTTAATAATTTTATCTATATAAATTCAAATATTAAAAAATATTATTATTATAATAATATATAACATATAATATGTAATCCTAATTTTTATAAAATTTTGCTAGAATAAATATGTTGACGCGGTTCTTCAGCAACAGATAATTAAGAGAAGAAGAGAAAGAGATTAGTACTAAAAGTAGAACCGTCACAGATAGGAAATCTTTGGGGAAAGAACTAGGTGACTCGAGACACGTTTTTAAGTGGTTCGAAGGTTAAAATCCTTCTACTCCACTAGTCAATATTATTGATATTCTCTGGGTAATTGGTTTATAAAGTATATATTTCTATGAAGACTATTTTTTCCAACCCCTATCAACTCCCAGGGTCTCCATATTTAAAGGAGAAGGCACCTGGAAGTTAGTAGGGAGGTCATCCCGTGACCTTACCATTTGTCATATCAAGTCTGTGATATTCATGATTAATTCCTAAACCTGACACATAAGTGTGGTCTAATCAGTATGGAAGGAGATAATGGGCCGCACGGCCCAACTCGTCCGTGGGTGTCTGAATACGCACGTTCATGCTGCGTGTCCGAGAAGTCAGGGGGATATCGGACACGTGATGGCAGGAATATGCACGTTTATCTTGCGTGTTGACTTCCCATAGGGTCAGAGCTTCCTGAGAAGCTCGTTACCGGAGCAGTCCATAACCCGAGCTTATCCGTCCGTGGCCGTCGGATGTTATTCCCAGCTCCTGGGGCAACAAGTGCGAGCTGGAAACAGGACCCCCTCGAGCTAGCAATGGCCCGTCCTGGAAATAGAGCCTCTGGCCTGTGGGAGCCTCGGACTAAATCATGTTTAGTCTGAGGCTCGTCCTGCTAAACAGCCCGTTGGAAAACCAGGGCGTACATCTGCCCCCCAAGCTCCTGCTCGTGGTCTATGACGTCAGATATGGGAGACCATAGTAGGGGCTTTTAGACTTCCCCCACAACCCTTCGTATTCCATGCTTTTCGCAAGTGTCTGATACGTGGAACGCCGTGGGTGGCGACGGTACACTCTACGAGAATCGCATTAAATGGCCTAGCCTACTGTCTAGCCGTCGTTTCACATTTCGAGTGGAGGGTCTCCCAAGAGTCTTTTACACGTGATCCTTCCCTTGTATAAAAGGGGGTGGTCATCCCACGCATAGGCCACCTTTCCATTCAAAACCTCTCAAATTTCCTTCTTTTCTCTTTGACTTTCCGAAGAACGAAACCCTCATTTCCATTGCTCTCATCTTCTCCGTTGACGAAGTTTAAGCGTACGAGTTCCTTCAAAGCCTTGGAGACCACTGTACCAACGAAGCTCCTACCAGCGCAGCAACCTCGCTCACCATCTAACCACATACTGTAAGTCTTCTGTCCCTGTTTATTTTTGAAAGCATGCCACTGTAGCTTAGGGAATAAGCCTTAAAAGCGGTTTTGCCACGCCTTGCCTGTTGAAACTTTCCCCCCAAGGCAATTTTTTACTCTGAGTCCTCTGACACACGAATTCCGAGTAATCTGGGATCTGTTGAGGGCATAGGGGCGTGTTCCTTGGAACGCGTGGCATCACTCTCCATGGGCTGGGCTTACCCCAGCTCGTGTACTTAATATTTGTTTCACTCTCCTGCTTGGGTCGCCTTTTCTAAAGTGTTTTCTTTTGTTCGATAGGCGACCAGATGGCTCCAAAGAGAAATCTGTCACAGAAGAACGTGGGAAGTTCGTCTTCCCAACAGGATAAAGGAAAGGCGGTGGTGCCCAGCTCGCCAATTCCTCACTTTGGCCCGGCGGTGGAGATGCAAGCCGAGGTGGCCCCTGACGCGTTTTTCGAGGCGGAGAGAATTGTCTCGAAGATAACCGACCAGGCAAAGATCACCAAAATCTTCCTCAACCACAACATTCCCCTGGGGGTGGCCTCCGTGATCGCCCGACCTGCTGCAGATGGGGAGCGGAGCTGCACGCCGCTCAACGAGTCGTTCGCGGCCTGGAGCGGTGAACACTTCAAGGCAGGGGCCTTCCTCCCCCTGGATCAGTATTTTGCTGATTTTTTGAACTATGTGGGGTTGGCCCCATTTCAGCTCCCCCCCAACTCATACCGTCTGCTGGCTGGATTGAGGTATTTGTTCCAAAAGCATGAGTGGGAGGTCCCCACTCCGGCTGATATTCTATATTTCTTTTGCCTCAAAGCCAGCCCGGACCAGCAGGGGCGAGGCGACGGGTTATATTACTTAACCCGCTACCCTAGCACAGCAGCAGTGATCGAGCTGCCGAGCCATCCAAACGACTTCAAAGACCAGTTTTTCATGTCAACTGGGTTTCGCAATTGCGACCATCACTACTTCAACCGTCCTCGTAAGTGATCCTTGATTTAGTTCGCCTTTTAAAGGTCATCTTGTTTTAGCTCCTCCCTTATTCCACTTCTGATTTCAACCAACCTTGCAGCCATTTACGCGAGGACCGGAAAGTCTGTGACCCTCGGGGGTCAATACGATACACTGGCGAACTTGCCCCCCAGTGAGAAGGACTACCGCGTGCTCGTGACGGACGAGACGATGGTATTCTGCAAGCTGATTTTCCCAAATCAGACTTTGAATTTGAAAAGGCCCCAGGGGCCTCCCCCAGCCCGTGACAACAGACCGATCGTCGCGGAGGAGGTCGCAGACGACGAAGGCGAGGAGGAAGGTGACGAAGTTCCTCTCATGATAAACAGGAAGAGGACCTTGGAGATCGCCCAAGGTATGGGCGAGGAGAGGGTCCAATCTGGAGCAGCCGCGGGTCCTTCCGGCCAAGGTAACCCTTACTTGTTTAAGAACGTAGATAGGGCCACTGCAGACCCCCGGCTGGTTAGGTTCAACCCTAGGCAGCTCGTCCATCGTCACCCCAGGAATCCGGACCTGGACACGCTCTTGCTTCACTACGTTGACCAGCTCGTGCTGGACAACCAAGAGAGTCGGCCTAAGGGTACCGTAGTAGTAGATAATACCCTAGCCGTTAGGTCGGTCCTTTTTGAGGAGTACGGGACCAACTTGCGCACGTGGCCTGCACTCCAGGGGGGCATCTATACTCCGGGGATTAGGCAGTACGTAGGAGAGTCCAGTCCTGAGTCAGAACCGGACCTAGAACCTGCGACAGATCGCGAGATAATCGTCTTAGGCTCCTCCAGCTCGGGGGGTAGGGCTCCCTTAGTATTTGCTTACTTATTGCCTTTGAAACTTTTGTCTCTATTTCTGCATGATTTCTTCCTTGTAATAACCATGTTTTTTGTTCTTAGCAGAAGAGATGTCCCAGCCCGGGAATAGTCTGCGGGGCGTTGTCCTTGGTGGGAACCCCCCAGCAGGGCCGAGGTTAAAGAGGCTCCGCGAGTCAAAGAGCTCGGCTGGGGCCTCCACCAAATCCCTGGCTAAGGAGAAGGAGAAAGCCCTGCCATCCCAGGTCGCGGGGGCGAACCTCCCTGTTGCCAGGACAGGGCTCATGCACCCGCCACCCCAACGATCTCCATTAGCCGCCCAGGACGGGGTAATAGAGGTCGGAAATCTGGCCGTGGCAGCCCCGGATGTGCGTATCCCGGTCGATCCCCGGGCTCTGGGGAAGATGCCCGAAGCATTCCGGGGTACGGTGTATGAGTCGGCTAGCTACGCCGTCAGCCATTTCTACAATATCAGGGAGAAGGAGCTCCGGGCCATCGAAACAACGAGCCCGGTCCGAGTTATAGAGTCTGCGATGGACATGACCTTAACGGTAAAGTGCCCCCTTCTTTTAAGGCTTTAACACTCACACGCCGCCTTTTTCCTTCCAGTTTGTTAATTTATCATTCTTTTCTTGCAGGGCATTGCTGCCGCGTACAGAGGCATTGTTAGGACCAAGGCCCAGCTCGAGGGTTTGGAAGCTGATCGCCAGACCGCCCTCCAGGAGTCTCATGAGGCGAGAGACGCGCTGGCGGCCTCCAAAGCCGAGCTAGAGAAGATCCGCTCCGAGAACCAAGAGATTAAAAACTCCCTGGCCGCATCGCGGACAGATCTTGAGGCGGCGAAGGACGAAGCCCAGGCCTCCCAGGCCGCCCTGAAAGCCGAGCGGGTCGTCTCGGAGCAGTCCTTACAAGACCTGTTTTATCACTGCTGGTCCCACAATCCGGACGCGGACTTTTCTTTCATGCCGCCGGACCTCTGGGCATTCTTGTTGCCGCAGCTCCAAGCCCGCCTAAATAAGGAGGTTCCTCCATCGGAGACTGGAGAGGCCTCTGTCGCGGCGGAGCAGGATGAGACCGCGACCTCCAAAGGGCCAACTGATGGGGCTTAGGACACTTCTCGTTTAAGTATTTTGAACTCTCTTTCTATTGTAATTCTCTTTTTTATGTGAGGCGTTTCCACTTCGAGACAATTTGCTCAGCCAGGTTGACATATATATATTTTTATGCATTTGGTTACAATTCATCTCTTTATTTTTATGAACTTAGTTCGAGTTAACTTTATCCGTATCCCGGGCTCTTTAAAGAAGAACCGCGGTCAACAAATTTTAGTTAACTTCTAAGTTTTGCGACCTGGTTAAGACCAGGAACTTATTTTGAAAAACTTAGTTCGCGTCAACTTTTATCCGTATCCCGGGCTCTTTAAAGAAGAACCGCGGTCAACAAATTTTAGTTAACTTCTAAGTTTTGTGACCTGGTTAAGACCAGGAACTTATTTTGAAAAACTTAGTTCGCGTCAACTTTTATCTGTATCCCGGGCTCTTTAAAGAAGAACCGCGGTCAACAAATTTTAGTTAACTTCTAAGTTTTGTGACCTGGTTAAGACCAGGAACTTATTTTGAAAAACTTAGTTCGCGTCAACTTTTATCCGTATCCCGGGCTCTTTAAAGAAGAACCGCGGTCAACAAATTTTAGTTAACTTCTGAGTTTTCTGACCTGGTTAAGACCAGGAACTTATTTTGAAAAACTTAGTTCGCGTCAACTTTTATCCGTATCCCGGGCTCTTTAAAGAAGAACCACGGTCAACAAATTTTAGTTAACTTCTAAGTTTTCTGACTTGGTTAAGACCAGGAACTTATTTTGAAAAACTTAGTTCGCGTCAACTTTTATCCGTATCCCGGGCTCTTTAAAGAAGAACCGCAGTCAACAAATTTTAGTTAACTTCTAAGTTTTCTTACCTGGTTAAGACCGGGAACTTATTTTGAAAAACTTAGTTCGTGTCAACTTTATCCGTATCCCGGGCTCTTTAAAGAAGAACCACGGTCAACAAATTTTAGTTAAATTCTATGTTTTGTGACCTGGTTAAGACCAGGAACTTATTTTTAAAAAACTTAGTTCGTGTCAACTTTATCCGTATCCCGGGCTCTTTAAAGAAGAACCACGGTCAACACATTTTAGTTAACTTCTAAGTTTTGCGACCTGGTTAAGACCAGGATAGGACTTAGTTTGTGATAACTCTTATCCGTAGATAAAAATTAACACCTAAGTCGTTAAGGAGACCTGGTTATATCCAGGTACCATATGCCCCCAAGTAACTGGGAAAGGGTCTTTCGTTGTTACTTTAAAATTACACTTGCAAATAACGAGAAACATTTGATTTTTATTTATACATGGAAGGTGACCTTCTAGGCCTTACAAATGGCTCATTGATAGTATTTCTTTAGGTGGATAGCATTCCAAGTCCGCGGGACCGCCCTTCCACCAAGTCGAGCTAACTTATAAGTTCCCTCTTTGATGACTTCGATGACCTGGTATGGTCCTTCCCAGCTTGGTCCCAAAACCCCATCTTTGGGATCTTTCCCGGCCAGGAAAACTCTCCTCAAGACCAAGTCACTGACGCTAAAGGCACGTCTTTTGACCTTAGTGTTGAAGTAGCGAGTGATTTTCTGTTGATAATGGGCGAGCTGGAGTTGTGAATCCTCTCGCCTTTCATCCACTAAGTCTAAGGAGTGGCATAGGAGCTCATGGTTCCCGTCTTGGTCGTAGGACCGGACCCTGTGTGACAGGACCTTCACCTCCACGGGGAGGATTGCCTCACTCCCAAAGGTTAAGGAGAAAGGAGTGTGACCCGTGGGAGTCCGATGTGAGGTCCTATAGGCCCACAGAACTTGGGGGAGCTGTTCTGGCCAGATCCCCTTTGCCTCATCTAGCCTCTTCTTGAGGTTTGCCTTCAGAGTTTTATTGACAGCCTCGACCTGGCCGTTCGCCTGGGGATAGGCCACGGACGAGAAGCTTTTCACAATTCCGTGCCTCTCGCAAAATTCGGTGAATAGATCGCTGTCAAATTGAGTACCATTGTCGGAGACGATCTTTTTAGGTAGGCCAAATCGACATACGATGCTTTTAACCACGAAGTCTAGCACCTTTTTCGATGTTATTGTCGCCAACGGTTCTGCTTCGGCCCACTTGGTGAAGTAGTCAATGGCTACCACGGCGTAACGGACCCCGCCCTTTCCGGTGGGCAGGGCGCCTATTAGATCTATCCCCCAAATGGCGAAGGGCCAGGGAGACGAAATAATTTTTAGCTCGGTCGGAGGAGCTCGTGCAACCGCAGCGAACTGCTGACACTTGTCGCACTTTTTTACATATGAGATCGAGTCTTTGGACAGAGTCGGCCAGTAATAACCCTGCCGGAGGATCTTCAAGGCCAGGCTTTGCCCCCCAGTGTGATCTCCGCAGAATCCGTCATGAACTTCTTGCAGGATGGCCTTCGCTTCACTTGGAAGAACGCACCGGAGGAGAGGTAAGGAATGCCCACGTCGGTACAACACCCCCTCGACTAGCGTATACCTCGGAGCTTGATAAAGGACTCGTCATGCGTCGTTGCGCCCTTCGGGTAACTTACCCTCGACGAGATACTCAATAAGGGGAGTCATCCAGGTCGGTCTGATGTCAATCATTTCAATATCTGCTCGATCTCCATCTATGCTAGGTTTCTCCAAGAACTTAACTGGCACCAACCCCAGGGTTTCTGTCTCTCCCGAGGTGGCGAGCTTGGCGAGAGCATCTGCGTTGGTGTTCTGCTCCCGAGGTATCTGTTCGATCGACCCCCGCCCAAACGCAGACATTTCGGACTTTACCTTTGCCAAATAGGCGGCCATCTTGGGACCCCGCGCCTGATACTCGCCTAGAACCTGATTCACCACGAGCTGGGAGTCGCTGAAGCATTGGACAGAGCTCGCCTTTAGCTTGCTAGCTATCCTAAGTCCAACTAACAAGGCCTCGTACTCTGCCTCGTTGTTAGATGCCTTGAACCCAAACCTTAGCGCTGAGTGGAATCTATGCCCCTCTGGGGATATCAGAATGATTCCGGCCCCGGAGCCGTTCTCGTTAGATGAGCCATCAATGAAGATCTTCCACGATGAACCTGAGGAGGCGAGATGATGTGAATCTTCTGATGGGATCTCATGGAATCCCGCGCATTCTGCCACGAAGTCGGCCAAGGCTTGACTTTTTATGGTAGTTCGGGGAGTGTAGAAAATGTCGAACTGACTGAGTTCGACCGCCCACTTTAGCAAGCGTCCTGAGGCTTCAGGCTTTTGCAAAACCTACCTTAGAGGCTGATCGGTCATGACGTGTACAGAGTGGGAATGGAAGTATGGCCTGAGTTTTCGCGAGGCCGTGATTAGGCAGAACGCCAGTTTTTCCATCAATGGGTACCTTGACTCAGCTCCGAGGAGTCTCTTGCTGATGTAATAAACCGGTTTCTGAGTCTGGTCCTCTTCTCGCACCAGAATGGCACTAGCTGCGTCCTCAGTTACGGCCATGTAGAGGAAAAGAGGTTCTCCTACCTTGGGCTTTGACAGCACAGGTGGTTCAGCCAGGTGCGCTTTTAGGTCGAGGAATGCGCCTTCGCATTTTACTGTCCATTCGAACTTCTTGTTTCCCCGGAGCAGGTTGTAGAAGGGTAAGCACTTATCGGTCGATTTGGAAATGATCCGGTTCAGTGCAGCCACTCTTCCTGTGAGGCCTTGGACATCTTTCCGCGACCTGGGGGAAGGAAGCTCGAGCAGTGACCTGATCTTGTCGGGGTTTGCCTCGATTCCTCGGGTATTGACTATGAAACCCAAGAATTTCCCCGATGCGACACCGAAAGTGCACTTCTGAGGATTGAGCCTCATGCCATATTCTCGCAGTATGTTAAAGCATTCTTCCAGATCGGTGACATGGTTGCTGGCAATCTTAGACTTGATAAGCATATCATCAACGTACACTTCCATGTTTTTCCCGATCTGGTTCGCGAACATTCTGTTTACTAGCCTTTGGTAGGTAGCTCCGGCGTTCTTCAGACCGAACGACATGACCTTATAGAAATAGACATTAGTCGGGGTCATGAAGCTGGTATGATCCTGGTCTGCTGGATTCATCGCGATCTGATTGTAGCCCGAGTACGCGTCCATGAAGGACATAAGCTCGTGCCCCGCCGTGGCATCCACTAGCTGATCGATCCTTGGTAATGGAAAGCAATCCTTGGGGCAGGCTTTATTCAGGTCGGAAAAGTCGATACAGGTCCGCCACATCCCATTGGGCTTTGGAACTAACACGGGATTGGCAACCCAAACGGGAAATTTGGCTTCGCAGATAAAGCCACAATTTTTGAGCCGGGCCACTTCTTCTTCAAGGGCTTCGGCTCGGGTTGTCCCTAAACGCCTCTGCTTTTGAGACTTGGCAGGGACGCTTTTGTCTAGGTGGAGCGTGTGCATGATTACGCTCGGACTGATCCCTATCATGTCCTCGTGCGACCATGCGAATACGTCCAGGTTCTTCTTCAGAAACGCAGTTAGCTCCTCCTTTCTTCCATCGCAGAGGTTCTTTCCGAGCTTAACCGTCCGTGACGGGTTTTGTTCGTCGATGCTTACCTCCTCGAGCTCTTCAATAGCTTGGAGCTCGGACCTGTCCTCGCCTACTCGGGAGTCAATGTCCTCGCTTAGGGTGAGCTCTTCGCCTTCGGAAATCTGAGGTTTTTCAATCTCGGGAGCCGCCTTGGGTCCCCGAGATTCCTCTTCATCCTGAACGGCCATCGTCACCTGCCCGGGTTTAGATTTTCCCTTCATGGAAATGCTGTAGCATTCTCTGGCAGCGAGCTGATCGCCCTTGATAGTGTAGATCCCTGTCGGAGTAGGATCATGGCGAGGTGCCGGACGGAAGTGATAGCTTCGAAAGCAATGAGCGTAGGTCGGCCCAAAATGGCGTTGTAAGCAGCGGAGCAGTCAATGACTACGAATTCGAGTAGTTTGGACACTGTTCGGGACTCGTCTCCAAGGGTGATCACTAGCTCAATCGTCCCTATCGCTGCTGATCCTTCTCCTGAAAAACCATACAGCATCATCGAGGTTGCCTTATGATCAGAGACGGTCAGACCCATTTTTTCTAAGGTGGACCGGAATAGGAGGTTCACCGAGCTCCCATTGTCCACCAACACTCTCCTTACTCTCCGGTTGGCGAGCTGGACTGCTACGACCAAGGGATCGTTATGAGGGAATTGGACATGGCTTGGGTCTTCCTCCGCGAAGATAATCGGTTGTTTCTCTAATCTTTGTTGTTTTGATTGACGCTGTTCCTGGACGAACTCCGCTCCATTGTGGGCCTTCAACTCATTCACATACCTCTTCTAGGCGCCTCTACTCGTGCCAGCCATGTGTGGTCCTCCAGAGATGGTGGAAATCTCCTCCTCGACCGCGGAGGGAAGGACGTCCTGATCTACCCGAGGTCCGGGTCGATTGACTGGGGCATCCAGAGCGGGTTGACTTGCCGGGACCCTATTCCGCGAGTATTGCGCCAATGGACCTGCTCGGATTAGAGTCTCGATTTCATCTTTGAGGTGCCTGCAGTCGTCTGTATTGTGCCCGACGTCCTTATGAAAACGGCCGAATTTGGAAGCGTCTCTCTTTCCTTTAGGGTGTTTTAATGGCTCCGGCCTTTTCCAGGGGACTCGCGTAGCGTTGGCCAGGAAAATATTCTCTCTGGTCTGGGTGAGCTCGGTATACGTTGTGAACACGGGCTTGAATTTATCCACGGACTTATTCTTCTTTTGACCGTGCTGGCTGTTTTCACCATTTCCTTTTCTTTTGCTGCCACCGGGCTGGTTACTCTGCGTGACGTCGGGAGTCGCCACTACGATCTCTGTTCCCGTCCCAGCGGGCTTCTCGAGGACCTGGCTGGTCCCTGCGGCTGAAGCTTCAGCTTCTTCCAAGTTTATCCACTCTTGGGCTCTGTTAAGGAATTCACTAACCGAGCTGACCCCCCTCCTTTGAATATCCTTCCATAGATCTCTGCCGACTAGGATCGCGGTCCTCATAGCCATGAGTTTGGAGCTGTCGTCGGCGTCTCTGGCTCGAGCAGCGACATTTGCAAATCTGCTCAAGTAGGCTTTTAGCGTCTCTCCAGGTTGCTATCTCACGTTAGCTAGGGAGTCGGCTTGGACCCTGGCAGACTGAGAGGCGCGGAATGCCCTCTTGAAGTCAGCCGAAAAGGTCTTCCAGGAGCTGATTGACTGCCTTTTACTTTGCTTGAACCACTGCCTGGCAGGTCCAGTTAGGGTGGAAGGAAAGATCAAGCAACGAAGCTCTGGTCCGATGTTATGAGCCATCATTAGGGTGTTGAACATCCCTAAGTGGTCAGATGGGTCTCCATCCCCGTTGAACTTTGACAAGTGAGGCATACGAAAGCCAGAAGGGTATGCCGTTGCTGCTATATTGGGGGCGAAGAGTTCCATCTCATCCCCTGAATCATATTCGTCTTTTTCTTTCTCAGACAGGAGCTTCTTCATCAGCTCCTCCATCTGAGTTAAGCGCTCTAGGGTTTTGTCCTGAGATCCTGGGTTATTCCGGGGCTGTTCAACAGCTCCGGACCCGTTGTACATATTAGGCGGGTTGTTGCCCCTCCTATCTTGAGATAGGTCATTTGGGGCATTCCTGCCGTTACGTACTTCGGATCGGACCCCAACTGAGCGGGCCTGGCTACCATCCCTAACTCGATCCTCTCTGTGAGAGTTGAGGCGATCTCGAAGGTCGCCTCCCTGGGTAGTATGGTGACTTTGTGCTGAACTTAGCCGCTGGCGCAGTTCTCCTCCCGAAAGATCACTCCGTGCACTGCCGGTCCAGTGACTCCTGCTGGACAGACTCGGGGTGCGTCTTTGGCGGCCATGACCTGATCCTTCCTCCGACACCCTGCCACGCCAGGAGGGTCCAGCTGACGGCGGGCCCCTCCTGCTATTCCCGTAGGTTGGGATGTCTCGGATGGGCTGAGGAGACGTATATCTGATGGGAGAAGGAGGATGCCTGACCGGAGAGGCGATCCTAGTGCCGTCGGGACGGACTAAATTAGGTGGGGGCCTCTCGGCCCTGCCAGCTTGCTGGTTTCGCGTTGGGCGAGCTGGACGAGGAACTGGACGTTCTTCGGGGACGGGCTGACGTCTCCGGATCTCCTCAGCCCTCCTTTGGGAACTTCCTCGATCTCTTCTGGGCGTCCTCGAGGAAGGCTGAGAGATAGGGGTTGATGTCCTAACCGAACGGATGTACTGCTGCTGTTCGGTCCGAGGCATTTCCCTGAAGTTCGCCTCTTGATGGTGTGGTGAAGGGGTGGAGTTGGCTGCAGGGAGTCTACACGAACGGCTATGCCTGGATCGATTACTCCGGCGAGACTTAGGAGCCTCGCCTTGCCTCTCTCCAACGTTACCATTGGTTGTGAGAGGGGGTACTGGACTCAGAATATCCTAGATTTGCTGACCAGCTGCTGCTAGCTGGCTCCTCAGCTGAGCATTCTCCATCTCCACCGCAGTGTAATAACATGGATTCGGATTAGGCGGTCGGGGCGCTGAACTACCAGTGTCGTCTTGGCCCGCCGGCTGCTTTCCTGGCCTCTGCTGGACTTCAGGAACTTGCTCATCAGGGAGGGCAACATGGCGGGCCTCCTGCCCATCATGCTGTTCTGTCTCGTTGCCATGTTTGGATCGAGTGGTCACCATAATTGTATGTTTGTGGTAGTACTAATCGGACTTGCTCTCAATGAAAGCACCAAACTGTTGACGCGGTTCTTCGGCAACAGATAATTAAGAGAATAAGAGAAAGAGATTAGTACTAAAAGTAGAACCGTCACAGATAGGAAATCTTTGGGGAAAGAACTAGGTGACTCGAGACACGTTTTTAAGTGGTTCGAAGGTTAAAATCCTTCTACTCCACTAGTCAATATTATTGATATTCTCTGGGTAATTGGTTTACAAAGTATATATTTCTTCGAAGACTATTTTTTCCAACCCCTATCAACTCCCAGGGTCTCCATATTTATAGGAGAAGGCACCTGGAAGTTGGTAGGGAGGTCATCCCGTGACCTTACCATTTGTCATATCAAGTCTGTGATATTCATGATTAATTCCTAAACCTGACACACAAGTGTGGTCTAATCAGTATGGAAGGAGATAATGGGCCGCACGGCCCAACTCGTCCGTGGGTGTCTGAATACGCACGTTCCTGCTGCGTGTCCGAGAAGTCAGGGGGATATCAGACACGTGATGGCAGGAATATGCACGTTTATCTTGCGTGTTGACTTCCCATAGGGTCAGAGCTTCCTGAGAAGCTCGCTACCGGAGCAGTCCATAACCCGAGCTTATCCGTCCGTGGCCGTCGGATGTTATTCCCAGCTCCTGGGGCAACAAGGGCCCGTCCTGGAAATAGATCCTCTGGCCTGTGGGAGCCTCGGACTAAATCATGTTTAGTCTGAGGCTCGTCCTGCTAAACAGCCCGTGGGAAAACCAGGGCGTACAAAATATTTAGTAATTATATTAATATAAATTCAAAAATTATAAAATATTATTATAATAATATTTAATACTGTTTACCGAGTTCTTCAGAAACTAGAATTATCTTGAGAGCAAAAATAAATGATTTAAAGAGAAATACACAAGGATTTTTACGTGGTTGAGGCGTTAAAGAACCTTAGTCCACGAGGCTATTGTATTAGAGCATAGAGAGCTTTAGCAATGGAGTTTTCTGTAAGTTTGAGCAGAGTATGTGCTTACAAAAGAAAACTCGAATCTTCTCCACAGTGCACAACTGACCTTATTTATAGGCAGGTGAACTGTAACGCCCTAAACCGCAGGGAACGTTACGGTGCGCATTTTAAACAATGCTAAACTCGCTAACCGAGTCATTTGGGCATAATCGTGTAACTAAGTTTGATTAGCGATTTAAGGATTAAAATATTCGGTTAAGATATTACGTTTCACTCGAACGTTTACTGTATACATTGGGATCCCAAAAATATAATTTAAAGGTTTATTACAACAAAATAATTACAAAAATCCGATCTAAGCGGCAAAACAGGATTTAACCCTAGTTCCTCCTTCAAACCTCGGCGGTGATGGTCGAGCAGCTGCATATGTACACATCGTCACCTAAGCTCTCCAACTCAAGGATGGTCCAGCTTTCTTTTGCCTTTACCTACACCACATAGCACCCGTGAGCCGAAGCCCAGCAAGAAAACTCAATATGCTCAAGAACAATCATATCATGATATCAAATCATATCTGTGATGCCTAGCAAACATAGCTCTATTCAAGAATGCAAATAAATTCAGATAATGCTGGGAAATCTAGGATAAGAAATCATGCCCTCGTGATTGGATGACTATCAAGTCAATTGTAATCAGATGAGTGATTTAACACCTGAGGTTCTGGTAAACCATACTGAGTGACTGATGGGTAAGTCACTAGCTTAAACAGATGAGTGACTGATGGGTAAGTCACTAGCTTAAATAGATAAGTGACTGATGGGTAAGTCACACGAGGCTCGGCACCAATAGCCATGTGACTAAACAATCACTGGGCTCGCTGGCCCTGGCTCTAAATTACTAGCCTTTGGCTAGACAAGCGCTTTTAATATTCATCAAACTTGAGGTCGTTCCGGCATTAACGCTCATTGAGTTATTTAACGTTGATATCGATTAGATCTGATCTTTTATCAGCTATGCGTTCATGACGCTTATGCCACTTCTGGCTCTTAGGTGAGTAACACGCGACCAATGCCAAATCTAAATGGTCAGGGCCATGCACAAGTAAGCAATGCTACCATACATATATCATACGTCAAATATCCAAATACAGGGCATTCAGCATGCTTACTTAACAATTGCTAGCATAATTGGAATCATGCATAAACATAGAGACTTCAGCTTTGATCAATCTAATATTCAATATTCATGGCATGCCCTAATCACATGTTTCTTGTGCATCACATTTAAACATCCAACATGCATCAAGAATAACCATGCAAGTCACATACACAGGGTGCAGTTTTCTTACCTTTGGTCCAAGCACAGGTTACCAATAAACGAGCCGCAAGCACGATCCTTATTCCAAGCCCCTAGTGATCACCTAGTAACAACCATAAACGGTGATCCAATGAGTTCAAGTTCTAAAACCCAATCCCGGAACCAAGACCTAGCCTCCGAGACATCCAATCCCACTAAACCGGGTAGTAGGAATGATCCCAAGGCCTAAGGTTTGAGTTCCCAAGCTTAAAACATCATTTTTCCCATAAATACCCTCAAGCGTCGCGGCCCCAAGACACTGAGCCGCGACCCCCAGCCAAAACACAGGTGCCAACATCAGGCATTAGCACCAACCTCCACGACGCTACTATTCAAGGGTCGCTGCCCCCCGACCCCTTCAGCAACCTTCAACTGCTTCTTTGAGCCTAGGCTGCGGTGCCCAAGAACAGGGCAACGACCCAACCTCGAACCAGCCATTTTTCCCCGATTTCTCCATTTTAAAACCTTCCAAAAACCTATCTAAATATCTCCAAACTCAAAAATTAAAGTCCCCAAACATCCCCATCATCCAAAACCAACAAAACCCAAGTTTCAAACCAATCAAAAACTTTTCAATACACAAAGTCCAATTCAAGCTTAAAAACTTTAAAAAACTTAAAACGTAAAACTTGAATTACCTTCGATTGAGTTGTTTCCAACTAAATTCTCCGGCTAATAAGCTTCTAATCTTCCATAGGATCGCTATGCCTCGATCCTCACTTGAATTCGAGTCCTAGAACTCAAGTTTCCTTCGAAAATGCGATCGGGAGACGAAAATGGAACTTTGAGGGAGAGAGAACTTCCTGAACGTTCTTTTTATTTCTTAAAAGGTTACTTCAAGCTTAAGTAGCCTCAACCAAATCCTAACGCTCGGGATCCCAAAAACACCCCTGGGGAAAAAATAGTCAAAACCTCCTGAATTTCTCCATGATCTTACTAACTCCCAATTTATCACCAAATCTTTATTCCCATTACACAATAACCCGATAATGATCTAAATACCCCTTGACTCACTTCGAGTCAAGCATATATCTCGTTGTGACTTTCCCACTAGTTTACCTCCTTGGATCGTCTCGCGCTGAGTAACCCTAGCATAACCAAATAATAATAAAGCACCACACACATATCACATATATGCCAAATATGCCCGAAATGGCCAAAATATGAAAATCACCCAATTAATCAGAAATGGGTTCACATGCATATTTAATACACCTAACACATGCATATTATCATTTAATATCATATTAAATCAATTATGGTCCTCCCGTCCTCCTAATCAAGTTCCTAAAACTTATTAGGAAATTTGGGGCATTACATGGACGCACTGGACTTGGGCCGGACTAATTCGGGCCTAATACAGATGTAATTAGGATTTGCTCACTAACAGAGGCTTAATACAAAGGGTTCTATCAAATAAAATACACTAATCGGGGCCCAGTGGGCCGACTCGAGCATAACCACGATGTATGACTGACAACAGTACGCAGCTTGAGTCTTGTCCACGTGGGCTTCTAAGGAAATTCTGGGGACAAGATCCCTTAGAGTATTGGCAGTAGTGTTTTGAATAACGGCGGACATTCCATATGTAACCTCTTCTGTAGGTTAGTTGAGGAGACAAATCTTTGTGTTTCTCGGGGTGATGTCACTGTCAAGGACAGTCTATCAGACCCAACCCGGACGCATAATCCGGGTTCATTTACCAATGTCCAGGTCCATTTACTAGGACCCTGGTTCATTTACCAAAGATCTGGTTCATCTGTTATCTTCCCTGTCCATTCTTAGACTTGGAAACACCCTCCTTATTCGCACCCCGGACGATGCCTTATAATGGGTCTAGGAAGGCGAACCGTGCCCAAGTCATGGTCCTGGCTTCCTCGGGGTGAGGATGTCCAATGGATAATGTTTGGATTACTAATATTTGGGCCACCAGGATTCCTTCCTTCCCCGTCCCTTGGGCTCAGTTTGGGCCTTGGCTCCCTTCAGGATAGCTCATGGACCTACTGTATCGTGCCACGTGTGCGGGGAGAAACAGGGATAACATTTACACCAAGCCTTTATCTGTGTTCGCGTAGTGGCGACTTGCTTCATTTCCCGCATCAATTTTTAGTATCCCTATTTGTTTCCCAAGAAACGAGTCCATTTTCGTGGGGGACCGCTTGATGTAAACTCGCATGAAAAGTATTTGCGCCAATATCCCTGATAAAATCCCAACGACCTAGTTCGTTTACCAGGAGGCGGGTTCGTTTACATCAAGGACGCTTGAGTGACCCCTGACCTTTCAACTTCATCATGCTACACACATGTGTTTCCCTATAACTGGTGCGTCTATATTACTCGCGCTTGACAGATTTGGGGAGAATCTCATGATTATCGTGTTTGTAGCCAAACGTTAGCGTAAGCTCTGAGGTGTCCCGTCTATACGAGTGATGCTAATAGGGTAATCGAGCAGATCATTTAATATTTCTGCATCAATTGGGATCGTCGGATGGGAAAATTTCTTAAATTTCATTTTTTGGACCGTTGGATCGGGATGGTGTGGATCGCAGCTTGGCGAATCTGCGATCCGATACTCGAGTGGGATAATTAAAGCCTCTGCATAATCCGGGACCCTTAGATGAGGGAAGTCATCCTGAACCGTTGCATCAAGAAATGTGCTTTTGGCTCTATAAATACCCCCAGATTTTCATTTGCAAGTTTACGCATTCTGAACAGCCATAGTTATAAAGAGAGCTTTTTATGTCCTAATTCGTCGATGAACTTCTCCAACGACTACTCTATTTCTGTCGCCACCTCTTTCCAACACGCCTTATTTCTGTGCCATCATCTGACAGTGTGATCTCGGTTCGACTATTAGACGAGCTCTTGTGTCGCCTCCACCTGTTCAAAACCAAGATCCTGCCAACCTTATCACCAGAAACGTTACAACCTCCACAACCAGTACTTTACAGTAACTTCCTTGAACCTTTATTTCAGTTTCTTTGTATTTTTCGTTTTGTAGTATTACATTTGCGACTATATGGTTATTAGAGCCAGGGCCACTGTTTAGGGTGGTTCTGTGCGTAATAGGTCTGTAGAACAAGCGGTATAGGTCATCTCGAATCTTCTCAGGGAATTATAGACTGACTTGGGAAAATTGAGAAAAAAACTCTTCTTCCTAGTTCTCGATCAAGATTTTGGGGATCTCTAATGATCCCGGATCTGGTCCGTAGGGGACTCTTCCAAGAAGTTCTTAAGAGAACCCCCATACCTTAACCAATCTTTATGGGTTCTAGTGCTAACTGCTTGGTTGTTTGCTTCCTTTGTTGTCCCTAGATCACCAACCATGAGCCTTGGCATTACTCTCCACCCGAAGGAATATGTCCAGTCGGCCCCCTTCATCCTGGAAGGACGCAAACCTCTCAATGGGAACACATGGGAGATGGACGGGGAGAAAATGAATTCCGAAACTACTGGATGCTGGATGCTTTGGAGAACTACCTAGGAGTGGCATGGGCCTTATTAGTGTGGGAGCCACTCTCCTACTCCATGACTATTTCACATGATTCCTGAAATTTGTGGGGATCGCGCCTTTCGAGCTTCTACAAGATTCTCGCGGGATGGCACATTTCTTGTGTGGCAAAGGACATTTTGGAGTGTACCCCGGCGGAGGTGCTATACTTCTACAAGCTAGAGCCACAGCTCAATGCCAAGGATAAGACCCGGGATGACTTCTATAGACTAAAGTCCCGTGGAAATTATCCTGCCCCTTATAGCTCCTGGAAGCACCCCCCGGTTGTTAGACACTATTGGTTGATGACCTCTAGGTTCCTTTTGGAGCATATCCCACGTTGGTGCTGGACTTGCAGCGCGTGGGTAAGTTGTCTTCCCCCTTAATCCTTTTTGTTCTTCTTTTTGTTGTCTGCTTCCCATTCACGTTCCTGGATAACTAGACCATACACCCAGACTCCCCTCTCCAAGTCGATCCTAGACCAGAAAAATTTCTATGCCACTTTGAGCATAGAGGAGCTGAACGTGGGGGACTATGTAAACACCGAGAATCTGTGATTGGTGGGGATGTTAGCGGCCAACCAGATGATTACGGCCCCTAGCCTCCGGGGGTGGCAATGTGAGAGGGACTCTGCCCTGAGGGAGGAGATGGCCCTCATCCACATAGAGGTCATTGAGGACGCAGCCCGGGCGGACGAGGAGAAGAAGAAAAAGAAGCAGGCCTGCTAGACAAAGAGGGCCGCATCTGAGGAGCTAGATTCCCTTTTCGAGGAGGCCCAACCGAACACAGGGGCTCCCGGGGCCAGTATATCGGGGCAAGATAATTCGCCTTTGCTTTTAACTTATGCTCCTCTTTTTGAGGACTTAGTTAGGGATAGGGAAATATACCGAGGCTACTCGTACGGGTCAATCAGAGAAATGGGGATTCCAACCCCCATTGTCTTAGACCCATTGACTCTCATGTACTCATCTGGGTTCCTTCAATACGGTAATTTCTTGGACCTGGATGACATGGGGGACCGCATCCATTCCTTCGTCTTAGGGGAGTTGAGTCCAGCCTGAATTCTAGATAAGGGTTCATCCTGGAGGACCTTAGACTAGCTTTTTTTATTTATTTTTTTGTGTCCCTGCACGTATATCTTGCTGACGGGTTTCTGTTTGTCTATTTCAGACGATTCTGATATGTCCAACCTCGTGGACAATATGAAATAGGCGATGGAGGCCCGGGCGGCCGCGACCAAAGCATCGGCAAAAAAGGCCGCCAAGGGCCTGCCCAAGAGCAAAGTGCTGGAGTTGGTCCTTGGGGACTCGAGGCCGAAGCCGGAGGTCATCGGTAAGACTCCAGCCGCAATTACCCCTCCGAAGGTACGCATTGAAGTCATCCCGTCTCCCCCTACTCATCCCTCGGTCATTGATTTGGAGCCGGAGCCCCTGGCGAGTCGAGGATTGGAGAAAAGAGCTGCGAACGAGTCTACAAATCAGGCCAAGAGGGCTAAGACCAAAGATCTTGCCTTGGCCGAGGAGAACTCTTCTGGGGAGAGCTTGATCGTCACCCAGGAGATCCCGGAGGCTCCCATGCTTCCTGTCAATCCGGCCCTTCCCAAGGAGGGGGACATGGTCCTCTAGGAGGAGAGGACGAGGATGGTATCCAGGGCCTGGGAAGATGGTCAGGAAAAATGGGAGGACGTCTACTGGACCTTAACTGTCCGACGAAAAATGGAGTTCGCCGAGCGCCCGATTGCCTTTAGTGCTCTGCAGCCGATCGTGGACCGGCTCATTGTTGAGACTGGGTTTCTTCCCAAATTAGGGCACGACACGGCCTCGCTTGCCACGGATTTGCTGGCTCAGGTCGGGACGGCCATGTCTACTCTCCAACTGAAACGATATGCCACCCTGGCCAATCGGGATGCCTTGTTCGTCTTCCAAGCCATTCGTCACCAGGCCATCGTTGTAAGTTATATGTCCACATGATTTTTGCTTTCCATACATTACCCATATGTTTTCTAACTTTGATTTGTTCCAGGATGCCTTGCTGTCCCACAGGAATGCTGACTTGGTGGTGGAGATGGCGATGAAGCAGGAGACGACCCAACTGGAGTTGGAGGTGGCCGTGAACCAGTGGGAAACCACTAGGGAGGCCCTGGTCATGGAAGATGCTCGGGCGGAGGACCTGGCCAAGGAAGCTGCTAAGGTGGAGGCCTTGGTCAAGGAAACTGTTCGAGCTCAGGCTGACTGCGAGGAGGCTACCCGGATTAGGTTCCAACTCGAAGAAACTTTGTCAAGGAAGGAAGCCGACCACAAAAAGTTGGTTGATAACCTGGAGGCGAGCTTCTTTGTGTTCGGGCTCTGAGGCATCGACTAAGGCCCTCCTAGAGGTAGCTGAGGCCCAATCTACTTAGGATTGGGAGAAGGTCACCGCTCTTGAATCCTGGATCCAGGCCCTGGATTACCTGCTTCAGTTGGAGGTGAAACGATGTGAGGAGGTTCGCCAAGAGAAAGTGCAGGCGGATGCTTTGCAGGAGGCCACCTTCGATGAGGCCATCTACATGGCATGGATCCAAGACAAAAATATGAACCTCCTAGTCAACCCCAATCCGATCGCGAAGAAAACTGGGTTCGAGGCTAAGGAGAAAGCTGACGCGGAGCTTATGGCCGGGGAGGTGTCAGATGAAGTCGCTTCGGAGGCATTGGGGCAGGGCAAAGCCTAGGCTTGAGCCTTTAAATTGTACTTATGTCTCTTTTTTTTCTATCACTTTTATGGACACGAGTGCGCCTGGGACAAATTTTTCTTATCTATCTTTCTTTTTTTGTATATATTTACTTTGTCCTTTGCACAAAATTTTCCCCTTTTCATTCTTTTGTTTTTTCCTCAAAATTTCACTAAGTGTTTTACCACCTTGCATGAACATGAGTCGAATGTTTGGTCCTAGTTCCAATGGCCGAGACCATTAGGTAAAAGTTGCAAAGAACATTTGGCCCGTTGGGGGACTCGTGCTTTGGACTTGCCAACATAACTTAGCCTTTTTATCTCAATTTTATAGTTTGGGCCCCAATTGCTTGGACCATCAGAGATTTCTTTTAGGTATGATTTAACTAAAAGAAATCCATATGTCCAGGTTCCAATAGCCTGGACCGTTGGGGAGCTAATAATTATCATCACATTTATTTGTCCAGATTCTAGTGTTTAGGTTCCAATGGCCTGGGCCATCAGAGATTTGTTGACTAGCTTATTTTGAACCTAGGGGTTAGCTTCCAACGGCCTGGGCCATTTATAAGACTAATTTTCAACAAATTAAACCTAAGACTCACATTTCAATGGTTCCGGGCTATTACACAGGAAACGTTGACAGGTTATTGGTTGTTTGAGACCATATTCGGTCAACCAACTCTTAGATATCTCGTATTCGGTCCGAGTTAGGATTGGACCTGAGCCATATTTTCTAATGGGTATTATATCTCGGGACCATGTACGTACGGGTTGGGACTATGCCTAGGCCTTACCTCCTATTGGGTTTCGTACCCCCCAGACCATGTGCGTCCGAGTTATGATTGGTCCTGAGCCTTGCAACCTATTGGGTTTTGTACCCCCCGAACCATGTTCGCTAGGGTTAGGACTAGGCCTAAGCCTTACGTCCTATTTTGTTGGGAGTTGGATTTTGGACCCCAAGTCTATACGGTCGAGACCAGGACTAAACTCTATGTTTTGCATCCTATTTTGTTTTGTTTTTCTTCCTAGAATTGTTCATATAGATGGTCATACCCCCCCCCCCCCTAAGTGAGCGAAGACTGTAGTCTTAGGTCACTTATTCGTAAAAAAGTTGAAGATGGACACGAACTTTATTTCTTTACAATATTTCTCTATGATGTTTTGTACACATCATTTTTATTAAATAAGAAATCGGCCTCAGGCGTACATTGTTCAATTAAGAACTCTAAAATATAGAGTTATCACACCGCCAAACTTAATCCATTGCTTGCCCCGAGTGATGACTCAAAATAACAACTTAAGACGACATAACACACCCCACAACTATAACAGACACAACCCACAACACAAACACTCAAAATAAAACAAAACTAGGAATCAATTTGGAAATGGTCATATCAAAGTGGGAATAGACCTCTCAAATCAGTGATTAAAAAGATAACTCAAGTGTATATGCAAACCAAGTTCCTCAAGTATTAAGATGCTATCAAACCAAGAACCAAGTGTTTACCCTTAATGTGTATACATAGCTCTTCCCAAAAATTCTCAATTCTCCCTAAAGTAAATTAGATCTTGATCCTGAAGCCTAATTATTGTCTCCATAAGTTGACTTAATGATTCCTTCTCCACTAATGTAGACAAACACTAACCAAGGATCAAAAGGTCTTTAACAAGCTTGTAGTGTAAGGCTTAGGTGCAGCTGGTTAAAATAAGTCAATTTAGGCTCAATTCACTTTAAAAGCACCTTAATGTTCCTAAGACCAAGTAAGAGCTCACAATCACTTCCCCAAAATATTACCCCCCAAAAATCAAAGTCACTCTTGCCATTATTCTTTATTGCTAACATAGACAAAAACAAAGAAAGAAAGAAAGGAAATGAGACATAATACTATTTTTTTTTAAAAAGATGCTACACCCCCAAACATGCTTTTAACCATATGAATATTTTGCAACTCTTTGATTATTTTTTTCTTGGGGTTGCACTCTTTTCTTTACAAATACATCCCTTTATTTTCTTTTTAAATATAAATATCTAAATTTAAATAAAACAATGGCAATGACACAACATGAGATCCACTTCCCCCAAATTTAAAATGAGATCCACACTAAAATACCAATCGCAAAGGCACACTCCTCTCACCCTCCTTCATGATGTAACACTCAACATATATTCAAGAAAAATCAAGGTGCTCAAAATGTATGGTGAATGGATATGTATATAGCTAGGCTAGCATGTGGTAAAGAAAGAAAGGGAGTCTAGTAAGCTCAATGGATATGTATTATAAAATAGTATATAATGGTTGGCTAGAAAGGCTCAAACAGTCCAAAGATGGCCTAAATCATGTCCTTGGTTTAGTGTTGTCTAGGATTTCGCCTAAAGGGAACCACTAAGCAATTCTAGAAACTTAAGCTCTCCCAAAAATCTAGCTAACTTTATGGGTTTAAGAAATTATTGATCAAGCTATGCACACAAAATTGGGACAGATTCTCATTATGGTTGAATTAGCATAAAAAAATTTAAGTACTAAAGGCTCGCTCATACACAAGAGTTAACAAATGATGCAATTTTGTTTTCTGACATTTTATCATCGAGCCATTCCACACTTAAACACAACCATTACAAGAATTGATTCCATTATAACTAGACTCACGACTAGAGACTTCACACACAAAATACGCTTAACAATATCTAAAACATAAGAAACATAAAGGAAAGTAAAACAACACCCCCCAAACTTAAGGGAAAGCATTGTCTTCAGTGCACAAAATCAACAGAACAAAAAGAACAGATAAAACAGATAACATAAACAAAACAGGAAATGAAAATGATTGTGGAAAATAAATGAACTCCCTCTACTCGCCATCCTCCTCCTCGTCTAAAGAGGAAGGTGCAGTGGATGGTTCAAGTGCACGCCACCGCTCCATGATGGCCTCAGGAAACGGTGGGAAAAGCTCAGGGGGGGGGGGGCGGAAGGAGTGACCCAATACATCGTCACGCTGGCGCACATAGCCCCAACAGGTGTGCTGCTGGGCCTCCATATGATGCATCATACTAAGCATACTCTGCTGAGTGGCATAAAGCTCAGCGATAGTGGGGTTCGGGGGCATAGCAGAGCCATGGTGAGACGATGGCAGTGGGACAGAGGGCAGGGCCTGCTCTCTCTGAATGGTCACAACTTTGGTAACCTTCCGAATTGTATGTGCATCAATGTAATCAGGAGAGTGACGTTGTTCATCATCCGGCACTAGGGGCACACTGGCATGGTGGCACAAGGTAGTGATCAAAGTGGGAAAAAATAAAGGTCCCTTGTTCTTGATAACACCCAAGGCGACTATCTCTTCAGAAATGAGCTCCCCCATATTAATGGATAGGCCAGTCAAAATGCTGAATAAAAGTTGTCATGAGTGGTGGGCAACATGTTTGTTTTGATAAAATGATTCCATACACAAGCTGGAGTCGTGAAGGAAGTGCGGGGAATAGTATGAGCTCCAAATTTCGGTGAAACATTCCATTGCGTCCCTGCCACAGCAACTTCTGTCAACATATTAGCAAGTTCCGCATCACTTTGTCTTGGGGCAACTTCTCCATACTCAGCCGCCTCAATATTGGGCAACCCAAAAACAGCATTGATGTCTTGAGGGGCATAACTAATTGGCTTGCCCCGAACCGTGACTTGTCTTAATTTCTGCGACACAAAGTTGGCATAGAATTCTTTCATCCATGGAACTACCGCCTCGCGAGGGGCTGTCCAAAAATTAAGCCACCCTTGATTGCTAATCACATTGGTCACATAATATGGATTTCCATCAGTGGGGAATGCTCTCTCAAACCAAATATCGCGCCTGACAAGTTTTCTGAATTTTCGGTAGCCCTCGGGGATATAAATTTTGCAACAACAGGTGGTTCATCTGCCACATGATTTTTCTGTCTATTTGCTACTTGCTTGCTTTGAGGCATAATGCTCAATAACCAAAAGTCCAACAGCCACAGTTAAGTGTGATGCCCAAAGTGCAGAACACAAGAGTAATATAGTACCTTAGAGGAGCAGGACACCCTTGGTAATGCACTGTGTGGTTGCGAAATTTTCGTGAGACCCTAGTGAAGAGAATAGAAGGAGCTGCCCGAATCTTGATGATGTGAATAGGTGTGTGAGGGCTAAGTCAGAGTGAGAGAGTTGTGGGTGGGTCTCGGTGGTGTACAAGAGGTGGTCGTGGGTCGGGTCTGGTTCGCTGCATGAGTCGTGGGTTCGTGGTCAGGGTGGGTGGGGGCCGTGGGTGGGATGGGTTGTTGGGGTAGGTTCGGTTCTAGGTAATGGGTTTCAGCCGTGGATTTAGCTGTAGGATATGGGAGGTGGGTTTGGGAGATGGAGATGGGTGTCGGGTTAGATGGGTCAGGTGGGTCAGGTGGGTTGTGGGTTCGTGGTCGAAGCTTGTGGGGACTGTGGGTTCGGCTGGAAATGGCTGGGTTGGCGAGAGGGGGTTCAAATCTATGGAAGGCGAATGGAGTTCGTGTGCTGGGATATAGGTTTTGGCCGTGGGTTCGTGAGCTGGAGATGGGGGGTTAGGTGGGTTATGGGTTCATGAGCTCGAGACTGGTGGGGGCCGTGGGTTCGGCTATAGGAGACGGGTCGATGGGGATAGTGGGGAGGGTGGTGGAGATGGCAGGGTTTGTGGTGGCTAAGGGTGGCTGAGAGATGGGTTTTGGCGATTGTGGCGAGGGTGGTGGAGATGGTTGGGTCGTGGTGGCTAGGGGCAGCTGAGAGGGTTGGGAGGTGTGGGTGGCGGCTGGGTGTTTACAGAGAAAAGGGGAAGATGAAGATGATGGACTTAGGGTTTTTGGGCATGATATTTTTGCCCAAATTTTTACTCTTCTTGTCTTTTAACAACTTTGTTGCAACATTATAGAACTTTGCTGTAGCAACAGCAAGTCAGAGAGCAACCTGAATTTGATGTTGTAACATCATGGAACTTTGCTGTAGTAAAGTCAAGTCAGAGAGCATGCTAAATTTGATGTTGTAACATCATGGAACTTTGCTGCAGCAACAGCAAGTCAGAGAGCAACCTTAATTTGATGTTGTAACATCAAGGAACTTTGCTACAGCAAAGTCAAGTCAGAGAGCATGCTAGATTTGATATTGTAACATCATGGAACTTTGCTGCAGCAACAACAAGTCAGAGAGCAACCTGAATTTGATGTTGTAACATCATGGAGCTTTGCTGCAGCAAAGTCAAGTCAGAGAGCATGCTAGCTTTGATATTACATCACCCCAAACTTTGCAACCCCATTTTGATTCCATTTTTTCTCTGTAACCATAAACACATTTAACCATCAAAAATTAAAATCTCAAGGAAATGTATTATATACATATATATATTTTTCACATATATATATAATATACATCTATATAAAACTTGGGTTGCTCTACAATTAAATCTCAAAGTTCCACAACAACCCAAATGTTTACATATTCTTCAAGGATCATCCAAAGAGATTGAGCACTTGTTTCGCTCAACCTCACCTCCCCAATAATGCTTAATCCTTTGGCCATTAACCTTGAATTCCCTTCCAGAGCCTTCTTCATGCAATTCCACCGCTCCATAAGGATACACCTTAACCACCAAGAATGGGCCCGGCCATCTTGTCTTGAGCTTGCCTGGGAATAGTTTCAAACGCGGGTTAAAGAGAAAAACTCACTGGCCTTCTTCGAACACCCTTGGCTGAATATGCTTGTCATGCCACCTTTTTGTTTTCTCCTTGTAAAGTTTGGCATTTTCATAAGATAATAAGCGCATCTCTTCTAATTCAGTTAACTACAACATTCTCTTTTTTCCTGCCAGTTGCAAGTCCATGTTGAGTGTTTGAATAGCCCAATAAGCACGGTGCTCAAGTTCCACTGGCAAGTGACATGGTTTTCCAAATACCAAATGATATGGTGACATCCCCAATGGTTCTTGAAAGCTGTTCTATAGGCCCACAATGCGTCATCTAACCTCTTGGACAAATCGTTGCAGTTGGGACTCACCACTTTCTCAAGGACACCTTTTATCTCTCTATTAGACAACTCAGCTTGCCCATTAGTTTGAGGATGGTAAACAGTAGCTACTTTGTGCCTCACATCATATTTAGCCAATAAGCTAGCCAACACTTTGTTCACAAAATGGGTTCCCTCATCACTAATGATTTCCCTAGGAGTTCCAAAACGAGTTAGAACATTCTTCTATAAGAACCTCATGACAACTTTAGCATCATTAGTGGGAGAGGCAATTGCTTCCACCCATTTTGAAACGTAATCCACATCTACCAAGATGTACAAGTTTCCATAAGATGGAGGAAAAAGGCCCATAAAATCGATACCCTACACATCGAACAATTCAACTTCCAAAACATTAGTTAAGGGCATCTCATTCCTTTTAGAAATATTACCAACCCTTTGGCATCGATCACACCTCAACACAAAAGCATGAGCATCTTTGAATAAGGAAGGCCAAAAGAACCCACATTGAAGTACTTTAGATGCGGTGCGCGATCCCCCAAAATGACCTCCACAAGGTGAAGAGTGACAATGATGTAGGATATCCTCCATCTCTTGCTCGGAAACACATCTCCTAATAATTTGGTTGGCGCATTGTTTGAAAAAGAATGGCTCCTCCCAAAAATAGTGCCTCGCGTCATGCAAAAAATTCTTGTTTTGTTGGCTTGTCAGATCCGGAGGCAACAATCCAGTAACCAAGTAATTAGAAAAATCCGCAAACCAAGGAACAACATGAGATTGGTTGACCTCATACAATTGATCATCCAGAAATGTCTCTTTGATGGGCACTAGAACATTGGATCCTTTTTCACCTTCCACTCTTGACAAATGATCCACCACTTGATTCTCGACGCCCCTCCTATCTTGAATTTCCACATCAAACTCTTGAAGTAAAAGCACCCATCTAATTAAATGAGGCTTGGCATCCTTTTTCTCAATCAAGTACTTTATAGTGGAGTGATCTGTGTATACTATCACCTTGGTGCCCACCAAATAAGCCCGAAACTTGTCACAAGCAAAGACAATAGCCAAAAGTTCATTTTCTGTCAATGTATAATTAAGTTGAGCACTTGTTACAGTGCGGCTAGCATAATAAATGGAGTGAAATATCTTGTTTCTTCTCTGCCCCATAACGACTCCCACTGCATAGTCACTAGCATCACAGATTAATTCAAAAGGCAAGTCCCAATCTGGAGTTACAATAATTGGTGCTGAAATCAATCTCTCTTTCAACTCTTCAAAGACTTTCAAACATGCTTCATCAAGGTAGAATGGTGCCTCTTTCTCCAATAGGTTTCAAAGAGGCTTAGAGACCTTGGAGAAATCTTTTATGAATCGCCTATAGAACCCGGCATGCCTAAAAAAGCTTCTAATGTGCTTCACCGAAGTAGGAGGAGGGAGCTTCTCAATAACTTCAATCTTAGCCCGGTCAACTTCAAATCCTTGCTTTGATATCTTGTGGCCCAAAACAATACCTTCCTTAACCATAAAATGGCATTTCTCCCAATTAAGAACAAGGTTTGTTTCTTCACATCTTTGCAAAACCTTGGCCAAGTTGCTCAACCAATCGTCATATGAATCATTGAAAACAAAGAAGTCATCTGAATACCTCTAGAAACTTCTCCACCATGTCAATGAAAATAGCCATCATACATCTCTGAAATGTGGCAAGAGCATTACATAGACCAAAAGGCATCCTTCGAAATGCAAACGTACCGTAGGGACAAGTGAAAGTGGTCTTTTGCTGGTCCTCTGGAGGGATTACAATCTTATTGTAACCAGAGTACCCTTCTAGAAAACAATAGTACTTTCTCCCTGCAAGTCTATCTCACATATGATCAATGAAGGGAAGAGGGAAGTGGTCCTTTCGAGTGGCCTTGTTCAGTTTTCTGTAGTCCATGAAAATTCTCCACCCTGTCACGGTTCTAGTGGGTATCAGCTCATTGTCTTTGTTTTCCACCACTGTAATCCCACCTTTCTTTGGCACACACTAGACAGGACTGACCCATGAGCTTTCAGAGACAGGATAAATAATACCTGCATCAAGCCACTTGATAATATCATTTTTCATCACTTCTTTCATCATAGGATTTAGCCTCCTTTGCCCTTCAATAGACCCTTTTTCATTGTTTTCTAACAGAATCTTGTGCATGCATAGAGAAGGACTAATACCCTTTATGTCTTCAATGGTCCACCCAATGACCTTGTTGAACTTCCTTAATACATCAAGCAACTTTTCTTCTTGTTCTATACTTAACTCAGCTGAAACAATAATAGGTAAGGTAGAAGACTTACCCAAATAGGCATCTCTTAAGTGTGAGGGTAAAGCTTTTAGTTCCAACTCCGGAGGCTCTTCCACTGATGGTTTAGGGGCTACGAAAGATCTCGAAGAGAGCTCCAAAGATTCAAAATGCTTTCTTGTATGCAATCCTTGTGAACTAGCTTCTAGCCAAGCCAAGTATTCATCCTCATCCTCTGCATGTGAATCAAACATCAAGTGTCTCTCTAGAGGATCATCAAAATTGTTTTCTAACTCTTTTGAAGCCAAAGAATCTACCACTGAAACAACAGAACACTCTTCGACCTCATCTAGAAATCTCATAGCCTTGAAAACATTGAAAGTAACCTGCTCATCTTGAACCCACATAGTAAGTTCACCCTTTTGCACATCAATCAAAGTTCTACCAGTAGCTAGAGAAGGCCTCCCTAGAATGATTGGTACCTCCCTGTCTACCTCATAATCCAACACAATGAAATCAAATGGAAAAATAAACTTATCAACTTTTACCAAGACATCCTCAATCTTCCCATCTGGATAAGCAAGAGATCTATCTGCAAGCTGTAGAGTCACTGTGGTAGGTCGAACTTCTCCAATCCCCAATTGTCTATACACAAACATAGGCATCAAATTTATACTGGCACCCAAGTCACATGCCACAATAAGAATTACCAATGGTGCATGGAATGGTTAAACTCCCAGGATCTTTCATCTTCGGTGGCAGCTTGTTTTGCAAGAATGAGCTACATTCCTGGGTAAGAGCCACTGTCTCAAATTCTCCTAACATTCTCTTCCTTGTAAGAATATCTTTCATGAATTTCACATAGTTAGGCATTTGCTCAAGTGCCTCTACAAGTGGGATGTTGATATGCAACTGCTTCAACATATCTAGAAACTTCTTGAATTGAGAATCCAACTTTTGCTTATGAAAATGTCAAGGAAATGGAGGTGGCTTCTTTGAAATTGAACTTGCTTGTTGACAATGCTGCATTTTGGGCAGAGGCAGATTTTTGTGCACTAGGAAGTTCAGTATCTTTTTGAAATTCCTCATTTATTTGGATTGAAGAGGGCTCACCCTCATGCCCATAATTAATCTTATCCTTCTCTAACTCATTTCCACTCCTCAAAGTGACGGCTTTACAATGTTCCTTGCCTACATTCTTTGGATTCTCAGTATCACTTGGCAGTGTACCATGGGGTCTATTCCTAAGCTCATTAGCTAGTTGCCCAACTTGGTTCTCTAAGTTCCTCAATGAAGTTGCTTGGCTTTGAATTAGGGCTTCATTCTTCATTATATATTCCTTCAACATGTTTTCAAGAGAGCTAGATTACATTGCTTTTTGTTGTGGCCTTTGTTGTGGTTCTTGTGGGGGGTAACCCGATGGAAAATTTGGTCTTGGAGGCAGAGAAGGATTGCTAGGGCCAGCTCCTTGATTACTCCATGAAAAATTGGGATGTTGACTCCATGTTGGGTTGTAGGAATTAGAATAAGGACCATTCCTATTTGGTTCCCCATGTAACACACAGCTGCTGGATTGGAAGGACATTTGTCAAATGTATGACCCTCACCACAATACACACAAGAAATGCTCTCCATTTACCCCATTTGTGTCCCCATAGGCTGCCCCATTTATTGATTCATCCCCATATTCATTGTCTTGAGCATATTAGAAATAGAGGACACTTAGGCTGCCAAAGAAGTGATGGCATCTACATCATGAATACCGACGACCTTTCTACCTGTAGACAATCTAGAAGTGGGCCACTGATAGTTGTTATTGGATATTCTCTCAAGGATTTCATATGCCTCATTATAGGACTTAGCAAGAAGAGCCCCGTCCGCTGAAGCTTCAACCACCATCCTAGTATGAGCGTTGAGACTGTTATAGAAGGTCTCCATCTGGATGCAGTGAGGAATTCCATGGTGAGGACATTTGCGCAACAACTCCTTAAACTGCTCCCATTCCTCATACAAAGATTCTTCATCAAGTTGTTGAAATGAAGTAATCTCATTGCAGAGCTTGGCATTTTTAGTGGGAGGAAAATACTTCATCAAAAACCGCTCAGCCAACTCTTGCCAAGTACTCACAGAATCAGATGGGAAAGAGTTCAACCAAGCTCTAGATCTGTCTCGCAAGGAGTATGGGAACAAATTTAGTCTCAGTGCATCCTCTGTCACTCCGGGCAGCTTGAAAGAGTCACTCACTTCAATGAACAAGCGAAGGTGACGGTGAGGATCCTCTGTTGGCATCCCACTAAACTGGCCCAAACTTTGAAGCATCTGGAACATGACTAGCTTCAATTCAAACTGTGCTGCCTGAATTTCTCGTCGAATGATGCCCGGATTGAGCTCATTGAAGAGGGGGAGAGCATATTTCCTGATAGCACGATCTCTGTCATTAGCCACAATAGTTGCATTTTGCCCATTATTGGCAGCTACTCCCCTTTGAGCTACTCGATCTTGAGCAACTCCTGCTAGATTTACTGGTGGATCATGAGCGACTCCTGGTAGATTTTCCACCCTTTGAGCGACTCCCTATTGAGCCCCTTGCTCAGGATCCATCACTAATACTTCCCTTTTTTATTTTTGTATCTTTCTCCTTCTTCTAAATGTAAGCTCAATTTCTGGATCAATGGGAAGTAGTTCAGGGCCTTGATTCTCGCTCATACACTATATAAACCTGAAGTTTTTTTTTCACGAGAATCACCCAAGTTAGCACAAAAGAAAAATTAAACCAAATTTCTAGATAATTAACTTTACAATAATTGATTTTAAGCAATCCCCGGCAACGGCGCCAAAAACTTGTTGTAGATTTTCCTAAGTGTGTGCAAGTGTACACAATTGTTGAACAAGTAGTATAATGAAAGTAATTTTTATCGTCTCTTCAAGGATTGCCAGACAAATATTGTAAAAATCAACATCAAACAATTGGGGGTACAATTAAATATATATATTTTTTTATAATTTAATCAATTGACTAAAGAACAAAAAGAACTAAACAAGAGAATTAAAATAGGTCTTTGACAATAAAGCTAGAAAGTGAAAAATTGTGATTAATATTGTGATAAAAGTTCGGCATATCAAATCCCCCTAATTTGTAATTTTTCCCCTGATGTTGCAACAAAGTTCATAGCAAAGTTCTCTTGTAACTAGGATTTCCAATTTAATGCACATGCCATTTTTCCAAATGCTCATGTTAAAGTTCCATCAATTAAATTCACATACTCCTAGGCTAAATTTAATTTCAAGAACACAATTTCAAGCATCAATCCTTCATGTTTTCAAGGTGAATAAAATATCCCTAAGTTACCCACTAATCAATAACAAAGTTATCAACATGCATCAATCAAGCATTTCCACTAATTTTAACCCTTCTAGAATTAATAGTAGCTTGTCTCTCACCTAAGTTGATCATTCTCAAGAAAGAAATTTGCACAATAAAAATAGCTCAAATGAACAAGAGAAAATTTTCATAACACATTCAACACTTTGGGGTTGATTACAAATTAGGGTTCATCAATATCCCTAACACAAACAATTAATTCATAGTAAAATACCTAAATCACCACAATAAACACTCAACATTATCTCAAGAGTTCAAGAAAGAAAGAAAAAGAAAATAAAATTATATGAAAGTAGAGTTTAGAAAGACAAGCCAAATTGATAGAGATATTTTATTCTTTGTCTTCTAACTCTTCTTCTTTTTCTTCTAGATTCCTTCTCCTTCCTCTTCTCTTCTTGATGATTTCAGGTCAAAAGTGCAGAAAAAAACTCTCTTCAATGGAGCATGGGCGACTGGTTTTTTTTTTCTTGGAGAAGAAGATGATATATTTTTGGGCTCACAAAGGATATAAACCCTCCCTTTGTCTCTCTACACGTGGGGGACCACTTCCTTTTCTTTTTTCAGAATTTTGCAGCTCATTTCCACCTCATGTTCCCACTATTCAAGTCTCTCTCCACCTCATTTAAACACATGCCATGTGTGCAACTTTATGGTGCTAGCTGCCCACACTTTGCTGCAGCAAAGTTGACTGATGTTACAACAAAGTGCCAGAATTTCAGGTCCAAAATGATTTCCTTGTACATGCTTCACTAAGCTTTCCAAGCACCCTCTCGTTATGCCTTCAAAATAGATACCACATTTTTAGAACATAATTCCATTATTTTCCACAAGAGTTTCATTAATTAAAACAAAATACACAAACAAAGTTAAGAGACAAAATGACTAAAACCACACAATAATAACACAAACACTCTATTCCACTTAAATTTTTAAGTCCAAAAGCTCAATTAATAACTCTAAAATATAGAGTTATCAGTGGTTCTGGGCGGGATCATATGTGTCTCATCTATGAGACGGGACGACCGTTTCCACTTGGATGACCGCTTCACATCCATACAACATTGATAGGGAGTGTGTCCGGTAGATGTTCTTTCTATGGTCTGGTATGCCCATAGGATGCGGGTCAGTTTTTTCAGCCACTTGTTCCTGCAAGCTTGAAGCTTTTTCTTTAATATCCCCTTCAAAATCTTGTTCACAACCTCTATTTGCCCATTTTCTTGAGGCCTTGCGACTGCGGAGAAGATTTTAATGATGCCATGTCTTTCACAGAAATCAGTGAAGTGGACACTGTTATAATGCTTCCCGTTGTCGAACACGATTTTGTGAGGGAGGCCATATCGGCACACAATGTTATTGATGATGAAGTCCAAGCCCTTTTTGGAGGGGATGGTGCTCTTTGGCTCCGCCTCGAACAACTTGGTGTAATAGTTGATGGCCACATTGGCATACTTTACGCCACTTTTCCCGGTTGGGAGAGATCCTACCAAGTCAATTGCCCACACTGCAAAAGGTCAGGGACTGGTCATCAAGGTTATCTCCGTCAGAGGGGCTCGCAGGATCTTCACGTACCTTTGGCACTGTTCACACTTGCAGACATAATCAACATAGTCCTTCTTCATTGTTGGCCAGAAATAGCCCTGACTTAGGATTTTCTTGGACAGACTGGATCCGGCTGTGTGATCTAAGCAAAAAACTTTGTGCACTTCGTGCCTGATTGCACTCATTTTTATCCTAAACACGCACCAGAGGTATGGCATGGACAACCCACTGTGATAGAGTTTTTCATCCATCATGACATATCTGGGAGCCTGGCGGCCACCCTTTCTGCAGGCAACCCCCCTATGGTTAGGTAGTGGATGAGATGACCTATCCAGGACGTGGAATAGCCTATGTTGTTGACTGCGGGGGCTTGAATACTTGGTACAGGAAGGTGGTTGATCGGAATGAGCCCAGAGAGCTTGGCTTCCACATCCGTGGAAACCTTGGCTAATGTGTCTGCAAACACATTCCGTTCCCTGGGGATTTGGTTGATGGAATATTTCTTGACGGATTGGAGTAGCTCCTGGGCTCACGTCACATAAGCAACCATCCTTTCCCCCTTCATTTGGTATTCCCCTGAGATTTGTCTTACCACTAATTGGGAGTCGCTGTAGACTTCTAATCTTGATGCCCCTACCTCCCGGGCCAGACGTAGGCCGGCTAGCATGGCCTCGTGCTTGGCCTCATTATTCGATGTTTCGAACTGGAAGCGTAGGGCGCTTTGAAAATGGTGTCCTTGAGGAGATATTTAGATGATCCCAGCCCCAGCCCCATTTTCATTTAAGGATCCATCCATGAAGACCTTCCATAGAGGCGCGACGAGGTCGACAGGCTCCTCGTCTTGAGTGATCTTGGTACACTCCACGATGAAGTCGGCCAAGGCCTGTCTGTTGATTGAAGTCCTAGGGACATACGCAATGTCAAATTGACTAAGTTTTATGGCCCACTTTAGGATTCTTCCTGATGACTTGGTTTTCTAGAACACTTGCCGTAGGGGATGATTCGCCAGTACCTTTATGGTGTGGGCCTGAAAGTCAGGCCTCAGCTTCTGGGACAGAATCAGTAAGCAAAATGTTAATTTCTCAATCAGCGGGTATCACGACTACACTCCTAATAAAAATTTTCTCACGTAATAAACCGGGAGCTGGACTTTTCCCTCCTCTCGCACCAGTGCGGCACTAATGGCGTGTTCGGAAATGGCCAAGTAAAGGTATAACGGCTCCCCATCTACTGGCTTTGCCAAAATTGGTGCCCGGGCCAAATGTTCCTTCAGCTTTTGGAAGGTCTCTTCACATTCGGCCGACCATTCAAACCTTTGGCTTCTGCGAAGGATATTAAAAAATGGGATGCACTTGTCTGTAAACTTTGAGACAAAATGACTCAAGGCCGCGATTCTTCCTGTTAGGCTCTGCACATCTTTCTGCTTCTGTGGGGAGGGCATTTCGATCAGCGCTCTGATATTTTCTGGGTTGGCTTCTATCCCTCGTGAGCCCACTATGAAGCCCAGGAACTTCTTGGATGCCATGTGAAAGGTTCAATTCTTAGGGTTCAACTTCATCCCATACTTCCAAATGATGGTAAACGCCTCTGCCAGATCATCAGCGAGTCCCTTGAAGGTCTTAGACTTGACCAGCATGTCATCTATGTAGACCTCCATGTTCCTTCCCTATTGGGCTTGGAACATTCTATTGACAAGCCTCTAATAAGTGGCTCCGACGTTCTTGAGCCCAAAGGGCATCACAATGTAGCAGTACACACTCTTGCCTGTCTGGAACCTGGTGTGCTCCTGGTCTGCTATGTGAATCGAGATTTTCTTATGGCCGAAGTAGGCATCCATAAACTCAACATCTCATACCTGGACGTTGCATCTACCATTTGATCGATCTGGGGCAAGGGGAAACAATCTTTGGGGAAGGCCTTGTTAAGGTCAGTGAAGTCGATGCAAGTTCTCCACGTCCTATTTGGCTTTTTCACCAACACTTGATTGGCCAGCCAAATAGGATACAAGGTCTCCTGAATGAAGTTGATCAAAGATAACTTTTCAATTTCTAATTTGAGGGCTTCGACCCCTAGAGGTCTCTGCTTCTACTGGACTAGAGTTGCACTCTCGTCAATGTTCTAGGCGTGACATATGATGTTGCAGTCCATCCCGGTCATATCCGAATGAGACCAGGCTATGACGTCCTAGTTTTCTTTCACTTGGGTGATGATGGCATCCCTGACCTCGAGTTCAGCATCTTTCTGACCTGGATTACTTTGGTCGGGTCACTGTAACTGATGCACACCTCCTCAATCTCATCCAATGGTTCTAGTGCCAGGTCCGCTCCTATTTGTGGATCCATTTCATCTTCTTCTCAGACCATCCTCCAAACCGGGGGAGGGGGCGGGATTGGATCAACGTTTTCCTCTTCGAGAGGCTCTTTGGGGACCATGTAAATTGGTCGGGCAGAGATGTGATAATACTTCTGGGTGCTTTCTGATCTCCCTGGATAGTTCCTATCCATTATCGTAGGGAAATTTCATACAAAGGTTGCGGATGGAGGTGATGGCGCTGAAATTGACCAGTGCAGGCCGACCAAAAATGACATTGTAAGTGGTGGGGCAGTCAACCACTACGAAGGTACAAAACATGAACGAGCCTTGAATCTCGTTCCCCAATGTTACAGGAATTAAAAGTATCGAATCCCCATTGAAGCAATAGATCTGTGTTGAGCATGAGGCCAGATCTGCCTCAGTAAAGCCAATTGCTATGAAGGTTGACTTGAACAACACATTGACAGAACTATCATCTTCCACCAATACTTTGGACACCATTTTGTTGGGGATTTAGGCATCAATGACCAGAGGGTCATGATGCGGGAAGTGGACGTTCCGGGCGTCTTCTTCCGTGAAAGTGATGGGTAAAATCATCAACTTTGGGCATTGAGCCAGGGTCTGGACCAAGGCACATACCTCGTGGTTGTGGTCGAGTTCATTGAGGTACCATTTCTGATCATTCTGGGATGGTCCCCCCAGATGTGGCCCATCTGATATGGTGGCCATGTGACCATCTATCCGCGGGGGCGCAGTTCCGGAGGGAAACGACATTTCGGGTCCGGGTTCCTGCACAATAGGGGCCCCTTGAGGGGCCTATGCTCCTGGGTCTATAGTGTACCCTCCCTGGGGAAGTTGGTACGATCCAGGCGCACCCAGGATCGTGGGTTGTCCGGGAGCTGCTGCGGTCTTGGAACTCCAACTGGCATCCTAACCCACTGGTGGAGATACCCCAACTTGATCAGATTTTTGATTTTGTCCTTCTGTTGACATTCCTCGGTCGTATGACCCACATCTTTGTGGTAGACACACCTTTTGCTATTGTCCCTTGAGCTATTTCCCCATTTGAACATGGGGGTGGGTTTCCGGTAATGGACCATGCTTCCCGTGGCCATGTATATGTTCTCCCTGGTGTCCACTAGGTTGGTGTATTTTGTGTATTGGGGCTCATAGCCCCTCTTGCCTTTCTTGGAGGGCTCAGATCGATTTTTTCCTTTCCCCGATCTCTTTCCTTCAGAGGGGTTCACGCTTGCCTCCGTCCCTCCATTGGGGATGACAGGGCTCCTCTGGGAGTGGCACTATATCCGATCGGCGCCATATCGCATCCAGAGAATGGAGCGGACTGTGTTGCCGCATATCCCGAGGAAGTGGGACTGTAGACCGTTGGGGTAGAGAAGGTCATTCCATGAGTGCTAGTTGATCCTGGTGCCACCGGGGGTGTCGGATAATGGTTTGCAGGGTATTGCATCCCATATCCGGGAAAGGTTTAGGCGCTTGGTTGGGGGGTTGGCAGCCATCCAAATGCTTGGATCCAGGCCTCTTCCCAGTTGATAAAGCCTTGCACCCTCCTTATGAATTCTTCGAGAGTGGCCGCCTTGCTACGTTGCATGTCATCCTAGAGAGGGGACCCAGCTTGGATCCCGGACTGGAGAGCCACTAGGCACTATCCATCGTCCACCTTGGTTTTTGAAGCTTCCTCCGTGAAGCACTGAATGTAGGCCCTCAGGGTGTCCATGGGGAGCTGTTTCATATTGGCGAAGGCACTGATCTGCATGTCCATTCTCAGGGCGCCCACGAACTATTTCTAGAATGCCGATTGTAATCCGGACAAGGATTGGATTGATCTTGGCTTGAGTCTCTTCCTCCACACCTCCGCAAATTGGTCTAGATTGATTAAGAAGCATAGGCACTTGCTGTTGTCACACACGTGGGCTACGGTAATCAGCTGATTGTAGTGGGACAAATGGTCCTTGAGGTTTGTGTTCCCGGTGTAGGCAGCCAGGTTCGGCATTTTGAACCCTTTTTGTAGCACCATGTCCAAAATGTGTTTGGCGCATGGTTCTTTCTCCTCCTCCTCGGAGTCAAAACCTCCTCCCTCTTGTTTCCAGACTAGACGGTCTGTGACATTCTTTAATGCGGCGAACTATTCCATTAACTGTTTGGCCATTCCGTCGTCCAGGGGGACCCTCTTGTTTCTCTTGTCGTTGAGGTTATTCCTTAGATCTCCACCTTGGGGGAAGATCTTTTCCTGGTGGTTCCGTTCTTTCCGGGCATTCAAACCATCACGCAAGTCTATCCGGGACGTGTCGTCCTCTGAAATAATGGCCTCCAGCTCTTCCGCATGCTGGCACCCTCTGTGATCTTTGCCCTCAGAGGCATTGAGATGGAGACATTGCTCCCATCTGGTCTATCCAGGGACAGTTCGGAGCCTGGCACCATGCGGGCGCTTCCCTTGTGGATCGATTGGATGATCCCGTCCTGGGACGGGACGCATCCGCTATTTCCTAGGGAGTTTCCCTGGGTCAGCCCCTATTTTCGAGACAGGATGAGTTTTTCTCTGGGGTTTGCTTTTCCCACAGGGTTAGCCATCTTGGCTTTCCCTTTTCTTGAGCCGGGTCTGATGGGCCGTCTCCGGGTTGTGGTCCCGGAGTAGGGATCGACCTTGTGTTTTCAGGGGCGCGGGTCGTAACTGGTGGGGACTGGTGCTTGTGTTCCTGGAGGTGGAATAGCTCGAGGATTGGCTGCCAATCCTTGGGCAACAATGAAGGCCATATGGGCTAGGAGGGATTCTTGCATCTGGCGGGTGGCCTCCTTTTATTAAGCTATCCTTGCCTCGTGATCCAGGACTTGTTGTTTTAGTCTGACCACCTATGGGTCCTCCTAATCAGGATTCATCTCTTCTTTAGGGATAGTAGGATCTTCAACATCATGATCCTGGTATCCCCCTTCATTTTCTTTGTCTTCCTCAAAATTTCGAGGATCGTCAGGCTGAGGGATTTTATAGGGTGTGTCCTCGAGTTGGTCATGAGGGAATGGTTGATTGGGAGATGGCTCCCCATTGCCTTGCTGTTGTTGGTGAGCGGGATCGACCATAGTGTGTTTGGTGTTCACCACAGTGTAAGCACGAAAATGTTTACCGAGTTTTTTGGAAACTAGAATTATCAAGGATAAGAGAGCAAAAAGAATGGATTTAAAGAGAAACATGCAAGGGTTTTTACGTAGTTAGGGTGTTAAAGAGCCTTAGTCCATAAGTCTATTGTATTAGAGCTTAGAGAGCTTTAGCAATGGAGTTTTCTATAAGTTTGAGTAGAGTACGTTCTTACAAAAGAAAACTCGGATCCTCTCCATAGTGCACAACTGGCCCTATTTATAGGCAGTTGGACGCACTTGACTTGGGTCAGACTAATCCGGGTCCAATACGGATGTAATTAGGACTTGCTCACTAACAAAGGCTTAATACAAAGGGTTCTATCAAATAAATTACACTAATCAGGGCCCAATGGGCCAACTCGAGCTTAACCACGCTGTACGACTGACAACAGTACGCAGCTTCAGTCTGGTCCGTGTGGGCATCTAAAGAGATCTTGAGGACCGGATCCGTCAGAGTAGTGGCAGTATTGTTTTGAATAACGGCGGACACTCCATATGTAACCTCTTATTCAGGTTAGTTGAGGAGACAAAACTCCGCGTTTCTCGGGGTGATGTCAGGGTCGGGGACAGTCTATCATACCCAACTCGGACGCCTAATCCGGGTTCATTTACCAACGTCTCGGTTCATTTACCATGACCCTAGTTCATTTACGAGAGCTCGGGTTCATCTGCTATTGTCTCGGTCCATTCTTAGACTTGGGAACACCCTCCTTATTCGCACCCTGGACGACGCCTTATACTGGGTCCGGGAAGGCGAACCGTGCCCAAGTCATGGTCTCAGCTTCCTCGGCGCGGGGATGTCCAGTGGATAATGTTGGGCTTGCTGATATTTGGGCCACTAGGATTCATTCCTTTCCCGTCCCTTGGGCTCAGTCTCGGCCTCAGACCTAGTGTATCGTGCCTCGTGTGCGGGGAGAAACGGGTATAACGAATACAAAACTAGATATTTATTATTTATATTAATATAATTTCACATGTTATAAATATTAATATTACAATAATATATAAAACATATTAAATACATTATATATAAGTGTATGTGTGTAGAAATAGTAAGACTGTGTAACCTAATAAGAAACTAGAATAACATTTATCTTCTATCAAGGATAAACAAGTTTCTTCTCCAATCATTGAGTTGTAATTTGAATATTATTATGAGTGTTTGTTTCTTAAATAGTGTACGTATTTTGTGATCTAAAAGGTTATCATATTATTATTATATTTTAAAAATCATAAACAACATTTTCGTTTAATTTTTCTTTTAATATGTTTATGTCATTCTTTTATATATAATATTGTTTATATATTTAAAATTTATATGACAATAATAAAAATTAATAAAAATAATTACTAATTTTTTAAATAAAACTAAGCAAACATACATTGCACGTTGCTTCCACCTAATATATATAGAGAGGAATTTTATGTTGGTAACTGGTTTACCATGTTCGCAGCGAAAAGCACAGGGTAGTGGACACAAAGATTTCAAAAATAAAATATTTAAACAATCTTTAAATAACAGATCCATTAATATGCAAATATAAGGATTTACCAGTTGTAGAAAAATCAGAATCCTTGCTATCTTTTAGTAACTCCAACGAACATCTAATCCAAAGCAGCATTTTGAGTACTCAAACAAAAATCTTCCAAGATGTGTCTCTACACCTCAAGACGTGTGTGGGCTCATAGAATAATGGTAAAAAGTTTCTAGTTCACAACATGTACTCAACTCATGAGATCATTGAATATTAGGTGTGAGACAGTTATCATGGATAGAGAAAAATAAGACGATAGATTTTTCTCTCTATGAAAATGTTAGAAATTTCTCTCTAGAATATTCTCTCTATTAAGCGTATTATGACACTATTTACATCTAACAGATTTATAAAAGAATTAATTAAATTTTAAAATTTTAAATTTTAAATTCAAATTATAAATCAATTATTAAATAATTAAAAGAAATATCCAAGACTCATTCTTGCATCTTGTACTATAGTCGGCGTGTAACACATCCCTGATTTTAGGGATGTGTTCCAACCATTTTTCTTAATTATTATTTATTCAAGAATATATAAATGTGATAACTTATCTTACTAGATTAATTAAAAAATAAATATCATTTAAAATTCAAATCCAATTTTAATTATCAGAAATATATTTTCACATTATTTAAATAAATAAAACTAATTAATTCCAAATTAATTATCTTAATTATTTAAATGTTATTTTCAAAAATATTATTTTATTTAAATAATAATTGTCAACAAATATATTAATAAATTTATTGATTTCAAAAATTAATATATTAATTAATCATTTTTCTAAATTACATATTTGACCATGAAGAACAAATTTCTTCCAAATGTGCAATTTTCCTAATTCTTCCCAATTCAACTCTTACCTTGAATAGTGTTGATAAAGTCATCTCAGGGACCTGGGACCTATAATTTCAACCTCCAATAAATTTATATTAATAATTAAAACTTTTTAATATAATAACCTTAATTTATTCTTCTCAATATTATTCCACTAAAAGTATGAGACTGCACTCTTGTAATTATACACATTTATTTATTGAGTATTTTTTAAATGTAAAAAGTGTACGTCAATTTAATCACTACAGACAATTCAATCCTCTATTAATGGTTCGTAAATAAAGTGGGAATTGATTATCATTTAACCTCTTTAGTTATATCTTGTTTCCTTGCGATTAACTTTACTAGTGAAGGTTAATTCATAAACTTATTTATGAGTTTCAGCTCAATAACCTTTCAGTTCAAAAAGTCAACACTTACGAGAACCATTCTTCAATTCCTCTCAGAAAGATATAGATTCCATATCTGTATATTATGTCCATAGTCATCTACATCAATGTGTTCTCAAAACTAAAGTTTTTAGTTTGATCATTTTGACAAACCATAGCGAGTGAATCAAAGAACTCATATGACATAAGCAAGAGTTCAAAATAACTTCAGGATTAAGATGAATTTGTATATGATCATCTTATTGATATGTCAAATTAAGACTTACAAAGCAAACAATATTATTAAGTATTAAAAAGATATCGGGTCCCGTTCATGTAAAACCACTTTATACAAAATACCTCCACTAAGATGTCCTACTAAATCAGTAATCCAAATCTAGATTGCATGTATTCATAATATTAGTTAATAGTACTTTTAGAATTTAATCCAAAGATTCCATATAATTTTGTTTCAATGAGAACTATTTAAATATGTTCCCTATAATCTTAGTCCTCTCATACCAATAGAAGATTGTAGTCACAATAAAGAATTTGAGAATTTTATAATATTCATATAATATTATTATAATAATAATAATAAACAATAAATATATGCTAAAATTTATTTCATAAAACATTGTTCAATACATATGTTTTAAAGGGAACTTGTTGACTACCTTTTTTGCTATCAACCTAATTTAAGAACTCGAAAGAAACTAGAAGAAAATAACACAGAGATTTTACATGGTTTAGGCTATAAAAGAGACCTAGTCCACGAGTCCTTGGTATTGATGAGTTTGAAGCTTGTCTGAGCAAACTTCAATGGAGTCTCACGCAGAGTATATATTTCTCTGAGTTTACAATACTTAACTAGCCAATGTTCTAAACCCTTTACAAGGAGATATCTTAGCCCTATTTATAGAGGCCTGGGTCATTAATGCCCTTAATGAAAATTTAATACAACGTTCCCCATTATTTGAGGAGTAAAATGCTAATTAATTAAATAGAGATGCACTAACAATAACCATGGGCCCAGGCGGATCGCACGAGGCCCATTTGTAGAAAGTTTCCAACCAACTTTATGGGGAACATGTATCTGATCGTGTCACGATAAGGCCCACGTTCGCCCATCTCAGGCGGCATTGTGGGAAATGCCAGTTTTTGAGGGTACGAACTCAACACCACTAATCGAGGCTCACAAAAAGTTGTCAGATGGTCTAGTGGGCCACAACTGCTGTGATTGACGCCTGGCAGCTACTCCAGGTTCGAGGATAAGAATCCTATACCTTGAAGATTGGCGAATGAAGAAAATGAGGACCATTTGAATGGTCCTCAGAGTGTGACCAAACTAGGAGACATCCACAACTTGTAGATGGGTCACGAGACGTGGCCTCGCCTTGAGACATCTGCGCCTCGAGGACAGATCTCAAGGTACGACCTCACTTGGACACATCCGCGTCCGGCAAGATCATTGTACAAAACCTCACTAGCGCTCGAGAATCTTAATTACTCCTCTAATGAATTCCACATGTCCTCTGGTGAAAACACGGGCAACATTTTCCCCCATTGTCTTCACTTGTTTTCGAATAGTGGAGACTTAGACTGAGAGGAGTAATTTGAAAGGTCTTTGGGGTGAGACGCTTGGGCTCTAAAGGTGTCACTTTTGGAAGTAATGCCATGTGTCGACTCCCTGTTGTTGTGCCCATCAATCTGTGCCATTAATGAGGAGTCTATTCCACGACCCAAAACATCTAATTCGTACCCTAAGCGTCCTTTCGCTCCATATCTGAGGTGTCCTTTTCTCATGCTAATGATCATGATCCATGCCTATTGAGTTCTGACCACTAGATTACTCTCGAGTGCCTTTATCATAGGTAATCAATGGTCAGGGTGGAGTTGCTTCCACCCTATGCTGTTTAAGTATAAAACTTTGAAAACTGCATCTTAGAAATAACTTGTCGTCGAGGTGGTGGCAAAAGTTCCTACAAGCGAGGGCCCGAAGTGATTTTACTTTTCTTTGTTTTACTAAGTAGGCCTGCATGCCTTTTTGTTTATTGGGGTGTAAACAATTAAATGGTCAAACCCCCAAGCTCAATTGTAAATACCTTTTAACCTCTCTAGAGCTTGCACTACTTTTCTTTCCATTATTGCCCTTTTTATTTACATGTTAACATTTAAAAATTATGCAATTTTTTCTGATCAATTTTTTTGGGTTTTCACGTAACATAACGCCACGAGTGTATGAAACCTCAGCCTGTCCATGTTTTGTGTGCCTTATGTCTTAGAAACTTAGGTCTTACGCTCGAATCTTGGTGACTCGAGTCTAACGACTTCTCTTAGGATAGTCTTAGGCACTTAGTTTTGCCCCCCATGCTCGTAGTCCTTGAGATTAACTTATAATGTGATGTCAACTAGGAACACCCAACACAGTCCTAGGACCCCAAGTCCCAATAACTCGAGGCCTATGCTATCCATTGCACTTAGCGCTTGATCTTCCTTTTAGTGTTTAGAAGCTCCTGGAATTTAGTGTTGTCTCCCAGACGTGCGGTCCTTGGGATTAACTTTAACACCTTGTCAAGTGGGACACATGTCGGTCCTACACTCTCGAGTCTCAACTTGGGCCTTAGGAGGTCTTATTACAATACAGGTTTCCAAGGTTCTTATCTTAGTATGGATACCTTGGGCATTTAGTGTTGCTTCCTACGCTTGTTGTTATTGGGAGCAACTTTAACACCATCCTGTACCTTTGAGATCCAATCACTCAGGCTTTGAGAGGTTAAATGTATAAAGATAATTGTGCCCCTTGGGGTGCACTATCTCCAGGATGTTATCCTAGGCTTTCTGCCCTGGCAATTGAGTATAGTTGCTCAGACCTGTGCCACGTTGAATTTGTGAACTCGTTGTCTGTGGGCTCTAAGTCCTCGGAGCATGCAACTAAGTCTTAGGCCAGGCCTCGCGGTGTTAGATTTTTGTTCACACCTCTAGTCAGTGATCACGTTACATGGATTTCTCATCGTCGGGGTGATTATTTTGGGGTTGTGCCCTAGTACAAACGACTCAGGACTCCGTTCACATCTCGAGGATTGAGACCTGTTATTCATTTCTCAGGCGTGTGCAGTCCTTCGGAGAATACCTTAGGTCCAACCTTGCAGTACAGACGACTCGAGTTCAGTTCGCATCTCGGGCACAATATCCTCGGGAGATAACACATAGTTCGTTCTTGCGCGACTAGGATCTTTAAGTCATGGACTTCCCCAGACATTGCTTGGTTCCCTAGATTTTTCTATTCTCTGGGTATTGACAATAGGCTAACTCCGCTCATGACAAGCTTAGTTTCCTAGGTCATCCTCTGTGAGACACTATACTTTGCAAGGCTGCCCTAACCCCATGCCCCCCAAGTGATCAGAGACTAGTCTGCGTTCACTTGTCCAGGTCAGTCTAGGAGTAGTACAAATAGAATAAAAAAGGAAACTAAAATATAAGCAAATTCTTTTAAATTTTCTATCGAGTTTTGTCTACACGGTTTCCATTACTTATGCCCAGAGGCTATAATGTGATTATAGGATTTCACAAAAATACAATACTCACATCACTAGGAATATCGGAGGAGATGTTCAGTATTCCAGACGTGGGGTACTAACTCCTCATATAGTCAGACAAGCTTGTAAGTCCCTGGACATACAATTCTCTTGACTTGGTACGAACCTTCCCAGTTAGGGCTCAACACCCTGGCACCAAGATCTCGGGTGGCTAAGAAAACTCTACCTAGGAACGAATCTCCAACCCCAAATTTTATATCCTTCAATTTGGAGTTAAAATTTATGGCTCCTTTCAATTGGTAGGAAGCTACTCGAAGTTGTGAAGCTTCGCAGAGATCCTCCATGAGATCCAGGGACTCCAGGAGTAAAGTGTGATTTTTTGTTGGATCATACGTATCCCTTCTCTATGTGGAGTATTCTACCTGAACTGGGAGCTTGACTTCACAACTGTAGGCCGTGGAGAATGGTGAGTGGCCGGTGGAGGTCCTTGTAGTGGTGCAGTAACTCCACACACTACACCAAATATCTATTTCCATAACACGTGAATATAAGACTATTGGAAATGTATTATAGAATAGAATGTTAAAAAGCAATAAAGTTAAAACTTAAAAATCACATGAAAAAAATGCGGCAACTTTTGAGAAAGCCCACTAAAATGTAAATTAAAAAAAGAAGTCTCGGTCGCTAACTTGAAAGAAAAAGATGAGAAGAATACTGTCAAAGTCTTATCGTTCCCCTTTTCACATCTAGGAGTCTCTCTCGGCTCTAGCAATTCCACTATTTCTTTCTTGGAATCATTTTCATTGTTGTTTGGGTAAGTCATTTCTAAAAAATTCTCTCTCCTTGTTTTTATTTTCAAATGTTAGGGTTTTTCTTTCTTTAATTTATGTCAACACATTTCAAGAAGAGTATATCTATTTTGGCATTATAGACCTGCTTCTCTCCTTTGGTCATCTCTTGCTTCTTACGTAGTCTATGTTGTCACAGGCTTCCCACTTGTCTCTATGTCACTGCCAATCACTTTGTTTCAAGGTATGTATCAATTCTTTTTCTGTGTTGCTCTGCCCTACTGTCAATCACTTTGGTGTCTCTATTGTTTTAAGATCTTGGGCAAGAGATCTTGGGCAAGTAAGGGGCTGATTGGTAGTTAATTCAAAAATATAGTTTTAGAAAATTATTTTCAAATCAAATGATTTGAAAATATTGAATTTAAAAATAAACTATAAATTTTTGAGATCTTGAATGGTTTAGTGTTTTTTAAATTTGAAATTCATGGAATACAAAGAAAACAACAAATTATTGTTTTCTCTTTTGCTGAAGGATTTTAACTTCGTTTTCAAAAATGGTTTTTTTTATTTTCTAAAACAAGTGTGCCAATCAAGTTTTCATGAGAGTCTTCATTTTTTAAGTTTGCCATTTTTAAATTTTTTTTTTTTTTTTTGTGATGGGGCTAGTTTACGTAAAAATCTTTTGGGGAAATGAATTTTTGATATAGTTTATTAGTGTAAAGATTTAAAGACAAAACTAAATGCTTCACATATGTTTGTTATTTTTCTTCATATACAACCGAGACAAATTAAAATACATATTATAGAGAGAATATGTATATATATACAAATGATTGAATAAGTTGAATTAATTGGGATATATTTAAAACTTGTCTAAATTTTTAAGACTTCGAGATGACTTTGAAAAGTTTCACTGCAATCATAAAAGTTGATTTAATTTGAATAAACACTATTGGCTATTATAAAAGGGAATTGTTTACCACTTGAGGAAGAGTGTTTATTTTATATCATTGTTTGCAAAGTTAGATGTAGTAGCATGTTATAGGAATATGTTTATATTACAGAATAGACAAAATAAATCTTAAATTAAAATTTTGTGTATTTTTAGGTGGCAGCAAGAACAACATAGTCCTAAGTTTTACAATGATTTTTTATACCAACCAGGACACAAGACCATGATAAGATCACCCAAAATTTAACCATTTTTTTAATTCCACACTTGAGTACTACTTGTCATTCTTTCTCTATTTTTAAAACCCAAAGGCTCCTTTTTTTTTAGCTTATGATGACGCTCTCTATATATAGCCTCTTAAAACGTTGACAATGTATTATAGTGCTAACAGATTAGTCTATCATTTCCTTCATTATTGGTCAATGGTCTTTTGTAAGTAGCTGACTTTTTTTTAACAATGTTTGTTGTTTCTTTCTTTTACTTGTGTATGGATTTAAAAATATAAGTGTTTTTACTAGTTGAATGTATTATATAATGATTGACATAGTACAAGAAAGTTATGCAAATGTATTTGTTTACTTGTTACAATATGTATATATATCCACAAACAAACATGTACATTCTCATCTTTGTTTTTTTTTCTTATAAATAAGGGAAAGGTAAGGATTTAAGTTGTTGCCCGAAGGTAATCTTCTCTAGGAGAGAAGTAATCTGTCCAAGTGCCCAAAAATATATAAATTGATGTATTTTGCCATCACTTTGAATGAACTTACTACTAGAATGAAGGTCATTTCATATTTCACTAACTCTCTTGGTTTGAAATTCTGCAATGGAATGTCTTTTATAATTCTTGTGGAACCATGTTAGAATCCACAATTACATTATTGTCATAATTACTTTGGTTAGTTTTACAGTAGTTTTTGGTGAAATAGATTCATTTGTTTACAATTCTCATGTGAGAAACTTAATTATTGTTGTCTCTGTTCAATTTTTTTCCTGTGCCAATTTTTTTGTTGGTGTTACTTGGGTTCAAATTATCAATCCAACTTTAAAATTTCTTTGTTTTATTCTCTGTTCGTTGACTGTTTTTACTTTATTTGTATTTAAATTTTCACTTTTTATGTTCACACGAAATTAATCAATGAGGGAGTCAAGAAGACATTGAGCATTTGTTCTTTTGGCATGATTCAATGAAAAATCATGGAAACATGAGATATTATGAAACTAGGTTACATTGTATCACCATTCCTTCCAGACGCTTTTACAGCTCATTGGAGTTTCATATGTTTATATGCATATTTTTTGGCGATCTATGCAACATATATTATGTTGTCTTGGATATAAATATAAATCAAACTACATCCATATGCTCTGGTTTGGCTATATGCTTATAGCTCATTGGAGTTCCATATGCTTACAACAAAGAAAAATTGGTAGAACTAGGCATTTATGTGAAAAGCTAAAGGAGATTCGTTGTTTGAAGCATGGGAAGTACATGATGAAACTGGAAATGCATTTACCCTCGAGTGCTTACAAATTCCACTAAAACTTGTTTCAATTCTTCCTCCATAGAAATTGTTACGAGCTACAGGTACTTTTTATAGAATCTTTCTTTTTAGTTTGTTTCTTAATACCATAGTTATGCACGTTTGCTACTTTTTTAGAGAATTCAACCGATGTAAAACAATATTCATTTTTTAATACTTAATATGTTATCTACTAGAACATTTTTCAAGAAATAAATAGATAAGAGACGTAGACTATTTTATTTAGTTAACTAGCTAACAAGCTCATTCTCCCTACCCGTGCACTTCTTTTCACTTTGATCAAAGCATAGCTTCAACATGTCTTATGTGTACACATGTCCTTTTTATGTCAACTACATCTACATGCATAACCAATAAAATAAGCATTTATAACCATGCACTTGACTTTATCTAGCATGCTTTTATCACCTTATTCTTAAGGCATAATTAACTCTTCCAATTAACCAAAGGCCTAATAATATAACATGGTCACATAAACACATGCAACCTAAGTGATCTCTTTTATTTTGAAAGAAAAAAATATTAATCTTATTCATTAACCACACATTTTGAGATGAAAGCTATTTCAAGCTATTCATCATTTTCTTTTATAAGTTAATACTTTTATTTTTGAAAAATCGCAATTACATGTTTTAAATTGTGGTACCCTATCATAGTAATCATCTAAAGTAGGTGAAATTATTTTAATATAGTTAAAATTGTGAGTCATAATTTGTGTATATAACCATATATCCATATATCTTTAGTTTATATTGTTTCTTGGTTTACTACTGCTGTCTGCATTTTTTTATGTGTGTTTATAAATTGCTGATAATTGGACGTATTAAATTGGTCATTTAAAGTCTTAAATTATCATATGAAATGTGGTTAGACCATTTCATATAGGTTGATTTGATAAAAAAAAAAAAAAGTATTGAGACCTGAAGAAGGGGTAGACATTCGATGTTCTTCTTTTACTTATATCATGTTCAATGTGATTCTAAAAGCTTCAATTTAGAAACCAAAAAAAAAAAATTGTACACTTGTTCACGAGCTACCTGAAAAATGGTCTCATTTCTCTCTTAACCATTTTCTGGCATTTATCCATGTCTTTTATGACAACTAGATAATTATATATCTATACAATTTACTTATTGATGTAATTTGTTTCACTACAAATCGGTTTTGCAATTAATTTTAATACAATTCTTAATTTCAGCATGTAGTTATTTTAGTATGATACCTTTTGTTATCACTATTGATAAATAAAGAGTGAATTTAATCAAATTTTAGGTTCTATTGCTTGTTTTCTTTATTTTGGGATTTTGCGATTGTATGCACTCCTAGTTTTCCATCATGTTCTAAGGATTTCAATTTTTATTTCATTTGGTTAATCCTTTCTCTCTAAATTTTAAACTCCTTTAATTTGTTTATTTTAATAAATTTGAAACTGAGCATATTCCTTCAACTTCTTTTTCTTTCTCTAATCACTAATTATAATGAGTTGTATCATATTGTGTTTGGTAATGACTTTAGACTAAGCATTTTGGTTCTATAGGGAATAGGACGATGTGGAAACAAATGAAATAAGTATGTGTCTCTATGCCATTTGCGATCCTTTGTCGTGAACCACAAACATTAAAAGACTATACTACAGGAGTTGTTGCCTTCTATATTATTTATCACCATCAAGTGGTTATCATCATCAAAAAATTCTCTTCTTCTTCAAATGACTTGATTGCTAGTCATTTATAGCATTTAATCGCTCTGGAAGTTAGAACAAGACTAATTGTTGTAATTTTATTCAAAATTACTTGATTGAGGTCTTTAAAATCAAATAATTTATTTCATTATCTTTGTACACTTCTTTTTACATGTTCATATATAATTTATTTTGTAATACAATTTGGAAGCCAAAACAAGGCTAAATATTTTAGTTTAATTCAAATGATTGATAAAATAAATTATTTATATTATCTTGTTTTGCTTTAAGTATCATGTATATGTGAATTATATTATAATATGATGTTAAATGCATGAATGTGAGTCCACATTTTAATTACAGGAGTGTGATGGTAATTTGGCCCGTTGAGGGTATAATTGTATGCATGTCAATGATATGTGTTGAGACCACATTATAATGTGGGTTTGTTCAAGCTATTCGGCATGAGACGATCCTGGATTACTAGTTAGCGGTATGGTCATAACGGGTTTAAGTTCGGGGCTCGAGTGAGTCTCGGGGTGATTTTAAAGAATAGAACGTTGCCGGGAGTAAAAGGGTAACAGGTTATGAATTATTGTTGTTTGGGATTATTGAGAATAATGGGAATTGGAGAGTGTTAATTATGATTAACGAGATAGGTTGGAAAGGACAGATTTGCCCTTAGGAGCCTTTAGAAACCCATAATTGACCTAGGGGTATAATGGTCTTTTTACCCCTAAGATAGATATAAACTCCTTTATGCTATGAAGTAAAGAGAAAAACAGAGCATGTTCTTAAGCTTACCCGTACCTTCTCCTTCCTCCATTTCTTTTGTGATTTTTGAGCTCTTGTTGAAGATTCAAGCTTGGGAAGTAGACTTTGGAAGTTTGGGAGAGTATTCCACCATTGAAGAGCATCACAACCTGAGTTTGAGGTAAGTTTCCAGCCATTAGTTTTCTGGTATGCTCTGTTTTGGTGTTAGTTTTCATCTTATGATTTTGTTGTGGATAGTTGGAATTTATGGAAGTTTTGGTTGGGATTTCACTTGGGTTTTGATGAGGGAGTGTTATAGATTGAATTTAGGGGTTTTATTGGAGGTTTGAGTGATGTTTAAGCTTGGTTTCAAAGGTTGGTTCCAAGAGAAATCGTAAGGGAAGAAAAACAAGGATTTTGGCTGAACTGGAGGTTGGGCCGCAGCATGGCCAGGGAGGGCCGCGGCCCTTGAAGAGTGCTGAAGTTGGCCGCCTCTATTTGAGGGGCGGGCCGCGGCATGGCCAAGGAGGGCCGCGACCCTTAGTGGCTTTTTGGCCAGAAATGGTTTTTTAGCTTAAGGATGTTAGTCTTAGGCCTTGGGGTCGATCCTACTATCCTGTTTAGTAGTACTCGATGTCTCGGAGGCTAGGTTTGGGTTTGGGAACCCTTTATTATTCATTTTATTGATGGAATCCCGTAATTGGTTATGACCAGGTAATCGCTAAAGAACCAAAAGGTTGATCGTTCTCAAGAGTCGTTCTTATTATTATCTTTCGCTCGAATAGATTGAGGCATGTTGATTTACAATGTGGACATGGGTTGCATATTAAATGCTAGTGAATGTTGATTGCTTGTATATGACACTGACTAGTTAGGGACACTGACATAAGAGTCATAAACGGCATGAGCATCCTGAACGCAGGGCCGAATGAAGATTAGATCTAATCGATAGTAGTGTTGAATGGCTCAAAGGAATTGACACTGGACAGACCCTAAAGTCAATGAACTTATAAGTACTTGGCTTGTCTAAGACTAGTTACGCAGAGCCAGCGCATATGGCCCCGGTGACTGTTTGTCACATGGCTAGGGAACGTTGTTCCAGGGTTATGACTCTAAGGTCATGAAGAAGGTTATGTTGGTGACTATTCACCATACACCTATCCTGTTCAAACTTATGAAAGGATTCAATTATTAGTTAAGCCCGAGTGACCCTATCCTCACATGGCTATAGGGGGCTGTACCCGCTTATGTGACTTTTGCGACTGTCACCTATTTGTTTGGACTGATGGTCCTGAATGATTATTACGATCATTGTTGATATTATATCATGCTTTATAGTGTTTTTTTGCTGGGCCTTGGCTCATGGGTGCTATGTGGTGCAGGTAAAGGGAAAGAAAAGCTCACCCAGCCTTGAGTGGAGAGCTTAGGTGGTGATGTGTACATATGCGGCCGCTTGACCACCACGGCCAAGGCGTTCTCAGAGGAAGTAGGGGGTTTACCCTATTTTTTCTGCTTAGGTCAGCGGGGTTGTAAATTTGAAACAGTAATGACCATTTTGGTACTGAGAACAACTTGTAAATGTTTTGATTTGCTCTGCAGAGCAGTTTGTATTGAAAGATATCCATTATTTTTTTTATTAGTTTTCTACCTTAACCTGTTAATCACACTTAGAGCACGTTTTTAACCAAAGGACTCGGGTAACGGGTCAGATTTCTGGTTCACCGTTCACCGTAACTGTTCTGGGGTAACCAGGGCGTTACAGTAGTTGTAGTAGTAGTAGTAGTAGTAGTAGTAGTAGTTAGTATTAGCTAGTAGTATGTTAGTTACCGTGGATTTTGATTCAAGTCGGGACTTAGTTGGAAACTCATAACAACAGTTACAGATTTTATATGTTTAACCTATAGTTTAAGAATAATATTTATAACATAAGGTTTGATTAATATTTCTGGTCCTAGATATATTATTTATTATAACCTAAGGTTTAGATAGAGCCAATAAGAGCATGACACTTGTCATAATCATGATTATTAAGGAATTAAGTATTTTCATTAGTAGTTTTAATAAAAGAAAGATCTAAAAGCTCTAGAACCTTCCAGAAACTGTTAGGATCGTATTATGACTTAGTCAAAGTTGTTATCAAATTCAATTGATGCAAAAAAAAAAGTGCAATTACGTGTTTAATATATTCACGTATGACAATATATCGCAGCATAGTGTCCGATATAATGCCTCGAGGAAGATACGGAAAACACGTCGACTTTGCACGAATGATCTAACAAGCCTCGGGAATACTGGGGAAGGCGATATATCAGCTCCATGGGCAGTCTGACTTTTTGAATTTTAAAAATAACCTTAACCACTTAGACCTGCCTTTGAACGATTTTGACCGAGTTCTGGGTGTCAGTTGAACGAAAATTCAAATCTTTTTCATTTTATAATCATTTATTTATTCAAATTAAAAGGAGTTAGTTTCACTCCTTGAACTCTATAAATAGGACCTAGTGCTCAACCATTTTCTTCATTCTTCAAGTATTTGATTAGAGCCTCTAAGGTGCTAGTGTTACTATAGAGAGATACACATGGTTTTTGGGTTATAGCTTTATCATTCTAAGCTTTTATAAACACTTAGGAAGTGAGAAATAGTGTGATTTCGGTATTGGGGTTTAGACCAATTCATAAAGTCATTCAAGGTATTCCTATTCCTCTAGTTCAGTTCTACATAATTCTTTAGTTTTCTTAAGTTTCTTTTATTCAGATCCTAACTCTTGTTATTGATTCTTGACTAGGTGTTTAAGTTCTTGAAACTGAAGGCCTTTCTTGGTAAGTTTCTTCTTGATGGTTTAGTTTCCATATTCATCTTTATTCTTAAAGATTCTCACCCTTTTCTAATATTGGTTTATAGGAGTTTCTAAATCTCTTTCTTATTTCCAAATATCTCGGCTTTTGGTAAGGAAAATAGGATAGACTTTATGTGCTTTTATGTTATGTTAAGCTTATGTTATGATATGTATATGTATAGTATGTTTTATATGACTTGTCTAGCTAGCAAGCCCCAATAATTTATGGGCATATGACTCGCTTAGATAGGAAGCCCCACAAAAATTTATGGGCATAAAACTTGCTTAGTTAACAAACCCCAAGAAGTATGATGGTCATTATAGTCATATATGATATATGTTTGACTAGTCATATGTTTATAGTATCTGTTTATAGCCTTATGTTTATGATCTATGATTATTAGTAGATTTTTCCTTTCTGGGAATTAGGCTCACTCCTTTCTTTTTAGTGCGATGCAGGAAAATAGATATGGAGGCGGAAGGATTCGTGGTAGCTTGACTTGTGTGTTAAGGATGAATGGACTGAGTGGACTGCGTGTCGATCGAGGATGGTGTTTATTTAGTCTTTTGAATTATTTTTCTTTTGAAATTACGCATTTACTTTTTGAACAATTAATTTAAAGTTATGTTTTATGTTTTACAAACAATGGGTACCCATGCCATATTACATTTTAACTTTATAATTTTATGTTATTGATACAATATTTATTTTGGAGTTTTAATAATGTTGTGATTATTTCTTATGTTTCCTTCAAAATTAGTAGTTAAGTTTAGTAGTTTTTAATTATCTAAGGTCTTAGAAATAGTTGGGTCATTACATTGCCCGTGAGGATGTTTTTGGTACCTTGAGCCTCGGGATTAGCTTAAGTTACTTAAGCCTTAAGAAAGAAAAAAAAAAAAAAAAAAAGAACACACTGTGAGCAGCAACACCAACTCACTCTTTCTCTCTCATTTCTCTAAGTGAAATACTTGAGGAAAACTAAGAAATTGTTGGCTGAAGCTTGAGAGATTGAAGGTCTAACCTTGGGATTGGATTAGCTACAGCTACGATGACTTAAATCATAGTGGAGGTAAGGTTCTAACCTCTTTTTTAATTGAATTTAGTTATATTTATTGGTGGGCTTGAGCTTGTAGCTCAAATGTTGGATTATTAATTTTTGATGGTTTTTCATCAAGTTTTAGGTTGGGTTTTGCCACTGATATTAAGCTGGATATGTTATGAGAATTTAATTATTTTTATAGGAATGATTTTGGTAAGTTTTTTGGCTGTAGTAAAACAGAGGAAATCTGGGTTCGCAGGGTCAGGTCGTGACCCTGTTCTTGGGGCGTTGCGACCCAAGCGAACCCAGAGCCAAGGGGGAGTTTCTACTTTAGGGGCGCGCAGCGACCCTCTAGGCCAGGTCGCAACCCGTGTCCAGGTTCCAGGTAGGAGGGAGTCTTTGATCTAGGAGGCGCACCACAACCCTTAGGGGCAGGTCGCGGCCCACCTAGGCAGTTTTGGCTGCTATATGGTTTTGATGACGGGAATTAATTCCTAAGGGCTCGGGATCGATTCTACTACCAAGTTTAGTGGGATTCGATGTCCCAAAGGCTAGGACTCGGTCCAAAAGCCTTTATTTACTTGTTATTGATAGGATTCTATATTATGGTTGTGACTAGGTTATCGCTAGAAGCTCAGAACCGGGATCGTAGTCGAGGGTCTTTCTTATTTTACGGTGCACTCAGACCTAAGGTAAGAAAACTGCACCCAATATATGATATATATGATTAGGGCTTGGTCTGGTTGTTGATTATTAATATGAATAGGGCTCGAGCCCTTGAGAATGTACGTGTTTGAGTTATGGTTGCGCTTGTTGATTAAATATACTTGAATATTCCATTTCTGGCTAAGTGTTATATGATTATTCGCATGGTTCGCGTAGTTAGGGCTTGCCCCATTAGGGAACATGGTTATTACTATGCTTGCATTTAATCGACGGTGTTATAAGATTAATATGTATGCATACTTGTATTGTTTGAACTATGCTTATTTGTAACTGTATCTTAATACCTAGTTCAGGGCTTGTCTTATTAGTCAAGGTCGGCATTAGGCCCGAATCAGCAACGTACTATTACATTGGCCGACCCTATGGTCGTTGAAAAACAAATCGTTTGGCTAGCTCTATGGCTAGTTATTCAGAGTTAAGGGCGAGGGCCCCAGGTGACTCTATGGTCACATAGGGCATAGGGCCCCATTGTTAACTCTATGGTCAACTATTCAGGTCTGCGGGCCCCAAAATGATTCAATGATCATTTATTTGTAATTGTATGCATGCATGAGTAGGTTATTATTGTTGGGCATGCTAGATATGTATGTAAAATCTGTATTTACTATTCATGCACAAGTTTAAGTTTTCTTATAGAGCCTTGGCTCACGCGTACTATGTGGTGCAGGTAAGGGGAAGGGAAAGCTTGACTAACAATGAGTGGGAAATCTTTGGTTGTGGTGTGTACATATGCGGCTGCTCGTCCACCACAGCCGAGGATATCTCAAAGCACTACAAGAAAAAATGCTTTTAATAACACCGAAAATGTGTTATCAAAACATACGATAACACTTTCTGATGTGTTAAGACCGACTATGTTATCGTAGGTCAGGGTACTTTACATAACACTTTATCAGTGTTATACAAATTGTTATACCCAAAAATTAGAGAATGCATCCTAGGAGGCTAAGGAGAATGCATTCTAGGAGAGCTAAGGAGGAGGAGTCTCATGCAAGAGAATGGAGACTTAGATTTTGATAAGGAGAGCCTATACAATGTTCGATCGGATGTGTTTGGGAGATGCTAAAGGAGGTTGCCTCAATGTTGTCCAAGGTGAGGTGCCAAGGAGGTTGCCTCGGACCACCTTGGTCCGAGGAGAAGCCAAGGAGATTGGTTCAAGGAGGAACATGGCATGCTAGAGGAGAGTGCCATGTTAGATGAGAGAAGTGCATGTCCTACCACCATGCACGTTCAACCCACGAAAATATGTCCTACCACCATGCACGTCCGACCAACACTTGCATGAGTGGTCAATAGGAGCTGGATCAACTAGCTAGAGGAGACTAAGTCAAGATTCCTAGAGACAGCTTCAACAACATACGCGGGAATCTCTCATTCTTCCCACAAATAGGGGGTTTGTTACATTTCGAATTTTGAATGTTTAAATGTAATAAATATAATAAAATATCCCTATCATAAGGGGATATCAGTTAAGGATCCCAGGCCTATAAATAGGGAGCTTATGGGATGAGAGAGGGCTCTTCTTCTGCTTCTTCTTTCTAGAGAGAGAAAATTGGGACTGTGTATTCTAGAGAGAGAAAGTTGGGCCTGAGTATTCTAGAGAGAGAATTCTTGTATTTTTGCAATCTGTACTGAAGAAACTCAGTTGGCTCAGTCCATCTGATCTTGAGTACAGATCTATAAATCATAACTCTAAGTGGATTAGGCTATTACCGACAATCGGGGCTGAACCACTATAAAATCTCTTGTGTTATTTACTTTTTGTTCATTAAACCGTCTGTGTCGTTTTTATTTCTCTTGAAGGCTTGTCGTATTTGACGTTCTCACGTCGTTGGCTAAAAACGCAGTCAACACAAATGTGTTATTGTACTGTCAACGATAACACAATTTCTGTGTTATTTTAATATATAGATAAGTGTTTAATTATGTTATTTATAGTCGATTATATAACATTTTTTTTGTGTTATACTACACTTTAGTATAATACATTTTTTGTGTTATACTACACTTTAGTATAACACGTGTTATATTAGCTTAGAAAAACATAATCTTTTTTTACTTACACAAAACTAGGAAAACAAATATGAAAGTTGAAGCCAAATAAGGTAACATAAATAAATTTTTATTAATTACTCAAATGTAATTACAATATTTAGTCTACTAGTCTAGGCTTAAGAAATCATATTACAACATAATTTATGCCCAATTCAGATTCCTTTATCACTAAATACAAAACAAGAAATGTATACAAAAATTAGTGAAATACATTCTTCCATTCTAAAGGCCTCAACTACAAATGTTGTCAAGAATTGCTCCAAAGAAATCATCTCAATATACCTGCACATTGTAGAAAAAAAATCCTTTTATTATTAAGAACAAAAGTTCTTGCCACCACAACAAAAAACTTACAGTCTTTTCTTAAATGATACATTGAAAACTTCAAAAGAAGAAAATGGAAAACTAAGATAAATAATTATCTGTTTTAGTTCAATAAAATAAGAGAGCTATCAAGAAAAAGCTAGGGAATTTTCAGATGAACAATAAAATAAGAGAGAATCAGTAGAGAATTTCTCTATGGTGATGAGTCTGATGACTCAAAACAGTCAGTTGGGACATAAACTGTAAAACTAACTAACAAAAACACATACCCTAATACACACTCATGCCCTCACTTCACACGAGATAAATAACTACAATTCTAACAGGAAAATGTATTCAGAATTATATAATATCTATAGCAAAAAATAGCTAATTCCACCATTGAAAACCTGATACATCCACACATGCATACAAATAGTAAATCCAAGATTCCAAATACAAAGTACTTCAAGTATTTATCTCTCTAAGCATACTGTGCAAAGATAAGAAATAATATGAGCATCCTATGCAAACATAAGTGCTAAAGTCCAAAGATAAGAAAATTAAGAACCTCATTTCTGAAAGCCTGGCCAATTTGAGCAGCAGCAAAAGGAAGCTTGTTCCCATTGTAATAGTACAAGTCTTTGAAGTTAACAAATATGCCCTGTGCAGTTTCTGGCCGCATGAACCTACAACAGAGGAGATTTAATTACATATCATTACTGACCAAACAGGAGTCTTAATAAAAAAGAATCGCTAAGAAATAAATAGTACCTCACTTGCCGCTGCCTTGAAACGAACATATATAACATATGCCTCTACACCCTCAACAAGAGATGCCTTGCTGCTACTATTGCTACGGATTGCTGACTGAACCTGATGAAGAAACGATAACCATATAGAACTAGAACGTTTTCTTTTTTAGGTAACAAACAAAGCACTTGATTTAAGACTAAAAGGAGACAGAAACAGAGGTCTACCAACCCAACAAAACAACACAAAACAATGGAGCGCATTAATTCAACCCCTACATTATTTTACCTGAGAAGACGCAATTTTGAGTACAAAAAGTACATGAGAGCGAATCATACCCAATGCTCGAGACTGTCATAACAAAAAAATTACTCAATTATTGGAAATGGAAACAAATTTTAGTGGAAGAATGTGCAAAAATGTAACGTTATCTAATCAGCTATCTGAATAAATTTGTTTCTACCTGTAGTTGTCGAAATTTGAGTAAGTAAACGCTGGATTCAACATACTGTGGATTGTTTTCTTCATACCTTATATAAAGTAGATAATGTTTAAGGTCATCATGTTGATTGAGAAAATAAATGTCTCAACAAAATATGCTAGTAATTCCCTAAATCAACATATAAATTAATGGTACGACACAAGTAATATTTAATGAATGCAACTAAAGCAGCAAAAATAGATACATAAATATATATGATGTAAATAGCATCCCCTTACGCTATGCAGTCATCAAGGCATTTGAGCAGAGGGAGGAAGTTCTCATTGACAACATTCATATTTGGAGAATAAAAATTTGTAGAGATCTGTACAAGGATAGACAACAGCAAATCATTTTGTAATGATAAGAACCAAATAGTTTAGTATAATACACCGTCCAAGTTTTGAATCCAACAAATTGCAGTTCAGTTTATATTTCAATAATCAGCTCTCCAATTAAACTTAAAAGACTGGACACTAAGACTAATCTGACAAATTCAACTTTTACACTAAAAAAATTCAAGCAAAGAAAATGTTAGATAGTTCAAATGCATTAGATAGTTGACACACTGGCATGAGAAACTGAGGTTCAATTCAAGAAAAAAACAAAGATGGGGCACAATGATGTGACCTACTCATCAAGATACCACATAGATGGATAATTGATGTGATCTATACCAAGCTTAACACTCTCAAGGTTCTATTTTAATCGTACCAGGTAAGCCTATACCATTTGAAATATAGAACCATTGTGTCTAAAAGAGTGATTGCTTAATCTAAAAATGATAAGATACGGTTCAGTATACACAACTGTCAACAACACTTAAAACATTTGTCCAAATACCAAATAGCCCAAAAAGAATATAGTGAGATATAAATTGTCCATTCATATAGTAATTACTGACTAAGATGGCCATAAACGACAAGATACCTCTGAATGGACTGCCAAACAATAAGGAATATTAGTCCTCTGAGTAAATCTTCATATTCTAAGATGATCCAACTTTGTACTTGATAAGAAAGGATATATTATCTTGTGTCAATAAATTAATTGTAGTTAAGAAGCTTTGGATGTCACCTTATATTGTCAAAGCATATAACAAGAAATCGACCATTTATAGATTTGCCAAGAATGGCTGCTTCTTCATGAATAGCATGGCTGCAATCAACTTCTCCAGTTTGTTTATTCCTTTCTAGAAGAACAACAGTTTCGAAAGATCTAACGACAACAACAAGCATTTGATCTGCACCCAAGTATTCTAACAGTATCCTAAATGTATACAAACCTACAAGTTAGAACCGAATAAAGAAAAAATAAAATAAAAGGACGACAAGATAGTGTGTTTGGTTGGGAAAATGCAAACACATGAGATGTTTGACCTGCTCAGCTGGCTGCAATGAGGTCGAACTCATCCAAGTAGAGCAACCACTCCTATTGTGTCTTTCATTAAATGATTTTTTGGCTCTTGGAATGGAATTACCCTAGAAATAATGTAAAGAACCACAGCAGCAGAGTTAGCCATCTTTTCTATATTCTCCATCACTTCCTCTTTTGAGGACAACTGATTTTCGAGACCAAATGGATATAGTTCTGTAGAATCTAGAAATTTTACAACAAATATAAGATCCCGTTAAGTACTTCAATCAACAAAGTTCTAATATAGCAAATATGTCCTAAAACTAGAAAAACAAGGCCCCGGACACACAATAGAAAAAAGGGTGTCGTCTCATCACTACAATAATTTATAAAAGTCGAGTGAGTGCGCCCAGGTATACTATCTAGCATGGAAGGACATGTCAGTGTCACAAAATTAAATGGTCGATTTGGTCAAGTCTATTCTTTAGATATGTCAAAACATTTTTACAATGATTCCAGCAGATAAAAAAGAATAGCTATAGATGTGCTAGCCAGTCAAAACCTTGCAATTTTTCCATAGTTTGCTCAATTTTTTCCTTCTCTTCATTTAGCTTGACGCATTTTTCTTCCAATATTCGGACTACAGAGCCAATTTTTAACAGGTCCTCTTCAAAGACCTGCAGTGAAATAAAGAAACTCAAGAAATCCTAAATCCACCATGAAATGTGTACAAGAAGGGAAGATCTATCTTCCTAAAGCCTGTGAAACTCTATAGATGAATAAAAATAATTATTACAATGGTTAGTCCGTGCCAAGATAAAAACTGCATATTCTTTGAAAAGTAATGTAAAAGTGACAATTAGTAGTTGTATGCTCGTACCTTTTTATTCTTTTCAATGACCGTGGAGAAGTTTTCTCCATCATGCTCCACTTTTGGATTTGGTATAGCAGGTTTGACATGAACCTGCATATGGAGTATAGCAATGGTCCAATAAGTAATGGTTTGTAAACTACTTCAACCAACAAAACAAAAACATCACATATAGCTTTTACATAGTTGTTCCCACCTCAACATTCAGACTAAGGTTTGAATGGCGAGAATGGATAGCTAAGAAGCTATAGTTTCCTGCAATTTGAGATAAAGGAATAGTAGAAACAATGCAGCGCCCATGCTTGAAAGTATACCAAACAGACTCTCCCAAATTAAGCCAATCAGCCTTTATTGTTAGCATATGTGACAGACCAGTTTTCTCTTCATCGTGGATAGTATCATCCACAATACCCTCATAGTTGACAATTTCAAAAATGATATTTTCTAGTTTGGAACCAGCAGGAAGAATCTCGGTTACCTAATCACATTATTTTTAGATAAGAAAAGGTGGGAAAAAGAAAATTAGCAACATATGAAGCAGAGAATCACTGACCTTCAATGCGATTCTCAGTTCTCTTTTCTCAATCTGAAATTCTTGTTTAAAAAAGACTTTATTGCCTGATGATACAGAGAGCGATGCTGCACAGGGTCGGGCACAAATATGGAATTACGGGGCGATTAAAGTATAAAAGATTGCAAGTCAATAATACATATTTATTTTGACTACATAATTAATTGATCACATAAGGAATACTCAAGCTTTTGCTTAACAGATTCAAAATCTGAGATTTTACTTCCATATCAAGACAATAAAATAAATATACACACCAAGAGTTGTATAAGTAGTATTGTAATTTTTTACACACAAAGACACAAAAAGTTTGTGGTAATGAAATTATTGAACTGAAGCATATAACATTCAATTCAACACATGTTTGTATTACAAAATTAGCACAAGGCTTTATATTATTCTAAGTGATACTGGTACAAAAACAAGAATGAAACTATATTACCAATTTCTTTAGCGTGTCTCATAACTAGATTTCTACAAGTTCAACACATCAGAGATAAAGCTCTCCAGTAAATACACTTACCTTTCTCTCCATAACCAGCTGTTACTTTCAGGACCGAGCCATCCACCCCCTCCGTGAGACCGAGCCACCCACCCCCTCTGCAAGACCGATCCACCCACCCCCTCCGTGAGACCGAGCCACCCACCCCCTCCGCGAGACCGAGCCACCCACCCCCTCCGTGAGACCGAGCCACCCACGACCCTGAGCCCGTCGTTTTAACAAGACCCACGAGACCCTGTCATTTGCGTCATTTGCCGATGATAGGGAAGGTCGGGCTCCATAAAGACAGGTGAGAGAGAAAGAGGGAAGGAGAGAGGTCTGGTGGGAGAAAGAGATCCAAGAGAGAGGAGATGTGCCTCTTCTCAGGATTTGCCTTCCATGAAGGGGAGTGAGAGACCGAGAGAGATAGGTCTACGGGAAATGGGTCAAAGGGAAATTGGCTCTTTTTTATTTTATTTGCCGCCTGAAACTTTGATAATATACCATAACTCTTTTTAAATAATATTATAATGATGTGTTATGGTAATGGGTGTTTGGTGTAGTGAAGGAACTAGGGTTGTATATCTTATTTTTCCGCTTAGGTCGGCCGGTTATAACTTTTGATGTATATAAACCCTCTAAATAGTTATTTGTAATATTTTGGGACTCCATGTATGTATGAAACTTTTTAAATGAAAAGTCAACAGTTCCTTTGATCAAAATTTGTGACCCTAGCCCTTGACGTTAACCTTAGTTGCACATTTATAACCAAATAACTTGATTAGCAAGTCTGACATTATTTAAAGTACACCGTCTAACGGCCCTAGATTAGGAGGATGTTACAACTTGGTATTAGAGATGCCAAGGTTTAAGGGTTCTTTAAGATTGGCCAGGCATGTACACTCGCCACTTAAGACGAGCTCAACTCAGGTTTCTGTGACTATTTATGTGGTTATGTGTTTAACTTCTTAAATATGATATAAATGCCTTGTTTGTGTGCCTGTTTAGGGAGCATGGGATAATCTGATAGGGTTTGGCCCTTGATTGGTGCATGAATGATAAAGAATGTGCTTATTAGCATTATTATTGCTTGTGAATGCAAAGGATCTGCTTGCAAGCATTATGATATGGACATGTAGGTCAAGATACGCTTATTAGCATTATTATTTGCATATAGGCCAGAAAATGCTCATTAGCATTGTTGATACTGGCAGGGATTAAAGAACATGCTTATTAGGATTTTTATGCATGTATAAATGTTGGAACATGCTTATTTGCATCGTAGAATACTTATGAATGCCAGAAATGCTTATTAGCATTGTTATTTGTTGATGAATATTAGGAAGTGCTTATTAGCACCATGATTGAGTATATTACGTGTTGGCGTGCTTATTAACATTGCAACTGTTTGTTTGTCTCTTTGATCTTGGACAGTCAGGCGGGAAGAAGTATAGCTATTACTTACCTAACGGCCGATTTGATCACTGCAAAGTGGGTTAGGTATTAGTATGATTCCTCAATGGTCAGAGAGGTTGGCTTGTAATGACCCAACTAATTCTAAAACCTCGGACAATTAAAAACTACTAAGACATAGCTACTATTTCGGAATACATACATACATACATAAAATTTTAAAATTTTATTAAAAATCCAAAATACGGTACAGAATAAAAAATTTAGTATGGGATCCCATTGTTTAATGCATAAAAAAAACTGTAACGACCCAAAATCGCTAATAAGGCTTAAGGGCCTTGATTAGTGTGCCTGGAGGGCATAATGGGACTTATGTGTGATTTTCATGAGTAAATGCATGATTATGATTTAAAACATGTTATATGACTAATTGAACATTCGAGATGCATGACTATGTGGTTAGTATGCATGTTTAGGTGAAATAAATATGCATGTGGACCCCGTTTGTATGATAGGGGTAAATTGGTAATTTTAGCCCGCTGTGGGCATATATGTGATAATTGTATTATGTGATTTGTACCACGTGAGGGTGGTGTTATTATTGTAATGCACGTGCCGAGACGGTCCTAGAGAGCTAGTTAACTCAAAAGTCACAACGGGATTTTATACTCGGCTCGGGAGGAGCCTAGGGGTATCTTGGGGAATTTTGTGAGTTGAGTGAGAACTAGTGGTTATAGTTATTGGTGATTGAGTAACCTGAGTAACCATTTGTAACTGCTGTGAGTAACAAGTTTAGGTGGAAAATGGTAGAATTGAAATAGAAGTGAATGGACTAGAGTGCCCTTGATGGGTTAGTTAGGAAATGATTATTAGGAGGGGTAATATGGTCATTTGGCAGGAGGTTTAGTCAATGTTCAGCTGGGTTAAAGGGGTACATGGTTTAGGCTTGGTCATATTTTGGTTTTGTTAAAAATAGAGAGAAGAAAAGCTAGAGGGAAAAGCTAGGGCAAGAAGAAGAAGAAGAGGAGTTGAAGGAGATGAAATTGGAGACTTAGGAGATGAATCAAGGAAGCTTAGGGTTGGATTCTTCATTCAAGGTAAGGATTCTATGTAAATTTAAGGCTTGTTTCTGTTTTGGTTTAAGAAATTGAAGCATGGTTTAAGTTTTGAGGTATGGGTTTAAATTTTCTGAAGTTGAAATCAAAGGTGTGGATTTTTGGGTGTGATTGTGTTTTTGATCTTGATACTAGTGTTTATGGGTTGTTAGATGGTTCATTTGAAGTTTTAAATTGATCTTGGGGTTTAGGTAATTGTTTGGGATGATTTGGAGGGGTTTTAGCTCGGAAAAAAATGCAAGATAAAACCCAGAAATCTGGGTTCGTGAAGGTGCGCCGTGGCCCTAGGCCATTTTGACAGGCAAAAATTTGGGTTTTTAGGGCTTTTTCCCGGGGACTCGGGGGTTGGTTTCAATGTATTGTTTTAAGGAATTAGAGGTCCCGAGAGTGCGGGATTGGTCCCGGGAAGTGGTTTTGGGTTGGTTAGTATTAAAAAGTGTTTTATGTGTGTTGTGACTAGGATTTCGGAGAGGCTCGTGCTAGAGGACCGTGCTTGTGGCCTTGGTGCATCGGAAAGCTCGGGATACAGGTAAGGAAAATTGTAGCACCCGTAGGACAGGGCATGGTCCCATAGTGTTAATGCAGGGCACGACCCTAAATGGTATTACATGATTATGGTATAGTTTTTATTGAATTGTTATATGTTTGAATGTTATTTGAATTATACTATATGTGATTATAGTAGCGAGAACGGCAAAGGTGCCGAGAACGATTAATGAGCTGAGAACGGCAAGGAAGCCAAGAACGGCAGCGAGGCCGGAAGTAACACTTAGCACATGGGATGCTTATAGTCAGGGTAGGACCCAGTGGATAAATGGGATATCCTTACGGTGAGGACCGAAACCCCAGGCTTTGGTAAGGCTTCTGAGGCGGCATGGCCGTGTTTGCTTAGTTGATGGCTGACCTGTTTATCTGTGGATTATCGGATATGTTAACCGTATAATTTGCACATGTTATGAACTGTATGAGTTTTCTTGCTGGGCTTCGGCTCACGGGTGCTCTGTGTTGCAGGTAAGGGCAAAGAATGAGTCAACCAGCCATGAGTACGGAGAGCATGAAGCGACTTGTACATGTTTGGCCTGCCCGACTGCTTTGGTTGGGGGTATTTACGAAAAATGGCTGTAATAATCTGTGATTTTAATAACTAATCAACTGTAAACTTATTTTAAGTTGTAAATAGTTTTCTAACCTTATTTTGGGATCCCAGATGTTATATACTTGAAGTTTTCAATAAAGGAAAGCATTTTCAAAAGATTACAGCCTTAACTTTTGCTTAGTCACACTTTGGTTTTAAAAACCTCGGTTAACGAGTTCTTTGCACAAAGTTTCTTTTAAAAACTCACTTGGTAACGGCTCTAAGGAAGTAGGGCGTTACAAAAACATAAAGAAAACATAATCTTTAATTGATTGTTTAAAAACTAAATGCGAAACTACATAAGAACATAAATTAAAAGACTTGAAACAACGTTATCCTGGATCTTTCAGCAGCCTATTCAATAAATTCATCCCCAATCCACATGCCAAGCTGCCACGAATCCATCTAGCCTTCCAAGTTCATTTTCCTGCACCATCTAAAATAAAAGGAATGAGCCTAATGCCCAGCAAGGAAAATATACTAAAAACATAGATCATACATCATACGACTGTATCATAAAACAAATTCTATAAAACATATGACGTAAAAACGTATATCATATAGGACTACAATATTAATGGCCATTAACTCATTATCGTAGAATGTGATAAAACCATATAGGTCCTCACTCTAATAATCGAGGTAGGTTAGATCACAAAGTAGTATATGATAACCCGTCTTGGTCCTCAGTCTACTAATTGAGGTCGGATAAATAATAACTCTAAACCACGATAATGATAAAAATCTTGGGGTTTGCTATTTAAGAAACTATCACCCCCAAGCGACTAAAAACATATTCATACATATATACATAGCACATAACATGTCATAGCATATAAACATGTCATAACACATATAATCTAACCTATTTTCCATACAAAAAACCGGGATATTGGATACAAGAACGGGATTGGAAAACTCCTAAAATCAACAATAAAAATCATGAGTTTCTACAGAAATGGAGGTGAAAAAGAGATCTAAACCATCAAGACAGAAACTTACCGCAAAACCTTAAGTATCAACAAACTTAAACGCCTAACCAAAAGCCATAATAATGAGTTAGGATCTGAAAGAAAATAAAAGAACTATGATGAACTAAATCTGAGGATAAGAATATCTTGAATGGACTAGAACTTTGATCTACACCTCAATACCAAAATGTCACTCTATCTTACTTCCCAAGTGTTTATAAAGATTAGATTGAAAAGCTTTTCAAATCCCAAACCCTAGTGTTTTCTCTTAAGAATAAACTTAGTAGCTTGGAGCCTCTGAAGAAGGCTTAAATGATGAATGAAATGAATGAGTGCTAGATCCTAGTTATAGAGTTCAGGGAGTGAAACTAATCCCTTTTAAAATGAATAAATAAAAGAATAATATTTGAATAAATTTCAATTTTCGATTCAACAGACGCCCAGAACTCAGTCAAAACCGTTCAAGAGCAAGTCCAAGTGGTTGAGGTCTGTTTCTAATTTAAATCCACAAAGTTTAAAAAATGGCTCCAAGAGTCGATATATTGCCTACCCTAGGCGATATATCGCCCCTACTTATGCCCCGAGCCTCCGTGGTTTCATTCGTGCAAAAACAACGTGTTTTCTGTATCTTCTGTAGGCGATGTATCGGCCCTATAGCTGTGATATATTAGCATACGCTGATATTTTTAACACATTTTTGCACACTTTCAGCATATTTGAAGTTTATTAAAACAACTTTGACTGAGGAAAACGTAATTCTAACAGTTGCTGGAAGGTTCTAGAACTTCTAGATCTATTTTTATTAATTTATTCATCTAAAATGCTTAAATCCTCAATAAACATGCTTGTGACAAGTATCACGTTCTTATTAGTTCTATCTAAACCCTAGGTTATAATAAATAATATTTCTAGGACTAGCTATATTAATGAAACCTTATGTTAAAATTAATATTTCTAAACTATAGGTTAAACTTATAAAATCCATAACTATTTCTATGAGTTTCCTACTAAATCCCGACTTGAACCAATAACCATTAAAACTAAAATACTACAAGCTACTACTACTATCTAGCTAAGTAATATTCTGAGACGCTACATGTCTTGCCAAGATATACAGGTCAAGGAAGAGAATGACTATGGCCAGGCCCCACCGCCAACTCCAAAAAATTGGCAACATGTGCTTTTTGGTATGCAATTCAGATTAGAGAGGATGGACGATGAGATTCACCTCTTAAGACAGCAACAGGTTCCAACATGGAACCCACAACCCACAGTGGCAGTGACACAGCTAGAGGTATCAGTGGTAGTACAGCCCCAGGCAGGGGGAGAGAGATGGGAACCCCTGTATGAGAGGTTCAGGAAACAACACCCTCTAGTTTTTTAGCGCAGCTCAGATCCACTAAAGGTTGAACAGTAGATGACCATGATAACCACCATCCTGGATTTCATGAGGGTAAGTGGTAATGAGAGAGTGGCCCGCGCCACTTACATGTTTCGGGAGGATGCCTGAATATGGTGGGAGGCGGTATCCTAGACCAGAGAAGTAAACACCATGGAATGGGAAGTGTCCAGAACTTTGTTTAACGAGAAGTAATACAACAATGCAATTAAAGCTATGAAGGCTGAAGAGTTCAGCGAATTACTTCAGGGTAACATGACAATGACTGATTACACCCTGAAGTTCGACAGACTGGCAAAGTTTGTCAGGGATCCAGGGGCTATAGCCTATGATAGCCCGGGATGTTCGTATTGCTACTGTGTTAGGATTGACCACCTATGCACAGGCTGTGGAGAGGGCACTTACAGCTGAGAGTGCAGAGAACAAGATCTGGCGTGAGAATGCGACCAGAAGGGATTCTAGGAGGCTGGGACCTCCATTTACAGGAGTTGGTAGGGGCGGAGGCCCCAACAACCAAAAGAGGAAGTATCCTGATACAGTTTCAGCGCCAGGGCCAGATAGGAGGCCATGTGGCATACCAGTTGCCACGGTGGCGATAAGACTTGGAAAGCATTCCTAGAGTGTACTAAGGGTAGGAGGCATCATATTGGGGAAGGTCAAGCGAAGGCCTACTTTGTTGCAGTAGTGTGGGGCATTTGAAGAAGGAATGTCCGAGAGCCATAAAGGAAGAGCCCAAGAAGGTGGACAACCTGACGCAAGCTCGGGTGTTCACCTTGACCCAGGCAAAGGCAGAGGCTAGTCCCTTAGTGGTTACAGGTCATCTTTCTAGCGTTGGAACCTTCTATACTATTTTGATTGATTTGGGTGCCAATGCACTCTTTTTTTGCTAGTTGGATTATAGATGGATTGTGTAGACCATGTGACTTTTATCCTGTGGGGTTTGATACTATGCTGCCTACTGGGGAGTTAGTGGTTTCCATGAGATGGAATATATCACTACCCGTTACAGTGGATGGCAGGGAATTGTCAGTTGACTTAGTACAGTTGGCGATGACTGACTTTGATATAATTCTGGGTATGGATTGGGTAGAGAAGTATAGGACAACGATAGATTGCAAGAAGAAGATGATAACCTTTAAGCCTGAGGATGAGGACCCTTTTGTACTCGTTGGCACTGTGTGTGGACCCCGTATACTTATGATATGTGTATTTAGAGCTAGAGACTTATTGAATGGGGGATGCATTGGGTTCTTAGCTGGTGTGGTAGATACCACTCAGGTCGTGCCAGTGGGACTAGGAAAAACCCGATCAGTCTATGAGTTTCTTGATGTGTTTCTAGAGGATCTGCCAGGGTTACCTCCACAGAGGAAGATAATTTTTTTTATTGAAATGGCACCAGGGACAGAGCCAGTGTCTAGGGCACCTTATAGGATGGCTCTAACTGTGTTGAAGGAACTAAAGGTTCAACTACAGGAGTTACTAAACTTGGGTTTTATCAGGCACAGCGGTCTCTTTTGATTTTTTCCCATATCTCGTATGTAGATTTAATATTTACATATTTCGATTTAATATCATCTGGCATAGTTTTCGTTATGCAATGATGAGCCAAATAATAAGATCTCATCCAGTCTGCATATTTTTTATGATCATCATAATCAGATAAAGTTGATTGCTCATCTGGAGGCACATCAATGATTGCATCATACACTTTTAGTTTACTCAGAACTATATGTATGTTTCTGTACCAATAATCAAGATGGTTGAAGTCTAAATGAAAAGTACTTAGGTTGTCGTCATAAGGATTCACTTGTTCTTTTACATTTTGAGGTCCTTGATTAGGATTAAGAGAATTAACCATTGTTGTTGGAAATAAATAAATAAAATATTATGAATACCAGATATTATTTGGAAAAGTAAACATGATGCATGAATGCAACATATAAAATCACATAAAAAATATATATACTAATCCACGATAAAATAATTTGAAAATTAATGGACGAGCCTCGGGGAGACTAACTCCAAATTAATTTTGAGACGAATCTCAATTTCATAAGTGAAAACTTAAAAACGCCTTTTTTCTCTGTTGAGTTACAAACTACTACTAGTTTGGTCAAGATGCACTAGTCGTGCTCGCAAGCCTAAATACACCTTCGGAGAGTAACCCATTATTTTCAATTAGTGACTTAACTCAAGAGTGTGCCTTAGTGTTAGTCAAACTTGAAATACATCATTAATTATATTATCATAAGAGAAGTCAACCTTGAGATAAAATAAACATATTAAGAAGTCTTTCCTTAGGGACGCCACAAACGGAGGCGACACAAGACCCTTCCAATGCCTCTCGGTGTTCAACCAATAATGGAGACCATGAGATTCATTGTCATAACTCCCTCTCCCACTCCCTATTTTGGAAAAGTGTGTGTTTCACAAAACCAATATGTTTTAATATATTTTTAAAAATAAATTTAATTATTTTTACCAAATGATACTCTAATAATTACTAATCCAATTAAGCAAAATAAAAATGAATAAATTGTGCCCTTAATTCTAATTTTAAGTTTGCTTTAATTAAAGAATATCATTTTTATTTTAACAAACCATTTTTCATTAAAATACTAAATTAAACAACTTTAATATTATTTATTTACCATCTTAAAGAATTAAGACTAAATTTAATATTATATGAATTATCATATAGAAACATATAATAAAATATAGGACATTCTTAATAGCATGTTTCTACACAAATGTAATGCATGCTAATTGCATACTATGTGGGTATATGAATGGCATGTTACAATGCATGACAATTTATTAAATACTTTAATCATATTCAAACATTTATAAAAAAGTAAATAAAAGGGGGTTGGTAACTTTTGCATATTTCTAGAAAAATTACAACACTTGCAAAATATACATGAAAATGTAACATAGACTAGCTAAGGCCTCACGAAGAACTCTTTGATCTCGAGGCTTGAGATGTAGTCTTGTTGAGCCAATGCCACCATTTTCAATATCCATTTTGAATTATACAATTTTTTAATTATATAACCTTTTAAAATAATTACACTTTGATTTTTAACACCCAAATAGTTTCTAAGGCCCAATTTGAATTTGGGTTATTTAATTCAAAAATAAAATTAAACAATTTAATTTTAATTTTTGATATTTTAATTACAATAATTTTTAATTAGGGAAGAGAATAATTAAAAGATTTTTAATTAAGGAAAATAATCAAAACTATTTTAATTATAGAAATTTCCAAATTTAAAATTAAATTTTTTTAATTAATTAAATAATTAAAACATTTTTGGTAACAACACATTAGTGTTTGCATGACACAAACCCTAGGTGTGTCATCAAGAAGGGCGGTGGTAAAGGGTCCGGCGGCATGGGCGGAGATGGGCGGAGCCGTACGGTCTTACAGATGGGGAAGGGAGGGGCACCTCGGGGTGCATGCCACAGCGGTCAGCAACAGTGGTGTCGTCGTCTCGATTTTCATGCCAAACTTCGTTGAATCCAATTACAATAATTTTATAGTTTACATTTCGAAAAAAAAAATACAAAATTCCTATGCCCAACAAATGACTTACATTTTTCATCTAGAAATTTTGAGAACAATTCCTAAACTCAAAAGCACCATTATAAACAACCCTTAAGAATCTGTCATCATCAATATAAACATCCATCCATTCAAATATATATCACATATAATATAAAAATGCACATAATCCCACACAGTAGTTAAAAATATGTAGAGATTATAGACATTCTCTCATACCGATTGTTTGAAAAACAATCAAAGTGCGAGCGAAATGGCATGGTGGGCCTAGTTTATAAACAACAAAAAAATTTCATCCTCTCATATAAATAGTTTATATGTTCAAGAATACATACAAGAAACATTAATATTCCATATCATTAATCATGCAACATATATATATATTATATGCTCATGTATACAGATATTTGAGGACAAGAATATTTAGCTCTTGTATCATATCAAGTATCCTTAAGTATTTTTGTATAAATAACGATATTCCTATCCAACGCATTGAGTGCTCAGACCACGATCTTTCGGAGTGTCCGCTACACCTCAGGATATTTGTGGGCACATAGAGAACAAGGGTTTGTAATTTAGAAATCACAAGTTTATCTCAACACATGAGTGCTTGGATTATGGCTTGAGAAAGGTTGGAATAATAAGAGAAGAAGATGAAGAATTTCTTATCTGACAATTTTCTGAAACTCTACTGAATCACCACTTGTATCTTTTTCTTATTATCACATAATATACATATATAGATTATATATTACATTATTATTCATAATAATAATAATATAGTACAATTATAATGATGATAGGAATTGATTTAGGTAATATCTAACTTACCAAATTTGAAAAAAATCTATTTTTTAATTATTAATTAGTTAACTAATTAAATAAAATGAAAACAATACTAATACTTTGTAAGTATCATATAAATGCATGGTGTCATGCGTGTATGTAATGACCCAACTACTCTAGACTTTTGGACCATTAACGAAAACTATACATACTAATCCTTAATAAAACTTACAAGTGAAAATACCATAACTTTATCAAGAAACTTGTAAGAAAAATAAGAGTTAAACTTACATAAAATCTCAAGTAGGATATGGGATCCCATTGTTTTAAAAACAAAACATAACATAATTTAAAATAAAAAGGGATTACATAATAAGTGCGGAAAAATACATGTAAAACCATAAAACAAAACTACATCCTCAAATCGAAACGCTCGGCTCTTGAATCCATTCCGCCTCAATACACATTCTCTATGCTTCCAAGAACCTTTCCCGCCACTAAGACTATTTTCCTGCACATATAAACAAAAAGGAATGAGCCTAATGCCCAGCAAGGAAAATCTAACACATAGTTCATATACAAAAATTTCATAAGAATAACATAAAACATAACATAACATTTATCACATACATACTATAATGGCCATTATGCCCATTAGACTAAACAAGTCATATGCCCATTAGATTAGTGGGGTCCTACTAGCTAAGCAGGTCATATGCCCATAATCCATTTGGGGCTTGTTAGTCATATGGGTCATATGCCCAAGCCTACATACATACATAACATAACATATTTCATAACATAAAAACATAAGATAACATATAAAAAGCATATAACATATAAATTCTATCCTATTTTCCTTACCAAAATTACTGGGATATGAGGACAGAGTTGGGACTTTGGAACACTCCTAAAAACCATTTAGGAAAGGGTGAGTCTATTGAAGAAAAGAGAAGAAAAGAATGGAAGGACTAAACCATTGAGAATATACTTACCCAAAAACTTATGTGCAAGTTCTTAGATTTCCTAACCAAAATAAAGAATAAGGTTAGAAGGCTGAGTAGAAGACTATGAGAACTTAAATAAAATAATACCAATGAACTAGAATGTGGAAATACCTTGAAGACTTGTAAGACCAATCTAAACCTTGAACTAAAATGCTATAAAACCTTACTTCCCAAGTGTTTGATGAGCTTATGATGATCAAGCTTATGATTCCCAACCCAAGTGTTTACACTCTCACACTCACCTAGCAACTTCCAGCCTCTGAGCTTAGAGTAAAAGATGAATAATGGCTGGGTACTAGGTCCTATTTATAGAGTTTAGGAATGAAAAGATCTTCATTTAACTTGAATAAAAATAATGGCTTTTTAAGTGAAAATAATTTGAATTATCGTTCAGCAGAGGCTGAAGACTCGTTCATAAAGATGCTGGACTTATCAAGAGGTTGAAGGGTTGAATGGAAAACGATTTCAAAAACTTTCAAATTATGCTGAGAGGGGCGATATATCGCCCCCTGTAGGCGATATATCGCCTGGGCCAGTATGCCCGAGGCAGTCGTGCATCGTTTCGTGTTTTTCGTATCTTCGTGCTGCGATATATCACCCCCTATAGCTGCGATATATCGACATACGCTGATTATTTAAACACGAAATTACACATTTTTAGCTTAATTTGAATTGAGTAAACAGCCTTGACTATGCCCTCAAACGTTTTCAAAGCTGCTGACTGACCTTAGAGCATTCAAATTTTACCCTTAGTAAATTTAATCCTCAAAATACTTAATCATTAATACCCCATACATAACATGTGCTATAATCCTATTGGTTCTTATTTAAACCTTATGGTATACTACATATTATCCTCAATATCAGTCATATTAATCAAACCTTAGGTTAAAATTAATATTCTTAAACTATAGGTTAAACTTAGAAAATCTACAAGTACTACTATGAGTGTCCAAATAAATCCCCGTCTGAACCAAAAATCCACAGTCATAAAGATAATACTATAATACTATTATCTAACTTAGCTAAGTAAAGTTCTTGGACTCTACAGTGTAGCACTATTCCCTTTCAGGGAATGTTGCATTTTTCCTATTTGCTTTTATTTATTTGATTAATTAAATAATACCTTTCCACAAAATATGGTATTATCTTTTTAAGGAAAATATCACAACCATAATTCAAAATTTAAATTTTAAATTCAAAATTCAAATTAATGATCATCTTTTAAAAATCAATAATTAAAACCTATTTTGACTTATTGTTAAAGTAAAAAGGGCAGATTATTGCTTAGTAATTAACCGTAATGAAATAACAAGAACTCACTCAAAAGCACCGAACTTTACGTGGCTTAGTGGTTAAAATCCACCTAGTCCACGAGTCAATATTATTAATGTTTCTCTCTCTACTTTGGCAGAGTTTCGGTAATACAGAATAATCTTCCCCTTTCCTATCCAATATTCCCAGTATTTATAGGGGAATTCCAAGGACAGGCTTTGGTCACCGTGCAAACAAAACGCGTAATTACACATATGATATATAATTAATACAGATTATTCCCATTTACATTGGGATATGATCAGATAACATAATAAACATGTTCAAGCTATCTTGGGTAATGGATTACATAAATATGATGCAGCCTGGTCATTAATGAACGTATAAAGAATCCCCGAGTCTCATGGGATACTTTAGTATGCACTATATCTTGGTCCTCTCGAGCTGAATATCTCACACGAGCTCAAGCTTGACAGCTATCTTACTCTGAGCACGTAGTGATCCAGGACGACCAATATCAGGTCTGACCACCATGAACCTCGAGCTGCTCAAGTGGTTAATGATTAGGTACTCTACTTGGTTATCTTTTCCACGTATTTACCTGCTAGTTGTACCTGATCTGAGTGAGTGAACTCGTGCTTAAATTAGGGTACAACACTCACCATTTTTATTTTCTCCTACTCAAATAAAATAATAAATTTCAAAAATTAATTTTTTAATTTTATATATATATATATTTTAAAAATTCTATATTTAAATAAATAAATATATTTTGGAAAATTAATAATTAATTCCAAATTAATCATTCAACCTCGATTATCATATAATTGTACATTTGACCCGAAGAATAAAATTCTTCTCGAATTTCCAAATTATAATTTTACCCTTGTATCAACTCTTACCTTGATATGGTGTTGTTAGAAACACCCTCAGGACTTATGGACCTATAATATCAAGCTCTAATAAATATTAGATTATTAATAAAAAATCTTTGATTAAATAATCATATTTATTAATCTCATGATTACTCCACTATAAATATGAGATTGAACTTTTGATAATTATAGACGTATATTTGCAAAGTACTTTATTAAAGAATAAAGTGTCCATTGATATAATCACTACATACAACTTTATTCCTCTATTAATGGTTCATAATTAAAAAGGAAATAAAATTATCGTTTTACCCTTTTAACCATATCTAGTTCCTAGTATACCATTGAATTTACTAGTGAAGGTTGTGTCACAACAAGTTTGCGACGTGAGCGCTCATAACCTTTTTAGTTCCAAAAGTCAACCCAATGGGGAGCCATTATTCAATCTATAAGAAGGTAAAGATTTCATATCTGTTAAACTATATCCCAGCCATATATATCATTGAGTCCCCAAAATAATTGTTCTTAGCCTGATCATTCTGACAAACTTTAACACATGACATATATAGGAGTTAATAGTAACCTCAGGATTAAGATCATTGTGTATATGATCATCGTTTGATGTGTTTGATTAAAACTACTAAAAAATGTTTAAACAAGTATTAACAAATCACATCTGGTTCAATTCTTTATATCACTATATATAAAGTCCTTCACTAAAGTCTCCTACTAGACTAGTGACTCGGATCTAGGTCACTTGCATTCATAATACTAGTGAATCGTACTAGTATAAATTAATCTAAAGATTCCATAACTTTATTTCACTGCGAACTATTTTAAGTTCATTATCTCAATCTCGATTCTCTCATACCAATATGAGATTAAGACCGCATAGATGAACTTTAGAATTTTCTGATATTTATATAGTATTATCAATTCAATTATTTATTTCATTTAAAACATTTGTCAACAACAATTGCTTTTAAGGGCATTATTGTAGCATCCTGGAATTGTACTTAGTTAGCTAGATAGTAGTAGTTGTAGTATTTTAGATTCCATCGATTTTGGTTCAAATCGGGACTTAGTTGGAGACTCATAGCAATAGTTATGAATTTTATAAGTTTAACCTATAGTTTAAGAATATTAATTATAACATAAGGTTTGATTAATATTGCTGGTCCTAGGTGTATTATTTATTATAACCTAAGGTTTAGATAGAGCCAATAAGAATATGACACTTATCATAAGCATGATTATTAGGGAATTAGAGTTTGTTATTTTATGGTTAGTTAAGAAATTTGTGGATTAGGTTGTTATTTAGATAATTAAATAGATTTTCCCATAACTTTAGGGTACTGTAACTTCCAAACTATTTTTGACCAAGTTATATTATGAATTTCGAAAAATAGTATTTCTTGAGATTTATAGATAATTGAATTATCTTTCTAACGGTATATAGATGGTCTACATCGAACTCATACAACTCCAATTATGTTGATTTTACTACAGGTTAGTTAAGAGTTACGAGATTTAGGAAGTTAGAAGCTAGGATTCTATTTTTTTTATTTTTACTTTTAATTTTTAAAACAAGCTTTGACTACTTAGACCTACCTTTGAACGATTTGACTGAGTCCTAAGCCTTTGACTGAAGAATATTCAAATATTTGCAATTAATTTCATTATTTTTATTCAAAGCCAAAAGGAAGATCTTTATTCCTAGAACTCTATAAATAGGACTTAGAACCCAACCCTTCCATTCACTCTTCAGCTGTGATCAGAGTCCAGGTTCTAGTGAGACCTTAAGAGTGATAAACACTTGGGTTGGGAAAAAGCTTTTCCATTCTTAAGCTTTATCAAACACTTGGGAAGTGAGGATTAGAGTGTTTCGGTATTGGAGTTAGACCAATCCATAAGGTCAACTGAGGTACCCTTATTCTTAAGTTCAACATCTGTTTGATTCCTTAGTTTCTTTAGTTTTCATTCAGGTTCTAACTTTTGTTATGGTTTTGTGGTTAGGTTTTTAAGTTCTTTGAACTTAAGTTGTCTTTTCGGTAAGTTTCCTCTTGGTGGTTTAGTTCTGTTCCTTTCATCTCTTTCCTTTAGAAATACTCACCATTTTTATTGTTGGTTTTAGGAGTGTTCCAAGTCCCGCATTTGTTCTCAATCATCCCGGTATTGGTAAGGAAAATTAGATAGTTTAGTATTATGATCTAGTTTATGTAATGTATGATATAGTTTATGTTTGTATGACCTAACATTTCAGGTACAATAAAGGGGTAAGTGTGTCCGGACCTAAGGTGTCCAATGATGTATGACGGACTATGTCCAGTAGGCTCGGTTGCCAAAACTTTATGACGGACCTATGTCCGGTGTATGATGGACTTTTGTCCGGGGCTTAATTGCCACCCCTGTATAAGAACTTATCTTTTTATTATATCTGACTTGTTATTTTTATTTATGCTTATGATATATAACCTATAGTTATGATTTATGACCTATGATTTATGATCTATGACCTATGACCTATGACTTATGACTTAGATTTATGATTTAGAATTATGACTTAAGATATGATATGATCTAGATGTTTGTGTTAGTATGACTTTGGTGAATATATGTTATGTTTGATTATATGACTAACCCTTGTTTGTATTTTCCTTACTAGGCTTAGAAGCTCACTCCTTATGATGTTGTTATTTCAGGAAATTAAGGATAGAAAGGCTGGTGGCGAGTGGGACCTAAGAGCTTCGTGATGTATTCGTTGGGGACCATAGAGTTGAGCAAGATCAAGTGGGCCAAATTATTTTATTTTTTTAAGTTTATTTTAAAGTTTGTTTTATTTAAATGTTGCTCATTTTCATGTCAAAGACAAGTATTTTATTTTTATAAAACCATGGATCCTTGTATTTTTTTTTTTAAGTTTTTATTAAATAAAAGAGTAATATTTACGATAATGACCCAACGTTGTGTTCTAGGTAATCTATGAGAAATTAGGGTGTTACAATTATTCCCAACAAGATTGTCCTACTCTTTTGTTGAATCTGATTGATGTTCAAGGTGTGGCATATGATATTCGTGTCAATGCCTGTCATGTCAGAGTGAGACCAAGCAAAAAAATCTTAGTTTTTCCAGAGAAAGCCCACCAGCATTTCTCTGACCTCCGCCTTGAGGTTTTCCCAACCTTGGTTTTCCTGTCGTGCATGGACGCGTCAAGATTTTCCTACTCAGCCTCCTACATGGGCTAACAACCCTCTCTTCTTGAACTCGAGGGTCCAACTCAATAAACTCCTCTGCTTGAACAACATGTACGTCTGCCTCCTCGGGTAGAGGGTCGTCGTCTTGATCCCAAATACTGGTTGCTTGAGGGATAGATTGTAGTAGGTCCTGGCCTCCTTATGGTCTCCTTGAACTGTGCTGATTCCCACCTCCGTGGGGAGCTTCATGCAAAGGTGGCAAATTGAAGTGATCGCTCCAAATTCTGCCAACACCAGATGTCCCGAGATTGCGTTGTACATCGAGGAGTAGTGCAATACAATGAAGGTGCAGTACTTGAAGGCCTGAAGAGGCACTTCTCTGAGTGTAAAGAGCATCTTGCTTTTCCCCATCGGAATGAGGCATTCCCTTGAGAACCCGTATAGAGTCGAGGTGCACAGGGACAAGTCACTTGTGGTCAGCCTAATCTTCTCGTAGGCTGACTTAAACAGGATGTGTACCGAATTCTCATTTTCCACTAAGATCCAAGCCACTATCATATTGGAAATCTGGCTTTCGACCACCAAAGGATCATGGTGGGGGAAATTGACCTGGTCAACTTTGATAATTCTAATTGATAATTAAATCAATTAATTGAGTCTATCTAGATGATTTTATCTTAGGTACAGTGGGAAACATGGACCTATGAAATCAAGCTCCAATAAGTTATAAGTTATCATAAATTTACTAACTTATTAAATCCTCGTGACTCCAATAAAGACTCATAATTGCACTCTTAAATTCATAAAACGCTCTATGAGCAATATAGATACGTTATTAATTATCCATTGTTACAACCATAATTGTTACCCAATCCTCTATAGACGGTCTACAATGAGATGGGACTAAAATACCATTTTACCCCTCATTGTATTTTATCCATAAAACACTTAGTTCATTATAAATGATATTTGTGTAAACTAATATTAATTACTGAAATGAGATCTCTATCATTTATCACCTTGAACCAAACTAAAAGGAAACCATCATTTCACTTCTTCATCAGAAGCTATAGATATTCATATCTATTATTTACTCTCCCACTCAATTATAATACTGAGTTCCCAAGATGTAAGTATGGGCTAGTCCGCAGGGTAAGCTGGTAACGAACAAGCCAAAGAACTCAAATAATACAATCATTTAGAATACTAACCACTCAGAATTGAGATTGAATTTACCTATGATCAACTATATGATATGACTAGAATAGATAATAACGGTATGTTTACTTATCCTATCTTCAGTCAATATCGGTCCAGTCCGATGTAACAAATACATCTGATCGTATCTACTTTGCTAATGTTCTGGAAAGAACATAACACTACAATGTGTAAGTAGATCATATCGTAGATTGACAAGTCAGTGTAAATCATGTGCACTGACTAATCTTAGGAATAACTTATTTTGAACATTTAATTATTTTTATATTCCACTGTGATTATGATTAATTATATGCTCGAAGTATATATTAGACAAATAATCATGAAAATAAAACATGTGAGCAAAGTGATTGACCAAGTCAAAAATGGATTTCTATTCTTTTTTTTATAATAAAATGAGATTGCAAAGAAATTGGGTTTTAATTAGGGCATAAAACCATAACATTGGGTTCACATGGGTTGCAACACCCAAGAATAGAGTCGCGCCACGACCATGCGAACCCAGAATTTCCACTGTTTTTGTCAACCAGTTTCATCCAAAATCAAACCCAATAGAATCCCAAACTCAGAATTAAATCCCCCAAACATTATTAGCATATAAACACCATCAAAACCTAAGTTTATCTTACTAGGAAACCTCTACCAAATCACTAATTCAAATCAAAACTTAAGACACCCAAGGAAACCACAAATCAGAATATCAAAGCTTAAATTACCTCTGATTAAGTCGTTTCCCAACTAAATCCTTCAGCTATCAAGCTTCTAATCTTCCCTATAATCGTTATGACTTTAACCTTTCTTGAATCTAAGTCCTAAAACTCGAGTTTCCTTCGAAAACACTCAGGAACGCCAAATGAGAGAACGAGAGAGAGAGAAGGAGACCGAACGTTCTTTTATTTCTGACAGGTTACTTTGAGCTTAAATAACCTCAAGCAAATTCAAATGCTCGGGGGACCCCAAAACGTCCCTGGGGGCCAAATAGTCAATATCCCCAAAATTCCCCCCTTATCTCACTAACTCCTAATATGTCATCAAAAATTTATTCTCATTACCCAATAACCTGGTAATGTACTAAATACTCAATATACCCCTTGACTCACACAGAGTCAAGCATGGGTCCCATTGTGAGTTTCCCACTAGCCTGCTCCTTAGGATTGTCTCATGTCTAGTAACCAAATATATCTATATCATGACGTGGTCCCACAGATATAGCACATATATGCCAAATATACCCATAAGGGCCCAAATTATGAAAATTTCCCTTTTAATCTGAAATGGGCCAACATGCATATTTAATACACCAAAACATGCATATCAAGTCATATTATAATATAACTCACATAATCATATAATGATACTTTTATATATATCATATAATCACATAATTTCTATAATTTTCTATCCTGGCCACATAATCAAGGCCCTAAGCCTTATTAGGTAATTTGGGACGTTATAACTATCGCCTCCTTACAGGAATTTCATCCTCGAAATTTTACCTGAACAGCTCGGGATATAGATCCCACATATCTGATTCTAGCTCACAGGTCACTCCCTGAAACTTACTATTTCTGTATAATACCTTAACCAAAGGTATAGCTTTGCTCCTCATAACCTTGTAATTACTATCTCATATCTGGACTGGCTGTTCCTCATAGGATAACTCAACCTCCAATTTCTGATCCTCATAATTCAACACATGAGTCTCATCTAATACATGTTTCCTCAACATGGAAGTATGAAATACATTATACACGGTCAACAGTGCCGAAGATAAGGTAAATCTATAGGCCACTTGACCGATCCTCTCCAGGTTCTCAAATGGTCCTACAAATCTAGGGCTCAACTTGTCCTTTTTCTCAAATCCCCCCACCCCTTTTCATGGTGACACTCTATGGAAAAACATAGTCTTCCACTTGGAAATCAACTTTCTTGTATTTCAAAAAAACATAACTTTTTTGTCTATTCTGAGAAGCGAGCATCCGAGCTCCAATACCTTCCATAGCCTTAGTTGTCCTCTGAATGACCTCAGGACCCAAATATTTCCTCTCACCCATCCCACCCAAGTGAATGGGCGATCTACGCTTTCTACCATACAACATCTCATAAGGTGCCACTCCCATAATCAACTAGTAGCTATCATTATAGGAAGGTTCTATTAGAGGCAAATATTCATTCCAGGACCCTTCCAAGTCCAATACACATGCTCTTAGTATTTTGTCTTATATCTAGATAATCCTCTCTGATTTACCATTAGCCTGAGGATAAAAAGCTATACTGAACTTCAGCTATATACTCATCTCCTTCTTTAACCTTCCCCGAAACTTGGAAGTAATAATAGGGTCCCTATCCAATAGGATAGACCTCAAATTCCATGAAGGCGTACTATCTCTCTCACATAGAGATCTGCATACTGGTCAACTGTATTATTCATCCTCACTGATAAAAAATGGGCTCATTTCAGATACCAGTCCATAATAACCCAAACTGAATTATACTGGCCAACTATCCTGAGCAACCCCATCACGAAATCCATTGTGATGTCCTCCCATTTCCACTTTGTGATACACAAAGTGTAATGCCCTGGATAGCCAAGATCATTACACTGAGTGTTTATAAAGAAGCAAGACTTGCTAATCAAGTCATGTAGTTCAAAACGTGTTACTGAAACTATAGTTGAACTAGGGTTAAAAGATTTTGGTCTCAAAAGCTGCATTTCTTATCAATAATCATTTTCTATTTACATGGGATCCCAAAATTAATAAGTTAAAGACGATTTACAAAAGATTCAAGATCTAGATACACTGATTAGCCATACTAAGGCAAAACAGACAGTTAAGCACATCCCATCCTGTTCCACTCCTCGGCCGTGGCGGCCGAACAGCTGACCATGTACATTCAACCCCGCAGCCCTCCATCTCAGGATTGATCCAACTTGCCTTTTCCTTTGCCTTTACCTGCACCACACAGCACTCATGACCCAAGGCCCAGCAAGAAAACAAAATAACAAAGCACAATCAATCAACAGACAATCAGATATCTCATACTGCATAAGCATGTACTCAATCAGTTTAAGCATTCATGATAATCAAGTATTCATCATACCAAATATATCATTTCATATCAATAATAAATCCACATATGATAACTAGGGTTAACACCCTTAGGCCGCACCCTCTATTTATCCCACTAATTCCGGCCCGCTTAAACCGAGCTCAGTGAATATTAAGTTGTCCTCGGCTATCAGTGGCCGAGCCGCGCCCTGTGCGCAAATATAATTTACGGCACCCTTAGGCCGTATATCACATGTCCCATGGCATAATACCATCTATGACATCATACAGTTAACGGGAGCACTTAGTCCAATCACAAACACATAACCGGGTGCAGTTTTCTTACCTTTGAATTTGCTGGCTTTGTTCGATTTGATCCTCAAGCACGATCCCTCTTGAGCCCTAGTGCACACCTAGCCACAACCATAGATCAAAATCATCACCAAACCTCAAGTCCAAAACCTAGACTCGGGACCAATCCCGAGCCCTCGGGAAGCTCTAATTCCACCAAACGGGGTGGTGGAATCAAACCCCAAACCCTTGGGCCAAAACCCTTGAAAATAACCCAAAAACCCTTTTCTGGAAACAGGGTAGCGCTACAGTGCTCTTTTGAGGGCGCTACAGCGCTACAAACAGAACCAAAAACACCTCAAAACACTTGGCCTAGCGCTACAGCGCCCCGAATAGCACCACTGCATTTTTTCCCTCCTTCGATTTTCCCGAGACAAACCTTACCAAAACTTTTCCAAACTTCAATCAAACCTAAAAACAAGATTATCAACATCCTCCACTCATCCCAAGCATCCCAAATACACAAAACCCAATCACATGCATCCCTAAACATAGAATTCCCCTTGGCTGGGCCCAAAACTCAGAAACTCAATGAAACCATAGAAATCACAAAGCTTAAGCTTGAGTTCCTTACCTCTGATGGATGAGCTTAGCCTAGGTTGTGTCCCACTCTTGCTTATCCTTCTCCTCCTCAAATCTTCAGCCCCAACTCCCTAGAATTCCCCATCATAACCCAGCTCAAAATCCATAACAATACCAAGAGCTAAAAACTGAAAACTACCTTAAACCTTACCTCAAAAGAATGGATTGCTTTAGCTAAATCCTTGCCAATTCTTTAAGCCAGACCAAGGACTCTAGCCTCAAGCTTTTACTCTAGCTTTCCCTAAATTTCTGCTCCAAAAGACCTCAATAATTGATGGAGAAGAGCCTAAACCGATGGAGAGAAAAACAGACTTCTAATTCCCTTTCTTTTCTTCTTTTCCTTTCTTTTCTTTCCTTCCGAATTCCAGCCCCTTCTACATATTCAACTAAGTATAAAACCTTAGTAATACCTATCCTTTATAATCCAAATGACCACAATACCCTCCCATGATTTCCTAAGCCTTTTAATCCACCTGGAGCATTTTGGTCATTTCACCCAATTCCTGCTAATTCCTCGCGTATCTCTATTATTTACCACTTACTTCCCGACTCCTAACTAATCTTCAATTATATTCCTCAATGTCAAGATTGACCCCAATATACTCTCCAAATTCTCATAAATACCCCCAGGCTCGCCCCGAGCCGGGTATTAATCCCTGCAGTGACTTTTTTGCTAAACCGCTCTCTAGGATCGTCTCGAGTCACAGATTACAAATATATCCACATAATAATGTGGTCTCGACAATTTATCACAAATATCTATAGTTATGCCCTCAACGGGCCAGAATTACAATTATGCCCTTCTAACCTAATCAGGGCCCACATGTATACTAATACACATAGTCATGCATCATAAATATTCAAATAGTCATATAACATGCGATTAATCATTAAATCACATATAATCCAATTATGCCCTCCCGGCGCACTAATCAAGGCCCTTAAGCCTTATTATTAAGTTTGGGTCGGTACAACTATCCCCTCCTAATGAGAATTTCTTCCTCAAAATTTACCTGAATAACTCGAGATACTGATCCCGCATCGCTGTCTCAAGCTCCCAGTTCGCTTCCTCGACCCTACTATTCCTCCATTTTACTCTAACAAGAGGAATTGTCTTATTCTGTAGTACCTTATCTTTTCGATCTAGGATTTGAACCGGTTGTTCTTCATAAGCTAGATCTGACTGCAATTCCATGTCTTCATACCTTAACACATGAGTCGCATCAGAGACGTACTACTGGAGCATAGAAACATGGAATACGTCATGGACTCTTGACAACGATGGTGGCAAGGCTAACCTGTAAGCCACCCTACCAATCCTTTCCAGGATCTCAAAAGGTCTGATGAACCTAGGGCTTAGCTTGCCCTTCTTACCAAACCTCCTTACCACTCGCAATGGTGAAACTCGAAGAAACACGTGGTCCCCAACCTGGAACTCCACGTCCCTACACTTGGGATCAGCGTAGATTTTCTGTCTGCTCTACGAGGTGAGCATCCTAGCTCGGATTTTCTCTATAGCTTCACTTGTCCTCTAAACCATATCTGGCCCCAAATACTTTCTCTCACCCATCTCATCCCAATGAATGGGTGTCCTGCCACTACACCAAAAGCTACTTTCCACAACACATAATTATAATTCTTTCGAAAATGTATTATTATATATCCTATGTAAATAGTGGTAAAGTAATAGAAAGAAAATATAAAAAAAAACCAGCCTACCCCCCAGCCTTTCCCTCGATACCTTTTTTTCCATTCTCCTTCTTGGCTCTTTCTCTTCCCTTCGCCCTAGCCGCCACTCCCATAACCATCATCATCCTCAGCTCCGACCACCTAACCACCATCCTGACAACCCTTTTTCTTTGAGCGAAGCTCCAAATCTCAGGCACCCGTGAACCCAACCCCACAATCAAGTGACCCCAGGTTCGAGCCCACCTTTGCGTGCCTTCGACCCAGTCCGACTTCCATTCGCGGGCCACCACCAGGCACGATTCTGCACCCGTTCCGCTGTGAGCCCCGAGTGTGCACCAAGCGAGGGCCTAGATTCCACAAGCCCAGGCATGAAAAGTGAGAGAGCCACAAGAATGGAAAAATTAGAGGGATTTCAAGGACTTCCAATTCCATCTCTACCAGGGATTCCAAATGGACAACATAAACGCAACAATTTATGGGGTTTCATTTTCTTCCCTAATTTCCTTTTCAATCAAACTTGACAGAGGAAATTAATGGGTTTCAATCGATAAAGATCATTTGTTTGATTTTGGCTTCCTTGAGTCTCGAAATGGTACTTTACTCTCACAATTAACTTCATTCTAAATTTTTATAATTTAGCAAAATGTGTTATTGAAATTTGTTGACTTTAGCATCTCATGTGGTAACAGTTCAAGCTTCTATATCTTCATACATTATAATTAGCTATATTATTATTATTATTCATGTTGATGGACGTTGAGACCCAAAGGAGAGACTTTCGAGGAGATGAGGCTTTGCAATTTTGGCACCACAAGCTGCAGCTAATTATTTTTGCTGAATGGTGCCGATGAGGCTTTGATTAATGCTTTTTTGTTGTTACTGAGAGCCAAAGGAGAGACTTTCAAGGAAGTAAGGTTCCTTTATTCATATCAATGTGAATTTATTTACACTAGATAACTTAGTTTGTCCAGCCATGATTTTAGACTGTTGAAAGTCTTATTACCATGTTGTTTGGATAGAAAGAACTGTTATCAATGCAATTGATTATTTTCTAAGAAATTTTGATAGACTGGAGGTTCTCTACTAAAGAATTTTTGGGGGTATGTTTCAAGGAAATAAGTAAAGAAATGACTTATGGATTTTAGTGGTTAAATAGATTGTGGGGATTGCGAGGGTGATGATCAAGCATAGTTTAGAAGTAGAGGGCTTACTTGATGCAGTGGACATTGTTGGAACAGGTGGTGATGGAGCAAACACAGTTAACATTTTGACTTGAACTTCAATACTTGCTGCAGCTTGTGGTGCCAAAATTGCAAAGGTGGCATCAATTTTATTCATTACTTGACATGAATGTGATCCCATATTGTAAATTGTTAGAGCTAAACATGATTTTTTTTCCCTTTAAGCAAGGAAATCGTTCAAGTTCTTCGGCATGTGGAAGTGCCGATGTATTAGAAGAGTTGGGGATAGTTATCGACCTGGAACTTGAGGTTAGTGCTGTTAATTTCTGTTTTAGATTAATAAGTTGGTACATTAATAAGATGCTAAACCAATTTCAAATTTGTCAATGTCTTTGTCAACAACAGCTTCTCATCTTGTAAGAGTGTAAGTGAACTAATTATCATATGGTCAATTTATCTCCTGATAACAAGGAGTTTCAAGCTATGTGAAAGAAGAAGGCATTGAATTTATGATGGCTCCAACATATCATCCAGCAATGAAGGTTGTCCGCTCAGTCAGGAAAAAGCTTAAAGTAAAAAGTGTATTTAATATATTGGGCCCTATGTTAAACCCAGCAAGATTACCATATGCTATTGTGGGTGTCTATGCAGAAGATTTGGTAAGTTTTTTTCTCAGATTTTTATAATTTTAAACTTTACTTCTACCTGTTTTGTTGAATTATGGTCTACATATGATGTTCATGGTGACTAGCAAATATGACTAGCATATCTAAGGCTTTTACATAAATGATGATGGAACCGTTTGTAAAACAAAAAAGATAAAGTCCACATAGGAACAAACAATAAATATCTGAATGCCTTTTTCATTTGTGACTTGTGATACTCTCTATCATCTAGCTCAGTCTTCTGTAATTTTAGTGTAAATCATAAGGACCCATCTAGCTGCGTGGAACAAGTTTAACTAATGAAAACAAGGTGTTTATTTTATTTTATAATGTCTATCCTTTAATGCAAATAGATTGAATGGCTTATAAATTCTATATCACTATGCTTTGCATGTAATTCACATTAAAATACTCTTTGACAGACATAATCTTTTAATATCTTGTTTCATGTTTCTGTGGTTCATTGAATAGGTTTTGAATATGGATAAAGCATTGCAGCAATTTGGCATGAAACGGGCATTAGTTGTTCACTCAGAGGGCTTGGATGAGATGAGCCCCCTTGGTAATGCGTGTAGTAGTTGGAAAGTTTTGACTTCCATAAGCTAATTTTTTTATATACAAGTTTCAGCGTACATAATCTTCAAAACTACTCATAAGTTATTTGACACAGGACCTGGGCTAATCCTTGATGTTACACCAGAAAAGATTGAGAAATTCTCATTTGATCCATGTGAGAAACTTGTCGCTAGTTTTTAATTTTGTTTTCTTTTCCGTTCAAGGAAATATGCCATTTAGGCTACCAAGATGGAATTTCAGATGTTATATTGCCACTTCAATCTGCTAACAAATCATTGATTATGCAGTGGACTTTGGGATTCCTCGGTGTACCCTGGATGACTTGCAAGGTGGAGGCCCAGAGTATAATGCCGAGGCACTAAAGGGCGTATTGTCAGGGGAGAAAAGTTCAATTGCAGATGCATTTGTAAGTATCTCCTTAATTCTTATGACAAAGCACTAGTGCCTTAAGTTTTTTTGAGAACATAATTCATGCCAAAAACATTGGATCCGATCTTAAATGCAGCAGCAACGCTCTTGGTTGGGACGGGGAGGCTAGCTTGAGTTGTTGTATTTTTTCTTGGTTGATATTTTGTATTGCATATGGTGTTGTTTCTTTTGGTTGCAATGTTGTGATTAAGGTAAACGAGAGACTAAAATTGCTAGTGGCCAAAACACTTCAGTAAAAATAAACAGTTTTGAGGAACAAGTAATAGTAGATCTTTCATTTATCATACCAATTTTGATGCAGCTTGAATGTGTATTTAGGCTTTTATTTAATAAGTATTTTAAGTCGACTTTATGAGTACTAGGAATTTCTTTCTTTTATCATTCTCAGTTTCTTAGATCTAATGCACATTAGATGTTTGAGAAAATGCCTCAAACAACTAGACAATGTTTGATCTTGGCATGAAAGTAAATTATTTCTCTCTCTGGTCAGCTATAATTAATGTTATTTTTAAGAAAGAAAGGTAATCCTAGTGATGACTAAGTGATTATAATGCATTTATATAGTAAATACAAGAGGTGCACAAGACACATGTCAAAATATAAATCAATGCTATATAACAAATGGCACATAAGAATAAATATGCAGCAAACCTTATGGAATTTATGTGATCTGTTGTAATGTTAGATTAGTTATTTCCATATTTAGTAAGCTCACTTAGTTTGTTTACTAGAAAAGTTGTACATAAAAGCTTCGACTCTCATTGATAACGAATGGTAATAATGTTGTATGACTAATGTTGTTTTTCTTTCTTTCTTTCCTTTCTATTGAAAATTGTACAATATATATTCTTTCATTTTTATTGAAAATTGTGCATGAATATACTATTTTTCTATGTTTGCATATTGTAGGACCTTGATCAAGACTCCAAATGCAGCTCGCGGATAGAGCTATGGATGGGGTTGCAGAGCTCAGGCTTGCGGAGAGTCGTGGATGGCTCGGTCTCACTGAGAGGTCATGGGTCCAAACTTGAAAAACTTGAAAAGCAGGAAAACCTAGCTGAACCCATTATTTTCATGCTGTTGGTATGTTCTATAAATTTCTGGCTGTCTTTGTTAGTGTGATGTGTAAATAAACACAAGTGTGAAAAGTACAAAGTACATTTGATTAAATATTTGCACTCTAGTCATGTTGACTGTGATATACGAAATGGGGAGTCTTATGCAGGATTAAATCAATACTTAGAGTTCTCAAGTGTAACTTTAATTAAATTTATTTGGAAAAAGAAAGATGAATTTTTTAGCTGTTGTTTTCAATTTTGATCCACTTAGAGAAAACCTAAATATTGAATTCTTATAAGTGTTTGTTGGAGTTTGCATGTCCTGTTATTACTTTGTATACGATTTTCTCTTTTTATTAAAGTTACTCTCTTGCATCTCTTGTTTATAATCAACTTTTTTTTATATCTCTTCCCTTAGAACACTAGGCAATATATATAATAATCACCTAGTATGCATAGTACATTTCTTATAATCCTATTGGACATATATTCAGCCAATAAATCTCTGTTGTATGTACTTACTTATGTCAATATGATCTTCTGCTTTAGTGGCAGCTATGATTATGGCAGTGAAAACATTTGATAACTACAGAATTTAAATTGGATTGATTCTCAGATTGAAGATTGCATTCCCAAGTTTTAACCTGTTCCTGAATTTTGGTTTTAGTCTCTCTAGCTCTTAATTTCCATCACTCAGAACTATAGTACTAAATTTATAATTCAGATTATTTAGGAACCAGTTGAAATGATAGTAGAATTCTTCTATGGTGTATAATTTCATTAAACTTCTGTTCATGAAGAAGTTTATCGAAATTATACACCATAGAAGTTTAGCAAGCCATGAGAGTAGAATGAGCAAAAAAAAATTAAAAATGCAGTTTTATATTAAACAAAGAAAGCTGATAATGATAGTTATGTAATGCTCACCTTGATAAAGCAGGGCTGAGTTCTAATACTTTCATCTTAATATAGTTGATAATTATCTATTTAAGGTTAAATAGTATTTGCTATGACATTCTTTCTTCTACCAATAAGTTTGAATAATACAATTTGGCTTGCTAAATGAGTACTAGAAGGCTAGAAGTCAGCATCTTTATGTGTAGAGTTTTCAACCAATTTCATATGCTAGAGAACTATTTATAATCAGTGTCTATGAAGGTTTATGCAAGATAGTGTTAAGTACCGGGAAAGCTTTGAGTACACGATTTCAATCATTATGTCTAAATACAATAGATTACACTATTGTGGAATCTTTGAGATTTAATTTAAACAATTTAATTTTTTTATTTTGTCGTTCTGTAATGCTTTATATGCATTTTTGCATTGTTCTATTGCAGAATCTTTGAGATTTTGTCTAAACTTGTTGCGATGTGCATTATAAGTGTATCCCATAGTTTACTTGTTACTTAATCAACTTTAAGCTCATTTTGTGTTCTCTGTATGTTCGTCACAGTCAATGCGTTGTCTTTATATAGATGAAATGTTACTATCTATGCCTCCTAACTTATTCTTTTCAAGTTGAATTTTTTAGTGTGTGTGATGTTATCTTTACTTAGATGTGGCTGTATATTTTTAGTTAAACTAGGTGAAATTGCATTTAGAGTTTGACTCACTCATTTTCATTATACCTGATGTGGATGCTCAATATTCCACGCTTATAAAAGACCCAAAGAACGCACTTAGGCCCCCATACACCCACACTCTTGTTAGGTCCTCGGGTCGTCACCTTTTCGCGGGGCCATCAGGTGCGCCCATACGTGAGGCCCTCATGTGCGCGCGCCCCCAGCGAGGCCATCATGCGCATGCCCCCTGCGCGGCCATCATGCGAGTGTGCCCCCGCGAGGCCCTTGGGCCATCATCTTCTTGGGAAGTCGTCGCACCATCACGTAACGAGTCTGGATCCGTGCCGCAAGGAGACAAGTATAGCAAGGCCTCTCCCCACTAGGAGCCTTGCAAGGCACGACAAGTGCATGGGTTATTACCGCCTCACATCTATGCCTTGCAAATGAGGGCTACATGGCATTGATCTCATGAGGTACGGAGTCCACTGACGAACTGAAAGGAGTTAGAGTACGGACATGGTACCCACGTCAGATAAGTAGTGGTGGTACGAACGAAGTACCTTCCGTTGTCCTCACCAGCTACTCCTCTGACACCCATACCAGGCAGGTAGTGGAGGCATGACCAAGTACAGAAGGTGAGGTGCTCCCATGATCTCTGACCTTGTACCAGAGCTGACACCACTACCCCTGGAACCACTCTCCTGTTAGTGTACTCGTGTACCATCTGGTCCCCTGGACCACCATGTACCCAGGGCCATTAGAGCCTACTATAAAATTAACTCTAACTCCACCTGAAAGGGGGTTGGAAAATTTACAGTAGCAAGAGCACCATATTGAATACAAACAGATTTCACCATTGTTCTTTTGCAATTGTTTTTAGAGTGTACACTAAAATTTCTAAGGCTTTACTATTGATAAACTTTGTCTTGCAATTCTTTCCAACTTAACTTAGTTGACGAGTTCTCACCGTCAACACCTGATATAAATTTTATTGCTTTGAGTTTTTTTTTTCTTTTAACAATACTTACTTTAAATATGGTTACTTGAGTTTTTGTATGTTTTATTTCTTACTATTTTGGGCTTCTGTTTTATCATATACAAAAAACCTCAGTATATCATTGGTCAATTGAAGGTTTGTCACTTTAATATTATTATTAAACTTTTCTTCTAGCCTGCTTAATTTTACAATACAATTACTTTTGTTTTAAAAATTTGGCTCGTATGTGCACTATATCTTCCTTGTAGGTGAGACGGAACCTGTGACGATGTTCGAAAGAACTGCTAATCTGGCAAACAATCAGATAATAAACTATCGATGTGACCCTTCTGTATAGATTTTTCATAGGGAAATCCTCATCAAGCCAATATATTTGATGATCTTGGTATTTATATGTTACATTTTTAATGATGTAATTCATGTAGTTGGAATAGAAAGGAATGCTTCTCCTGTAACTAGTTAGTGCCAAAGAGCCTTGTCCAAATGGTCCTTTTGAATTTTCGTGTAACATGCTTTAATACCTTATTGATTGCTTGGCAGACTCTAAGCTTTAATTGTCCTATTTCTCGTACTTGATTTATTTCTCTGCTCTGTTTGCAGAGGCAAAATCTGGTCAAAGGGAATACGCAACTCTTTTCAGTGGAACAACAGAGAAGTCAAGCTCTGGAAGCTCATGCTGCTGCTTTTGCACAATTTAAAGTGCGTAAATTAACTTCTCCCTCTCTTTATCTCTCTTAATTCTCTTGTTTTTGATCGCACATGGTATGCATATCATATATGCATATTTGTTGATTGATTGTCAAATTTATACAGGTTCCAGGGAATGAGAATCTTTCTACTCTCATTTCCTTTGCAACAAAGACTTTTAATGTTGGCCAAATTACATCAAAGCTGCATGTTATAGATCTTGGTGCCCAACCAGGTTAGCTTAGTATTATTTAATTCACCCCCTTTATTAAAAAAGACAAAAATGTTTGATAGGTCTAGAATCTTAATCAGAAAATTTTTCCTTTCTTTCTGTCTTGATTAATAATTTTTACATCCTTTTTTTGGGAGAGTGCTCTTATGCATGGAGTGATTTGAAAACAACTTCTTGTTTGATGTTGCCTTTTGTGGTTTGGTTTAAGCTATTATGGTATGCATGTGGAGGACTGATTATAGAGGCTTGGGCATGTCTAGTTTCATCCTCTACTTATAAAATCCAGTCTTTCTTACTTTATTTGTGCCCTCCTAGATAGATGTTAAAACTAGTGACATGTGACTATTTTACTGCTTGGCTGTTCATGCATTTTTCTGTTTAAATATGTTTTAGTGTACATTGGCTTTAAGGTCTGTTAACTATTTTTTGCACTTTGGAACTGGCACAAATGGGAATCTTCAATTTGTTGTGTTTTGATTATTTAAAAATTTGCCAAGAGTTTCTTTTCTTGATAGGCTTGTTTGATTTTTCTATAAATTTTTTGGTTTACCTTGTTCTTTTTGTTGATATTATTTTTCTTTATGCTCTAGGCGGTGTGTTTTGCTTTAATGGGCATTGGCAACTCATTTCATGCTCAAGAAACTGCTGTGAGTGGGCAATTGGAGAGTCGAGTGTGGTAAATACTGTTCTTTTCCTGTGTACTGTGTTATGTTTCGGGTCATCTGGGACATGTTACTTTTTTATTCTTTTGAGATCTGCACGTAAAAGCCTCAACTTATCTGTTTGCATACATGTGTTGAAAACATCAGGTTCTGGCCTTCGAATACTGTGTGACTTCAGACCATCAACTACAGAGGTTAACATAACAATAAAGCTTTTAATTGTGTTCCTTCTCTCGATAGTGGAGTTTTGTTGTCTCAGTTCATGTTTTGGTGGCATGATAGACATGGAATCTATCGAGGACGTGGAAAATATTTCTAATGTGTCTGGGATTACTACCCATTCTTTGCAACTGTACAATCATTGCTGACCACTGGACCCTCTCCCTGCAACTATACAGTCATTGCAACTGTTGTTTTTTAATTTAGCAAATACTACGAGCTTAGGCATAAATGCACTGTCAGGGGAGAATATTTTGTACTGAAAGTAGTAACTTTTCAATATGTTGAATATTTAAGACTACTTGAATACTTAAAGAACATTTTGTTGTTGATGACAGTGTTGAATGTTTTAAACTAATTTGTGGATTGTTAATACAATGTTGAATGTTTTTACTTTTTGTTGTTTGAAAATCAAGTTCATTTGATGATGCTAGTATATATTAGAAAGATAATTTTAATTATATAAAAAAAATTAAAATATAATAGAATAAATTAGTGTTATATAAATGAATATATAATGAGAATTTAAACTTATCTAAACATTAAAATAATATGAAAATTGTGTTATAATATCTATTACAATAACACTTTTTATGTAAGGAATTTTGTTATGCAAACTTCATTATATAACACAAATAATGTGTTATACTAAAGTGTAGCATAACACAAATTTATAAGTTTTGAAATGTGTTATATAATCGACTATAAATAATATAATTAAACGCTTATATATTTATTAAAATAACTCAGAAAGTGTGTTATCGTTGACAGTATAATAACACATCTGTATAACAATGATAAAGTGTTATGTAAAGTACCCTGACCTACAATAACATAGTCGGTCTTAACACATCAAAAAGTGTTATGTTATGTTTTGATAACACATTTTGGGTGTTATTAAAAGCATTTTTTTCTTGTAGTGTGCACTTTCTCCCATATAACATCTCGTAGGGAGCCACTCCAATCATTGATTGTTAACTATTGTTATATGAATATTCAATCAACGGAAGATACTTACTCCATGACCCTTCAAAGTCGATCACGCATGCTCTGAGCATATCTTCCAACACCTGAATCGTCCTCTCATACTGTCCATCAGTCTGAGGATGAAAGGCTGTACTGAACTTCAACTGAGTCCCCATAGCCTTCTACAAACTACCCCAAAACTTAGACGTAAAGATAGGATCCCGGTCTGACACTATAGACTTAGGAACCCCATGGAGACGTATGATCTCCCTCACATACAACTCCGCATACTGATCCGCAGTATATGTTGACTTCACTGGAAGAAAATGGGCTGACTTGGTGTACCTGTCCACTATCACCCACAACGAGTCATGAAGCCCAACCATCCTAGGTAAACCTCCCACAAAATCCATCGTGATATCCTCCCATTTCCACTCAAGAATGCCCAAAGACTGAAGCAACCCTGTTGGTCGCTGATGCTCAGCTTTCACTTGCCGACAAGTTAAGCATCTGGCTACGTACTCATCCCAGGCCACAAATATAACATCCGTAGATCTTGGTACATCTTTGTGGTACCTGGATGAAGTGAGTATAGCATCGTATGAGACTCATCCAGTATCTCTCGTCTGATCCCCTCATCAGCTACTCTCGCTAAGACATTCTCTCTAACCTCCTGTAACTGAGCATCTACCAACTGCCCCTCTTTAATCCGCTCTAGTAGGGTCGACTGCAGAGTAATATTAGCCAACTGGCCCACTACCAACTCCATTCCCACTCTGACCATCTCATAAGCTAGCTCTCTTGAGATCTGGGTGGAACTGTACAACTGACCTGGGCCACTCCGGCTCAACGCATCGCCACTACATTGGCTTTCCCCGGATGGTAAAGAATATCACAATCATAATCTTTCACCAAGTCTAGCCAATGCCTCTGTCTCATGTTCAGGTCCTTCTGTGGTCAGTGTATACCTCACACTTCTCCCCATACAGATAATGTCACCAAATCTTCAGTGCGAATACCAACGCTGCTAGCTCCAAATCATGGGTAGGATACCACTGCTCACACTTCTTCAGCTGTCGTGATGCATAAGCTATGACCTTCTCATTCTGCATCAACACACAACCTAAACCCAACCTTGATGCATCGCAATAGACCACAAACTTTCCTTCCCCCGAAGGAAGACACAACACAGGCAGAGAAATAAGTCGTCGCTTCAGCTCTTGGAAACTATCCTCACACTTGTTTGACCAAATAAACTTCAAATTCTTCCGCGTCAATTTTGTCATCGGTGCCACTATCTTCGAGAAACCTTTCACAAACTGTCTATAATAACCCGCTAGACCAAGAAAACTCTGCACCTCTGAGGCATTCCTTGGCCTCGGCCAATCCCTAACTGCCTCTACCTTAGATGGATCCACCTTAATCCCATCTGCACCCACAATATGTCCAAGGAACGTCACTTCTGGTAGACAAAACTCACATTTCATAAACTTGGTGTACAACTGATGCTCCCTCAACCTCTGAAGAACCTGTCGAAGATGAATCTCGTGCTCTACTTCTAAACTGGAGTACACAAAGATGTCGTCCATGAAGACAATGACGAACTAATCTAGAAAGTCCTTGAACACCATGTTCATTAGATCCATAAAGGCTGCTGGGGCATTGGTCAAACCAAACGAAATGACCAGAATCTCATAGTGCCCATACCTCATTCAAAAGGTCGTATTCAGAATATCCTCGTCCTTGATCCTCAGATGGTGATAACCAGAACGAAGATCAATCTTCGAGAACACCGTCTTACCCTACAACTGATCGAACAAGTCATCAATCCTTGGTAGGGGGTACTTATTCTTGATGGTCAACTTGTTCAATTCCCTGTAATCAATGCAAATTCTCAAAGTCCCGTCCTTCTTCTTCACAAACAAAACTGGAGCACCCCATGGTGTGTAACTAGGCCTAATGAACCCCAAATCCAGAAGCTCCTACAACTGTATCTTCAATTCTTTCAGTTCTACTAGTGCCATGCTATATGGTTCCCTCGACACTGGCTCTGTCCCCGGTGCCAACTCAATGAGAAACTGAATTTCTCTACGTGGTGGCAATCCAGGCAAGTCCTTAGGAAACATATCTAAGAACTCGCAAACCAATCTAGTCTCTTCCGGTCTTGCTGGCGAAACCCTGGTGGTATCCACCAGACTAGCCAGAATACCTATACACCCTCCTTGTAACAGATCTCTGGCTCTAAGTGCTAATATCCTGGGTACGCGGGGTCCATGCACCGCTCCCACATAAACAAAGGGAACCTCGCCCTCTGGCTCAAAGGTCACCATCTTCTTCCTGCAGTCAATGGTAACTCCATATCTAACCAGCCAATCCATACCCAAAATCATATCAAAGTCCTCCATACTTAACACAATCAACAATACTGACAACTCTCTACCATCAACTATCACTGACAGTGCTCAAATCCATCTCCTAGATACTACTAGTTCCCTTGTAGGCAAAATAGTCCCATACCCTGAAGTACAATACTCACTAGGTCTACACAGTCTATCAATCACCTTACTAGAAACAAACGAAAGTGCAGCACCAGAATCAATCAATACAGTAAAAGGAGTGCCAGCACTAGAAAGCTGACCTGTCACTACCGATTGGCTTGCCTCGGCCTCTGCCCACGTCAGGGTGAACACTCGAGCTAGAGTCAAGCTGTCCACCTTCCCCGCATCTCCCTTTTTCACTGTCGGGCAATCCTTCTTGAGGTGTCCCACCACCCCGCACACATAACAGGCCTTAGCCTGACATTCGCCCGGATGGCGTCATCTGCACCTCATGCACTCAGGATAAGTCCTCCATGTATCACCGCCTCCCTGACGGCCACCCTGAGTACCCTAACCTCTCATGTCAGGACCAGGAGCGGTTGAAGCATCATGGGTCTTCCTCTTCAATTCTGCCCCTACCAGAACCAAAATATGGAGGCACCGCCCTACGGCCCTCTCATCTCACTGCACTCTCCCTCCATATCTTATTTTCTGCTTCCTTTGCGGTAAAAGTCTTTTCTACAGCCTGGGCATAAATTGTCCCTCCAGGTACTGTTGTAATTCTTACATCTCGGGCTATCATAGCATTAAGTCCTATAATGAATCTGTCCTTCCTAGCTGCATCGATAGGCACAAGATCTGGTGCAAATTTTGCAAGTCTGTCAAACTTCAGGGCATATTCTATAACAGTCATGCTGCCCTGAACCAGCCCCACAAACTCATTTACTTTGGCTTCCCTAATGGCAACATTATAATACTTCTGACTAAATAGGTCCTTAAATCCTTCCCAAGTTAAAGCAGTAACATCTCTGGTCTGTGATGCCACCTCCCACAGGATTCGGGCATCCTCTCTCAGCATATATGTGGCATAAGCCACTCTATCATGTCCCTCTACCCTCATAAAGTCCAGAATGGTAGTAATCATAGTCATCCACTGTTCAGCTTTCAGTGGATCAGGTCCTCCTTCAATGATCAGGGGCTGCTGTTTCCTGAACCGCTCATACAACAGTTCCCACTTATTCCCAACCTCTACTAGCTATATAACTGGTACCACTACTGGTGGCACAATGGAGGCAACATTGCCTGATGGAGCCTGCTGCCGCAGAATTCAGATCTGTTCATCTTGGCTCTGTAGCCGAGCCTGCATATCTGCCATAAGCTGCTGCCAGTTCTAAGGGACTGGCGGAGGGGTCTGGCCTTGATCATTGTGCCATCTGTAATTATGCAAGTCAATCTGTAATCAGACTATGATGACAGGGTAACAGTCCTTTCATGATCCATCATTGGAACTCCAATCATTCACAAGCCATCAAAGTATAACAATTTATCCAAATATTTAACCATATATTCATTCACATGCATATCAATGCTGATAAGCATGCCTCAATATCATCATGTAATAGTCAAGGGACAGGTCCTATCAGTATCTCATGCTCCCTATTAATCAAGCAGATATAAATAATCATATTTTATTCAGATCATTTAAACACATAATCATGTATAAACAATTTACTAAACCCTGAGTCGAGCTTGGCTTTCGCGGTCAATGTACATGTCCAGCCATTCTTCAGGATCTCTTAAACCTAGGATGCTCTGATACCAAGTAGTAACGCCCTGGATAGCTAAGACCGTTACACTGAGTGTTTATAAAGGTGCAAGACTTGCCAATAAAGTCATTTAGTTCAAAATGTGTTACTGAAACTATAGTTGAACTAGGGTTAAAAGATTTTGGTCTCAAAAGCTTCATTTCTTATAGATAATCATTTTCTATTTACATGGGATCCTAAAAGTAATAAGTTAAAGATTGTTTACAAAAGATTCAAGATCTAGATACACTGATTAGCAATACTAAGGCCAAACAGCTGACCATGTACATTCAACCCCACAGCCCTCCATCTCAGAATTGCTCCAACTTGCCTTTTCCTTTACCTACACCAGGCAGCACCCGTGACCCAAGGCCCAGCAAGAAAACAAAATAACAAAGCACAATCAATCAATAGAAAATCAGATATCTCATACCGCATAAGCATGTACTCAATCAGTTTAAGCATTCATGATAATCAAGTATTCATCATACCAAATATATCAATCCACATATGATAACTAGGGTTAACGCCCTTAGGCCGCATCCTCTATTTATCCCATTGACTTCGGCCCGCTTAAACCGAGCTCAGTGAATATTAAGCTGTCCTCGGCTACCAATGGCCGAGTCACGCCCTGTGCGCAAATATAATTTACGACACCCTTAGGCCATATATCACATGTCCCATGGCATAATACCATATATGACATCATACAGTTAACGGGAGCACTTAGTCCCATCACAAACCCATAACCGGGTGCAGTTTTCATACCTTTGGATTTGCTGGCTTTGTTCGATTTGATCCTCAAGCAAGATCCCTCTTGAGCCCTAGCACACACTTAGTCACAACAATAGGTCAAAATCATCACAAAACCTCAAGTCCAAAACCTAGCCACGGGACCAATCCCGAGCCCTCGGGAAGCTTTAATTCCACCAAACGAGGTGGTGGAATCAAACCTCAAACCCCGGGCAAAATCCCTTGAAAATAAACCAAAAACTCTTTTTCTGGAAACAGGGTAGTGCTACAGCGCTCTTTGGAGGGCGCTACAGCACTACAAACAGAACCAAAAACATCTCAGAACACTTGGCCTAGCGCTACAGTGTCGAAAGGCTAGCGCTGTAGCGCTAGTCACTGAACAGCACCCCTGCATTTTTTCCCTCCTTTGATTTTCCCGAGCCAAACCTTACCAAAACTTTTCCAAACTTCAACCAAACCTAAAAACAAGATTATCAACATCCTCCACTCATTCCAAGCATCCCAAATACACATAACCCAATCACATGCATCCCTAAACATAGAATTCACCATGGCTGGACCCAAAACTCAGAAACTCAATGAAACCACAGAAATCACAAAGCTTAAGCTTGAGTTACTTACCTGTAATGGATGAGCTTAGCCTAGGTTACGTCCCACTCTTTCTTAGCCTTTTCCTCCTCAAATCTTCAGCCGCAACTCCCTATAATTCCCCATCATAACCCAGCTCAAAATCCATAACAATACCAAGAGCTAATAACTGAAAACTACCTTAAACCTTACATCAAAAGAATGGATTGCTCTTGCTAAATCCTTGCAAATTCTTCAAGCCAGACCAAGGACTCTAGCCTCAAGCTTTTACTCTGGATTTCCCTGAGTTTCTGCTCCAAAAGACCTCCAGAATTGATGGAGAAGAGCCTAAACCGATGGAGAGAAAAACAGACTTCTAATTCCCTTTCTTTTCTTCTTTTCCTTTCTTTTCTTTCCTTCCGAATTCCAGCCCCTTCTACATATTCCAATAAGAATAAAACCTTAGTAATACCTACCCTTTATAAGCCAAATGACCACAATACCCTCCCATGATTTCTTAAGCCTTTTAATCCACCTAGGGGCGTTTTGGTCATTTCACCCAATTCCCACTAATTCCTCGCGTGTCTCTATTATTTACCACTTACTTCCCGACACCTAACTAATCATCAATTATATAACTCAATGTCAAGATTGACCCCATTATACTCTCCAAATTCTCATAAATACCCCCAGGCTCGCCCCGAGCCGGGTATAAATCCCTGCCGTGACTTTTTTGCTAAACCGCTCTCTAGGATCGTCTCGAGTCACAGATTACAAATATATCCACATAATAATGTGGTCTCGACAATTTATCACAAATATCTATAGTTATGCCCTCAACGGGCCAGAATTACAATTATGCCCTTCTAACCTAATCAGGGCCCACATGCATACTAATACACATAGTCATGCATCATAAATATTCAAATAGTCATATAACATGTGGTTAATCATTAAATCACATATAATCCAATTATGCCCTCTCGGCGCACTAATCAAGGCCCTTAAGCATTATTAGTAAATTTGGGTCGTTACACAAAGGTTGTAATGGCCTTACTTGTTTCTGATACTATACTTTGACCTACTAACTGTTCAGGCACATTGCCACGTACTCAGTTATATCCCTCTTCATCCTAGGCCACCAATAATAAGATTTCAGATCCTGGTACATTTTCATGGTGCCTGGATGAAGAGAATAAGTGGTAGTATGGGATTCATCCAAAATCTCCTGTTTAATCCTAGTGTCCATCAGATCCCAAGTCTGGTCCTTATACCTCAATAAACTCATACCTGACACTGCATAGTTGTTAGTTATTCCAACGAAGACATCCCTTCTAATCTTTCCCATTTGTGGGTCACCCAACAGTTTTTTCCTTTGATTATCTCTAAAAGAGTAAACTTAAGCGTAATGTTGGCCAATTGGCCCACTAGTAACTCTACTATAGTTCTGGTCATATCTTTGAACTAACATGATGCATAGGCAATCATCTTTTCTGTCAATGAGGTAACAATGCTTCAGAACTATTCCAAAAAACACATGTAATACCCTGCCCATCCAAGGAAACTCCTGACCTCTGAGGCATTCCTTGGCCTTGACCAATCTCTAACTGAGAGTATACGATAATATCATCAGTTAATACGATCACAAACCAATCTAGATAATCTTTGAACACCCTTTTCATCTATCCATAAGTGTTTCTTGGGCATTAAACAATCTAGAAGACATGACTAAAACTCATAACGATCAAATTTGATACAAAAAGCGGATCCTTCTCCCTAATCCTTAGCTGGTAATAACTAGATCGAATATCCATCTTTGAGAATACCGTCTTACTCATTTATTGAACCTTTAGTTCCTACAGCTCTGCTGAAGCCGTTCAATACAGTGCCCTAGACACTAATTTCGTCATTGGCACCCACATAACCACAAATCCATCTCTTTGTGTCGAAGTAACCCTGGTAGATCCTCTGGAAACACATCAAGAAACTCACAGGTTAATCTAGTCTATCCTGGTCCCACTGGCATGACCTGAGTGGTATCCACCACACTAGCTAAGAATCCTATGCATCCCTCCTACAATAGGTCTCTAGCTCTAAGTACAAATATCATAAGTATATGGGGTCCATGAACAGTGCCAACAAATACAAGGGTTTCTCACCCTCAAGCCCAAGGGTTACCATTGTTTTCTTACAATCTATCTCTACTCCATACTTGGCTAACCAATCAATAACCAGAATTATATCAAAGTCGGTCATAACCAACTCTATCAAGTCAATTGATGAGTCTTTTCCCACAATACACTAACCCATCTCTTAAAATTACCAATAAGGTACCAAATTCTCATCAAAATATAACCAAAAAAATCCACATACCAAGTATGTGCCTCTACTAGATACAACAAAAAAAAAAGAACAACATGGCACCGAAACCAATCAACATAATACCAGAATCAAAACCAGAATGCTGACCTGCCACTATTGAGGAACCAACCTCTGTCTCAGTCTCTAATTTAATTGCATCAGAGCAAACACTCGAGTTGGAGTCGAACTATCCGCCCCTTTTGGTTCATCCTTTCTTAGCCCTGAGCAATCCCTCTTGAGATGCCCAACCATACCACATAAGAAACATACCTTTGCTTGGCATTCCCCCAAATGGAGTCTCTTACACCGATCACATTTGGGGTATAGTTTCCAATCCTCGTCCTCGGCCTGATACCCTATCTGGGCACTTCGGAACCCCTTTTCTAATCCAGAGGTGTCAAATGCATAGATAACTTTTCTTTCCTGATCACTAGGGCCTCTACCCTTGCCTAGTCCAATAAATGGAGGTATCACTGCCTGAGCTCTACGCTCTCCGGCACTCTCCGGCACTTTCCCTCCAAATCTCATTTCCTGTGACCTCAACAACAACATACCTCCCTACCGCCGGAGCATAGGTAGAGATCTCATGTACTGGGGCGATTGTAATGCCTTGAGCTATTTTGGAATTCAATCCCTAGATAAATCGCTCTTTCCGAGCCACATCCATGGGCACCATATCAAAAGAATTCTTGGCCAACCTATCGAATATGTTGTTACTGTTGTATTTCACTGAACCGGGTTCAGAAATTTACTTGTCTTTGCATTCTTAACTGCATCACAGTAATATCTCTGATTAAACACCTACCTAAATTATTTCTAGTTCTTTGCAGTTGTATCTCGTGTTTGGGATACCACTTCCCACCACCTTCGAGCATTTTCTCGCAACATATATGTAGAACGGATCACCCTCTCATGACCTACCACCACCATACTGTCGAGGATGGAACTGATCATGCCCATCCATTGTTCAGTTTTAAATGGATCTAGGCCTCCCTCAAAAAATAATCACTGGATGGAACTGATCATGCCCATCCTAAGCTATTTTGGAATTCAATCCTTGGATAAATTGCTCTTACCGTGCGGCATCTGTGGGTACAATATCAAAAGCATGGTGAGCACATTCAAAAGCCTTTCCCACAGGAAAATCAAAGAGCACCACATTCACATACCACTGTAGTGATGATATACATGCCCATAACATTCATGTATCAATCAATAACCCCTGCTCTTGGCAAAAAAATATCATGCTCTTTACTCTAGCATACAGATAACACATTCATATATCAATTAAGTAGGTAATCAAATAATCATATCAACAGTCAAGGGCTAGGCCCTATCAGAATCGCATGCTTCCTAATAAGGCAAGCAGGTAAAGAATTTATGTAACGACCCAAAATCACTAATATCGCTTAAGGGCCTTGATTAGTGTGTCAGGAGGGCATAATTGGTTTATGTGTGGATTTATTAGTTTAATGCATGATTCTATGATAAGCATGATTTTATGGTTATATGAATGTAAATGTGATTATATGTTATAATTGTGAGGACCACATTATTATGTGGGTTAATCTACAGCATACGACTTGAGGCGATCCTAGAGAGCTAGTTAGCGGGAAAGTCACAACGGGACCTAATACTTGACTTGGCGCAAGTCAAGGGGTATTTCAGGTATTGGATGGTTATTTGGGTTATCGGGTTATGGAAATAAATAATTGGAGATATATTTGAGGTTAGGAAGCTTAGGTGGGAATACTGGGGAATTTTACCATTTTTCCCTCGGGGACGTTTTCGGTACCCCGAGCCTTGGGATTGACTTAATTTCTTAAGGATAGAATAAGTCAAATATATAACACGGTGGAAAACCACAAGGAACCAAGAAGCTAAACTGACCTTCCCTCCTCTTCTCTTTCTCTCTCAAGGAAAACCACAAGGAACCAAGAAGAACTTGGCTGGAATTCAGAGAATTGGAGCTGTGATTTAGGAGACTAGCTCAAGGATTAGCTAAGGATTCAATCAAGAATTAAGGTAAGCCATAAATTTTATTCATGGTGGTTAAATTCTGTGGTTATGGCTGAGTCTTGAGGTATTTATGGGTTTTGACATTGAAGGACTAAATTGAGGCTTGGAACTTGGGAGTTAGCTCATAAATTTCTTAGAGAATTTGTTCATCAGTGAAGTAAAGCTTGAATTTATGATCTAATGTCAAAATCTTAGTGTTTTATTGACTGGTTTTGATGTTTTTAAGATTTTGGGCTTCAGAGATTAAAGTGGGATTTCGATGAGTTTCTGGGCTAAGTTTTTGCTGGATTGTGTTGATGGAAACGTGTTAGAAGTTTTGTGATAATTTAGTTGTGAAATTGGGATGGTTTTGGATGGTTTTGAGTGTTAAAAATTGTGGTTTTTTTTGTGTTCAAAGGGAGCGGGTCGCGGCATAGTCCTTGGTGTGTCGCGGCCCTCTGAAGCTGATGAGTGCATGAGATGGAGGGCGGGCCGCAGCATGGGGCATGTAGGGCCATGACCCGTGTCAGTTTCTGGGCGAGGCTGAGTCTCTGGTTGGGGCCATGCCGCGGCATAGGGGGCTTGAGCCGAGGCCCTTAAGGAAATTTTTGCTTTTGGGATTTTAAGCATGGGAATTTAACCTAGGGTACTCTGGATCGATTCTACTACCGTGTTTGGTGAAATTTGATGTTCCGGACACTAGAACCTTATCTGGAAGCCTTTTTACAATTATTAATGGTATCCTTTATCTTGGTTGTGACTAAGTACTAAGCTAGGGCTCAGGAAACAGATCGTGCTCAAGAGGCATCTCTTGTAATCAGTATACTTGGAAATTAAAGGTAAGAAAACTGCACCCGGTTGTGGATCTATAACAGGACTAAGGGTTCCCTATTTTGTATGCTTTACAAAGGATGGTATTATGCCATGTGAATAATAAACAAACGGGCTAAGAGTGTCGGAGTTTACATTGGCGCAAAGGGTGCGACTCAACCACTGGTAGCTGAGGGCAGCTTATTATGCACTGAGCTCGATTTAAATGGACCGGAGTCGGTGGGGTAAACAGAGGGTGCGACCTAAGGGTGTCGACCCTAGTTATCATGTAATTTGATTATTATTATAGATTGATGGATTTGTCGTGCTGAATAGCTAAGTGTTGGTTTGTTGATTCTCTGGTTATGTCTGTGGACTATGTGATTAATGTGGTATGCTAAGTATGTGAAAATGCTCTAAAGACTATTCAATTGTTATCATTGTTTGTACTATAACGTTCTATTTTCTTGCTGGGCCTTGGCTCACGGGTGCTACGTGGTGTAGGTAAAGGCAAGGGCAAGCTTGATCGGCCCTGAATCGGAGAGCTTTGAAGGCAGGATGTACATGATCAGCTGCTCGACCGCCACGGTTGAGGGGAGACAGGAACAGGAGGACCACAAATGTCTATTTTTCCCTTAGAGTGGCTAGTGGTTGTTTGTACTCTGGAAATTTTGTAAACTGACTTTCAAACACTGTTTCTTTTGGGATCCCTTGTACAAAATGTTTAATTATATGAAATGTGTCTTTTTTTTACCAAAACCTTTTAACCCTAGTTCATTAATGATTTCAGTGACACGTTTTTAACTAAATGACTTGATTAGAAAGTCCTGAACCTTTATAAATACACAGTGTAGCGGTCTTGGCTATCCAGGGCATTATAATTTATATCTTACTTAAGCAGTTAAACACATAACCACCTAAATAGTCACCATACCCTGACTGGAGCTTGTCTTTAGTGACGAGTGTACATTCCCAGCTTATCTTCGGGAACCCTTAAACTTGGCACAATCTGATACCAAGTTGTAACGCCCTACTACTTAGGGATCGTTACACTATGTATTTTAAATATTTTTAAACTCGCTAAATGAGTCATTTGGCTATAACCGTGTAACGAAATCGATTTAGGGTTAAAAAAATTGGTCAAAGGTACCATCATTTCATCAAAAGGATTACCTCATACATGGGATCCCCAAAATACATTTAAAAGGTAAATTATAGTGGAAAAGTTACAACAAGGTGGCCTAAGCAGAAAAATAGGGTTTGACCCTAGTTCCTCTTTAAACTATCAGTCATGGTGGTCGAGTAACCACATATGTACACATCATCACCTAAGCTCTCCAAGTCAAGGATGGTCCAACTTTCATTTCCCTTTACTTGCACCATATGGCACCCATGAGCCAAGGATCAACAAGAAAACTTAAACATTATCATAAGTAGTTAATAGCATATATTAAAATTATAATAAGCATGATTAGTAGTTATAACCCTACTGATGCATGCATGCCCTCCATATAAATGACTACAATGTCATATGGGCCAATATCCCATGTTAAAAAATCAATGAATCATATCGAGGTCCAATGCCGTATTGGTTCAGCACCATAGAATAGGGGACTAATGAGTCACCCCGGGGCCCTTTACTTTGTCCTCTGTATAACCAGCCTTGGAGCTTGCCTAGTGTACCTGGAGCTCTAGATTTCTAATGACCCAATAGGTCGCTTGTAACGACAAAAAATCGCTAATAAGGCTTAAGGGCCTTGATTAGTGTGCCTGGAGGGCATAATGGGAATTATGTGTGATTTTAATGATTAATATGCATGATTATGATTTAAAGCATGTTATATGACTTTTTGAATATTTGAGATGCATGACTATGTGTATTAGTATGCATGTAGGCCCTGATTAGGTTAGAGGGGCATAATCGTAATTTTGGCCATTATGGGCATAACTGTATTAATATATGTGATAATTGTCGAGACTACATTATTATGTGGATATATCTGTGATCTGTGACTCGAGACGATCCTAGTGAGCAAAGTAGCGAAAAAGTCATGGCAGGGATTTATACCCGGCTCGGGGTGAGCTCAGGGGTATAAATGGGAATTTAGTGAATATATATGGGAGCCTATTTTGACATTGAGGAATATTATTGGTGATTAGTTAGGTATTGGGAATTAAGCGGGAAATATGAGAAACACTCTAGGAGTTAGTGGGAATTGGGTAAAATGACTAAAATGCCCCTAAGAGGATTAAAGGGTTTAGACTTAATAAGGAGGGCATAATAGTCATTTGGCTTATAGGAGCTCAGTATTACCAAGGCTTTATGTTAGTGGGAAGTGTAGAAGTCTGGAAAAGAAGGAAAAGGAAGGAAAAAGAAAGGGAGAAAACAGAGAGAGTTTTCTAAATCGGTTTACAATTCCTTCATCTGTTTCTTGAGGATTTCTGGAGTAAAACTCAGAGAAGAGCAGGGATAAACTAAGCATCAAGGATCCTAACCTAGGATTGAGAAATTGGCAGAGGTTTAGCAAGGGTTCATCAGAACTTGAGGTAAGACTTTAGAGTTCTTCAGTTTCGGTTTCTGGTTTTTGAGCTATGGTGTTTAAGTTGAGTTGGATGGAACTTTACGGAATTCAGGCCTAAGGCTGAGGAGGAGCAAGCCAAGGAAGTCTTGAGGAAAGTTGTGGTCGAAATTCCGCCAAAGGTATAAACCCTTAACTCTAACTTTGTTGTTCAGCTGGTTTCTACTGAGTTTTAGTGCTTGGGATGAGTGGAGTATGGTCGTAGGGTTGTTTTTGAGTTTGGGGAAGATTTGGAAGAGTTTTGGTTGAGGTTGGTTCGAGGAAATCGCAGAAGGGAAAAACTGGTGTTGGCCAGTTTGTGACTAGCGCTACAGCGCTAGCCTTTGGGCGCTGTAGCGCTAGGCCAAGTTTGCTGATGGGGTTTTGCTTCTGTTTGTAGCGCTGTAGCGCCCTCCCATGAGGGCTGTAGCGCTACCCTGCCTTCTAAAGGGGATTTTAATGTTATTTGTAAGGGCTTTTGACCTAGGGTTTGGGGTTTCATTCCACCACCTTGTTTGATGGAACTAGGACTTCCCGGGGGCTCGGGATTAGCCCCGAGGCTAGGATTTTGGACTTGAGGATGGATGATGACTTTGGCCCACAACTGTGTTTAGGTGATCGCAAGGGCTCGAGGGGGATCGTGCTCAAGGAGTCGAGGGATCAAAGCTATTAAATTGAAAGGTAAGAAAACTGCACCTGGTTATATGTTTGTGATTGGACTAAGTGCTCCCGATACTTGTATTGTGTCAATGATGGTATTACGCCATGGGACATGTAAAAGTGTTCTAAGAGCGCCGTACATAGTGTTTGTGCATAGAGCGCGGCTTGGCCACTGGTAGTCGACAATATTCACTGAGCTCGGTTTAAGCGAGTCGGAGTCAGTGGGATAACGGAGGGAGCAGCCTGAGAGCGCTAGCCCTAGTTATCATTTGTACAGTGATATGAATTGATATGCTTAATGTGTTGAATACTTGGTCGTACTGAATGATTATATGTTTGAGAACTTGTGATGCAACGTGAGATATGGATTTTTCTGTTGATTGCTTATGCTCTATTGTTGTGTTTTCTTGCTGGGCCTCGGCTCACGGGTGCTACGTGGTGCAGGTAAAGGCAAAGGCAGATTGGACCAAGCCTGAAGTGGAGAGCTCCGAGGTGGAATGTACATAGGCAGCTGTTCGATCACCATGGTCGAGGAGTGGATCAGGACAGGGATTACCTAATAGTCCGTTTTGCCTTAACACAGCCTGATATTGAATATAAACCTTGTGTCTTTTGTAAACATTCTTTAAAATTAATACTTTTGGGATCCCATGTAAACAGATGATGCTTCTTAATGAAAATGTGGCTTTTGAGACCAAAACACTTTTAACGCTAGTTCCTTTATAATTTTAGTAACACGATTTTAATTAAATGACTTGATTAGCAAGCCTGACACTTTATAATACCACAGTGTAACGGTCTTGGCTATCCAGGGCGTTACAACTTGGTATCAGAGCGTCCTAGGTTTATGGGTCGTGAAGTTTGGCTGGATATGTACATTCGCCGCAGGAGACAAGCTCAACTTAGGATTTGGTAGTTGTGTATACATGATTATGTGTTTAAATGATTTGGATGAGATATGATTGTTAATATCTGTTTGATGAATAGGGAGCATGAGATACTGATAGGGCCTGGCCCTTGACTATTGCATGATGTTATTGAGGCGTGCTTATTAGCACTGCTCTGCATGTGAATGAACATCTGGATGAACTGTTATAAATTGATTGCTTGTGAATGATTGGAGTTCCAGTGATGGATTATGAAAGGATTATTACCCTGTCATCATAGCCTAATTGCCGAGTCGTTGATTGCAGATTGACTTGAATAGTTATGCGTTCAAGAAAATCCACAAGACTAGCCGGCAGGTTTGGGGCTAGAGATGATGATCAGGGTCAGACCCCTCCGCCAGTCCCTGAGAACTGGCAGCAGTTAATGGCCGACATGCAGGCCTGACTTCAGAGCCAAGATGAACAGATTCGAATTCTGCAGCAGGCTCCATCTGGGAGTGTTGCCCCTGTTGCGCCACCGGCAATGGTACCTGTGGTACAGCCAGTTGATGTTGGGAACAAGTGGGAACCGTTGTATGAGCGGTTTAGAAAGCAACAGCCCCCAATCTTTGAGGGTGGACCAGATCCACTAAAGGCTGAGCAGTGGATGACTGTGATCACTACTATACTTGATTTTATGAGAGTGGAAGGACATGACAGGGTGGCCTGTGCCACTTATATGCTGAGGGAGGATGCCCGAATCTAGTGGGAGGTGGCATCACAGACTAGGGATGTTTCTGTATTGACTTGGGAAAGGTTTAAGGACTTGTTCAACCAGAAGTATTATAATGTTGCCATCAGGGCAGCGAAAGTGAATGAGTTCGTGGGGCTGGTTCAGGGCAGTATGATAGTTACAGAATATGCCATGAAGTTCGATAGATTCGCGAAGTTCTCACCAGATCTTGTGCCTATTGATGCAGCTAGGCAGGACAGATTTACCAGGGCGTTGAATGCTATGATAGCCCGAGATGTGAGAATTACCACAGTTCCTGGAGGGACTACTTATGCCCAGGCTATGGAGAAGGCTCTTACCGCTGAGGAAGTGGAGAATAAGATATGGAGGGAGAGTGCTGTGAGAAGGGAGGGCCGCAGGGCGGTGCCTCCATATTCTAGTGTTGGTAGGGGAGGAGGCTCCAGTGACCTGAAAAGAAAGACTCCTGATGCTCTGATCGCTCCTAGTCCTGATAGGAGAGGATGGGGAACTCAGGGTGGCCATCAGGGAGGCGGTGATTCATGGAGGACTTATCCAGAGTGCACAAGGTGCAAGAGACGCCATCCGGGCGAGTGTCGGGCTAAGGCCTGCTATGTGTACGGGGTGGTGGGACACCACCACCCCAGGAAGGATTGCTTGACAGTGAAGAAGGGAGAGACAAGAAAGGTGGACAGCTTGACTCCAGCCCGAGTGTTCACCCTGACGCAGGAGGAGGCCGAGGCTAGTCCCTCGGTAGTAACAAGTCAGCTTTCTAGTGCTGGCATTCCTTTTATTGTATTGATTGACTCTGGTGCTACGCATTCATTTGTATCTGATAAGGTAATTGATAGACTGTGTAGACCTAGTGAGTATAGTGCTTCAGGGTTTGGGACTATATTGTCTACAGGAGAACTGGTAGTATCTAGGAGGTGGATTATAGCACTGCCAGTGATAGTTGATGGTAGGGAGTTATCTATAGATTTGATTGAGTTGGGTATGGAGGATTTTGATATGATTTTAGGTATGGATTGGCTGGTTAGATATGGAGCTACCATCGACTGTAGGAAGAAGATGGTAACTTTTGAACCAAAGGGCGAGGATCCCTTTGTTTTTGTGGGAGCGGTGCATGGACCCCGCTTACCCAAGATATCTGCATTGAGAGCCAAAGACTTGTTACAGGGCGGTTGTATAGGTTTTCTGGCCAGTGTGGTGGATACCACCAGAGTTTCACCAGTAGGACCGGAGGAGACCAGATTGGTTTGCAAGTTCTTGGATGTGTTTCCTGAGGATTTTCCTGGGTTGCCACCACGTAGAGAGATTCAATTTGTTATTGAGTTGGCACCATGGACAGAGCCAGTGTCGAGGGCACCATATAGGATGGCACCAGCAGAACTGAAAGAATTAAAGATACAGCTGCAAGAGCTCTTGGATTTGGGGTTCATCAGGCCTAGTTATTCGCCATGGGGTGCTCCAGTTTTGTTTGTTAAGAAGAAGGACAGGACTTTGAGGATGTGTATTGACTACCGAGAATTGAACAAGTTGACCATTAAGAATAAGTACCCCCTACCAAGGATTGATGACTTGTTCGATCAGCTACAGGGTAAGACGGTGTTCTCAAAGATTGATCTTCGATCTGGTTATCACCAGCTGAGGATCAAGGATGAGGATATACCTAAGACGGCCTTCCGAACGCGGTATGGGCACTATGAGTTCCTGGTCATGTCTTTTGGTTTGACCAATGCCCCAGCAACCTTTATGGATCTAATGAACAGGTGTTCAAGGATTTTCTGGACCAGTTCATTATTGTCTTCATCGACGACATCTTGGTGTATTCTAGTTCAGAGGCAGAGCAAGAGTTTATCTTCGACAGGTTCTTCAGAGGTTGAGGGAGCATCAGTTGTATGCTAAGTATAAGAAGTGTGAGTTTTGGTTACCTGAAGTGACATTCCTTGGGCATATCGTAGGTGCAGATGGGATTAAGGTGGATCCATCTAAGATAGAGGCAGTTAGGGATTGGCCGAGGCCAAGGAATGCCTCGGAGGTCCGGAGTTTTCTTGGTCTGGCAGGTTACTACAGACGGTTTGTAGAGGGCTTCTCGAAGATAGCAGCACCGATGACAGAAGTGACACGAAAGAATTTGAAGTTTATCTGGTCAGACAAGTGTGAAGACAGTTTCCAGGAGTTGAAGCGACGACTTGTTACAGCGCCAGTGTTGAGTCTTCCTTCGGGGGAAGGGAATTTTTTTGTCTATTGCAATGCATCGAGGTTGGGCTTAGGCTGTGTGTTGATGCAGATTGAGAAGGTTATAGCTTACGCATCATGACAGCTGAAGGAGTATGAGCAGCGGTATCCTACTCATGATTTGGAGCTGGCAGCAGTGGTTTTTGCACCGAAGATTTGGCGGCATTATCTATATGGGGAGAAGTGCGAGGTATATACTGACCATAAAAGCTTGAAGTATTTCTTTACACAGAAGGACTTGAATATGAGACAGAGGCGTTGGCTAGAGCTGGTAAAGGATTATGATTATGATATTCTTTACCGTCCAGGGAAAGCCAATGTGGTGGCAGATCAATTGAGCCGCAGAGGTCCCGGTCAGTTGTATAGTTCTGTTCAGATCTCAAGGGAGTTAGCTGATGAGATGGTTAGAGCAGGGATAGAGTTGGTGGTAGGCCGATTGGCTAATATTACTCTACAGTCGACCCTGCTAGAGCGGATCAGAGAAGGGCAGTTGGTAGATGCTCAATTACAGAGGGTTAGAGAGGATGTCTTAGCGGGAACAGCTAAGGATTATTCTGTTTCTGAGGTGGGATTACTTTGGTATCAGGGATGGATTCGTGTTCCAACTGATGAGAGGATCAGACGAGAGATATTAGGTGAGTCTCATACGACGCCGTACTCACTTCATCCGGGTGCCACGAAGATGTATCAGGATCTGCGAACTTTGTATTGGTGGCCCGGGATGAAGAAGGATGTGGTAGAGTATGTTGCCAGATGCTTGACCTGTCAGCAGGTGAAAGCTTAACATCAACGACCAGCAAGATTACTTCAGCCTTTGGGTATTCCTGAATGGAAATGGGAGGACATTACCATGGACTTTGTGGGAGGTTTACCCAAGACAGTGGGGCTTCATGACTCGGTGTGGGTGATAGTGGATCGATACACCAAGTCAGCTCATTTCCTTCCAGTGAGGTCAACATATACTGTGGATCAGTATGCTGAGCTGTATGTGAGGGAGATCGTACATCTCCATGGGGTTCCTAAGTCTATTGTGTCAGACCGGGATCCTATTTTCACTTCCAAGTTTTGGGGTGGTTTGCAGAAAGCTCTGGGGACTCAGTTGAAATTCAGTACAACCTTTCATCCTCAGACTGATGGACAGTCTGAGAGAACGATCCAGGAATTGGAGGATATGCTCAGAGCATGTGTGATTGATTTTGAGGGTTCATGGATTAAGTACCTTCCGTTGATTGAGTTCTCGTATAACAATTGTTATCAATCAACGATTGGAGTGGCTCCCTATGAGATGTTATATGGGAGGAAGTGTAGATCACCCATTCATTGGGATGAGATGGGTGAGATGAGATATTTGGGGCCAGATATGGTTCAGAAGACAAGTGAGGCCATAGAGAACATCTGGGCTAGGATGCTCGCATCCCAGAGTAGACAGAAAAGCTACGCTGATCCTATGCGTAGGGATGTGGAGTTCCAAGTTGGGGACCACGTCTTTCTCCAAGTTTCACCATTGCGAGGGGTGAGGAGGTTTGGAAAGAAGGGCAAGCTAAGCCCTAGATTCATTGGACCATTCGAGATCCTGGAAAGGGTTGGTCAGGTGGCTTACAGGTTAGCTTTGCCGCCATCAATGTCTGGAGTTCATGATGTGTTCCATGTCTCCATGCTTCGGAAGTATGTCTCAGATGTGACTCATGTGTTGAGGTATGAAGATCTAGAGTTACAAGCGGATTTAGCTTATGAGGAGCAACCAGTTCAGATCTTGGATCGGAAAGATAAAGTGTTGCGAAATAAGACGATTCCTCTGGTTAAAGTGCTATGGAGTAATAGAATAGTCGAGGAGGCGACCTTGGAGCTTGAGACAGCGATGCGGGATCAGTATCCCGAGTTGTTCAGGTAAATTTCGAGGACGAAATTCTCATTAGGAGGGGATAGTTGTAACGACCCAAATTCACTAATAAGGCTTAAGGGCCTTGATTAGTGTGCCTGGAGGGCATAATGGGAATTATGTGTGATTTTAATGATTAAGATGCATGATTATGATTTAAAGCATGTTATATGACTATTTGAATATTTGAGATGCATGACTATGTGTATTAGTATGCATGTAGGCCCTGATTAGGTTAGAGGGGCATAATCGTAATTTTGGCCATTATGGGCATAACTGTATTAATATATGTGATAATTGTCGAGACCACATTATTATGTGGATATATCTGTGATCTGTGACTCGAGACGATCCTAGTGAGCAAAGTAGCGAAAAAGTCATGGGGGGGATTTATACCCGGCTCGGGGTGAGCTCAGGGGTATAAATGGGAATTTAGTGAATATATATGGGAGCCTATTTTGACATTGAGGAATATTATTGGTGATTAGTTAGGTATCGGGAAATATTAGAAACACTCGAGGAGTTAGCGAGAATTGGGTAAAATGACTAAAATGGCACAATAGTCATTTGGCTTACAGGAGTTAAGTATTACCAAGGCTTTATGTTAGTGGGAAGTGTAGAAGTCTAGAAAAGAAGGAAAAGGAAGGAAAAAAAAAGGGAGAAAACAGAGAGAGTTTTCTAAGTAGGTTTACATTTCCTTCATCTGTTTCTTGAGGATTTCTGGAGTAAAACTCAGAGAAGAGCAGGGATAAACTAAGCATCAAGGATCCTAACCTAGGATTGAGAAATTGGCAGAGGTTTAGCAAGGGTTCATCAGAACTTGAGGTAAGACTTAAGAGTTCTTCAGTTTCAGTTTCTGGTTTTTGAGCTATGGTGTTTAAGTTGAGTTGGATGGAACTTTACGGAATTCAGGCCTAAGGCTGAGGAGGAGCAAGCCAAGGAAGTCTTGAGGAAAGTTGTGGTCGAAATTCCGCCAAAGGTATAAACCCTTAACTCTAACTTTGTTGTTCAGCTGGTTTCTACTGAGTTTTAGTGCTTAGGAGTGGCTTTGGTGAATTTTGAGTTTGGGGATGCATGTGCTTGAGTTCTAGGTATTTGGGGTGCTTGGGATGAGTGGAGTATGGTCGTAGGGTTGTTTTTGAAGTTGGGGAATATTTGGAAGAGTTTTGGTTAAGGTTGGTTCGAGGAAATCGCTGAAGGGAAAAGCTGGTGTTGGCCAGTCTGTGACTAGCGCTACAGTGCTAGCCTTTGGGCGCTGTAGCGCTAGGCCAAGTTTGCTGATGGGGTTTTGCTTCTGTTTGTAGCGCTGTAGCGCCCTCCCATGAGCGTTGTAGCGCTACCCTGCCTTCTAAAGGGGATTTTAACGTTATTTGTAAGGGCTTTTGACCTAGGGTTTGGGGTTTGATTCCACCACCTTGTTTGATGGAACTAGGACTTCCCGGGGGCTCGGGATTAGTCTCGAGGCTAGGTTTTTGGACTTGAGGATGGATGATGACTTTGGCCCATAATTGTGTTTAGGTGAGGGCAAGGGCTCGAGGGGGATCGTGCTCAAGGAGTCGAGGGATCAAAGCTAGTAAATTGAAAGGTAAGAAAACTGCACCTGGTTATATGTTTGTGATGGGACTAAGTGCTCCCGATACTTGTATCGTGTCAATGATGGTATTACGCCATGGGACATGTAAAAGCGTTCTAAGAGCACCGTACATAGTGTTTGTGCATAGAGCGCGGCTTGGCCACTGGTAGTCGACAATATTCACTGAGCTCGGTTTAAGCGAGTCAGAGTCAGTGGGATAACGGAGGGAGCAGCCTGAGAGCGCTAGCCCTAGTTATCATTTGTGCAGTGATATGAATTGATATGCTTAATGTGTTGAATACTTGGTCATATTGAACGATTATATGTTTGAGAACTTGTGATGCAACGTGAGATATGGATTTGTCTGTTGATTGCTTATGCTCTATTGTTGTGTTTTTCTTGCTGGGCCTCGGCTCACGGGTGCTACATGGTGCAGGTAAAGGCAAAGGCAGATTGGACCAAGCCTGAAGTGGAGAGCTCCAAGGTGGAATGTACATAGGCAGCTGTTCGATCGCCATGGTCGAGGAGTGGAACAGGACAGGGATTACCTAATAGTCCGTTTTTCCTTAACACGGCCAAATATTGTATATAACCTTGTGTCTTTTGTAAACAGTCTTTAAACTTAATACTTTTGGGATCCCGTGTAAACAGATGATGCTTCTTAATTAAAATGTGGCTTTTGAGACCAAAACACTTTTAACCTTAGTTCCTTTATAGTTTTAGTAACAAGATTTTAATTAAATGACTTGATTAGCAAGCCTGGCACTTTATAAACACACAGTGTAACGGACTTGGCTATCCAGGGCGTTACATCGCTCAAGCGTATGATGCGCTCCTAGTTAAAAAAAAACCATATCGACCAGTGCTCAACGCGCTATTGTTGTCCTTAACTAATAAGTCAATGCTTTACGACCAACACTCAATGTGTTAAGGTCATCCTTGACTAATAAGTCAATGCCTTACCAACAGTACTCAGCATGCTAAGGTCCTCCTTGACTAATAAGTCAATGTCTTACGACCAACACTTAGGGTGCAAAGTTCGTCCTTGATTAATAAGTCAATGCCCTACGACCAGCACTCAGCTTGCTAAGGTCGTCCTTGACTAATAAGTCAATGGTGGAGCCCAGCCCTAGGATATTGGACTTATTAATCAAGCCTTTCCCAATAAGATAATGCAGATTGGCATACATCATATATTAGATATCCAATTACAAAGCATTCAGCATGCTTAATCAACAATCACAAGCATAATCATAATTATGCAAATTCTCAGGCATTAATGCCCTATTCATATTCCTGTTCAATAATTCAAGCCAAGCCATAATCACATGTATCACATACTGGGTGCAGTTTTCTTACTTTTAGTCCAAGCACTGGCTACCAATGAAGGACCCTCGAGAACGATCCTGTTTCTGAGACCCTAGCGATAACTTAGTCACAACCATATAATAGAATCCCGTCAATAATGAGCAAATAAAGGCTTTCGGACTGAGTCCTAGCCTCCGCGACGTCGAATCCTACTAAATTGGGTAATAGGATCGATCCCGAGCCCTTAGGTTGGAGTTCCAATCACTAAGAACCTAAGGTGGCCAAAATTGCTCAGGCGGGCTGCAGTGTGTCACGGGCCGCCAACTTCACTACTCGAATTGACAAAACATGCGGCACGAGTTAGCACTCTAAACTAGCAAGTCAGCCTAAAATTCACACCTACGGCAAACAAACCCAACAGTTAGCCACGTTACAAGTCTCGCACATGAAAGGGCAATGACGAAGCATGAGCAAGCACAAAGTAAGCCATCCAAGGACAACATCCCACACAACAACTAGAGCATACAACATAGGCAAGTGGCACGTGATGACCTAATGAAGGTAACAAACATGCAACACATATACCATAAAGAAAGCATACACAAAAGGAGATGGATCAACATCATTTTGCTCATATAAGTTCTTGATAGGGCAAGGGAGTACACAGATTTGGCCCCTATCTGCTGGTGGCCATGGTGCTTCCCTAAGTCACCAGGTCACCTCTCCCTAAGGAGCCTTCTACGGATACAAGGTCTTCCCAGTAACATATATGATTTTTGTCTGGGAGACATATGCATAATTACAAAATTGCCACTACCCTACCCCATGAGGTTGCTTGGTGCAAGACTTGACTAATGATCAAGCACCAAGGCATGCTCATACATACAAAATGGCCCCCCTCGAGGTGTGTCATGTCGCAGCACGCCACACAATGCGCCTCCTAGACATAGAGCCCCCCTGTCTAAAAATGAAGACACGAGCTGCAACTTTCCCTAGAGAGTCACAACGGGCCTCCTAACTAGAACCCCTCTTGGGCCCTACGTTCACACGGGTCACGGCACCTAAGAACAGGGTTGCAGTGCAACCCCTTGAACCCAGAATTTCCCCAGCTTTCCTTGGCCAATTTCACCAAAAATCCAACCCAATAGAATCCCAAACTCATAATGAAATCCGCCAAACATTATCAGCAGATAAACACCATCAAAACCCCAAGTTTATCTTACTCAAACACCTCCACCAAATCACTAATTCAAATATAAACTCAAGAAACTCAAGGAAGCCAAAACTCATAAATTCAAAGCATAAATTACCTCTCATTAAGTCGTTTCCCATCAAAATCCTCCAGCTATCAAGCTTCTAATCTTCCCTAGAATCGTTATGACTCTAACCTTGCTTGAATATGAGTCCTAAAACTTGAGTTTCCTTTGAAAACTCTCACAAACGCTAAATGAGAGAACAGGAGAGAGAGAACGAGACTGAACGTTCTTTTATTTCTGACAGGTTACTTCAAGCTTAAGTAACCTCAATCAACTTCAAATGCTCGGGGGACCCCAAAAACGTCCACAGGGACAAAATAGTCAAAATCCCCATAATTCCCTCATGATCTCGCTAACTCCTAATATATCATCAAATATTTATTTTGATTACCCAATAACCCGGTAATGTACTAAATACCCAATATACCAATTGACTCACTCCAAGTCAAGCATGGGTCCTGTTGTGACTTTCCCACTAACCTGCTCCCTAGGATCGTCTCATGCCGAGTAACACAAATATATCCACATAATGATGTAGTCCCACACATATATCACATATATGACAAATATACCCATAACGGGCCAAATTAGGAAAATTGCCTTTTAATAAAAAATGGGGCCACATGCATATTTAATACACCTAAACATGCATATCAAGTAATATTATAATATAACTCACATAATCATATAATCATACACATACATATCACATAATTTCCATAATTTGCCATCCTGGCCCCCTAATCAAGGCCCTAAGCCTTATTAGGTAATTTGGGACGTTACAAAGGCAGTCCATTAATTTTCAAATTAATCTATCGTGGACTAGTAACTATTTTTTGTGCTATATTATGTGTTGCATTCATGCATGATATTTACTATTCCAAATATAAAGTGATATTTATTATATGCATTAATTCATTATATTTTATTTATTTAATTTTCAGCAATCTGTCCACTCCAAACCATGTAACTTCCTTACTTGCTAATGAAAAATTGACTGGTGATAACTACATGAAATGGGAATCAAATATGAACATTGTTTTGAAATGTGAAAACCACATGTTTGTCTTTAATTAGGAATGTCCTGAGGTTCCTGCTCTCACTGCTGCCAAAACTGCTAGAGAGAAGTATGATAATTGGATCTTATCTAAGAATAAGGCCAAATGTTATATACTTGCTAGTATGAGCGATGTGCTCAGAAAGAAGTTTGAAACTGTTGAAACAACTTACGAGATATGGGAATCTCTACAAGGCATGTTTGGCTAGAAATCCGATAAGTGCAGACATGATGCTACTAGAAGCTTCATGAATATGAAAATGAAGAAAAATGTTTCTATTAGAGAACATGTCTCAGACATGATCAACATTTTGCACAATGCAGAAATCCATGTTGCGAGCATTGATGAGAGAACTCAAGTAAGTGTGATACTTGAATCTCTCACACCAAATTTTGCGGCATTCACTACCAACTATGTTGTGAACAAGTTGGAATACAACATGACCCAACTGCTAAATGAGTTGCTAACTTTTGAGTCTCTAAACAAAATTTTCACTAAGGTTTAGGAGACAAATATTGTTGAAACCAAGCCTTCCACTTCAAATGGTAATTCAATGAAAAGAAAGGGTGGCGAAGGAAAGGACAAACAACCAGAGAAAACCAACATGTCTTCCAAGAAGAATAATTCTATAGAGAACTCTAAAAAGGAGGCACCGAAAGGACCATGCTTTCATTGGGGAGTTGATGGTCATTGGAAAAGTAATTTTCCTAAGTATCTAGCTAAACGGAAAGACAAAAAGAAGGGTAAATATAATTTTCTTATTTTAGAATCTTGTTTAGTGGAAGGTGATTTTTCATCTTGGATAGTTGACTCTGGAGCCACTAATCATGTTTGTTTTTCTTCGTGGAGTCTTAGTAAATCGAGGAAGCTGACTCATGGAGAGGTGACCATGAGAGTTGGAAGTGGACAAGAGATCTCGACAGTTGGAGTTGAAAAAGCTTGCATAGTTTTTTATAATAATAAATTTATTGTGTTGGACAATGTTTATTTTATTCTTGGATTTACTAGAAATTTTGTTTCCTTATCAAAATTTCATGAACAAGGTTTTAATACTTCTTTTAATAATAATTTGATTGTTATTTTGAAATATGGTTTTGACATTTGTTTTGCAAAGTCTGAAGGTGGACTTTACATGTTAGAGTCCAATGTCGAGCATGTTTATAATTTTGAATTAGTTAAAACTGCAAATCCCAGATCTATTAAAAGACATACGACAGATTCCGATAGTGAAACTGTAACGACCCAAATTTACTAATAAGGCTTAATGGTCTTGATTAGTGTGCCGGGAGGGCATAACTGGATTATATGTGATTTAAATGATTAAATGCATGGTTATGTGATAAGCATGCTTATATGATTATATGAATATATGAGATACATGATTTTGAGTATTAGTATGCATGTAGGCCTTGTTTATGTTATAAGGGTATATTTGAAATTTTGGTCGTTGAGGGCGTAAATGTAAATATATGTGATAAATTTTTGAGACCACATTATTATGTGGATATATCTGCAGCTTGTGACTCAAGGTGATCCTAGTGAGCGGTTTAGCAGAAAAGTCACGACGGGAATTTATACCTGGCTCGGGGAAGCCTGGGGTATTTCTGGGAATATGAGAAATATATTGGAGATTATTTGATATTGAGGAAAGTAATTGGTGATTAGTTAGGTGTCAGGATTTAAGCGGTAATTATTAGGGACACTCGAAGAATTAGCAGGAATTGGGAATAATGACCAAAATGCCCTTAGAAGGACTTAAAGGTTTAGTTATAACTGGGAGGGAAATATGGTCATTTGACTTTAAAGGGATAAGTTATATTCAGCATTTAGGACTTAGTGGAATTGTTAGAAAGAAGTAGAAACTGAAAGAAGAAAGAAAGAAAGAAGAGAAAATAGAACACTTAGACTTACTCTCTTCTCCTCCAATCGGTTTGGTTATCTTTCACCACCTCTTGAGGAATTTTGAAGATTTAACTCAGGAAAACTTGGGCTGAAGCTTGGGGCTAGAGACCTTGGTGAAGCTAGAGGTTTTAGCAGGGATTTGTCACTTAATTGAGGTAAGGTCTCAAGGTTTTGTTGAGTTTTCTAAACTGTGTTAGAAATGATTTCTAAAAATTGATTTTGATGGAAGTTAGGAGAATTAATCTTTAGGAATTAAGGAGTTAAGAGCTGGAAAGGTTTGGAAGATAACCTAAAGTTGATTTCCCCATCAAAGGTAAGAAAATTCTGAGTTTGATCAACTTGGTTGCTGGGTTAGTTTTGAGTTTCTGGTTGAGTTCTTGAATTCTGAGTTCAATGCTTACCTTCTTTGTTTGATGACGCATGTGGTTAGAATTGAGGTTGTTGGGTCATGTGTGGTGAGATATAGATGATGGTAGGCTCATTTTGGAGTATAGTTGTGGTTTGGAAGAGTTTTGGTGGGTTTTGGTTCGAGGAAGTTTAAAGGAGACAAATCTGGGAAGAGGAGTGTTGTAACTAACATTGTAGCGCTAGTCTTTAGGCATTACAGCACTAGGCCTGGGCTGTTTGGGCATTTTGGCTCTGTTTGTAGCGCTATAGCGCCCACTTTAGGGTGTTGTACCGCTACCCTATCTCCAGAAGGGGATTTTCGGATTGTTTCTTAGGGTTTTTTCCCGGGGGCTCGAGGTTTGATTCCACCACCCCATTTTGTGGAATTAGGGCTTCCCGAGGGCTCGGGATTGGTCCCGAGGTTAGGTTTTGGGATTGAAGTTTGGTAATGGTTCTAACTTATGACCGTGACTAGGTGTACGCTAGGGCTCGGAAGGGACCGTGCTTGAGGGTTGTCATAATTGATCAAAGCTACCGGAATCCAAAGGTATGAAAACTGCACTCGGTAACATGATTATGTTGGGACTAAGAGCTCCCTATATCTGTATGATGTCATAGATGGTATTATGCCATGGGACATGTGATAAACGACCTAAGGGTGCCGGAATCAACATTTGCGCACAGGGCGCGGCTTGGCCACTAGTAGCTGAGGATAGCTTGATATTCACTAAGTTCGGTTTATGCGGGCCGGAGTCAATGGGATAAATAGGGGGTGCGACCTAAGGGCGTCGACCTTGGTTATTATTTTTGAATTGGTTATTAATGTTAATCGATAAGCTTGGTATGCTTAATTCCTAATTATATGGATGTTCTATACTGTTAAGTATATGGCTATACTATATGAATTATCTGATTGTTTAATTTATGATTGTGCTCTGTTATTGTGTTTTCTTGTTGGGCCTTGGTACACGGGTGCTACGTGGTGCAGGTAAAGGCAAGGATAAAGTGGACCAGTCCTGAGTGGGAGAGCTTTGAAGCTGAATTCACATAGTCAGCTGATTGGCCGCCACGGCCGAGGAGTGTTACAGGACGGGAAAGCCTAAATGTCTGGTTTGCCCTTAGAGTGGGTAGTAGTTGTACCTATAACCTGAAATTTTGTAAACTGTCTTTTAAACACTATTTCTTTTGGGATCCCATGTACTAAAATGTTTAAATATATGAAATGCAACTTTTGTGACCAAAATATTTTAACTCTAGTTCAATTATAGTTTCAGTACACGTTTCTAACTAAATGACTTGATTAGCAAGTCTTACACTTTTATAAAAACACAGTGTAACGGTCTTGGCTATCCAGGGCGTTACAGAAACATATTTGTGGCATTTTAGATTGGGACAAATTGGTCTAGATAGAATTAATAGACTAACAAGTGATGGTCCTTTAAGAGAACTATATATTGGTTCTCTTTCAGTCTATGAATACTGCCTAGAAGGCAAAATGACCAAGAGACCTTTCTCTGCGAAAAGGTTCAAGAGCCACAGAACCACTTCAACTTGTACTTACGGACGTTTGTGGTCCACTAAATGTCCAAGCTAGAGGAGGTTATGAATATTTCATCACTCTCATTGACAATTATTCAAGATATGGTTACCTATACTTAATGAAAAGGAAATTTGAAACCTATGATAAGTTTAGGGAATTCCGAGCAGAATCTGAAAAGAAATTAGGTAAATCACTAAAAGTACTTCGATCAGATCGAGGTGGAGAGTACTTAGATTATGAATTTTAGGACCATTTAAGTGAGCATGGAATTAAATCTGAACTCACTTCAACTGGATGGCCACAACAAAATGGTGTTTCAGAAAGGCAGAACATAACCTTATTAAATATGCTTAGATCGATGATTAGTATCTCATCATTGCCTTTGACATTCTAGGGTTATGAAATAAAATGTGCTCTATACATACTCAATGTTTTTCCATCTAAGTCTATTCAGAAAACACCATTGGAATTATGGAATGGTGCTAAACCTAGTTTACGCCATTTCCGTACATGGGGTTGTCCTACACACGTGCTTAAAGGAATGACTGGGAAGTTTGAATCACACATCGAAGTGTGCATGTTTGTAGGATATTCTAAAGAAAAAAAGGTGGTATATTTTATAGTTTTAAAGATAACAAAACGTTTGTATCTACAAATGCAACTTTTCTGGGGTATGATTGTATAAATAACCACAAACCTCAAAGTAAAGTCGCACTTGAGGAAATGGTCTCAAATAAACAAGACCAATCACTAACAATGGCAAGTCAAAAACAGCCAGAGGATATCGATAGTTCTAGTTAGAACAATATAGAGCTTCGTCGTAGTGGGAGGGATGGTAAACAACAAGTACACTATGAATATGAAGTTCAGATGCTTGTGTCTGACACAAACAAAGATGATCCATTGACATATAGAGATGCAATGGAAGATTCTAACAAAGAAAAATGGCTAAATGCCATGGACCTTGACATGGAATCGATGTATTCCAATTTTTTCTGGACTCTTGAAGATCCACCTGAGAATGTTAAACCTATTGGTTACAAATGGATATTCAAGAAAAAGAAAGGAGTAGATGGGAAAGTAGATACTATCAAAGTAAGGCTAGTGGCAAAGGGCTACACACAGAAATAAGGAGTTGATTATGAAGAAACCTTTTCATCTGTGGCCATGCTCAAATCTATCCACATACTCTTATCCATAGCAGCTTGCATGGATTATGATATTTGGCAAATGGATAAAACAACTTTTCTGAATGGCTATATAGACAAAACCATTTATATGTCTCAACCTGAGCTCGAATTTAATGTTCATGAGCAAAATGTTTGCAAGCTTCTTAAGTCTATTTATGGACTTAAACAAGATTCAAGATCTTGGAATCTTAGATTTGATGAAATAATCAAAATGTTTGATTTCGAACAAAACGTTGATGAACCTTGTGTTTACAAACAAATCAAAGATAAGATTATGGTATTCCTCGTTCTTTATGTTGATGATATTCTACTCATTGGGAATGACATAGAAACATTATCAAAAGTAATGAAATGGTTAGCTGAGAAATTCCAAATGAAAGATTTGGGAGAAGACAAATATGTTTTGGGAATTCAAATCTGTAGAGATGAAAGAACAAAATTTTGGCACTGTCTCAAGGAACTTATATTGATAAAGTGCTAGAATGCTTTGGCATCCAAAAATCCAAGAAAGGCACCATGCCTACCCGGTCAGGAGTTAAACTTTCTAAAGAACAATGTCCATAAACACCTAAGGAAGAGGAGGAAATGAGACAGTATCCCTATGCCTCTGCAGTAGGCAGTCTAATATATGTAATGTTATGCACCAAACCTGACATCTAGTATGCAGTAGGGATAGTCAGCCATTATCAATACAGTCCTGGATTGAGTCATTGGACAGCAGTAAAGAATATTTCCTAGTATCTTAGACATACTATATATTACATGCTTGTGTATTCAGGTGGAGACCGGAACCCCACTGGATATGCTAATTCTAATTTTCAATTAGACAGATATAGTTGAAAATCAACATCTGGATCAATTTTCACACTTGGAGAAGGTGTTGTAGTTTGGAGAAGTATTAACAAATCCATTATTGCAAACTCCACCATGGAAGTCGAATACATAGTAACTTGTGAAGCAGCGAAAGAGGCAGTGTGGATCAAGAAGTTCTATATTGATTTGGAAGTTATTCCAGGCATGGATCAGCAACTTGTTCTGTACTGTGATAACAGTGGGACAGTAACTAATTCAAAGGAACCCAGAAGTCGGGGAAAGCACATCGAGAGGAAATATCACTTGATTCGAGAGAGAGTCACCAAGAAGATGTTGTTGTCTTTAAGATTGCCTCTGAAGATAATCTTGCAGATTCGTTCACAAAGACTTTATCTATTAAATCTTGTCATGTAAGAAGCATGGGGTTAAGGGAAATGCCTCATTTACTTTAGGGAAAGTGGGAGATTTTTGAGAATTATGCCCTTAAAGAAATTGTAATTGACAATGGTTTTAATGAAATGAATGAATGAATTGAATTATTGTATATATGTAGCTTATGCAGTATATTATTGTTAATAATGTTAAGTAAATATAAAAAAATTACCTAGTTCATCTATGTGGTCTCAATCTCATATTGGTATGAGAGGAACGAGATTAAGATAATGAACTTAAATAGTTCGTAGTAAAATAAAGCTATGGAATCTTTACAGTAATTACTGCTAGTACAGTCCACTAGTATTATGAATACATGTGACCTAGATTCGGGTTACTAGTGTAGTAAGACACTTTAGTAGAGGTACTTTGCATGCTTAAAGTATCTAGAACTTGACCAGATGTGATCTAATAATACTTGTTTAAATATCATTTCATAGTATTATAAAACACATCAACTGATGATCATATACAAACTAATCTTAATCTTGAAGTTTGTAACACCCTGGAAAACTAAGATCGTTACACTATGTGTTTATAAAGGTGCAAGACTTGCTAATCAAGTCATTTAGTTGAAAATGTGTCACTAAAACCATTATTGAACTAGGGTTAAAATATTTTGATCATAAAAGATAAATTTCATTTAAATAAGCGTTTGATACACGAAATCCCAAAATTAGAGTAAAATAACAGTTCACAAAATTACCAAAGGTTATGTACAACCACAAGCCACTCTAATTGCAAAATAGGCATTTTAGGGTCTCCTGTCCTTGTATCATCCTGCGGTCGTGGTGGCCGAGCAACTGACTATGTACATTCAGCCCGCAGAGCTCTCCAAACCAAGGTTGGTCTAGCTTACCCTTGCCTTTACCTACACCACGTAGCACCCATGAGCCAAGGCCCATCACAAAAAGCATATACAGAACATAACCAATAACAATAATCAAACAATTCATAAATCATTAATCAAATACTCAACAAACCACATCGTTCACATAATCAGTGATATCAATCAACAAACCAACAATCTATCATCCAAATAATTAACATGCCACAATCATCAGATTAACAACAACAACATATCATACAATATCCAGGGTCGACACCCTTAGGCCACACCCTCTATTTATCCCACTGACTCTAGCTCAGTGATTATATAGTTAACCACAGCTACCAGTGGCCGAGTCGCGTCCTGTGCGCAAATATTAATTCTGGCACTCTTAGGTCATTTCATGCTCACATGGCATAATACCATCATACAACAATGCATTAAAGTATAGGGAATTCTTAGTCCCAACATAGCACACAACCGGCAACAGTTTTTTTACCTTTGATCCCTAGCCTCGAGCCTTGGTGACAAACCTAGTCACAAGAATCATTGATATCTATCAACTTCCAATTAGAAATAAAATACCTTGGGAACAAAACTAGCCTTCGCGACTGCAATTTATACTAAACCAGGTAGAAGAAATTGTCCTGAGCCCTAGGTTCGAACCCTCTAGCCCAAACAACACTAAGAACTCCTCTATGCTTACAACTCTCAGGCGGGTCGCGACTTGGCTCAGCAAGTCGCGACTTGCCACAAGTCAGAGAGCAAGCTCTAACGCCAAAGGGGAGGCGGGTCGCGACTTGGCCAAGCAAGTCGCAGCGCGGCCCCAAGTCAGAGAGCTCCCACGACCAGAAGGGCCACATGCGTCGCGGCGCGCTCTGCGAACGCAGAGAAAACCAGGGCTTTCTCCTCATTCTCCCAACCATGAACACACAAACTTAACTAGAATTTTACCCAACATCTTTTCCCAATTGAAAACGAATCACCAACAAACTCGGAGCTAATTTAAACATTTTAACCACTCAAAAACCCCAATAGAATTTCACTCATTGATCACCTCAATTCAACATTCAAGAACCCAGCAACAACCCTGTTCTTGAGCCCCAAGCTACTCAACTTAACTCTACATATCTAACCATAATCATCATCTAATCACACCCAGAAATCCAGCAACAATTCAGAGATGAAATCGAAGCTCTTACCTCAAATTAGCTGATTCTTCTTCTGAGTTTCTAGCTCCAACACCCAGTTTGAATCTCCTTAACTTTATGTCTAAATCCCCCAATCTTCAAGCCTCTTCAACAGCCAAGAGAATGAACACCCAGGTGAAAGGGAGAAGAGACTTCGTGAGGGAGAGAGAGAGAGAGAGACCAAACTTTATGTTTTCCTCCTTCCTTTCCTTAATTCTTCTATACTCTTCTGCCTTATTCTAACATAAAGGTTGAACATATCCTTAACTTAGGAAATTACCATTATGCCCTCCCAAACAAAATAATCCTTTAGCTTATTCTAGGGGTAGAATGGTCATTTATTCCCAATTCCCACTAATTCCTCAAATGTTCCTAATATTTACCACTTAAATCCTATCATCCAATTAATCACCAATTATTTACCCAAAGTCTAATAATCTCCAATATATCTCCTAAATTCCCGAAAATATCCCCAGGCTCTCCCGAGCAGAGTATAAATCCCCATCGTGACTATTTCGCCAAACCGCTCACTAGGACCGTCTCGAGCCATATGCTGCAAATATATCCACATAATAATGTGGTCTCAACATTTTATCACATATAATCACATGTATGCCCTCAAGATGCCAAAAATTACAAATATGCCTCTATGAGCTAAACAGGGCCCACATGCATATTAATACTCATAAACATGCATTTCACATATCCATGAATTTAAGACTTACTCCAAGATCCACCAAAGTCCAACATACATGCCTGCAGCATGTCCTCCAATATCTAAATCGTTCTCTTTGATTGCCCATCTACCTGAGGATGATAAGCAGTACTGAACTTCAACTGTGTACCCATGGCCTTCTGCAAACTCCCCCAGAACTTGGAAGTAAAAGTGGGGTCCCGATCTGACACGATCGACCTTTGGGCTCCATGGAGGTGCACAATCTCTCTCACATAGAGACATGCATACTGATCAACTGTATAAGTAGTCCTCACTGGCAGAAAGTGAGCTGACTTGGTGTAGCCATCCACTATCACCCAAATAGAATCATGCTGACCAACGGTCTTGGGTAAGCCCACCACAAAATCCATCGTGATGTCTTCCCACTTCCACTCTGGGATATCCAGAGGCTATAATAACCCTGCCAGCCTCTGATGCTCAGCCTTGACCTGCTGACATGTCAAGCACTTAGCCACATACTCTACTACATCTCTCTTCATCCCTGGCCACCAATACAACGATCTCACATCTTGATACATCTTCTTGGTGCCTTGATGCAAAGAGTAAGGTGTAGTATGAGATTCATCCAGAATCTCTCGCCTAAAAGCAGTGTCTTATGGAACATATATCCCCCCTTATACCTCAACAAGCCTAGCTCAGACACTGTATAATCTCTGGACGCTCTAACCAAGACATTCTCTCTAATCTTGATTAGTAGTGAATCACTCAACTGACCCTCTTTAATTCTCTCCAACAGTGTAGACTATAGCGTAATATTAGCCAACTGGCCCACCAACAACTCTATACCAGCTCTGGTCATATCATCTGCTAACTCTCTGGCTATCGGCCTCATACCATAAATTTGTTCTGGACCCTTCTGGCTTAAACCATCAGCTACCACGTTGGCCTTTCCTGGATGGTACAAAATCTCACAATCATAATCCTTTACCAACTCCAGCCAACGACTTTGTCTCATATTCAAATCTTTCTGGGTGAAGGAGTACTTCAGGCTCTTGTGGTCTGTATAGATCTCACACTTTTCTCCATAAATATAATGCCTCCATATCTTTAAAGGAAAGACCACAGCTGCTAACTCTAAATCATGAGTGGGATATCTCTTTTCATACTCCTTCAACTGACGAAAGGCATAAGCAATTACCTTCTCTGACTACATCAGAACACAGCCCAAACGCTGATGAGAAGCATCACAATAAATCACAAACTTCTCCTGATCTGTCGGAAGACTTAGAATCAGAGCTGTAATCAATCTCTGCTTCAGTTCCTGGAAGCTGTTCTCACACTTATCTGACCACACAAATTTCTGGCTCTTGCGTGTCAGCTCAGTCAATGCAATAGTTATCTTTGAGAACCCTTCCACAAAACGCCTATAATAACCTGCCAATCCAAGGAAACTTCTAACCTTAGAAGCATTCTTTGGCCATGGCCAATCTTTGACCGCTTCAATCTTCGCTGGATCTACCTTAATCCCCTCCTTACTGACAATATGCCCAAGAAAGGATACCTGAGATAACCAGAACTCACATTTCTTGAACTTTACAAACAATATGTGTTCCCTCAGTCTCTGTAGAGCCAACCTCACATGTTGTTCATGCTCTGACTCAGATTGAGAATATACCAGAATATCATCGATGAAGACGATCACAAACTGGTTCAGATAATCCTTGAACACTTTGTTCATTAGATCCATTAAAGTAGCAGGGGCATTAGTCAATCCAAATGACATGACTAAGAACTCATAATGCCCATACCTGGTACGAAAAGTAGTTTTCGGTATGTCTCCTTCCTTGACCCTCAACTGATTATAACCAGAACGAAGGTCAATCTTTGATAATACCTTCTTACCTCGCAACTGATCGAAAAAATCATCTATCCTTGGCAAAGGATACTTGTTCTTAATTTTCAGCTTATTCAGTTCTCTGTAATCAATACACATCCTCAGAGAACCATCCTTATTTTTGACAAACAGAACTGGCGCACCCCAAGGCGAGAAGCTAGGCCTGATAAAACCAAATCTAACAGTTCTTGCAACTGTACCTTTAATTCTTTCAACTCATCTGGGGCCATTCTGTAAGGTGCTCTAGACACTGGCTCCGTCCCTGGTGTTAGTTCCATAACAAACTTAATTTCTCTGTACGGTGGAAACCCAGGCAAATCTTCTGGAAACACATCCAGAAATTCGCAAAATAATCTGGTATGTTCTGGTCTCACTGGCACGACCTGAATGGTAATAACCACACTGGCCAAGAATCCAACACAACCTCCTTGTAGTAGATCCCTAGCCCTTAATACAGAAATCATAGGTATGCGAGGTCCATGCACAGTACCAACAAACATAAAAGGATCTTCACCTTTAGGCTCAAAGGTGACCATCTTCCTTTTGCAATCAATGGTTGCCCCATACTCTGCCAACCAATCCATACCCAATATCATATCAAAGTCAGTCATAACAAACTCTATCAAGTCCACTGATAACTCTCTGCCCTCCACTATCACTGGCAAAGATCTAACCCATCTCATGGATACCACTAACTCTTCAGTGGGTAACAAAGTTCCAAACCCCACAGCATAAAAATCACAGGGTCTACACAGTCTATCAATAATACTTCTAGCAACAAAAGAATGTGTAGCACTAAAATCAATCAATACATTATAAGGGTTTCCAGCACTAAGAAGCTGACATGTAACTACTGAGGGAGAAGCCTCAGCTTCTGCTTGAGTCAATGCGAACACTCGAGCTGGGGTCGAGCTGTCCGCTTTTCTGGGTTCTTCTTTTCTTGCCTTAGGGCAATCATTTTTAAGATGACCCACTGCTCCACAAGAGAAGTAGGCCCTTGCCCTACACTCTCCCAAATGATGCCTCTTTCATCTAGGTCACTCAGGAGAAGAATTCCAGGCTTCATTACCACCTAGACGACCCATTGAAATACCACGGGGCCGCCTATCAGGACCTGGGACTGGGAATGTGTCAGGAACTTTCCTCTTCTGATCACTGGGGCCTCCACCCCTGCTTGAACCCACAAATGGGATCTGTCCTCCTGAAATCCTTCCTGGCTGCACTGTCTCACCAGATCCTATTCTCTGCACTCTCAGCAGTGAGTGCCTTCTTAACCACTTGTGCATAGGTAGTAACCCCAGCCACACTGGTGATACGTACATCACGGGCTAATCTAGGCTGTAGCCCCTGCAAAAATATTTCTCTTCTGGTCCCATCAGTGGGCACCAGCTCCATGGCAAATTTCGCCAAACGATCAAATTTTAGGGCATACTCAGTGACTGACAAATTTCCCTGAAGTAGCCTAATGAATTCCTCCGCTTTTGCCGCCCTGATGGCATCATTATAATATTTCTCGTTGAATAGAGTCTTAAATTCTTCCCAACTCAGGGCATTAACATTTCTGGTCTGGATAAAAACCTCCCACCAAACTCGAGCATCCTCCTGAAACATATAAGTGGCATAGGCCACCCTCTCATTACCACTTACCCTCATGAAATCAAGGATAGTGATAATCATACTCATCCATTGCTTCTCCTTGGCAGGATCTGCAATGCCCAAAAACACTAGAGGTTGTTGCTTCATGAACCTTTCATAAAGAGGCTCCCATTTATTTCTAACCTCAGGCAGCTGATTTGCTGCTGGAACTGACACAGGAGGTGCCTTTGATACATTGGCCACTATTGGCACTTGCTGCTGTTTCAGGAGATGAAGCTCTTCCCCCTGTCTCAACATTGTTGCCTGCAGATCATGAATTATTTGCTGCCAGTTTACAGGAGCTAGTTGTGAAATCTGTGACTGGTCATTCTCTTGACCCTGACTGTTATTATTCTGGCCTTGATCACTTTGGCCAGCTGAAGTATCTGCCTGCCCTAGATTCATTCTTATCTGTTATACCTTGCTAAAACATCGATCAATACGGACAGTCAGGTAGTAATAACTAAACCTCTTGCCGCTTTATGGTCCAAGAACAAGCAGACAATTATCACATTCCACAGTCATACAATTATACACGCAGATACATGTTTATAACATTTAGCACTCAGCATGTATCACATAATAGTTCGCCAACAACAATACTAATAAGTATGTTCCAGAAATTTCAGTACTAATTAGCACACGGTTGCTGAGAATGTAATATTTCAGGGCACAGGTTAAACACGGTGTCTCATGCATACAGGTTAAGAATGTATACTATATTTAAGCAGTTATACATATAACTACATAACTAGTTACCAAACCATGAGTCGAGCTTGACTTTAGTGATGTGGTACATGCTCTGATACCAAGTTGTAACGCCCTGGTTACCCTAGAACAGTTACGGTGAATGGTGAACCAGAAATTTGACTCGCTACCCAACTCCTTTGGTTAAAAATGTGCTTCTAAGTGTTATTAACAAGCTAAGGTGAAAAACCAATAAAAGGGAAAGGATATATTTTATTAAATACATAAAACTATTCATGGGCCCATAAAAACATTTACAAGTTATTTACAACTAAAAATGGTCATTATTGTTTCAAATTTACAAACCCGCCGACCTTGGCGGAAAAAATAGGGTAAACCCCCTAGTTCCTTTGATAACTCCTTGGCCGTGATGGTCAAGCGGCCGCAGATGTACACATTACCACCTAAGCTCTCCACTCAAGGCTGGGTGAGCTTTTCTTTCCCTTTACCTGCACCACATAGCACCCATGAGCCAAGGCCCAGCAAGAAAACACAATATAGCATGATATAATATCAGCTATGATCATAATAATCATTCATGACTTTCAGTCCAAAACAGGTAAGTGACAGTCACAAAAGTCACTAAGATGGGTACAACTCCCTTTAGCCATGTGACGATAGGGTAACCAAGGCTTAACAGATAAGTGAACATTTACTAGATTAAATAGAATAGGTGCATGATGATTAGTCACCAACATAACCTTCCTCATGACCATAGAGTCATAACCCTGGAACATCGTTCCCTAGCCATGTGACAAACGGTCACCTAGGCCTTAGGCCCTGGCTCTGAGTAACTAACTTAGACTAGTCAAGCGCTTATAAGTTTCATCAACCTTAGGGTCGGTCCAGCATTAATACCTTAGAGTCATTCAACGCTGATATCGATTAGATCTAATCTTCATTCGGCCCTGCGTTCAGGACGCTTATGTCATTTCTGACTCTTAGGTCAGTGATACGCGACCAGTGCCGTCCCTGACTAATCAGTGCCATACACAAGTAAACAACATTCGCAAGCATTTAATATGCAATCAATGTCCACATTTATCAACCAACATGCCTCAAAAAAAATCATGCATGTCATATACATAGGGTGCACTATTCTTACCTCTTATTTGAGCGAGAATGAATAAAAGAACGACCCTTGAGAGCGATCTGACTTTTAGTCCTTTAGTAGTCACCTAGTCATAACCAAATATGGGACACCATCAATAAAATGAACATCAAAGGTTCCAAAACCAAGACCTAGCCTCTGGGACATCAATCCCCGCTCATCCGGGTAGTAGGAACAATTCTGAGGCCTAAAACCAAGTTCTCGGGACCAAAACACTCAAACGAGCTCAAACCTGGCCAAGGGCTGCGGCCCTAACACCTTGAGCCACGGCCCCCAGCCACTCCAGAAGCAAGGGCCGGGCGCCCTACACCTAGGGCCGCGGTGCCCTGCAAAGCAAAATCGCTCCACCTGCTTCTTCGAGCTAGGGCCGCAGCGCCCAAGAACATGGTCGCGGCCCCCAACCCAGAACCATCCCCAAACTCATTTTCCTTCCTCCCAAACACTCCAAAAACATACCTAAACACTTCCAAATCATCAAATCAAAGTTCCCAACGTTCCCAAAGATCCAAAACCATAAAATCCCGAGGCTCAAACGAACCAAAAACTCAACGATTCACAAAATCCAATTCTAAGCTTAGAAACTCTAAAAACTCAAAACTTAAAACTTAGATTACCTTTGATTGGGTAGTTTCTCGTCAAATCCTTCCATCAAGAAGCTTCTAATCTTTCCTAGGTTCGCTATGCCTCGATCCTCACTTGATTCTGACTCCTAGAACTCGAGATTTCTTCGAAAATACTTCGAACAGTAAAAGGAACTAATGGGAGGAGAACGAGAGGTTTTCTAACATGCGGTTCTATCTGACAAGCTACTTTAAGCTTAAGTAACCTCAAATAAAACCTAGTGCTCGGGGTCTCGAAAACACCCCCGGGGACATTATAGTCAAAACTCCCAGAATTTCCCCCTGATCTCAATAACTCCCAATTTATCATCAAATAACATTCTCATAACTCAATATCCCAATAAAAGACCCCGTTATGAAAAAACTACTAATTTATAATATAAGACCGTCTCATGTCGAATAGCTCGAATATATCTCCATAATAATGGGATCTCATTCACAAATCACAATATGCACCAAAAATACACAAATATGCCCTCAACGGGCCAAATTACCAAAACACCCTAATAATCAAATGTGGACCCACATGCATGCATATTACATCATATTATAATATAATTCACATAAACATGCATATATTCAGTTAATGGCATAATTAAAAAATTATGTCCCTCCTGGCCTACTAATCCAGCCATTAAACCGCATTAGGGATTTCGGGGCATTACAATATGCATGCCTGAATATATTCACACAACAGTCAAGGGCCAGGCCCTATCAGTATCTCATGCTCCCTATTAATCAAACAAATAACAGCAGTCATAGTTCTTTCCAAACACTTAAGAGTATAAACATGAATACACAATTACAAAACCCTAAGTTGAGTTTATCTTTAGCGGCTAATGTACATGTCCAGCCAGTCTTTAGGAAAACTTAAACCTAGAACGCTCTGATACCAAGTTGCAATGCCCTGGATAACCAAGACCATTACACTTTGTGTTTATAAATGTGCAAGACTTGCTAATCAAGTCATTTAGGTTCAAATGTGTCACTAAGCCCATTATTGAACTAGGGTTAAAATATTTTGGTCATAAAAGATAAATTTCATTTAAATAAGTGTTTGATACATGGATCCCAAAATTAGGGTTAAATAATAGTTCACAAAATTATCAAAGGTTATGTACAACCACAAGCCACTTTAATTGAAAAATAGGCATTTTAGGGTCTCCTATCCCTGTATCTTCCCTCGGTCGTGGCGGCCGAGTAGCCGACTATGTACATTCAGCCCCCAGAGCTCTCCAAATCAAGGTTGCTCCAGCTTACCCTTGCCTTTACCTGTACCACGTAGCACCCGTGAGCCAAGGCCCAGCAAGAAAAACATATACAAAACATAACCAATAACAATAATCAAACAATTCATAAATCATTAATCATAATCAGTGATATCAATCAACAAACCAACAATCTATCATCCAAATAATCAACATGCCACAATCATCAGATTAACAATAGTAACATACCATACAATATCCAGGGTTGACACCCTTAGGCCACACCCTCTATTTATCCCACTAACTCTGGCTCACTTAGGCTGAGCTCAGTGATTATATAGTTAACCTAAGCTACCAGTGGTCGAGCCACGTCTTGTGCGCAAATATTAATTCTCGCACCCTTAGTCAGTTTATTTCATGCTCACATGGCATAATACCATCATACAACATTGCATTAAAGTATAGAGAATTCTTAGTCCCAACATAGCCACACAACCGGGTGTAGTTTTCTTACCTTTGATTCCGAGCGGAGAAGGTGAACTGGTTTCGAGCACAATCCCTAGCCTCGAGCCTTAACAACAAACCTAGTCACAAGAGTCATTGATATCTATCAAATTCTAATTAGAAATAAAATACATAGGGAACAAAACTAGCCTTCGGGACTGCAATTTCTAGTAAATCGGGTAGTAGAAATTGTCCCGAGCCCATAAGTTCGAACCCTCGAGCCGAAACAACACTAAGAACTCATCTAAGCTTAAAACTCCCACGCGGGTCGCGACTTGGCTCACCAAGTTGCGACTTTCCCCAAGTCAGAGAGCAAGCTCTCACGCCAAAGGGGAGGCGGGTCGCGACTTGGCTAAGCAAGTCGCGGCATGCCCCCAACTCAGAGAGCTCCCACGGCTAGTAGGGCCACATGCACCGCGGCCCGCCGTACGAACCCATAGAAAACTTGGGTTTTCTCCTCCTTCTCCCATCCATGAATACACAAACTTGCCTAGAATTTTACCCAACATCTTTTCTTAATTCAAAACTAATCAACAACAAACTCAGAGCTAATTTACACATTTTAATCACTCAAAAACCCCAATAGCATTTCCCTCACTGATCACCTCATTTCAACATATAAGAACCCAGCAACAACCCTATTCTTAAGCCCCATGCTACTCAGCTTAAATCTACATAGCTAATCATATTCATCATCTAATCACACCCAGAATCCACCAACAATTCAGAGTTGAAACTGGAGCTCTTACCTCAAAGTAGCTGATTTTGCTTCTGGGTTTCTAGCTCCAACACCCAGCTTGAATCTCCTTAATTTTCTTTCTAAATCCCCCAAGCTTCAAGCCTCTTCAACAGCCAAGAGAAAGAACACCAAGTTGAAAGGGAGAAGAGAATTCGCGAGGGAGAGAGAGCAAGCTTTATGTTTTCCTTAATTCTTCTATAATCTTCTGCCTTATTCTAACATAAATGCTGAACATATCCTTGACTTAGGAAATGACCATTTTGCCTCCCAAACAGAATAACCCTTTAGCTTATTCTAGGGGTAGGATGGTCATTTATTCCCAATTCCCACTATTTCCTCAAATGTTCCTAATATTTACCACTTAAATCCCATCATCCATTTAATCACCAATTATTTACCCAAAGTCTAATTATCTGCAATATATCTCCTAAATTCTCGAAAATATCCCCAGGCTCCCCCCGAGCCGGGTATAAATCCTCGTTGTGACTATTTCGCCAAAATGCTCACTAATATCGTCTCGAGCCATATGCTGCAAATATATCCACATAATAATGTGGTCTCAATAATTGATCACATATAATCACATTTATGCCCCAACGAGCCAAAAATTACAAATATGCCCCTTTGAGCTAAACAAGGCCCACATGCATATTAATACTCATAAACATGCATTTCACATATCCATATAATCATATAAGCATGCTTATCACATAATCATGCATTAAATCATTTAAATCACACATAAACCAATTAGGCCCTCCTGACACACTAATCAAGGCCCTAAAGCCATATTAGTGATTTTGGGTCGTTACAAAGTTACTATGTACTCCTATATATGTTATTTGATCCTTTGATTCATGCATTACAGCTTGTCAGAATGATCAGGCTAAGAACTATTATTTTGGGGACTCAATGATGTATATGGCTGGGGACATAGCTTAACAGACATGGAATTTATACCTTCTTATAGATTGAATGATGATTTCCTATTGGGTTGGCTTTTGGAACTAAAAAGCTTATTGACGTCAAATTCATAATTAGATTATGAATTAACCTTCACTAGTAAAGTCAATGGTTCATTAGGAATTAAGATATAATTAAAAGGGTAAAATAGTAATTTTATTCTCACTTAATTATGAATTATCAATAGACGATTAATTTGTATGTAATGATTATATCAATGGACACTTTATGGTTACAATAAAGTACTTAGTATATATATGTCTTTAATTCTCAAGAGTTTAGTCTCATATTTATAGTGGAATAATCATGAGATTAATAAATATGATTACTAAATCAAAGTGATTTGGTTAACAATATTTTATTTATTAGAGCTTGGAATTATTGGTCCATAGGTCCTCGAGGCAGCTCTATAAACACTAATCAAGGTAAGAGTTGATACAAGGGTCAAACTGTGAATGGGCTATTTGAGAGAATATTTATTCTTCGGGATAAATATGCAATTATGTGATAATTGAAGTTGCACAATTTATTATTGCATTTGTACAATTTTCGAAATGTGTAGAAATAGAAGAAATTGATTTTAATCAATTGTTTTATTTAAGTGTTAATAGATAAATATGGATAGTCAAAATTGAATTTTATTATTATATTTATTTAATTAACAATAAGATGATAATGGAAATTCAAATTTTGAATTTTGAGTTTTGAGTTTTGAAATTTAAGTTGTTATCTTTTCCTTAAAAAGATGATACCTTATTTGAATTTCCAATTGTTAATTAATTAAAATAAAAACACATATTAAAAAACAAATCTCATTTTCATGGATAGTGCCACACGCATAGGGCTTGGACTGCTCTATGCGTGTAACACTACTAACGTGATCATTTATAGATTTTTATTTTATTTTTAGTTAAATAATAAAACATTTTAAAAGGGGTTTTAAAATGGAATGTAAGACTTTGTCTTTTATCATCATCATCATTATCATCATCATCATCATCATCATCATCATTATTATTATTATTATTATTATTATTATTAAAAAAGATGATTATTTTATATTTATTATTATTATTATTATAATGTCTATATATTCTATATGATAGAAAATAAAAACAACAAGTTTTTACACAGATGAAAAACCATCATCTTTTTCACAAAAGAAAAAACCTTTCTCTCTAAGCCTATAATCAAGAGCCTCATGCGTTGAGAATACTTTTTATTCAAAAAATTGATCTTTATTCTCTATGTGCCCACCCACATCTTGAGGTGTAGAGAACGTCTTGGAAGATCTAGGTGTGAGTACTCTAGCGAGGACAGGAAGATCGAAATATATACGAAAAGATTCAAGGATTCTTGATAGGCTACAAGAGGTACACCATTTCGTATTATTTTTACATATACAAATTATGTATTGATTAACATATTTCATATCAAAAGATCCACTTATAAAGTTGTTTATATGAATTTTTTTTTGTATACAATTTCTGTTGTGCACTAGGAACTGTACCTAATAGTCATCCCACAAAGGAGATCTTGCATGGATGCCTTCCTTCAAGGCCATCAACTGGTGACTGTCATCGACCATCTTGGTCCTAGCAGCTTCCTCCTTGAAGGGCTTGATGTTGGGCTTGAGAGTCTCAAGGGGTCCTTGCTTTATGTTTCCCAAGGCATTGTATAATGCCCTGGATAGCCAAGACCATTACAGTGTGTATTTTAAATAGTGTTGGACTTGCTAATCAAGTCGTTTGGACATAAATGTGTTACTAAGGATAATTAAAGGATAAGGGACAAAAGATTTTGATCATAGGAATAATCATTATTCATTAAAAATTGTGAGTATGTAAATGGGATCCCAAAAAGGTGTTTACATGAAAATTACAAGCCTCAAAATAATTACAAATGAAGCCAGCCTATGTGGAAAAATAAAATTTGGCTCTAGTCCCTATCAATCCCTCAGTCGTGGCGGTCGAGCATTTGGTGATGTATAAACCTCCCCTAAAGCTCTCCAACTCATGGATGGTCCAACTTTCCCACTCCCTTACCTGCCCCACATAGCACCCGTGAGACAAGGCTCAACAAGAAAACTTCAATCAATGAATACAATAAGGAACAACATATCAATAAACTTGAATCAACAATTCAATAAATAACGGGATATAAGCAATAAGCTTTGCAGTGAAATCTGCACAATCAATTACAAATTCCATTGTCAATAATCGATACAATTTGTTAATTGCAATCGACACTTCTATTTATTTAAGTGACGTTCAAACCCAGCGACCTTAGGCCGAGTCCTTTGGTCTTATGGTGGACCCCGACTCGCTTAGGTCGGACTGCATTCCGCACGGTTAATCTTAGCCCCTGACTCCCTTAGGCCGGACTTTCAGGAAAGATATAACCACAAATATATATATATATATATTGCACAACACGCAACCAAATACAACATATTCAAGCATGCCTAATTGAGAAATAACAATTATAATCACAGGCAAGTCCATTTACAAGGGTCCAAGCCCCAATCAAAACAAGGGTGTATTCTTCTTACCTCGAGTTCCGTGCAATAGACTATACGGTCTCAAGTGTGATCCTGATCCCGAGTCTTGCAATAATCTAGTCAGAACATAAACATACTCTCATTAGGGATTGACTACAAATCTCGAGCCTCACTCTAAACCCCATCCTTAGGATTACTATTCTCAGGTGTCAGGGTGTTAGAAACATCCCCCGAGCCCCCAAATGGACCAACAAATGAATTCCTGGACTCCCCAAGCCCTAAACCTAAAATCAGAAAAACTATGTTTTGGGGCACTTGGTTCAGTCGCGTTTGCAAAAAGTTTAGGCTTTCTGGGGTACTGGAGTTGTCACTTCCTAGTCCAGCATGGTCGCACCCCTAACTTTAAAACCCAAAAATCAAAAATCAAAATCCCCACCTGGAACGCCCTGGTTGCCCCAGAACAGTTACGGTGAACGGTGGACTGGAAATTTGACTCACTACCCGAGTCCTTTGGTCAAAAACGTGCTTTAAGTGTAATTAATAGGTTAAGGTAAAAAACCAATAAAAAGGAAATGGAGATTTTCATTACAAACTGCTCTGCAGAGCTAAACAAAATGTTTACAAGTTGTTCTCCGTACAAAGTGGTCACTACTGTTTCAAATTTACAATCCCGCCGACCTAAGCGGCAAAAATAGGGTAAACCCCCTAGTTCCTCTGAGAACTCCTTGGCCGTGGTGGTCAAGCGGCCGCATATGTACACATCACCACATCAGCTCTCCACTCAAGGCTAGGTGAGCTTTTCTTTCCCTTTACTTGCACCACATAGCACCCATGTGCCAAAGCCAAGCAAGAAAACATAACACTTTACATGAACATTATCAAATGATTATCATTATAATCACACTGAGCATAAAGCTTTCAAAAAAATGAGTGAACATCACATGGGGTCCTGATAAACCATACTGAGTGACTGACAAACAAGTCACTAATTCAAATGGAAGAGTGGCTGCTAGGTAAGCCACTAGCCTTCAACAGGTTCTGGTAAATCATACTGAGTGACTGACAAGCATGTCACTGTTTCAAGTGGGAGAGTGGCTGCTAGGTAAGCCACTAGCCTCCAAGCGCTTATTTCATTCATCGACCCTCGGGGTCGGTCTGACATTAATGCTCTTTGAGTCATTCAATGCTGATAGTCGATTAGATCTAATCTTTGTTGGCTTGCGTTAAAACGCTAAGGCCGTCCTGACTAATGAGTCAGCTCAACGTGACTAGTGCCCAGTACCACTGCCGAACCTGACTAATAAGTCACAGCTTCACAGTTGATACTAGCACCTTTGCCAAATCTGACTAATGAGTCAGTACCATGCACAAGTGAGCAACATATGCTAAAAATTCTATATTCAATCCATGTCAATATTTACACAACCAGCATGCCTCATGAATATCCATGCATGTCACACTTAGGGTGCAGTTTTCTTACCTCTGGTTCGAGCTAGAATGATTAAAAGAATGACCCCTGAGAACGATCAACCTTTAGACTCCTTAGCGGTTACCTAATCATAACCAATTAGAAACCATTAATAAAATAAATCAATGAATGGTTCACAAACTAAAACACACTCTCGGGACCAATCCCCCACTCTCAGGACTCTCAAACTACTAAAAAGGGCCAAAGGAACCAACCCCCGAACCTTAAAAACCATCCCGAACCCTAAAAACAACACATCCTGAAACTGACCTAGCGCCTAGGCGCCACCCACCAGCGCTGGGGCACTGCCCCAGAAACAGAGAGGGCTGCTCCCTACCCTGAATAGCGCTGGGGCGCCTGCTTCAGACCAACAGCAACACTGAAACTCCCTCCTTGCGATTCCTCTTGAAACCAACCTTCCAAACACATCCTAAACCTTACCAAAACATCCAATTCAACCCCTAAAACTCATCTACATCACCTCCTCACCAAAACCCAATCAAACATACACAGAAACTCCCCTTGATTCCAACTTTCTACATCAAAAACCATAAGCTGAAAACTAAAAGGAAAAACAGAGTACACCTGAAATTCATGGACAATTCCTTACCTCCAACTGGTTTTGAATCCTCCTTAGAAGATGAACTAAGTCCACAACCTCCATGCTTTGATTTCCTAGCTTGCTACCTCATCTTGGGACCAAAAACCTCAAAGAAATATAGAGAGGAAATGATGTACGGGAAGAAGAAGACCTTACTCTGTTTTTGTTCTATAACCTTCTACAGCCACTTAAAACATATATAACCCAAGCAAAATGACCTTAATGCCCCTAGGTCATTTAAAGATTCTAATGTCTCCCCAAGGGTAAAATCGTCATCCTTCACCTATTTCGTTAATCATAGTTAACGCTATCCAATTCCTGCTATTCTCAAAATTCCCAAACACCAATAATTCATGTCCCGTTACCCTTTTTACTCCCGGCAACGTTCTAATCATTAAAACATCCCGAGAATCACCCCGAGCCTCGAACTTAATCCCGTTATGACTAAACCGCTACTTTAATACTTAAAGATCGTCTCATGCCGAATAGCTCGAACAAATCCACATTATAATGTGGTCTCAAAATAGATCACCAACATGCATCAAAATAAACAATTTACCCTCAACGGGCCAAATTACCATCACACCCCTATAATTAGAAATATGGACTCTCATGCATGCATTTCACATCATATTATAATATAATCAACATATACATGCATTTTATCAATTAATAACACAATTAAGCAAGTATGGCCCTCCCGGCCTACTATTCACGCCGTTAAACACATCGGAGAATTCAGGGCATTACAACTATCCCCTCCTTACTGAAATTTCGTCCTCGAAATTATCTGAATAGCTTGGGATCTGAATCTGCATGTCTGACTCCAGCTCCCAGGTCGCCTCCTCGACCTTGCTGTTCCTCCACAATACCTTAACCAAAGGTATTGTCTTATTCCTGAGGACCTTATCCTTTCTGTCAAGTATCTGAACTGGTTGCTCCTCAAAGGAGAGATCTGGCTCAAGCTCCAGATCTTCATAACTCAGAATATGGCCCACATCAGATACATACCTCCGAAGAGTTGATACATGGAATACATTATGCACGGCAGACAACGCCGGCGGCATAGCCAATCTGTAAGCCACCTGACCAATCCTCTCCAGGATCTCAAATGGACCTACAAACCTAGGACTCAGTTTGCCTTTCTTCCCAAACCTTCTCACCCCTTTCCATGGTGAGACTCTGTGGAAAACATAGTCTCCTACCTGGAACTCCTCGTTCCTGCGCTTGGGATTTGCATAGCTCTTCTGTCTACTCTGAGAAGCAAGCATTCTAGCTCTAATCTTCTCAATAGCCTCACTGGTCCTCTGGACTGCATCAGGACCTAAGTATCTCCTTTCTCCTGTCTCATCCCAATGAATGGGAGATCTGCACTTCCTACCATACAGCATCTCATAAGGTGCTACCCCAATGGTAGATTGGTAACTGTTGTTGTAGGAGAATTCTATCAAAGGTAGATACTTACTCCAAGACCCACCGAAATCCAGCACACATGCTCTCAGCATGTCTTCTAAAATCTGGATCATCCTCTCAGATTTCCCATCTGTCTGAGGATGATAAGCGGCACTAAACTTCAACTTTGTCCCCATGGCTTTCTGCAAACTTCCCCAGAACTTGGAAGTAAGAGTGGGGTCCCGATCTGACACGATTGACCTAGGTGCACCATGGAGCCGCACGATCTCTCTCACATAGAGATCTGCATACTGATCAACTGTATATGTAGTCCTCACTGGCAGAAAGTGAGCTGACTTGGTGTAGCGATCCACTATCACCAAAATGGAGTCATGCTGACCAGTAGTCCTGGGTAAGCCCACCACAAAATCCATCGTGATGTCTTCCCACTTCCACTCTGGGATATCCAGAGGCTGCAGTGTCCCTGCCGGCCTCTGATGCTCAGCCTTGACCTGTTGACATGTCAAGCACTTAGCCACATACTCTACTACATCTCTCTTCATCCCCGGCCACCAATATAACGATCTCACATCCTGGTACATCTTCATGGTGCCTGGATACAAAGAGTAAGGTGTAGTATGAGATTCATCCAGAATCTCTCGCCTCAATGTAATGTCTAACGGAACTTATATCCGCCCCTTGTATCTCAACAAGCCTACCTCAGACACTGTATAATCTCTGGATGCTCCAGCCTGAACATCCTCTCTGATCTTGATCAGCTGTGGATCACTCAACTGACCCTCTTTGATTCTCTCCAACAGTGTAGATTGTAGCGTAATGTTAGCCAACTGGCCCACCAGCAACTCTATACCAGCTCTGGTCATGTCATCTGCCAACTCTCTGGCTATCAGCCTCACACCATGAATCTGCCCCGGACCCTTCCGGCTCAAAGCATCAGCTACCACGTTGGCTTTTCCTAGATGATACAGAATCTCACAATCATAGTCTTTTACTAACTCCAGCCAATGCCTTTGCCTCATGTTCAGATCCTTCTAGGTGAAGAAGTACTTCAAGCTCTTATGCTCTGTATAGATCTCACACTTCTCTCCATAGAGATAGTGCCTCCATATCTTTAAAGCAAAAACCACCACTGCCAACTCCAGATCATGAGTGGGATATCTCTTCTCATACTCCTTCAACTGGCGAGAAGCGTAGGCAATAATCTTCTCTGATTGCATCAAAACACAGCCCAAACCCTGATGAGAAGCATCACAGTAAATCACAAACTTCTCCTGATCTGTCGGAAGACTCAGAATTGGAGCTATAATCAATCTCTACTTCAGTTCCTGGAAGCTATTCTCACACTTATCTGACCACACAAATTTCTGGCTCTTGCGTGTCAGCTCAGTCAAAGCACTAGCAATCTTTGAGAACCCTTCCACGAACTGCCTGTAATAACCTGCCAATCCAAGGAAACTTCTAACCTCAGAAGCATTCTTTGGCCTTGGCCAATCTCTGACCTCTTCGATCTTTGTTGGATCTACCTTAATCCCCTCCTTACTGACAATGTGTCCAAGAAAGGATACCTGAGACAACCAGAACTCACACTTCTTGAACTTTGCAAACAGTTTGTGCTCTCTTAGTCTCTGTAGAACCAACCTCAGATGCTGCTCATGCTCTGACTCAGTCTGAGAATATACAAGAATATCATCGATGAAGACGATTACAAACTGGTCTAAGTAATCCTTGAACACTCTGTTCATCATATCCATAAAAGCAGCAGGGGCATTAGTCAATCCAAATGACATAACTAGAAACTCATAATGCCCATACCTAGTACGAAAGGCAGTCTTTGGTATGTCTCCCTCGTTGACCCTCAACTGATGATAACCAGAACGAAGGTCGATTTTAGAGAATACGTTCATACCTTGCAGCTGATCGAACAGGTCATCTATCCTTGGCAAAGGATATCGGTTCTTAATTGTCAACTTATTCATTTCCCTGTAATCTATACACATTCTCAGAGAACCATCTTTCTTCTTCACAAACAGAACTGGCGCACCCTAGGGTGAGAAACTAGGTCTAATGAAACCCATATCTAGCAGCTCTTGCAACTGCATTTTCAATTCTTTCAACTCAATTGGGGCCATTCTGTATGGTGCTCTAGACACTGGCCCCGTCCCTGATGCCAGTTCTATAACGAACTCAATCTCCCTGTGTGGTGGAAATTCTGGCAAATCTTCTGGAAACACATCCAGAAACTCACATACAAGTCTAGTATCCTCTGGTCTCACTGGCATGACCTGAGTGGTGTCAACCACACTGGCTAAGAATCCAATGCAACCTCTCTGCAGTACATCCTTGGCCCTCAACACAAAAATCATTGTAACGCGAGGTCCATGCACAGTACCAACAAACACAAAAGGATCCTCACCTTCAGGCTCAAAGGTGACCATCTTCCTTCTGCAGTCGATAGTTGCCCCATACTTTGCCAACCAATCCATACCCAATATCATATCAAAGTCAGTCATAACTAACTTTATCAAGTCCACTGACAACTCTCTGCCCTCTACTGTCACTGGCAAAGATCTGACCCATCTTCTGGATACCACTAACTCCCCAGTGGGTAACAAAGTACCAAACCCCACAGCATAGAAATCACAAGGTCTACACAACCTATCAATAATGCTACTAGCAACAAACGAATGTGTAGCACCAGAATCAATTAACACATGATAAGGGGTTCCTGCACTAAGAGGCTGACCTATAACAACTGAGGGGGAAGCCTCAGCTTCTGCTTGAGTCAACGTGAACACTCGAGCTGGGGCCGAGCTGTCCACCTTTCTGGGTTCCTCTTTCCCTATCTGAGGGCAATCTTTCTTAAGGTGACCCACTACTCCACACAAATAGCAGGCCTTTGCCCTACACTCTCCCAAATGGCGCCTCTTGCACCTAGGGCATTCAGGATGAGTCTTCCAGGCTTCACTACCTCCAGGACGACCCATTGTAATACCATGGGGTCTCCTGTCAGGACCTGGAACTGGGAAGGTATCAAGAACCTTCCTCTTCTGATCACTGGGGCCAACACCCCTACCAGAACCAACAAATGGAGGAACTGTCCTCCTGAAATCCTTTCTGGCTGCACTGGCATGACAGTGGAGTTTTCTTATCTCTGGTTCGAGCTAGAATGATTAAAAGAACGACCCCTGAGAACGATCAACCTTTAGACTCCTTAGCGGTTACCTAATCATAACCAATTAGAAACCATTAATAAAATAAATCAATGAATTGTTCACAAACTAAAACACACTCCCGGGACCAATCCCCCACTCTCGGGACTCTCAAACTACTCAAAAGGGCCAAAGGAACCAACCCCCGAACCATAAAAACCATCCCGAACCCTAAAAACAACACATCCTGAAACTAACCTAGCGCCTAGGCGCCACCCACCAGTGCTGGGGCGCTGCCCAAGAAACAGAGAGGGCTGCTCCCTGCCCTGAATAGCGCTGGGGTGCTAGGACTCGCGCTGGGGCGCCAGCTTCAGACCAACAGCAACACTAAAACTCCCTCCTTGCGATTCCTCTTGAAACCAACCTTCCAAACACATCCCGAACCTTACCAAAACATCCAATTCAACCCCTAAAACTCATCTACATCACCTCCTCACCAAAACCCAACCAAACATACACAGAAACTCCCCTTGATTCCAACTTTCTACATCAAAAACCATAAGCTGAAAACTAAAAGGAAAAACAGAGTACACCTGAAATTCATGGACAATTCCTTACCTCCAACTGGTTTTGAATCCTCCTTAGAAGATGAACTAAGTCCACAACCTTCAAGCTTTGATTTCCTGGCTTGCTACCTCAACTTGGGACCATAAACCTCAAAGAAAGATAGAGAGGAAATGATGTACGGGAAGAAGAAGACCTTACTCTGTTTTTGTTCTATAACCTTCTACAGCCACTTAAAACATATATAACCCAAGTAAAATGACCTTAATGCCCCTAGGTCATTTAAAGCTTCTAATGTCTCCCCAAGGGTAAAATCGTCATCCTTCACCTATTTCGTTAATCATAGTTAACGCTATCCAATTCCCGCTATTCTCAAAATTCCCAAACACCAATAATTCATGTCCCGTTACCCTTCTTAGTCTCGGCAACGTTCTAATCATTAAAACATCCTGAGACTCACCCCGAGCCTCGAACTTAATCCCGTTATGACTAAACCGCTACTTTAATACTTAAAGATCGTCTCATGCCGAATAGCTCGAACAAATCCACATTATAATGTGGTCTCAAAATATATCACCAACATGCATCCAAATAAACAATTTACCCTCAACGGGCCAAATTACCATCACACCCCTGTAATTAGAAATATGGACTCACATGAATGCATTTCACATTATATTATAATATAATCAACATATACATGCATTTTATCAATTAATAACACAATTAAGCAAGTATGGTCCTCCCGGCCTACTATTCACACCGTTAAACACATCGGAGAATTTGAGGCATTACACCACCCCCTTAGACACTAGTGCAATCGCGCCCCAACCTAGCGCGGTCACGCTAGATCTCCAGAAACTCAAAAACGAGCCCAAGCTCTTATGTTCTTCCCAAATTTCTCAAATTCGTGTTTCCTTGCATATCGAACCCAGAAAATTGACCCCAAACCAATGTTTCAACAGATTTATAGCCACAGAACACCTTATACAGCCTAGATAAGCTATGAGTAACACCATTCTACTACAAAACACCCAAAAGCCCACAAATTGCCAATTTGCAACAATTCAAATTTCATGCTTGAGCTTGCCCCAAATCCGAGAATCTTCACTAAATTTATGATCTCAACAGGGATTCAAAACTTAAGGAGCTTACTAGATCCTAACTCTTATCTAACCTCTAAATATTTCAGCATCATCACTAACAAGACTAAAGCCCAAAATTTCCCAAAACTAAGAACAGCAAAAGTTTATCTTAATACTTGCAGAAAAAAAAAGGGATGGTTACCTCTATAAATTAGAATCCTCGGCTAGAATTAGCTATCCTTGGCAGCCTTTGGCCTCTAGAACCTCCAATCTCTTATAAGGATGCTTCAAATCCATTGACCCAACTTGTGTGTCCCTTAAATTTTTGGGTGTCCTTGAGTGTGCTCATGAGAATGACCAAGAAAGGGCTTAGTCTCCAAAACATGAATTACGGCTGAGTATAGACTTAGCCCCATAAGCCTCACCAATTGGTCAAATGACCACCTTACTCCGAGCCTTACTTAGTCCCAAAGTTAAACTCTCAAGGGTAGTTTGGTCTCTTTACCACTAACCCCACTAAACCTCTATTTACATTCATAATTTACCAATTAAGTTACTAACCCTCCAAATACAAATACTTCCTCCAATAACGTTCCACTAACTCCTGACTTACGCAAAATTACAAAAATACCCTTTGGCTCACCCTGAGCCGTGTATAAATCCCCATTGTGATTTTGTCGCCAAATTACTCTAAAGGATAAACTTAAGTTTGTCATCGCAAATATATCCACTTAATATTGCGCTTCCAATCATATAACACATAATTACAATTTATACGGGTCAAAATTACGAAAATAACCTTTTTCACAAAAACGGGCCCACACTTACATTTAGTACACATAAGCATACATAAATAGTTATATCTTAATATAACTCATATAATTCACATAATCACACATATATAAAATTAAATTCACGTATATATCCATTTATGTTGTCGCGGCATGCTAATCGAGGCACTAAGCCTTATTAGCAAAATTCGGGATGTTACATGTTGACCTCAAACCTCACCTTTCTAGCCGTTGTAAACTGTCTTTAGAGTGAGGAGGAGAGCTGGTGCCACAAGTGAATGGACCCTAGTTTGGGCATCTTGAACCACTTGTCTGCTGGATCCGTCAATGTCAATAAGAACACGTGGTACTTTGTGTCCTTTGAGACTCTATAAACCAACATCAATCAGTTAAACTTTGACAAATGGTGGGTGGCATCCATGTTGCCATCATAAGACGTCATGGCAAGCATATTAAAGCCTCGTTGAAATAGGGCTTCCACTATGTGGGGAGCGCATGGTTCCCCATCCTCTACCTCTGAGTCATAGTGTTGGCCTTGTCTTTGGGCCATCCTGAGCATAATCTTTTTTAAGCTCTCCAATTCCGTGCGGAGAGGGTCACAATTCTTATTGGAACTCTTTGTCGAGTATTCTGTCTTCTAAACATTAAGAATGTCTCAGAGGTCTGCCTAATCTTTCTTCTCGGGGTTGCTCTAGGAAGTTGTTATACCCCCTATGAGCATTTAAGCCATCTCATAGGTCTGGTTGACCATGGTGGCAACCACTATCCTTGGGATATCCTACTTTGGTCTCCCCATCAGACTTGATGTTTTCATTATTAACCGAGATGTTGAAGCCTTGCTCTCAGTTAATGGAGACGTTCCTCCAATTTTCCCCTTGGCCAAGGTTTTGCAAGGCTAGCGAGGTGTTAGGGGGACACCTCCTCCGGGCCTAGTGTAGTACATCTCAACACGCCATGTCAAAATTCCTACGACATCACTAGATTTGGCGACCTAATGATGTCCTCGGACAATTTTCCAATTCTTCCGGCTTGCTAGCCTCAGGGCCTTGTTCTGTTGGGGGGTCGATGAACCTTCTTCTGCCCCAGAACGGGGTTTTCATCGATGTTGGCTTTTCCATCCTCCTATGGCACAGGTGGGGCTCCAACTCTAGTCGGGTGTGCAAGCGACACACTAGCTGACAGATCTTGTGCCATGCCAATGGGGAGCTCAGGAGGCACACCTACTGCATTAACAAGAGCACTCTAGCTGGGTGCATGGGTGGCACACCAGCTTGTTGCCTAGATTGTACTTCTCCATGCAAGTCCAATCAGAATCCTTGAGCTACTAGAGTGGCCCTCATGGCATAACCATCTCCTGCGGGGCGACAATATTCCCCTCCTGGGCATTGAGTTTTTGTTGTTTAATGGTCACCTGATTGCGGAGCACCACCACCTAAGGTGGATCTTTCACACACATAGGCTAAGGATAATCCTCCTCATTATATTTTTCATTGCCCCCATTGTCTACGCTGTCATAATCGGGGTTTTCATCATAATCCTCCTAGACCGTCTCTGGGAGGTCTTGTGGAGGTGGACGGCTAGTTTTTCCTCCATCTCCGGTGTGAGGAGCTACGTCTTCTGGTGCGTTCCGTCTAGTGGTCACCATGGTCGTTCTTCTTCAAAATTTCTTCACACACATAATGAAAGCACCAAAATATTGGTTGCCTTTTTCACTATCAACCTAATTTAAGAACTTGACCTAAAGTAGAAGAAAATAACACAGAGATATTATGTGGTTCAAGCTATGAAAGAGCCCTAGTCCACGAGTTTTTGGTATTAGTCAATTTAAAGCTTGTTTAAGAAGGCTTCGATGGAGTCTCAAGCAGCGTAAATGTTGTTATGAGTTTACAATACTTAACTAGTCAAAGTTTTGAACCATTTAAAAGGAGATACACCAGCCCTATTTATAGAGGCATGGGTTATTAATGACATGCACTTAATGAAAAATTAATACAACATTCCTTATTATTTGGGGAGTAAATTGCTAATTAATTACATAGGGATTCTAATTAATTAAATGGGCTTATGCGGATTGCACAAGGCCCATTAGCATAAAGTTGCCTACCAACATTTTGGGGAACATGTATCTAACCATGTCATGATACGACGCACGTTTTCCCATGTCAGGTGGCATTGTGGGAAATTTTGATTGTTGAGGGTACGAACTCAACACCTCAAATCGAGGGTCACCAAAAGTTGTAAGATGATCTGGTGGACCACAGTTGCTGCGAATGACACCTGGCAGCTACTCCAGGTCCGAGGAAAAGAATCGTAGACCTAGGAGATTGGTGAATGAAGAGAATAAGGACCATTTTAATGGTCCTCAGGGTGTGACTTCACTAGGAGACATCCACATCTTGGAGATAGGTCACGGGACTTGGCCTCACCTTGAGGCATCCACGCCTTTAGGACAGACCTCGGAGCGTGGCTTCACTTGAAGACATCCATGTCTGGCCATATTATAATACGAAACCTCACTAGCGCTTGCGGAGCTTAATTACTCTTCTAGTGAATGTCATGTGTCCTTTGGTGAAAACACGGACAACAACATCAATACCAACATTTTCTTAGGTAGGGGCATCACTTTGGCCCCTATCATAGGGGCGTTTTCTATTTTCAGCTCTAGGAAAAATTATATCCCAATTGCTTTTGCATGTTGGCATATATTATAGTTATAATAAGCATCCCTCATATTTTTGGGAATTTTTGAGTAATTTACAGTGCCGAAATCAAAGTTCAAATAGTTAGATGCACTTGCCTAATTGTTTTTATAAGCGTGGAAAACAAATAATTTTTCAACTGTGATTTCGTCACTGTAAATTATTCAGAATTTCCTAAAAATCGACAGGATGCATACTAAAACTATCATGTACGTTCCTATTTCTCCAAATACCAAAATATAAAACGCCCTTATGATAGGGACAAAAGTAATGCCCCTACCTAACGAGTTGATCCCTATATATACATAATAATCACTAGGGGCATCAACATTATATCCACACATATTGGTCATGTTAATTTTCATAATGCGAAATTTTATGGCTATTAGGAAATATTCTTGACTCATTATACTTAAAAAAAGACACTCACTACTAAATGAAAATAACATGTATATTTCTCTTTGAATAGTCTAGCATTACAAGAAATTTCCAACCCCTTAGTGTGAGGAGTGGAGGTCTATTTATAGCCTAGCTCTAATGGCCCTTAATCATGGTGGTCCTAGGGGACAAGAACGTACATAGGTACATTGTCAGGGTTGTGGTGCAGGACATAGAGACGTTGAGGGTCATTGTGTCGGCACTAGTACATGGTCGAGGGTGCTCAGGTGGTGCCTCCACTCTTTGTACGGGTTCGTACCACCACTACTTTGCGGACACGAACATCAAGGTCATGACTCTATCCTTTTCAGGGTCCTACAACTCGTACCTATATGCGTGCTTCATACCCAATGGTCATTCCTTTAAAATTTTCAATACTCATCCTCTCCCATATAATTGCTCTGCTGGAGACACCTACCATGTAAAAAAAGGCATTGCAAGGGTGCGTGGCGGGAGGCATCGTGTAGCTGCTTGGCTCACAAGGAGAGAGGCGATGGTGCAGCTACTTGGCACATAAGGCACGAGATACAGGTCTAGCAGGGGTACATCTGCTTGGCGTTCAAGGCAGAAGACGAGGGTCTCGCAGGGGTGCAGCTGCTTGCCGCGCGAGGCGCGAGACAAGGGACTCGTGGGGGTGCAGCTAATTGGTGCGTGAGGCGTGAGACGAGGGTCTCTAGGGGGTGCAGCCGAGGTGTGAAACGGAAATCTTGCGAGGTGTGGCTGCTTGGCGCATGAGGCACGAGACGATGCGCTCGCAAGGCATTGCCGCTTGGTGAGAAGAGGCATTGTTTTGCTTGCGGGGCTTAGCCTAGCAAGGCTTCCCGCCACGCGTCTAGGGGTTTCGACACATGTGTGTATTGTCCCTCCAAGGGACCTTAGATACGAGGTGTGGGTCTTTCACCAGTGTGGAATTTTTGGCATCCACACTTACCCCTTAGTCTAAGATAGGGCCTTTAGGTGCTCTGGTAGACTCTCCAGTATGGTGTCTTCAAAGTATAGGTGGTGGTAGTGTGTTTCTTTGCTTTGGTGGTATGTAGAAACACACTTTGGAGGTGGTGATCCTCACGATCCCTTGAGATTGAATGTGAGCCTAACATTTGGCATCGCGGATCCCAATGCAAGTGTTGGATTCAATGACCAGGATGAGTTTGAGCCTTCTATATATAGGTCTTCTTCTTGAAGACAATTTTTACACTCATTTCTCTTAGCTTGTTGGTGCCTTAGTCTTCAAAATTCCAAGAGGTGGGTGATTCTTTTGTTATGCTTTTTGCCCATTTTTTTGTATATAGGTATTCGCATGTTTACTTGGGTTCTAAAAATGGTCTCTTTCTACCCCCTTTCTTCTTGTACATGTGTGGTGCGAGGCATAAAGGTATCGGTGGTGCTTGACGTTGTTTGGTGCGAGGAGTTGAGGCAAAGGTGGTGGTGAGCATCCCTAGTGACTACGAGCCTCGATAACTGTCCCTTACCTATTCAAGGTATTCCCTTGGCCATTCCTTTAACACTTTCATGCTTGGGGGGCTTAAGTTACCATTCGAGAGAGAAGTTATTTTAGCCCCAGTACCCCTTCACACGGAGCCCTATGCTTGCATCCATTAGTATGTTCACCTTACACACACACTATCATGCCCCATTTTTTACCTGCCATTTATGCATAAGTGTCTAGGGGTTTTAAACACGCCCTTTTGTATCTTGTAGCACCTTATACATTGAACACACATTTGCACCCGTGCTCTTCATGAGACATCATCCCATGGCTTTCGACGGGTCGTCTAGCGTACCTCCTAGTGTTGAACCCACAGAGCTATCTTCGTCGGATTTGGAGCCACCTATAGATAATCCACACCACGTGAATGAGATCTTAATGAAGGCCAATATGTATCATTTGGAGCGATTAACTGCCCTTAGGAAAAAAATTTGGGTTGTTGCGAGTGAAATATATGGTGTTTCGAGGGGTGTGGGGCTGCTTCTTCTAGGGATCTCGAAGACTACATTACTAGCCTTAGAGTGAGTCTCCTAGACTTACAAATAGAGCTGACATTTATGGAGGAGAACCTTCCGCCTGAACATTCACCTCCTGGCTCCCCTCTTTATGAGGAAGCTTTCTATAGTGATTTTGAAGCCACCTCCGAATCCCCTCAACCATTGTCCGTAGAGTATTCATTTCTAATGCTTCCACCTCTAGCACTTAGGTGGAAAACTCCTGCGGGCAGACAACGAAAAAAATGTAAATGGAAGGTAAAATGCCCACAAATAATGTCACCCTTTTGTTTTGGTCTTGCAGATATGTCAAAGAAAAGTCATCGAAACGTGGCTTCTGAGAAGCCGAACTCCGGTCCCCTACTAGCGTCTTCCCTTGTCTCTCATATGTCGGAGAATAAATTAATGGAGCTAATAAGGAAATACCACATAAGTGGCGAGTTCCAATGCTACATGCCCATTTCCACATGTCGGGCACATGACCCACCTTCTAGTTTTATGGCGTTTAGTGAACATATATTGAAAGCGGGAGGCACGATTCCTCTCCATTCATTCTTTGAATAGGTACTCAAGTACTTCGGGCTTGCTCCACTTCACTTAGCGCCAAATAGCTGGCAGATTCTCAACTGCCTATATATGGCGTATATGAGATGCGCGGGTCACGCTCCCACAGCAAAGGAGGTGCACTTCATGTACAACCTCATGTCGACTCCTAAGTCGAAGGCCTTTTATTTTCTGCAGAAATCCAACACCCAGGTTCCATTGATAAAGGGTGGTGTCTCTAATCTTGGTTCATGGAAACATGACTTTTTCTTCGTTACAGACTACCCCTCGACTCATGAAGGCTTCCGTAGTTCTCTAAGTAAGCGTCGCATCTCTTTTCATATATATTTTTTTCTTTTTCATTATTGTTAGGCTGACAATTGAGCTGGTGGTTCAGGGGACCTCCCTCCTCCAAAAAAATCTGCTCAACAACTTCTTTTTGTGGAGGACTTGGCTAAGGTTGACGTCATGGAGAAAATGGCGACTTACCTTTTTGCTTCAGAAAACCTCAACACCTATGGTCTCTGTGGTGTCTCCGATCCGAATTTGTTGTGGCATGTTAGAGAGCGAAAGAAAAAGGCCCTTCCAACAAGCTCAAACTCCTCTGACGGAGATGAAGACTGGGTTCAAGATGAACTTTCTCCCGAGTCTAAGCAGTCGACCCACGCGTCTACTGCTACCGTGGACCTGGATACAACCTCCCTTTCGCGAGCTACGCTTCCCAATCCAGGGCGCTTTGTCTTGCCCTCTTATGACAAGTTTAATATTGCTCCCAACCATTCCCCTAGCTACGTCATTTTTGGAGGTCCTCTGCCTCGTTTAGCTAGTGGGTCATTTATCCTTGTTCATCCAGGCGCCCCTGGTTCAAGGGAGGCACCATGGATGAATCGTATGTTGGCTCCTTACGTTCGAAAGTTTAACCATGCTGCTGAGGATATCACAAAGGCTGAGTGGAGGGGCCTTGAGATTTTTAACATGACAGAGTTGGGAGAAGCTCTCGTGTATTCCACAACGTGTGTAAGTTTGTTTCTTGCGATACTTTATTGAGCGTGCTTCCTTATAATATGTCTCCTATATCTCAACCTCTTATACGTACACCCCTTTTCTTTTGCAAACTTCTCTCGTGGCTCAACACTTAATAACTTTGGCGACAAATTTTCCATCGCCCGAGGTGGAAAAATGTCGGCTGACAACTAAGATCCAGCAACTTTAAAAACATCTTGCTAAGGCCAACCTCAAGGTAGAAATGGTTGTTGCGAAGGCTTCCTCTTTGTCTAAGAGTAGGAAGAAAGCAGAAGCCAAGGCAGAGGCACTGCTGGAGAGGATCGTTTCTCTTAAGGTAGAATTAGTGGAGGTTGAGTATAAGTCGGTGGAGCGCACCCTTTATGGTGTGTGGAAACAAAATCCTGGCTTTGATTTCTCCGCATTCAATGACCATGTTGTTGCTAAGGCTGCCAAATGGAATGCTCATGGCAGGAAACCATGAAGTTTTTTTCCTGCCATGTCTTTTGCTTCCATGCATGGGAAGTTTATATCTACTTATTTTGACTTAGTTGTAACACTGCTTAATTATTGTGCCTACGAGGTTTCTCCAGGTCATTTGTTTCTCACGAGGAACTTTAACAAGTGTTTATGGTTTATTCTTGTTTTATGATGGAACACTACTATGTTCTTTTATCTGATTAGTCTTCTTATTAGCACCTCTTTGCTTTGAATGGATTCCCTTTGGGACCTCTTTATTGCGTGTGACACATGTCTCCTAGTGCACCTTGGCTACTTGTAAGGATATGTTGACCCTTTAGGTTCTTACTATCCTTTTATATATTTGGCACACACTTGTTATTTTGTACGAGAAGCGTCCTTCTTGTCATTATGCATAGTACTATTTTTATAAGGATCTATTTTAGGACCCTTTTTGGCTAGACGGCGTGGTAGCCTCTCTAGGCTTATTGGTGGATGCTCTCCTTGAGGCCTTCACCCTCATGGAGGTATCAACCTTTATTAGGGGGTTATCCTCGTGAAACCTTTTGACTTCTTTTCACAAGGCTAATCTTGTAGAACACTTTTTGGCTAGACGGCTTAGTGGTCGCGCTAGGCTTATTGGTAGATGTCCTCCTTGAGGCCTTGCCCCTTGTGGAGGTGTTAGCCTATCATGAGGTTGTCCTTGTAGAACCTTTTGGCTCCCTTGACATCCATAAATGTAGCTAATCCTTATGAATTCAAGAAGTGCACTTGGTTTATTAGCAAATGTCCTCATTGAGACCATACCCCTCGTGGAGGTGTCTAGCCTTTGTTGTGAGGTTATCATGTAGGACCTTTTGGCTCCCTTGATATCCATAGGGGGGGCTAACCCTCATGTACTCAAGAGGTGCCTTTTAAGGTTTTCTTCTTTATTTCTTTTTTTTTTCTATCTACTCTGCCCCCTAAGTGGTTGGCGAGATTTATCTCGTCGTGCACTTTTGATCATTTTTCTCATGTACTTTGATAATTTCAATTGGAAATGGGTATACAAGAGGCATATATGTGCTTCGCGTAAATGAGGAGTGTGACACGCCAGTAAGAAACATATTCATTAAGAATGAGTAGAGTACATAGGTATTCATTGCAACAATGTGTCTACTTCGTACTAGGGAAACTAGGTGACCCCTTTAATTTATAGTTGCCTCTGAGGGGAGGACTGAAAAATACGTTGGGAGGCTAACTAGGGTAACCTCTTTAATTCATTGTACCAAAAATGGAGCTTTACTCGATATTCCCTCTCAGCCGTGTATCCTCGGCTGGTCACATTCATCCTCTGCTCGGATGCATTCTAAAGCTCTTTCATAGAAGTTTCCTATGTCCTCTATTTCTCTCTTGAGCATACTTCCCCACATTCTGTTCTTCGGATGTACCCCTGAAGTGATGTCCATTCTTAACTCGTCCTTAGATAACCTTGCCACATTGGCTACTTCTGCGTTGAAGTGCTGGATATACTTTCTCAGGCTTTCATTTTTGCCTTGCTTTACATCGATGTGGCTTCTAGCGAGTGTCACCAAGTCATTGAAGGCACATTTTTGTGGGAGGCATTCCCCTCCTCAAGATGTCGTGCGCGATTTTTTGGGGTGAGATGGGAGAGGTTCTTCTTGGTTTTTCTTTGGAAGTGGACATTTTTCCATGGACTTATTGGCTTCCAACTTCCTTTTTTACGCAGCTCCAATCTAGTTTCTAAGGTTCTTCATCGTGTTGCCTAGCTCCTTCCTCCTCATTTTTATCGAGTTCAAAAGGTCACAGGCGAACGGATCTTGGGTCTTTTTCTCCTTCATGAAAGAATTCGTGAGGTCCTTTTTTCATTTTACTCCATCTTCTCTTTGTTAGGACATGCCTCTCTATCCCCCGACTTTTTCCTCGAGCAGGCAGTATTCATATCATGTGTGTGCCCCCCACTTCTTGAACGCACTTGTGGCAAAGACTCTTCATGGTGCTTCAGATGTGGGGAACTACTCCCTGGAAGTTGGATTTTTCCACCTCCAATGGGGAAGGTCGTTTCCTTCTTTCCTTGTTCTTCTCCATATTCATGGTGGAAGGTACATTAGATTTTGCTTGTGCCATGCAATAGAGCACTTCTAGCATTTTTTGCACTGTCTCCTCTAATTTTTTTATTTTCTAGGTGTAGCTCATCCGTCTCTCTCTTATCCGTTTTGATTCTAATCTCCTCAGTAACTCGGGGGTCTAATCCTTGTGGGTTTCGCTTCCTATGGTTGACCATTGCCATTGGTCCCAGTGGCTTGGCATTAGTGTGGAGATTGGTGTTATAACTTTCTTTTTCCTTCTTCTGTTCTCCCTTTATGCTTGTTATTCCTTCAGGAGTTGGGAATATAACGGGCAAGTGGTAGATCGAGGTCATCACTTTCAATTCTTTCAGGGAGAGTCTCCCCAATATCGCGTTGAAAGTTGAAGCACAATCTACTACAATGAATTTTGACATGACGGTGGTTTGTCTTGGTTACTCCCCCATGGTGAAAGCTAACCCAATTGTTCCTAAGGGTTGTATCGAGTTCCAGGTGAATCCATATAAGGAGGTCTGGCAAGGTCTCAAGTTCTTGACTCCCAAGCCCATCCTCTCTAAAGCGGGACGATATAAGAGATCCACTGAACTTCCATTATCCATGAGGACATAGTGAACCTTTGTATTGACTATATGGATTGTTAGCACGAAGGGGTTATTGTAGGCGAAAGCTTCTTTGGCATATGTACTTCTTCCACTTCCTAACTCTCCTTGGAATTCTGGATCTCCAAAAATCGTTCTTACTTCCCCCTGCACCTCCGGGGCTCGTTTGTGGGCTCGTGGTGAAGCTGGCCCTCCCTCTAGTCTTGGGTTATCTTTTGTAACATATCTGTCCAGGTGCCCCCTGCATATGAGCTCCTTAATTTCTACTTCAAATGGTTAAACTCTGTCGTGGTGTTGTCAATGTCCTTATGATACTGACAATACTTACCGGGATCTCTCTTGGATCGATCTCTCTTCATTGGCGGGGGTCTTCTGAAGGGGACCTGATTCTCATTCGTGAGGAATTTATGTTCCCTAGTATGTGTTAGATCAATATAAAAGGTCTATTGGTCTGCTTGTGTTCATCCACACGCTTGGGTTTCCCCAAATGATTGTCTCTCAGCTCTTTTGTTGGCTCTCTTTTTCTTTGCGCTATTTAGGCCTTCATGGGTTAAGGGTTTTAGGGACGATTTGCTCTTTCAAACATTAAGACTCTTGTGACCATCTTCAATACGGATGTATATTTGTGCCCATTCGTAAAAGTCGTCTAGGTTAGTGACCTCCCTCTTTAGCATGTTATTCCACATCTTACTGCTTAGGCGCTCTCTGGCTGTAATGGCCATTTTTAACTCCTCTCAAATCAGGCTTCCTACTTTAGCTTCCTCCATATTGAACCTATGGATATAACTCTTTAGGCTCTCATCCTCTCCCTGTTTTACATTAGCGAGGTTGGTGCCCGGCATGGTGTAATCACGCACTGTGTGATGTGTTGGAGAAATTCGTTGGAAATTTGTTGCCATGACCTGATGGACCCTGGCCTAAGTCTCTTGAACCATTTGTATCCAGGTCCCTTCAATGTGACAGCGAAGCAGTGGCATTTGGGTTTGTTATTAATTCCCCTTAACTTCATTAGGTCATTGAACGCATCAAGATGGTACTTTGGATCCATATTACCCTCGTAGAATCGAGTCCTCAAGCTCAAGCTTATGGAATTTACTTTGTGTCTCTTGTCGGGCATGTGCGTTGAAGGACCCGGATCCTGCCGGCTGGAGTTCGGCTCCAGTGCTGTCCTTGGGGGAGGGAACGCTCCTGTGCCACCTGTAGGGGTGGCGGTTGGTCTTGGACGGTCTCCATCAGGTTGGATAGCTGGGGATGAAGCCTCCCTGTCATCTTTAGGAACCATAGGATCCTTTGGTGCATGCACATTTTTGAGTGGTGGAGGGTTCTTCATGGAGGCTTTTAGCTGATCTTTGTCCAAGTGGATATCAACCTCTTGTGGTTCTCTCAAACGCTTAGAACATCTTCGCATCTTTCCCTACCGAAATAATTATAAGAACAGTGGCTTGACACTTATCCTTCCCATAGATGGCGCAAAACTGTTAACGGTGAGAACTCGTCAACAAATTAAGGTCAGAAAATTCAAACACTTAACTAGGAACTTATGAACTTAGAAAAACTTATGGAGATTTAGAGAAAAATTGCAGAAGTGTAATGTAAAAGAACATGTATATTTCTCTTTGAATAATCTAGCATTACAAGAAATTTCCAACCCCTTAGTGTGAAGGGTGCAGGTCTATTTATAGCCTTACTCTAAAGGCCCCTGATACATGGTGGTTCCAGGGGACAAGAACATACATAGGTACATTGTTACAGTAGTGGTGTAGAACGTAGCGACGTAGAGGGTCGTGGTGTCGGCACTAGTACATGTTCGGGGGTGCTCAGGTGGTGCCTCCACTCTTCATACGTGTTCGTACCACCACTTCTTGTGGGAAACGTACATCAGGGTCATGGCTCTGTCCTCCTCAAGGTCGTACATCTCGTACCTATATGCGTGTTTCATGTCGGATGGTCAATACTCCTCCTCTACTCATATAATTGCTCTAGTGGTGATACCTGCCATGCAAATAAGGAATTATAAGGTTGTGTGGCATGAGGTGCTGTGTAGCTACTTGGTGCACGAGGCGAAAGGTGAGGGTACAACTACTTGGTGCGCGAGGAGCAAGACGAGGGTCTCACGGGGGAACATCTGATTGGTGTATGAGGCGCTAGACAAAGGTATCGTGGGGGTGTAGCTGCTTTGTGAATGAGGTGCAAGTCGAGAGTCCCACGGGGGTGCACCCTATTTGCATGCGAGGAGCGAGACGAGGGTCTCGCGGGGGTGCATCTGAATGGCGCACGAGGCGCGAGACGAGGATCTCGCGGGGTGCGGCTGCTTGGTGTGCGAGGCACGAGACGAGGGCTCGCGAGGTGCTGCCGCTTGGTGAGAAGAGTCACCACGTGTCTTGTGAGGCTTCCCACCACACATCTAGGGGTGTAGGCACAAGTGCATATTGTCCCTTCAAGGGACCTTAGACACGATGTATGGGTCTTTGACCGGTGTGGAGTTTTTAGCATCCACAATTAGTCTAGCAAACATGTGGAAAAATGGACAGCGCATTTAATGGTTCAATTGAAAGATGAATGCAAGTTGGACTATCTTTATTATGCTAATAATAATCGCATAATTAGAAGGGGAAATATTATTTTGGCTCTTATGTTGTGCAAAAATTATCGATTGGACTTTTGGTTTTGTAAAATGACAATTCTGACCTAAGATTTTGCAAAATTGAACAAAATAATACATTGATCCCAATTTTGATCAAAGTAATTTCAAATATATATAAGATCAATTGTTGCATCCTTAAGGATACAATACTTTAAGAGAACCAGCGAAGGTGACCGAGGAGCATAGATAGAAAGATTATATTTAAAATTATTTTGACTAAAATCAAGCTCAAGGTATCATTTTATTTGATTTTCCAGAAACTCAAGGTCCAAATTGTCATTTTAAAAATAGATGGTCCGATCGATAACTTTTTCACAAAACATGGGCCAAAATGGTATTTACCCTAATTTAAAAGAAGTGGAAATTACATGTTTTACTGTTCTTTTAAACAAGTTTACAAAAATATTTTTTTTTCAAAAATCTTATTTTATGGCTTTTTTCTAAGAATTTTAAAATTTATGGATTTAGATTCCCATATTTTTTTGTATAAAACTTAGTTTATGACATAGTTTTACTCTTAATTAAGTTTATTTAATCTAGGAGGTTATTTTAGTCATTTTAGTGTTTTTTATTGGGTAATTCTATTTGCTCTCCAAGAATATATATAGGCACACCATTAATTAAATAAAATGAATTTTTAAAATCATTTGAAACATTTTTTCTCAATATTTTTTTTGACATTCTTTAATTTCTTATTTTTGTTAATTTCAATAATTTTATTCAACTTTTTTTCATAATTGTTTTTAAATAATTTATAATTTTTTAGAAAAAAAAGTTTTAATGTATTTTTTTGTTTTCATTTTTTTAATTAAATTTTTAAAATATATATTATTTAGATGTATTTTTTAGAACCTGAAAAAGAAAAAAACATTAGAAAAATGTGAGCATAAATTGAAAAAAATATAAACTATATATAATTTTTAATAAAAAAAATGTATTCTAATCAAATTTTGGGTGCAAATATAATGTCCTTTTTTAGTTGATTGTTTTTACATCAGTTTTATCATACAATATTAGTTTAGTATTTTATAAATGGAACTTAACCTATTTATTATTTTTATACTATTTAATCGTTAATTTTCGTAATTTAATATTACAGTTCAAAATCTCATACAAGGGACATTATATTTGCACCACAAATATATATAGGTACCCCATTAATTAAAAAAAATCATTTTTAACATTTTGTTCTCAATAATTTTTTTGACATCCTTTAATTTGTTTTTTATTAATTTCAATAATTTTATTTTATCTCATTTTCATTTTTTTTAAATAATGTATAAATTTTTAGAAAAAAACTTTAACTTTAATAAGATTTTATATATTTTTTTCTTATAATTTTTTTAATTTGAATATTTAAAAAATATATAATTTATGTGTATTGTTTAGAATATGAAAAAAAATAAAAATGTGAGCATATGTTAAAAATATATATTATATATTAATTTTTAATAAAAATTGGTATTTTAGTCAAATTTTTGGATGCAAATGTAATGCCCCATACATTTTCACTTTACCATTTTAAGTTTCTATTTGTAACGTCCCAAAATTCTTAATTAACCTTAATGCCTTAGTTAGTATGTGTTAATTAATTGAATATAAATGTGATAATGTGAATTTTATGAGTTATATTATGATATGATTGTTTATATATGTTTATGTGTATTGAATATGCCTAAATTCTTGCTTTTGTTAAAAAGGAGCATTCTTGTAATTTTGACCTATTGAGGGTATAGTTGTAATTTATATGATAGGTGTTTTAAACCACATTATTATGTGGACATATTTGACAAAATCGGCACGAGCCAGTCATATTGAGAAAGTTAGTGGAAAAGTCATAACGTGGATTAATACCCGGCTCGAGGGTGAGCCAATGGGTATTTTGGTAATTTGCATAATTACCAGGAATTATCAGAATTTGGGACATACTTGGGAAAAATATGAGTATTTAATGGATTAGTGGGTCAATTGGGAATTTTAAGTGTAATTTGAGGTTTGGCGGGAATTGAAGCTAAATGTTCAAAATGCCCCTGGGTTTACTATGAGGTTTAGATAAGGCAGGGTCGAAATTGTCTTTCGCCATTTAAGATGACTACGGTCTCAGCTTAGGAGAACAGAACTTTCACGATCATTCTCTCTCTCACTCTCTCTCTCTCTCTCTCACGTTCATTATCGAGTTAAGCACTATATTAAACGCACAGTGTAACAGTCTTGGATTAGGAGGGCATTACACAATCTCTTCAACTTCTCTTATCTGTAATGTCTTATTTATCCTTCCTCTTTCGACGAACCTTTTAGAAGAGAGCCTCCTATTCAGTCACCTTGCCTTCAACTAAAATTATTTAATTATTTATTATCGTTTTTTTTATAATTGTACTTATTTTATACTATGTTTATAAAAAATGAAATCATTTTTTTTGTTCCAGATTTTTCTTTTTAAGTTTTTCTAAAGATCATGACATTTTTTTATTTGTCCGAGTTAAGTAACTAATTACTTTCACATTCACATACACATATATGTTTTGTTTTTTCATATTTGGATGTTCCTATCAAGGTACCTAGTTACCCATTCACATTTTCATATTATATTTTTTTTAAGAATTGAATGTTGCCATCAATGTAACTGGCTACTCATTCACGTTTTCATATCTATTTACTTTCTTTTCGAATTTGAATGTTCCCATCAGGGTTACTGGTTACCCATTCAAGTTTTCATATTTATTTTTTTCTTCTAGACTTGGATATTCCCATTAGGGTAACCGGTTACTCATTTACGTTATCATATCAATATTTTTTTCTTCCAGATTTGAATGTTCTCATCAAAGTAATTGGTTACTCATTCACGTTAATATCTACTTTTTTCTTTTCAAATTTATAAGTTCATATAAAGCTTACTTTAAAAAGAAAATGCTGAAAAAAAATTATTTGATGTTTTCTACATATAATAGACAAAACAGTAAAAAAAATACAATAATAAATGGTAAAATAGAAGGAAAGAAACATTAAAATATATGTGAAAAAAATGAAGAAAAAATAAAATTGAAGGAAAAAAGAGTAAGCAAAAAAAAAAGAGAATACGAAGGGAAATGAAAAAAATAAAAAAAATAGAAGGAAAAAAAAGGACGAAAGAAAATTGAAAAAAATATATATATAATACAAATAATGAAAGAAAAAAACAAGTCAGAAAAAAAGGGGGAAAGAAAACTAAATAAATACAAAAAAAAAACAAATGAAGAAAGAAAAAAAATATGAAGGAAAAGAAATTAAAAAAATGGAAAGAAAAAGAAACGATGAAGGGATAAAATGACAGAAAAAAGAGAAGGAAAAAAAAATAAAAATGGAAAAAAGCAAAATAAGGAATAAGAACAAAAACCTCATAATATATTAATTAATGACAAATATTTATTTTTGTGTATATATTTCTTGTTTACTTTCCAAAATATTTACATGCATAAAAATTAGATACACAACTAAGATATATAAAGAAGAAAAAACTTTTGCATAATCAACTTAAAAATAAAAAATTAGATATTTTGTTCAGATGATTAATTTAATTAAGTATGCCAAGTCAATATCATAAATTATTAGCTACATATATAAATAATGGGAAATTTTCTAGTGGGGCTCCAGTTTTGCCCCTACTTATAGGGACATCTTTATTTTTGTTACGTGGAAAAATTATAATCTATAATGGTGTACGTTGTAGTTATAGTTGACATACTGATAGCCACTCAGATGGTCTACACGTGTGCCTAAACAGATCACAAAGTATATGCATTAATTTATGAATAATGCCTATGTTAGTTTCTGCAATTTTAAGTTGTTGTACGTTGTAGTGTGGTCCTAAAGAGTAGGGTGCTTAGTGCTTAGAATCAGGAAAGAGTTGTTACTCTGAGTACTATATATGTAATTATCCTTGCTGAATAAACTAAGTGATATTTATATCAATCAATTTGCCTGATTTTCACCTTGAGAAGATTTATTTTTCTTGGTTTAATTCATTCTCTGACTAGGACCTATAAGTGCTATCAGAGACAGAATGACAACCAACAAAGTACCTATCGAATCCTTAGAACAAGGACTTGGTGGCTTACAAGATGAAGTACACTTACTTAGACTTGGAATGAACGATCGAATGCAGTGGCTTGAAGATTCATTGAAGACTTTATCAGAAGTCGTTCTTTCCACATGAGCACCATCGTCTACAAATTATGTGGAACGAGGATAATCCAATCAACACCAAATGGAGGAAGCAGACGGCTCACGAGTGAACGGTATTCCACTTCGCACCAAAATCGAGTTTCCCCAATTTGCTAGAGATGATCCAACCGAATGGTTTAATCGCATAGATCAATTATTTGATGTCCAATGGACACCCGACGACCCAAAAGTGGGCTTGGTGACTTTTCATTTGGAAGGAGAAGAAAATCAATGGTGGCAATGGTTGAATCAGACATATAAACGGGAGCATCAAGTGTAAACTTGGAGTATATTTTCCGAAGAGATATGGGCACGATTCGGACCCACCGATGGAGAGGATTTTGATAAAGTGCTATCCCGTGTAAGACAAATTTCCCCCTATGAGACTATCAACGAGAGTTTGATAAGTTAGGCAACCGAGTACAAGGGTGGTCTCAAAAAGTGCTTGTCGGCACCTTTATGGGCGATTTGAAATCGAAAATCGCTGATGGAATTTGCATGTTTAAGCCTAAGACCTTAAAGGAAGCTATCGGGTTGGATCAAATGCATGACGAACAACTCACATGCCAACAAAGGTTTACTCAACCAACACCCCAATTTTGTTCCCCTACAAAGGCCCCTTCGGCACCACATAACTTACCAGTGCTCTCTAAAAGATTAAGCTAGGTGGAAATGCTAAAACTCAGAGCCCAAGGTTTATGCTTCAATTGCAAAGAATGATTCACTCCTGGTCACAAATGTTTGGTACCGCAGCTCCTACTTCTTGATTGTCACCCCGACACCGACGCTTGTTGAGAACAACTAAAGATTGACGAAGGGATTATCGAAGAAGAACTAGAAGTATCAATGTTCACATTAACATGATGGACCTCACCTCCGACCATGAGGATTGAAACCAAAATTGGGACGCATGAGTGAATGATATTGATTGATAGTGGCTCCACACATAATTTTCTAAGTGAAAAACTGGCGGATTCCTTGAAGCTTCCAGTAGTGCCAACCAAAGCTTTCACCGAACATGTCGCTAACAGAGAAAAACTACTTTATAAAGGGCGTTTTGATCATGTACCAGTAGATTTACAAGGCATTCACTTTTCTCTTACATGTTATTCATTACCTTTGGTTGGACTAGATATGGTTTTAGGAGTACAATGGCTCAAAATGTTGGGGTCAGTTGTTTGTAATTGGAAGCACATGACAATGAACTTCACATGGGATAATCGAGCCTGCCTATTACAAGGAATTCAAACGGGTCTTCAATCAACTTCCCTTCAGTCCATCGTGAAGGAGCAAAGTTAAGGCCAAATAGCCTTTGCCATACACATTTCCGCAATTGGCAATTTTGCACGGATTATAGTGCACTCAACGCAGCCACTATCAAAGACCGATTTCCAATTCCACGGTAGAGGACATGTTGGATGAATTATATGGAGCAAAATATTTCACCAAACTTGATCTCAAAGCAGGATATCATCAGTTACGTGTTCGTGCACATGCTATTCCAAAAACTACTTCTAGAACCCATAGTAGCCATTTCAAATGTCTGGTAATGCCTTTTGGTCTCTTTAATGCCCCATTGACATTTCAAGCTATTATGAATTCTATATTCTGCCCTTACCTCCACAAATTCTGTAACGACCCAAAATTACTGTTATGGCTTAAGGGCCCTGATTAGTGTGCTGGGAGGGCATAATTGGTTTATGTGTGAGTTTATTGATTTAATGCATGATTATATGATAAACATGCTTGTATGATTATATGAATGTAAATGTGGTTAAATGTTATATCTGTGACAACCACATTATTATGTGGGTAGATCTGCAGCGTGCGACTTGAGGCGATCCTAGGGAGCCTGTTAGCAGGAGGTCACAACGGGGCTTAATAGTTGACTTGGGGCAAGTGAAGGGGTAATTCGAGTATTAGATGATTATTTGGGTTATCGGGTTATGGAAATAAATATATGGAGATATATTTGAGCTTAGGAAGCTTAGGCGGGAATATTGGGGAAATTTACCGTTTCGCCCTCGGGGACGTTTCCGGCACCCCGAGCCTCTGTATTGACTTAATTAACCAAGGGTTAGACTAAAAAAAACAGAAACCAGTAGAATAAAACACAAACTGACCTATTTTTCTCTTCTCTTCCTTCTATTTTCTCTCTCAAGAAAAAAACCACTAGAATTCAAGGGAAATCAGTTGGGAATTCAGTGGTTTGGGCTGGAATCTTGAAGGTTTAATCTTGTGCTCAGCTAAGGAAACTCAACCAAGATTAAGGTAAAGGCTGAATCATATTCTTGAGCATTAGAATTTTGAGTTTTGGTTGAGTATTAAGCGTGTTTATGGTTTTGATGTTTAAGGATTGAATTAAAGCTGAGAAGCTTGGGTTTTAGCTCAAGAATCTGTTAAGGAAGTGGTTCAACGAAGAAGGTAAGCTTCAATTTGTAATTTAGAGGTTAAAATATAAGTTTGCATGACTGGTTTTTGAGTTATTTAGATGTTGGGTTTCAGGAATCAAAGTGGAGCTTTAATGAGTTTTTAAGTTGGATTTCTACTTGATTATGCTGTTAGAATCATACTAAAAGTCTTGTGATTAATGGGTTTTGCTAATAGGGTGCTTTGGGGTGGTTTTGAATAAGGTTAGGATGTTAGAAATGGTGGATTTTCTGGGCATGAAGGGGTGGGCCACGGCTCTAATCTAGAGTGTTGCGGCCCTACGAAGCAAACGAGCCAGGGAGGCTCAACCGAAGGGGAGCACCACAGGGCAGGGCCGCGACGCGTGTCTGCCTATTGAGGGGCTTGGTTTTAGTTTCAGGGGTGGGCCGCGGCTAGGTTTCAGGGGCCGCAGCCCTTAAGTGCATTATTGACCTTTGGGGGTTTTAAGCACGGGAACCTAACCTAGGGTGCTCGAGATCGATTCCACCACCGTGTTTGGTGGAACTCGTTGTCCCGAAAGTTAGAATTATACCTGAAAACCTTTATGTGAATATTAATGGAATCCATTACCTTGGTTGTGACTAGGTGTTAAGCTAGGGCTCGGGAAGCAGATCGTGCTCGAGGGACGTCCTTCATAGTCAGTGAACGTGGAAATTCAAGGTAAGAAAACTACACCCGGTTGTATAATTGTAATGGAACTAAGGGTTCCCTAATATGTATACTTTGAAAGGATGGTATTATTCCATGTGAATAGTAAATCAACGGCCTAAGAGTGCCAAGATTACACTAGCGCACAGGGCACGGTTCGGCCACTGGTAGCCGAGGACAACTTATTATGCATTGAGCTCGGTTTAAGTGGGCCGGAGTCAGTGGGGTAAACAGAGGGTGCGGCCTAAGTTGTCGGCCCTGTTAATCATGTAACTTGATTGTTATTTATGCTTGGTTGCAGCTTTAACTCTTAATACGTGCTATGTGGTTAATATGAGTGTTAAGTGTTTGATCATGCCTAAAGAATTAATTATCTGTTATTGTTGTTTGTGATGCATATTATGTTTTCTTGCTGGGCCTTGGCTCACGGGTGCTACGTGGTGCAGGTAAAGGCAAGGGAAAACTTGATCAGCCCTGACTTGGAGAGCTCTGCGAGCTGAATGTACATGACCAGCTGCTCAGCCGCCATGGTTGAGGGGAAAGCAGGAACAGGGGAACCAGAAATGTCTGTTTTGCCTTAGAATGGTTGATGATTGTCTGTATTTTGGAAATTATGTAAACCGTCTTTTAAACACTGTTTCTTTTTGGGATCCCATGTGTAAACCTGTTTAATTATATAAAATGTATCTTTTGAATCCAAAACCCTTTTTAACCCTAGCACATTTATGGTTAGTAACATGTCTCCAACTAAATGACTTGATTAGCAAGTCGTGCACCTTTATAAGTACACAGTGTAGCGGTCTTGGCTATCCTGGGCGTTACAACTTGGTATCAGAGCGTCCTAGGTTTAAGGGTTCCTGAAGACCAGCTGGGCATGTACATTCGCTGCTAGAGACAAGCTCGATTCAGGGTTTGGTAATGTGTATATGTGCTTATATGCTTTTATGCCTGAAATAAGTTATGGATGTTGTTACTTATTGGATTCATAGCAAGCATGAGATACTGATAGGGCCTGGCCCTTGACTGCTGTTTGAAAATATTAAGGCATGCTTATCATCATCGCAGTGCATGTAAATGAATATTTGAATGATTAACTGTATATTGTGTATTGGTTAATGTTTTTATCTTAGCAATGGTGTGGTAATGTTGGGGCATGCTTATCAGCAGTCGGTGCATGTGGACGAATGCCTATACTCTGAATGTTTGTGATTGGTTATGTTCCTTTGATGGATTTTGGAGAAGCTTTTTCCCTGTCATCATGGTCTGACTGCTGAGTCATTGATTGTAGATTGACTTGGATAGTTATGCGTCCAAGAAAATCTACGCGACTAGCCGGCACTAGGTCCGGGACCGGGGTGATGACAAGGGGAGATGAAGTTCTTAACCTATTAGTAGGTCAAGACAGAGTATCAGGAATCAGTAAGGCCATTATAACCTTTGAGTATTTTATAATGGGAATAAGATAGCATCGCGATGGGTTTCGCGGTGGGATTTCTAGGTTAGTGGGTCAGTATGAGTTGGCATTGAGTCATTGTGGACCAGTAGTCCAAGTGAGTGTATTTTTGACAGCAAGGATGAATAGTACAGCTGATCAGTATTCATATCTCTTTGTGAAAGAGATAGAGCACCTTCATGAAACTCAAGGTCTATCTTATCAGATGAAGACTCTAGTGTGACTTCCAGGTTTTGGATGGGTTTAGAAGGTGATGAGTATGTAGATGGAACTCAGTATAGGTTATTACTCTCAGACTTATGATAAATCAGAGAGAGAGGGTTATCCAATTATTATTGGAGGAACATCTTATAAGATAAATGAGTTAATATATATATATCTGGATCCTGAGGTGGTTCAGGGGACTATTGAGATAACCAGAGATTGAAGTTTAGATGCCCACTTCTCAGAATGAATGGAAAAGTTTTACTGAATTGAAAAGTGGGAATGTGGAATTCCAGGTAGGAGGATGTATCTTCTTTAAAGTATCATCATGGAAAGGGGTGAGGAATTAAGGCAAGCTAAGCCCTAGTTCATCTTGGCAGTTGAATCCTGGATTGGTCTGGATAGAGTATCTTTAGCACTGACAGTTGTATACAGTGTGTTGTGTACTTCCATGCAGTGGACATGGGTTAAAGGAACTTATGAGTTGAGTTATAAGAATCTGAAGGTAGAGATTTAGTATTCCGGTTAGGAACAGCCAATTCAGATTTTTACATAGATAATAAGGTTCGGTTGAACAGGACGTATTTTGGGTAACACTATGGAGTTAGTGAGGTCAAGGAAGCGACCCGAATAAATTGAAAATTTGTGTCAAGTGTGCAGAATTCTTATTCCGAGTTGTTTGAGTAAATTTCGAGGACGAAATTTCTGTAAGGAGGGGATAGTTGTAATGCCCCAAATTTTCTAATAAGGTTTAGGACCTTGATTAGGAGGCCGGGAGGGCCATAATTGATTTATTATAATATTCAATGACTATATGCATGTTAGTGTGAATTATAATATTATATGATGATAAAATGCATGCATATGGGTGTATTTATAATCATAAGGGCATTTTGGTAATTTGGCATGTTGAGGGCATACTTGTTAATTGGGTGCATATTGTAATTTGTGAATGAGATTTTATTATTGTGGAGATATATTCGAGCTATTCGGCATGAGACGATCATAGATTATGAGTTAGCAGTTTTGTCATAATGGGGTCAAGTTTGGGGTAATAGAAATGTTTATTTGATGATAAATTGGGAGTATTTGAGATCAGGATGGAATTCTGGAAGTTTTGACTATAATGTCCCCGGGGGTGTTTTCGGGACCCCGAGCCTTAGGTTATATTTGAGGTTACTTAAGTTTGAAGTAGCTTGTCAGATAAGAACGTACGTTACAAAATCTCTCTCTCCCTTCCCGATAGCCTATTTTACAGTTCGAAGCTTTCTTAAAGGAATTTTGAGTTCTAAGAGTCGGAATCAAGCGAGGGTCGAGGCATAGCGATCCTAGGAAAGATTAAAAGCTTCTTAACCGAAGGATTTGACGGAAAACAACCCAATCAAAGGTAATCTAAGTTTGAAGTTTCGAGTTTCTAAAGTTTTTAAGCTTAGAATTGGACTTTGTGAATTGTTGAGTTTTTGGTTGGTTTGAACCTTGGGTTTTGAGGGTAATGGAGCTTTGGGAAGCTTGGGAACTTTGATTTGATGATTGGGGAATGTTTAGGTATGATTTTGGAGGGTTTGGAGTGTTAAAATCGAGTTTGGGAATGGCCCAGGGTTGGGGGCCGCAGCCCTGTTCTTGGGGTGCCGCGGCCCTTGCATGAAGAAGCAGGTGGAGGAAGTGAACCTGCTGGGCGCTGCGACCCTTGATGAAGGGCGCCGCAGCCCTTGGCTCAGAAAATTCTAGGGGCCACGACCCAAGGTGCCAGGGCCGCAGCCCTTGCCCTATTTTCACCCCGTTTGCTCGTTTTCACCCCAGGAACTTAGCTATAGGCCTCGGGAGTGTTCCTAATACTTGGATTAGTTTGGGTTATGTCCTGGAGGCTAGATTTTGGTTTGGTAACCTATGTTGATCATTTTATTGATGGTGTTCCATATTTGTTTAGGATTAGGTGACCGTTAAGGGCTTAAAGGTTGATCGTTCTCAAGGGTCGTTCTTAAATTGGTTCTAGCTCGAATCTGAGGTAAGAAAACTGCACCCTGTGTATACGTGACATGCATGGCTATTATTGGTGCATGTTGGAGTGTTAACTATAATGCATATGATGCACGAGAAACATGTGATTAGGACATGCTTTACATATTGAGTATGGTATTGTTCAGAGCTTAAGCCTCTGTGTTTGTGGATGGTCCTAATTGTACTAGTACATGTTAAGTAAGCATGCTGAATACCCTGTTTACGGATATTGAATATGTGATATATGTTTGGTGGCATGGCTTACTTGTGTATGGCACTGACTTATTAGTCAGAATCGGCAACGGTGTTAGATCCATCTGTGAAGCTGTGATTTATTAGTCAAGTTCACAATGAATTGAACACTGGTCGTGTTTTACGGACCTAAGAGTCAGAGATGGCATAGCGTCATGAACGCCGAGCCAAATGAAGATTAGATCTAATCGATATTAGCAAAGACTGACTCATATGGGGTATTAACGCTGGACCGACCCTAAGGTCGATGAACTTATAAGTGCTTGGCTAGTCTGAGACTAGTTATTCAGAGCCAGGGCATATGGCCCCGGTAACTGTTTGTCACATGGCTAGGGAACGCTGTTCCAAGGTTATGACTGTAAGTCATGGGAAAGGTTATGTTGGTAACTATTCACCATACACCTATCCTATTAAGACTTATGAAAGGTTCACTTATCTGTTAAGCCCTGGTGACCCTATCGTCACATGGCTAGAGAGGGGGTTGTACCCACTTTTGTGACTTTTGCGACTGTTACCTATTTGTTTGGACTGAATGTCCTGAATGATTATTATGATCATTGGTTGATGTGTTATACTCAACATTATTTGGATCTATTGCTTATTGAAGTAGGGTGTGTGCCTTATGATCCGATGACATGTTAAAACTGTTCATGAGCATATTAAGTTTTCTTGCTAGGCTTCGGCTCACGGGTGCTATGTGGTGCAGATAAAGGCAAAAGAAAGCTGGACCATCCTTGAGTTGGAGAGCATAGGTGATGAGGTGTACATATGCATCTGCTCGTCCACCACTGTAACGCCCTGGTTACCCCAGAACAGTTACGGTGAATTGGAAATTTAACTCATTGCCTGAGTCCTTTGGTTAAAAACGTGATCTAAGTGTTATTAACAGGTCAAGGTGAAAATCAGTAAAAAGAAAATGATATGTTTTATTGTTACATAAAACTGTTCATGGGCCCACAAGAACATTTACAAGTTATTTACAACTCAAAAAGGTCATTATTGTTCCAAAATTTCAAACCCCGCCGACCTAAGCGGCAAAAATAGGGTAAACCCCCTAGTTCCTCTGAGAACTCCTTGGCCATGGTGGTCAAGAGGCCGCATATGTACACACCACCACCTAAGCTCTCCACTTAAGGCTAGGTGAGCTTTTCTTTTCCTTTACCTGCACCACATAACACCCATGAGCCAAAGCCCAGCAAGAAAACACAGTATTATATGTAAACATCTTCAAATGATTATCATTATAGCTCATAGCTCTCAAACAAATGAGTGAATATCACTCGAGGTTCTGATAAACCATACTGAGTGACTGACAAGCAAGTCACTAAATCAAATGGAAGAGTGGCTGCTAGGTAAGCCACTAGCCTTCAACAGGTTCTGGTAAACCATACTGAGTGACTAACAAGCAAGTCACTAATTTGAATGGAAGAGTGGATACTAGGTAAGCCACTAGCCTTCAACAGGTTCTGGTTAACCATACTGAGTGACTAACAAGCAAGTCACTAATTCAATTGGAAGAGTGGCTGATGGGTAAGCCACTAGCCTTCAAGCGCTTATAATGTTCCTCAAACTTGAGGTCAGTCCGGCATTAATGCTCTTTGAGTCATTCAATGCAGAAAGTCAATTAGATCTAATCTTTTTTGGCTTGCATTGAACACGCTAAGGCTGTCCTGACTAATGAGTCAGCCCAATGTGACCAGTGCCCAGTACCACTACCGAACCTGACTAATGAGTCACAGCTTCACAGTTGATACTAGCACCTTTGCCAAATCTGACTAATGAGTCAGTACCATGCACAAGTGAGCAGCATTTGCTAAGTATTCCACAATCAATTCATCTCCACATTTATACAACCAACATGCTTCATGAATAACCACCCATGTCACATTTGGGGTACAATTTTCTTACCTCTGATTCGAGCTAGAATGAACAAAAGAACGACCCTTGAGAACGATTTATCTTTTAGTCCTTTAGCGGTTACCTAATCACAACACATCATGGGATACCATCAATAACATGATAATCAAGGGTTTACAAACCAAGATTTAGCCTCCGAGACATCAATCCTCACTAATCCGGGTAGTAGGAGTGATCCCAAGGCCTAAAACCATGATCCCGGGGTCAAAACATGCAAATGGGCTCAACTCAGCTCCTGATATACGGCCCCCAGAAATTCCAGAGGCAAGCGCCGCGGCACCCAACCCAAGGGCCGCGGCGCCCAGCACAAACAGAACCTCTCCCCCTACCTCGAGCTAGGGCCGCGGCGCCCAAGAACAGAGCCGCGACCCCCAACCCTGGGCCATTCTCAAACTCGTTTTCAACTTCTCAAAACCTCCAAAAACATACCTAAACATTCCCCAATCATCAAAACAAGGTTCCCAAGCTTCCCAATGCACCAAAACCCTTAAAACCCAAGGTTCAAACGAATAAAAAACACAACAATTCACAAAGTCCAATTCAAAGCTTAGAAACTCTAAAAACTCAAAACTTTAAACTTAGATTACCTTCGATTAGGTTGTTTTCTATCAAATCCTTTGGTCAAGAAGCTTCTAATCTTTCCTAGGATCGTTATGCCTCGATCCTCACTTGATTCTGACTCCTAAAACCCAAGATTTCCTTCAAATATGCTTCGGGTGACAAAAATGAACTAACGAAGGAGAACGAGAGGTTTTCTTATCGTATGTTCTATCTGACAACTACTTCAAGCTTAAGTAACCTCAAATAAAACCTAATGCTCGGGGTCCCGAAAACACCCCCGGGGACATTATAGTCAAAACTTCCAGAATTTCACCCTAATCTCAAATATTCCCAATTTATCATCAAATAAACATTCCTATTACCCCAAAATTGACATCGTTATGACAAAACCGCTAATCCACTAAAAATGACCGTCTCATGCCGAATAGCTCGAATATATCTCCATAATAATGGAATCTCATTCACAAATCACATCATGCACCCAAATACACAAATTACCCTTAATGGGCCAAATTATCAAAACAACATAATATTTCAAATGTGGACCCACATGCATGCATATATCATTGTATCATAATATAATTCACATAAACATGCATAAATTCATTTAATGGCGCAATTAAACAATTACGGCCCTCCCGGCCAACTAAACCGCCACTAAACCACATCGGAGAATTCGTGGCATTACAGCCACGGCCGAGGTTGAGAAGGAACTAGGGTAAACCATGTTTTGCCGCATAGAATGGCCTGTTGTAAATATTTTCTTGTAATACACTCTGAAATTATAATTTTGGGATCCCAACATATATATTAAATGTTCTAATGAAACGTTACATCTTATCTAAAACTTTTAATCCCCAAACCGCTAATCATACTTAGTACACGATTTTGGCCAAATGACTCGATTAGCGAGTTTAGCACTGTATACAAGGCACACCGTAACGGTCCCTGGAGTTTAGGGCATTACAACTTGGTATTAGAGTGAGCCAAGGTTTATGGTTCCTGAAGACAAGCTGGGCATGTACACTCATCACTGAAGATAGCTTCACTCATGGGATTGTAACTATTTCTGTAGTTATGTGCATAGCTGCTAAAATGGAATGTAAATGCTTTACCTGCACATTGTATCAGGGAGCATGAGATTCTGATAGAGCTTGGCTCTTGATTATATGATTATATGCTCCGTGAATATATGTATATGAATGTGATCATATGATTACCTGCTCCGTGAATATATAATTGTGATATTTGCATGCTGGAGTAGGAGGCATGGTATGAGTAATGGAAGAGCAGGGATTATGAATAATGTATGAATGCCATGGGCATGTTTTTAGCACTACAAGGGGTTAATGATTGTGGTGTGGTAAGATTTATCTCGTGGGGGAAAGCCCTTGATATGCTTATTGTGATTAATGGGTCAAGTTATTGACTGCAGATTTAATCAGTAGGTTTATATTTAAGGCAGATAATGAGGCCTGGTGGTAGCTATACAGGGGCTGGGAGTTACAGCCAGGGTATCAGTTCTTCATCTGCACCAATGAATTTTCAGCAGACACTTACAGATTTGCAATTAAGATTGTAGAGGCATGAGGAAGAGATTAGATATTTGAAGCAACAGAGGAGTCTGTTGGGGAGCACCTCTTCCTCTGCTATGCCAGGAGTGGCATTAACTTTAGCTCAGCCTAGGGTTGAGAGTGGATAGGAATTCCTTTGTGGAAGATTCTAGGAATATTATCCTCCAGTCTTCGAGGGAGGCCAAGATCCATTTGGAGCTGAGCAATGGATAGGCATGATCAGTTCCATTCTAGATAGTATAGGGCTGGTAGGTCACGATAGAGTGATCTGTGCGACATATGTATTGCGGGATGATGCCCGGACATGGTGGGAGGTGGTATCCCAGACACGAGATACAACTGTGATGGTTTGGAAAGAATTTAGGCAGTTGTTTAATGATAAATATTACTGTGATGCAGCTAAGACTGCTAAGATGAATGAGTTTCTGAATCTCGTTCAAGGAAAGGCATCAGTAGCCGAGTATGTTAACAAATTTGATGGGTTGGCCAAGTTTGCCTTTGACATGGTACCCACAGATATAGCTCGGAAGGAAAAGTTTATTCAGGGGTTGAATCCTGGAATAGCTCAGGGCATTAGAGTTTCCCTAGTGCATGAAGTCTCTACCTATGCTCAGGTGGTAGAGAAGGCTTTTGTTGTTGAAAGCATAATAGTTGAGAAGAAGAGTGCCAGAGATCATGGAGCTCACATAGTGGTATCTCCCCTCATTGAAGTAAGTAAGAATGAAAGTTGGAAGACTCGTCCAATATGCACGCGGTGCAAGAGGCGTCATTTGGGAGAATGCCGAGCAAGGTCATGTTTTGCTTGTGGCATGGTTGGGCATTTCAAGAAGAATTGCCCAAGGCTAAAGGAGCTTGAGCAAAAGATGATAGACAGCTCGATTCCAACTCGAGTGTTTATTCCAGGACAGTCAGAGTCTGAGACTGAGACTAGTTCCTCAGGGGTGGCATGTTAGTTTTCTAGTTTTGATTTCTAAGTTATACTGATTGGTTTTGGTGCCATGCTGTTCTTTTGCTTGCTGCATATATGGAAGCATAAGGATGATACGATGATCACATGGTTATGTTGTGATGGAAATGCAATATGGTATTGGAAACTTAAGAGATGAGTTGGGTTATGGAAAGGACTCATCAGTGGTTTTCATGAGTTAGTTATGACAGGCTTTGGTTTGATCCAGGGTATGGATTGGTTAAGTAATTATGGAGAAATCCTAATTGACAAGGAAAGTATAGTAACTCTTGGGCTTGAGAGTGGAAAGCCTTGTGATAGTTGGCATGGTGTATGGTCCTTTATGCTTATGATACCTATAGTGAGAGCTAGAGTTTTGTGCGGGGAGGTGCATGGAACTCTTAGCTAGCGTGGTGGATACCAGTTAGATTGTGCCAGTGAGATCAGGACAGACTGGATTAGTCTGTGGATTTTGAATGTGTTTCCAGGTGGTCTGACAGGGCTTCTTTTTATGAAAAGAGACTAGAATGGTGATTGGATTAGTGCCAAAAATGGAATTAGATGTAAACACTGTTTTGAGTGGCTCAGCAGAGTTATAAGAATTAAAATTTTAGTTGCCGAGTAAGATGGAATTCTTTAAGGTGGATCTTGGATCTGGTTAGGACCAGTTAGAGATAAGAGAAAGGAAATTATATAAAGGATTGTGTTGATATTAGATTAGAGCACTGCGAGTGCTGAATATGTCTTGGGAATTGGTTTTATGCTAAGTGTTTGTGAATCAGATGAATGGTGCATTCAAAGGTTCATTTGAATGAGATCTGTGATCGTTTGGGATGATGGTATTGTGGTATTTTCTCTGCGGAGATTTGCCGAGGTTGAAGAGTGCCTTAGGGACAGGAGTGTCCATGGGTGGTAATGACATTTCAGGTGCCTTGGGAAAGTGTTCTAGGTCTTTAATAGACTAGGATCAGTTAGTGGATTGTTATGACATCCCAGTAATAGAGAAAACTGACTGCCTATGCAATATGATGATTAAAGGGTCTGACCGGAACTAGAGTAGAGTTCCTGGTGGGCCAAGTGGCCAGTTTATTGTTTGAGATTATCATCTCATGGAAGATAAAAAAAAAAAAAAGATGCTTAAGTAAGCCACAGATAGGAAAGATTGAATGGAATGCTTTAGTTGGATTAGCTAAGAGTTGTACAGTGAAGGATATGAATTTATTATGGTATAGAGATCGAACTTGGAATCCAATGAACATTGAGATTAGCTGAGAGATTATGGATGAATCTCATGCTATTCTTTTATTCTTTTCATTCAGGCATCATGGAAATGTAACAGGATATGAAATATACATAGTGCTAGCCTAAGATGGAGAGGGATGTAATGGGATGTGTGATGAAGTTCTTAACCTGTTAGTAGGTCAAGGCAGAGTATCAGGAATCAGTAAGGCCATTATAACCTTTGAGTATTTTATAATGGGAATAAGATAGCATCGCGATGGGCTTCGCAGTGGGATTTCCAGGTTAATGGGCCAGTATGAGTTGGCATTGAGTCATTGTGGACCAGTAGTCCAAGTGAGTGTATTTTTGACAGCAAGGATGAATAGTACAGCTGATCAGTATTCATATCTCTTTGTGAAAGAGATAGAGCACCTTCATGAAACTCAAGGTCTATCTTATCAGATGAAGACTCTAGTGTGACTTCCAGGTTTTGGATGGGTTAAGAAGGCGGTGATTATGTAGATGGAACTCAGTATAGGTTATTACTCTCAGACTGATGATAAATCAGAGAGAGAGGGTTATCCAATTATTATTGGAGGAACATCTTATAAGATGAATGAGTTAATATATATATGTCTGGATCCTGAGGTGGTTCAGGGGACTATTGAGATAACCAGAGATTGAAGTTTGGATGCCCACTTCTCAGAATGAATGGAAAAGTTTTACTGAATTGAAAAGTGGGAATGTGGAATTCCAGGTAGGAGGATGTATCTTCTTTAAAGTATCATCATGGAAAGGGGTGAGGAATTAAGGCAAGCTAAGCCCTAGTTCATCTTGGCAGTTGAATCCTGGATTGGTCTGGATAGAGTATCTTTAGCACTGACAGTTGTATACAGTGTGTTGTGTACTTCCATGCAGTGGACATGGGTTAAAGGAACTTATGAGTTGAGTTATAAGAATCTGAAGGTTGAGATTTAGTATTCCGGTTAGGAACAGCCAATTCAGATTTTTACATAGATAGTAAGGTTCGGTTGAACAGGACGTATTTTGGGTAACACTATGGAGTTAGTGAGGTCGAGGAAGCGACCCGGATAAATTGAAAATTTGTGTCAAGTGTGCGGAATTCTTATTTCGAGTTGTTTAAGTAAATTTCGAGGACGAAATTTCTGTAAGGAGGGGATAGTTGTAATGCCCCAAATTTCCTAATAAGGTTTAGGACCTTGATTAGGAGGCCGGGAGGGCCATAATTGATTTATTATAATATTAAATGACTATATGCATGTTAGGGTGAATTATAATATTATATGATGATAAAATGCATGCATATGGGTGTATTTATAATCATAAGGGCATTTTGGTAATTTGGCATGTTGAGGGCATACTTGTTAATTGGGTGCATATTGTAATTTGTGAATGAGATTTTATTATTATGGAGATATATTCGAGCTATTCGGCATGAGACGATCATAGATTATGAGTTAGCGGTTTTGTCATAACGGGGTCAAGTTTGGGGTAATAGAAATGTTTATTTGATGATAAATTGGGAGTATCTGAGATCAGACTGGAATTCTGGAAGTTTTGACTATAATGTCCCCGGGGGTGTTTTCGGGACCCCGAGCCTTAGGTTATATTTGAGCTTACTTAAGCTTGAAGTAGCTTGTCAGATAAGAACGTACATTAGAAAATCTCTCCCTCCCTTCCCAATAGCCTATTTTACCGTTCGAGGCTTTCTTAAAGGAATTTCGAGTTCTAGGAGTCAGAATCAAGCGAGAGTCGAGGCATAGAGATCCTAGGAAAGATTAGAAGTTTCTTAACCGAAGGATTTGACGGAAAACAACTCAATCAAAGGTAATCTAAGTTTGAAGTTTCGAGTTTCTAAAGTTTTTAAGCTTAGAATTGGACTTTGTGAATTGTTGAGTTTTTGGTTGGTTTGAACCTTGGGTTTTGAGGGTTATGGAGCTTTGGGAAGCTTGGGAACTTTGATTTGATGATTGGGGAATGTTTAGGTATGATATTGGAGGCTTTGGAGTGTTGAAATTGAGTTTGGGAATGGCCCAGGGTTGGGGGTCGCGGCCCTGTTCTTGGGGTGCCGCGGCCCTTGCATGAAGAAGCAGGTGGAGGAAGTGAACCTGCTGGGCGCTGCGACCCTTGATGAAGGGCGCTGCGGCCCTTGGCTCAGAAAATTCTGGGGGCCGCAGCCCTTGCCCTGCTTTCACCCCGTTTGCTCGTTTTGACCCCAGGAACTTAGCTATAGGCCTCGGGAGTGTTCCTACTACTTGGATTAGTTTGGGTTATGTCCCGGAGGCTAGATTTTGATTTGGTAACCTATGTTGATCATTTTATTGATGGTTTTCCATATTTGTTTATAATTAGGTGACCGCTAAGGGCTTAAAGGTTGATCGTTCTCAAGGGTCATTCTGATATTGGTTCTAGCTTGAATCTGAGGTAAGAAAACTGCACCCTGTGTATACGTGACATGCATGGCTATTATTGGTGCATGTTGGAGTGTTAAATATAATGCATATGATGCACGAGAAACATGTGATTAGGACATGCTTTACATATTGAGTATGGTATTGTTCAGAGCTTAAGCCTCTGTGTTTGTGCATGGTCCTAATTGTACTACTACATGTTAAGAAGCATGCTGAATACACTGTTTACGGATATTGAATATGTGATATATGTTTGGTAGCGTGGCTTACTTGTGTATGGCACTGACTTATTAGTCAGAATCGGCAACGGTGTTAGATCCATTTGTGAAGCTGTGATTTATTAGTCAAGTTCATAATGAGTTGAACACTAGTCGTGTTTTACTGACCTAAGAGTCAGCGATGGCATAGCGTCATGAACGCCAAGCCAAATGAAGATTAGATCTAATCGATATCAGCAAAGAATGCCTCATATGGGGTATTAACGCTGGACCGACCCTAAGGTCGATGAACTTATAAGCGCTTGGCTAGTTTGAGACTAGTTATTTAGAGCCAGGGCATATGGCCCCGGTGACTGTTTGTCACATGGCTAGGGAACGCTATTCCAAGGTTATGACTGTAAGTTATGGGGAAGGTTATGTTGGTGACTATTCACCATACACCTATCCTATTCAGACTTATGAAAGGTTCACTTATCTGTTAAGCCCTGGTGACCCTATCGTCACATGGCTAGAGAGGGGGCTGTACCCACTTTTGAGACTTTTGCGACTGTCACCTATTTGTTTGGACTGAAAGTCCTGAATGATTATTATGATCATTGGTTGATGTGTTATACTCAACATTATGTGGATCTATTGCCTGTTGGAGTTGGGCATGTGCCTTATGATCCAATGACATGTTAAAACTGTTCATGAGCATATTAAGTTTTCTTACTGGGCTTCGGCTCACGGGTGCTATGTGGTGCAGGTAAAGGCAAATGAAAGCTAGACCATCCTTGAGTTGGAGAGCTTAGGTTATGAGGTGTACATATGAAGCTGCTCGTCCACCACGGCCGAGGTTGAGAAGGAACTATGGTTTAACCCTGTTTTGCCGCATAGAACGGCCTGTTGTAAATATTTTCTTGTAATAGACTCTGAAATTATAATTTTGGGATCCTAACATATATATTAAACATTCTAATGAAACGTTACATCTTATCTAAAACTTTTAATCCCTAAACCGCTAATCATACTTAATACACGATTTTGGCCAAATGACTAGATTAGCGAGTTTAGCACTGTTTACAAGGCACACCGTAACGGTCCCTGGAGTTTAGGGCGTTACACGTTGCCCTAGTTACTTCAAGAGAAAGACTCCTGACACTTCAACTGTTGCTGGTCCTGACAGGAGGGGTCGGGGTGGTCAGGGTGGCTGTCAGGGTGGTGGTGAGTCATGGCAGACCTATCCAGAGTGCCCAAGGTGTAGAAGACGTCACCTGGGCGAATGTCGGGCCAAATCTTGTTTGTGTGCAGAACAGTGGGGCATCTCAAGAAAGACTGCCCAACAGTAAAGAAGGGTGAAGCAAGAAAGGTGGATAGCTTGACTCCATCTCGAGTATTCACTTTGACACAGGCAGAGGCCGAGCCTAGTCCCTCGGTAGTGACAGGTCAGCTTTCTAGCGCTGGCTCTCCTTTTACTGTATTGATTGATTCTGGGGCTACACATTCCTTTGTTTCTAGTAAAGCGATTGATAGACTGTGTAGACCTAGTGAATATTGGACTGCAGGGTTTGGGACTTTATTGCCTACAGGGGAACTGGTAATCTCTAGGAGATGGATTAGGGCACTGCCAGTGATGGTTGATAGTAGGGAACTTTCAATATATCTGATTGAGTTAGACATGGAGAATTTTGATATGATCATAGGGATGGATTGGTTGGTCAGATATGGGGCAACTATTGACTGCAGGAAGAAGATGGTGATTTTTGAGCCCGAGGGCGAGGATCCTTTCGTCTTTGTGGGTGCGGTATGTGGACCCCGCGTACCCATGATTTCAACATTGAGAGCCAGAGACTTGTTGCAGGGGGGATGCATAGGTTTTCTGGCTAGTGTAGTGGATACCACTAAGGTTATGCCAGCAGGGCCGGGAGAGACTAGATTGGTGTGTGAGATTTTGGACGTATTTCCTGAGGATCTACCAGGGTTTCCACCGCGCAGGGAGATTCAGTTTGAGATTGAGTTAGCACCGGGGATAGAGCTAGTATCAAGGACACCATATAGAATGGCACCAACAGAGTTGAAGGAACTAAAGATATAGATGCAGGAGCTTCTGGATTTGGGATTCATCAGACCTAGTTACTCACCATGGGACGCTCCAGTGTTATTTGTTAAGAAGAAGGACGGGACATTGAGAATGTGTATAGATTACAAGGAATTGAACAAGTTGACTATCATGAATAAGTACCCTCTACCAAGGATTGATGACTTGTTCGATCAGCTGCAGGGAAAGACGGTGTTCTCAAAGATTGATCTATGATCTGGTTATCACCAGCTGAGGATCAAAGATGAGGATATACCAAAGACGGCCTTCCAGACACGATATGGGCACTATGAGTTTTTGGTCATGTCTTTTGGTTTGACCAATGGCCCGGCAGCTTTTATGGATTTGATGAACAGGGTGTTCAAGGACTTTTTAGATCAGTTCGTCATTGTCTTCATCGACGACATTCTAGTATACTCTAGTTCAGAGGCAGAACCTGAGCAGCATCTTCGACAGGTTTTACAGAGGTTAAGGGAGCATTAGCTATACACTAAGTTTAAGAAGTGTGAGTTTTGGTTACCAGAGGTGACTTTTCTTGGACATATAGTTGGCGCAAAAGGGATTAAGGTGGATCCGTCCAAGGTGGAAGCAGTGAGAGATTAGCCGAGACCAAGGAACACCTCGGAGGTGCGGAGTTTCCTTGGATTGGCAGGTTATTACAGGCGGTTTGTGGAGGGATTCTCAAAGGTTGCTTCACCGATGACAGAATTGACAAGAAAGAATCAGAAGTTTGTTTGGTCAGAGAAATGTGAGAACAATTTCCAAGAGTTGAAGCGACGACTTATTTCTGCACCTATGCTGAGTCTTCCTTCGGAGGAAGGAAAGTTTATGGTTTACTGTGATGCGTCAAGGATGGGTTTAGGCAGCGTGCTGATGCAGAATGAGAAAGTTATAGCTTACGCATTGTGGCAGCTGAAGGAGTATGAACAGCGGTATCCTACTCATGATTTGGAACTAGCAGCAGTGGTATTCACACTGAAGATGTGGCGTCATTACCTGTATGGGGAGAAGTGCGAGATATACACTGACCATAAGAGTTTGAAATATTTTTTCACTCAAAAGGTTCTGAACATGAGACAGAGGCGCTGATTGGAGCTGGTTAAGGAATATGACTGCGATATCCTTTACCACCCAGGGAAGGCCAATATGGTGGCAGATGCGTTGAGTATGAGGGGCCCAGGACAGTTATTTAGTTCCACCCAAATCCCGAGAGAGTTAGCAGATGAAATAGCCAGGGAAAAGATAGAATTGGTGGTGGGCTAGTTAGCTAATATTACCTTGCAATCGACCCTGTTGGAGAGGATCAAGGAGGGACAAATGGTGGATGCGCAGTTGCTGGAGGTTAGACGGCATATCTTGGCGGAGACAGCTAAGGATTATTCTTTTTCTGAGACCGGTATACTTCGATATCAGGGACGAATTTGTGTTTCAATAGATGAGGGGATCCGATGAGAGATACTAGATGAGTCTCACACTACACCATACTCGCTTCATCCGAGTACCACGAAGATGTATCAGGATCTACAGACATTATATTGGTGGCCCGAGATGAAGAAGGATGTGGTGGAGTATGTGGCTAGATGTTTGACATGTCAGCAGGTAAAGGTTGAGCATCAGTGACCAGTGGGATTGCTCCAGCCTTTGGGTATCCCAGAGTGGAAGTGGGAGGACATCACGATGGATTTTGTGGGAGGACTACCCAGGACAGTGGGACTTTGTGACTCAGTGTGGGTAATAGTAGATAGATACACCAAGTCATCTCATTTTCTGCCAGTGAAGTCGACCTATACAATGGAAAAGTATGCAGAGTTGTATGTGAAGGAGATATTTCATCTCCATGGGGTTCCAAAGTCTATTGTATCTGATCGAGACCCTATCTTTACCTCTATGTTCTGGGGAGCTCTGCAGAGAGCCATGGGGACCCAATTGAAGTTTAGCACAGCTCTTCATCCTCAGACTAACGGATAGTCTGAGAGGACAATTCAGGAGTTGGAGAACATGCTTAGGGCGTGCGTGATTGATTTCAAGAGATCTTGGAGTAAGTATCTCCCGTTGATTGAGTTCTCGTATAACAACAGTTATCAATCCACGGTTGGAGTGGCTCCTTATGAAATGTTATATGTGAGAAAGTGTAGATCACCCATTCATTGGGATGAGATGGGTGAGAGGAAGTACTTAGGGCCAGATATGGTTCAGAAGACTAATGAAGCTATTGAGTATATTAGAGCCAGAATTCTTGCCTCGCAGAATAGGAAGAAAAGCTATGCTGATCCTAAGCGTAGGGACTTGGAGTTCCAAGTTGGGGACCACGTGTTTTTGTGAGTTTCACCACTGAGAGGGGTGAGGAGATTTGTGGTAAAGGGCAAGCTGAGCCCTTGGTTTGTTGGACCTTTCGAGATCCTAGAAAGGATTGGACAGGTGGCTTACAGGTTGGCCTTGCAACCATTGCTGTCAGGAGTTCATAATGTTTTCCATGTCTCTATGTTGTGAAAGTATGTCTCAGATTCGACGCATGTATTGAGGTATGAGGATTTGGAGTTGCAAACATATTTGTCCTATGAAGAGCGACCGGTTCAAATTTTAGACCGGAAGGACAAAGTTCTACGAAATAAGACGATTCCATTAGTTAAAGTGTTGTGGAGAATTAGCAAGGTCGAGGAAGCGACCTAGGAGTTAGAGACCGTAATGCAGGATCAGTATCCCAAGCTATTCAGGTAAATTTTGAGGATGAAATTCTCAGAAGGAGGGGATAGTTGTAACAACCCAAAATTATTGTTATGGCTTAAGGGCCTTGATTAGTGTGTCGAGAGTGCATAATTGGTTTATGTGTGAGTTTATCGATTTAATGCATGATTATATGATAAGCATGCTTGTATGGTTATATGAATGTAAATGTGGTTAAATGTTATATTTGTGAGAACCACACTATTATGTGGGTAGATCTGCAGCGTGCGACTTGAGGCGATCCTAGGGAGCCAGTAAGCGGGAGGTCACAACGGGGCTTAATAGTTGACTTGGGGCAAGTCAAGGGGTAATTCAGGTATTAGATGATTATTTGGGTTATCGGGTTATGGAAATAAATATATGGAGATATATTTGAGCTTAGGAAGCTTAGGCGGGAATATTGGGGAAATTTACCGTTTTGCCCTGGGGGACGTTTCCGGTACCTCGAGCCTCGGGATTGACTTAATTAACCAAGGGTTAGACTAAACAAAAGAGAAACTGGTAGAATAAAACACAAACCAACCTATTTTGCTCTTCTCTTCCTTCTCTTTTCTCTCTCAAGAAAAAAACCACTGGAATTCAAGGGAAATCAGCTAGGAATTCAGTGGTTTGGGCTGGAATCTTGAAGGTTTAATCTAGTGCTCAGCTGAGGAAACTCAACCAAGATTAAGGTAAGGGCTAAATCATATTCTTGAGCATTAGAATTTTGAGTTTTGGCTGAGTATTAACGGTGCTTATGGTTTTGATGTTTAAGGGTTGAATTAAAGCTGAGAAGCTTGGATTTTAGCTCATGAATCTGTTAAGGAAGTGGTTCAACAAAGAAGGTAAGTTTCAATTTGTAATTTACAGGTTAAAATCTAAGTTTTCATGGCTGGTTTTTGAGTTCTTTAGTGGTTGGGTTTCAGAAATCAAAGTGGAGCTTTAATGAGTTTTTAAGCTGGATTTCTACTGGATTATGCTGTTAGAATCGTACTAAAATCTCGTGATTAATGGGTTTTACTAATAGGGTTCTTTGGGGTGGTTTTGAATAAGGTTAGGATGTTAGAAATGGTGGATTTTCTAAGCACGAAGGGGTGGGCAGCGGCTTTGTTCTAGAGCGCTGCGGCCCTACGAAGCAAAGGAGCCAGGGAGGCTCGGCCGAAGGGGAGTGCCGCGGCGCCAACGGGCAGGGCCGCGACGCATGTTTGCCTACTGAGGGGCTTGGTTTCTGTTTCAGGGGCGGGCCGCAGCTAGGTTTCAGAGGCCGCAGCCCTTAAGTGCATTCTTGACCTTTTTGGGGTTTTAAGCACGGGAACCTAACCTAGGGTGCTCGAGATCGATTCCACCACCATGTTTGGTGGAACTCGATGTCCCGGAAGTTAGAATTATACCTGAAAACCTTTATGTGAATATTAATGGAATCCATTACCTTGGTTGTGACTAGGTGTTAAGCTAGGGCTCGGGAAGCGGATCGTGCTCGAGGGACGTCGCTCATAGTCAGTGAACGTGGAAATTAAAGGTAAGAAAACTACACCCGGTTGTGTAATTGTAATGGGACTAAGGGTTCCCTAATATGTATGGTTTGAAAGGATGGTATTATGCCATGTGAGTAGTAAATCAATGGCCTAAGAGTGCCAAGATTACACTAGCGCACAGGGCGTGGCTCGGCCACTGGTAGCCGAGGATAGCTTCTTATGCACTGAGCTCGGTTTAAGCGGGCTGGAGTAAGTTCGGTAAACAGAGGGTGCGGCCAAAGTTGTCGACCCTGTTAATCATGTAACTTGATTGTTATTTATGCTTGGTTGCATCTTTGACTCTTAATACGTGCTATGTGGTTAATATGAGTGTTAAGTGTTTGATCATGCCTAAAGAATTAATTATCTATTATTGTTGTTTGTGATGCATATTATGTTTTCTTGCTGGGCCTTGGCTCACGGGTGCTACGTGGTGCAGGTAAAGGCAAGGGAAAACTTGATCAGCCCTGACTTGGAGAGCTCTGTGAGCTGAATGTACATGACCAGCTGCTTAGCCGCCATGGTTGAGGGGAAAGCAGGAACAGGGGAACCAGAAATGTTTATTTTGCCTTAGAATGGTTGATGATTGTCTGTATTTTGGAAATTCTGTAAACTGTCTTTTAAACACTGTTTCTTTTTTTGATCCCATGTGTAAAACTGTTTAATTATATAAAATGTATCTTTTGAATCCAAAACCCTTTTTAACGCTAGCGCATTTATGGTTAGTAACACGTTTTCAACTAAATGACTTGATTAGCAAGTCCTACCCCTTTATAAGTACACAGTGTAGCGGTCTTTGCTATCCAAGGCATTACAAATTCATATTAGTTTTTTTTATGATATATTAATATATAGTCCAACCTGGGACTTGCATTTGAGTATTGTTCAAACTGCGTTACGCATACTGCAACATCATAGCTTTTTTGTAAAGGAAATAAAGTGTGAGTTTGGCAGGAATATTTGGGCCCCGTGGCAACACCTCAAGGAGTCAAAGTTGATCATAAAAAAATTGAGGTCATGGTGGCATGGCCACCACCTACTAATATCACTGAGGTACGTGGGTTTTTAGGCTTAACATTGTACTACAGAAAGTTTGTTCGAAATTATGAAGTGTTAGCTCGTCCTCTCACCAATCTTCTCTAGAAAGGTCACTTCAAGTGGAATAATTACGCAAAGGAAACATTCTCACAACTAAAGCAAGAACTGACAACAATACCTATCCTTGCTATGCCCAATTTCAGGTACCCATTAATCATTGAAAAAGACGCTTCCAGAGATGGAATCGGTGCTGTTTTAAGTCAAGAAGGAAAACCCATTTCTTTCATGAGTACAGATTTGGGTGCTACTAAACATACCTTGTCTATTTATGCCAAAGAACTGCTAGTAATTGTGGAAGTCAATCGAACTTGGCGATCTTATCTCCTTGTTCACAAATTTTATATCCAAATCGACCAGAGAAGTCTTAAATATTTCTTAGATTAGAGTGTGGCTAATCCTGAACAACAAAAGTGGGTTTCCAAACTCATAAGATATGATTATGAAATTATTTATAGGCCGGGACGTGAAAACTCCATGGCTGATGCCTTATCTCGATGAGCAGACGGTCCTATTCTGAACCCATTAATTGTTTCATAGGTGTCTCTATGGGATGATATTAGATGATCAGCCAAAGATGACAACCTTCTGTAGAGCTTATTCCAACATGCTAACAATGATTATAAAGGGAATTATTCAATGAAAAATGGTCTGTCTTTTACAGGAATAGAGTTGTTGTTCCTACTGTCATGCATGACCAAGTTGTAACGCCCCACGTCACTATGATTGCTTCCTGGAATGACAACTAGCCTTGAAAAACAACACGAGTCTTTCCAGCGTACTTTGTCCTCACTCGCACACTTCCTAGGAAATCTTCCCAGGAGGTCACCCATCATGCGATTACTCCAGGTCAAGCACGCTTAACTTTGGAGTTCTCAAGTGATGGGCTACCGAAAAAGAAGATGCATCTTATTGGGATAGGTATAACCAATCAATCAATTTAAGCCCTCTTCAACTGTGTAGTCCCATACCTACATAGTTTTAAAATCATCAAACTTAACCTTCCCCAGGAAATGTGGGATTGCACAGCTTTTACCCGGTCATTCCCCCTGCGGATCACGGGATTTAGACTGTCACAAAGTTCTCCAAGAATTTCACAATAACAAGATGGTTGAGCATTCTGGAGTATTACACACTTACAAGCGACTAGCTCAACCACTCTATTGGCCTTCAATGTACAAATCTGTTCAGACTTATGTCTCACATGCCAAAAAATCAAGTCTGAAACTTTAGCACCAGCAATGCTGCTTCAACCACTACCAATTCCTTGTCAGGTATGGGATGATATATCACTAGATTTCATTGAAGGCTTCCCATCTTCACGTGGAAAAGATAGCATTTTGGTGGTGATGGGTAGACTAAGTAAGTATGCACACTTTATTTCTTTGTCTCATCCTTTCTCTGCTAAGATTATCGCTGAAAAGTTTTTGGAGAACATTATAAAACATCATGGGATGCCCAAATCTATAATAAGTGATCAAGATTCAATTTTGATTAGCAAGTTTTAGCACGAATTTTTCACTATGTCACGTTCTAAGTTACAGCTTAGTTCAACTTATCATCCACAAACCAATGGACAAACGGAGGTCGTAAATCAATGTGTCGATATGTATTTGTGATGCTTTGTCCATCAAGGGCCTCGTAAATGGCATAGTTATTTGTCGTGGGCAGAGTATTGGTATAACACAACATTCCATTCCTCTGTCGGCATGACTCCATTTCAAGCTTTACATGGGCGTCTTCCACCATTGATTTTTTTGTACACAGATGGTTTATCACGAGTTAATGAGGTAGACCAACATCTACTTTCACGAGATGAAGTGCTACAATAATTAAAAATAAATCTAGCAGCAGAGGCCATGTGCATGATGCAAATTGCCGATTGGCACCAGGGCGAAGTTGATTTCAAGGTTGGTGACTTGGTATTACTGAAATTACGTCCTTATTGGCAAACTTCTGTATTCAAACGTGCACACCAAAAGCTTGCCACTTGGTTTTACGACCTTTACAATATTGAGTAGAAGCTGGGCAAGGTGGCTTACCGCCTATCTCTTCCTCCTGCAGCAAAAATACATCATGTATTCGATGTGTCCCTCCTAAAGAAATTTATTGGAACTTCACTGCCTACCACTATTGAGGTGCCACCAGTTTCAGATGAGGGGAATCTTCAAGTTGAACTTGAAACAGTGTTGGATACTCGCTAGATTAAACAATGAGATAAATTTGTTGAGGAGTGTTTAGTTAAATGGCAACTTCTACCTGCTAAAGATGATACATGGGAAATTATGAGCTCTGAAAGACCTAATTTCCACCACTAGACCTTGAGGACAAGGTCTTACATAGGAGGGGGGTATTGGTAGACCACTCAGGAGGTCTACACGTGTGCCTAAATAGAACACAAAGTATTTGCATTAATTTATGAATAACGACTTTGTTAGTTTCTGCATTTTTAAGTTGTTGTTTGAATAAATTTGTTAGTTTGAATAAATCTTTGAACGTTGTAGTGTGGTCCTAAAGAGTAGGGTGCTCAGTGCTTAGAATTAGGAAAGAGTTGTTGTTCTCAGTACTAGTAATCATCCTTACTGAATAAAGCTAAGTCATATTTATATCAATCAATTGGTCTCATTTTCACCTTGAGAATATCTATTTTTCCTTGTTTAATTCATTCTCTGACTGGGACCTATCACATACCACCGATGCTTGTAGGCATAGTCAATTGCATACGTATAAAAAACGGCAAGCATGCATGAAAAATGATAGTTTAAAATCTGTTTTCAGCACCATAAATGATTCAGAATTTCTAAAAAACTAGTGAGATGTCTGATATATCTATAATGTACACTATCATATATAAAAATTTGAATTATAATATCTCCATGTGTCAAAAATAGAGATGTTCCTACAAGTAGTGGCAAAAGGGGCGCGCCTTCTATAGAATTGCCCAGTAATTAATACGTATGTTAATTTACAAAACTACCTTCAATTGTTTTTAAACAAAAGACTATTGCACAAAATCAAAATATGAAGTGACAAATACCTTCTTTTTTTAAACCACGTTTGAAAAACCAATTGTTAAAATACATTTTTGTAAACAACATCATATGAAGCAAATTCTTGAATAAATTTATAAAAAAGTTATAAAACTAATTTCATAAATAAATAAAAACTACATTTCCGTAACCAACATTTGTAGAATTAATTGGTGTTATACAATTATGAAAGTAGCATTTACAAAAATGGCTACATTACAAAAACAAATAGATTTGTAACCAATGGTTACAAAAGAATAGAACATGTTTGGACGAAAAAAAACACCCCCAGAATTTGGGGACACAAAAGAAAAAGAGAGAGATCTTGGGTGGCTGGAGTTTTGTTCTCCTCGATGAGCTGATTTTAATAGTGCACAGATCTCTTTGTTTCGGTGTCTGTTACGGCGACCGATTGTGATCAATGGATCGACAAGGCTTGGAGGTAGGAATTTCAGTAGCCTATGAAGGGGCAATGTGTGTCAACATTAGCGGTAGTGGTCGACCATGACGGAAAAAGAAGAGAAATGAGGTATCGTAATTTTGTGATTAGTTTTACTTGCTGTTCATTTTTATTTGTCTAATTGTTCCTAAAGTTTGCATGTTGATATCTCAAAGGGTCATTATATTGCACCCAAAAATATATATAGACACTCCATTAATTAAAAAAATTAATTTTTAAAACTTTTTCTCATTACTTTTGTTGTTGACATTCTTTAATTTTTTTTTGGTTAATTTCAATAATTTTATTTTATCTTATTTTTATAATTTTTTTTAAAATAATATATTGTTTTTTTTAAAAAAATCTCTTACTATAATAAGTTTTTACATATTTTTGTTTTAATTTTTATTATATTTAGATATCTAAAAGATATATTATTTATATTTATTTTTTAGAATATGAAAAAAAAAATAGAAAATGTGAGTATAAGTTGAGTATATGTATTAATATATATTATGTATTAATTTTTATTAAATAATATCTTATAATCAAATTTTGGGTGTAAATATAATGTCGCTATCTCTAATTATTAATAGAAGGGGCCATGTTGATTTTTTCTTATTATAATATTGTTTGGTCATTGCATGTGTACTAAGAATATTATTACTGTTGTTGATGAAAGCTAAGAGTATTATTGATATCTTATTAAGATTAAGATATTTGTCTGCATTTAGTGACAATTGCAATGTATTTATAATATTTGTACTGAAATCTCAAAATTTTGATTTATATATTAGGATTCTTACGTAACTTCACGAGTGTGGGAGGAGCTTCAGTGCCATATAAGAATATTTAGATGAAAGTTTATTATTTTTTTCTTGTTTTTTTTTTGGGGATAGGAATTTGGGTTTTAGAAAATAAAAAAAATCATTTTTGAAAACTGAGTTAAAATCCTTCAGCAAAAGATAAAACAATAAATTGTTGTTTTTTTTGTATTTCATAAATTTCAAATTTAAAAAATACTAAACCATTCAAGATCTCAAAAATTTATAATTTATTTTTAAATTCAATATTTTCAAACCCTGTGATTTGAAAATAATTTTCTAAAACTATATTTTTGAATTAACTACCAATAGTTTTTTAAAAGAGGGTTGTTATGAGCCACCAATTAGTGATGGAAAATAGTCAAAATTTTGAGATTTGATATTGGATTTCGGGTAACATCGTATCAAATCCAGCTCAAGTGTGCACTTTACTTCTTGGACACATATATATTATGTTAGATTCGCATCTTATTACTCATCAATCTAAACCAAGATAAAAATGAAATAAAAATATGGAAGATTTTATGATGTACAACAAAATTTATATAATATATACTTAGACACATTCTTAATAGTTACTACCCATGATTACTATAATATTAATTATTTGATTAATATCGATGATCTATATTTATAATTGTTAATTAATATTTTTAAAAATAAATTTTGAATTTTTCAAATTTTTGGAAGCTTTACCGGATAACATGGTGACCACATATTTATTAATTAAAATATTAAAAAATTTTATTTAATATTCATTCTCAATTCCTTCGTCATTCTTGATTCATTCTTTTTATCAGTTCCATAAGAAAAAAATCATTTTAGATTTAATGAGAATAATTCATATGACCATTATCTTTCCAACTAATGTTTATTGCCTAATTAATCTAAAAAATTCAAAATTATTGATTGTATATATTTTATTTATTTATTTTCGTCATCACTATAATCATTCATCATTAAAAACTTGTTTAGTGATTTATGATAATCATCTATTGGTAATAACCATTGAAAAATCTTCTATATATATACATATACACATGATGTCATTACAAGTTGCGAAATTGGATTTAGCGTGAGTGTTGGTCACATATAAACTAGCAATGTCTTTCTTGCTAATAATAAATTCTAGAGAAGCCAAATCATTTTCTTTTTACAAATAATATAATATTGGTTTCACTCTATCATTTAATACAAGTATTCTTATATCTTCAAACAGTGCTTCCCAATGTGGTAGCGCTCAGGAACCATTATTAGGGCTTGATACCGCCTTCTAGTTCTAGTACCAATCCGGATTGTTGTCCACTCGTAATCAAAATATTGTGGTGGTTTAGTTCATTATTGCTTTGAATTTTCACTCATTACCATGTTTGTTTAGTACTAGTGGCATTAATTAGGAAGTGTCCTCTCTGTTGTTTTCGTCTTTCCTCCTTATTGTCTATATTTTCACCTCTTGACACATGGCAACTCACAGTGAATGGCTCGGACGCTCGCAGACATCTTCGGGATATATTATCCCTCAAGGTCTCTTTGGGGCGAGCATCCTTCTCGTTGAGGTCATTTGTCTTCGCAAGGTGGTAAACCATGGGTGCCCGAAAGGTAGATTACCCCCCTAGAATTGCCCTCAGAGTTAGGGGTTCTCAAGGTGAAGCAACTACGACAATAGTTCTCCCCCAGTCGTCCCCCAAGTCTGAGATTCTGGTTCTCGAAACTAAGATAGGTGCCAGGTGCTAGTCGATACGGGTTTGCAGCGCCAGAGGATTGTCTGACAACCTTTTTAGCAATTCGTCCATAATGTTGTCGAGTGTATGACTCAATAATTCACACTCCCACTACGTCGTCTGACACGGAGATACTTATAGCACACCCTACCAGTACCTGGGGCATGTTCCCCATAAAGTACGTACCTTTCTGCAATGGACCCTGTGGATCTCGCTTGGGTCGTGGTTTTTATTCAAAGTAGCCCAATGCATTGAATTTGTATTAATCTCCCAATAATGGGAATAATGGATATTAATTACGGATGATTAGTAGTAATGACCCCAACCTCTATAAATAAGGTTGGGAGTCTCATTGTAAAGGGTCACTTTTTTAGAGAATAAAAGACCTTGTATTCAGAGCAATCTAAATGCTGCCTGAGAATACACCATTGAAACTTGCCACAACAAGCTTCCATTCCTCTAAATACCAGTGACTCATGGACTAGGGCTCTTTTATATCCCGAACCACGTAAAAACCTTTGTGTTCGTGTTATTTATTTATTTGATCTCTTGTTCTAAGGTTGATAGCAAAAAAGGAAGTCAACACTCCTTCTTATCTTTTTCTCTCTCTATTATATTACTTCTATTTGTTCTCTTGATTTCTCTCAAATCTAATTATCCCCTGTCGTCGATTTCATTTCTCAAGAAATTAGGGATGATTAAGCCTAAATTTAGACAAGTAGCCTGGTGAGGAGAAGCTGGAGAGTTATCATTGCAGATCCTCATCTTGATCATTCTCTTTTGTCCAAGGTATGTGTTTTTCCCTATTTATACTTTTGCTGGGTTTTCCTACTTTCCCTACTTGGTCATTTTTCTTCAAAATTTATGTTGTTGAAAACCCTAGAGTCTATTATGGCTTCCAATTTTGATGATGTCCTAAAATCCATGTTCCAATCTCTCTCCCTTACTCGTGAGGAAAACATAGTTCATACATTAGTTGAGTCTTCAAATGGGTCTAGTTCACATGATGCCTCCTTCTACTTAGCATTTATAATTTTTACTGCCAGAACATTTATGAGAGACACACTGAAGAAAAAAAACCCTAGTTGAAATCTGGCCAACTCATTTACCTATTACCATTACTGATCACTCTCCTGGGCTATTTGTTGCTCAATTTGGGAGTGAAGGGGATCAGAAAAGGGTCCTAGATGGTCATCCTTGGCATTTTGATCAAAGTTTGGCTTTTTTGGTCTTCCTGATGGTATGTCTATGTAACGCCCTACTAATCAAGACCAATACAGTATGTATTAAAAATGGTGCTTAACTTGTTAAGTGGGTCAGTTTGACATAAATGTGTAATTAAAGTTAAACAATGGTTTAGGTATTAAAAATTTTGGTCAAAGAAGTTAAACTTTTCATTAAAAAGTTTGAGTACACACAAGGGATCAAAAAAATATTTTGTAAATAAAATACAGATATATGTAAAGTACAGAAGTGGTCGGCGGAAGCAGCAAAATAGGACTTAACCCTAGTCCCTCAAAAGAATCTCGATCATGGTTGTCGAGTAGTCTGAGCATGTACACCTTGCTCCTAGAACTCTCCAACTCAAGGTTGGTCAAGATTCCTTTGCCATTACCTGCACGACAAAGCACCTGTGATCCAAGGCCCAACAAGAAAAACCAACCAAATAGAAACAGATTTCCAATGTTACTTAATTCATAAATAACGTGCTTCACAAAGTATAAACAAACTCATGAAAGCATCTAACTCATTTATATGGCCCGTGCCGAATGAGTGCATACCGCACCCCCGTAGTGGTCCTGCGATTACAACCTACATTCCACATGATGATCGCCGAATCCAGCCTATGTCGGTCATTCACAAACAAACACACAACAACATATGCAGGAGGTACATTATCAAAACAAGTATATATAACTTTAATCAGAGTCAATACACGGTTATAATTGTGTTCAATAGTCGACGCCAAGGCCCTAAACATGGTGCATGTGCCAGATTTCTTACCTCGAGTCCTGCGAAGAAAAAAGAACGACCCCGAGTGTGATCCCTTTCCTGAGCCTTGTCGAACCCTAGTCACAACATAATTGTTATTATCATAAGAACTAAGTCTAAAAATGAGTATCAGGACTAACCCCTAGCTCTCGGGTCCTCTAATTCCATCAATCTGGGTGATGGAGTCATCCCCCGAGCCCTCTGAGCCTTGTTCCAAAAATTAGAAAGAAAGAAAAAAGTGTGTTGAAAGTAAACTGGCGCTGCAGTGAGTAGAAGTGAATAATTCGCTCAAAATTCGAGTTTAGCTTCGCGGTGCTATCTCCTTGGTGTTGCGGCACCACAGGAAAAACCCATAATTTATGGGTTTTTTTTTCCTTGCGACAACTCAAGCCCAAAAATCACCGTAGCCCTCCCAACCTATTCCAGCCTTAGAAACAAAATTTAGAGTGAGGGTACCTCTGTGAAAACAAAATTCCTTGCTTTTTTTTTCCTTAAGATCATTAAGAATGCTAAGACTTTGAGAAATTTATAGAAGAAATATCGGCATACCTCTCTAAAAACGAAATTCCTAGCTTGTTTAGGAATGACTAGAGCTGTTGTTCCCCCTTGAAAGCCTCAATTTCCACCCAAAATTCTCCAACCAACTCAAGAATTGGTTTGTTATTAATTGTTGTTCTCAAAACCCCTTCGAAAAGGAAACAGAGAGAGCAAGGGTACGTGAATGAGCCAAAACACTCAGCCTTTGGTCAACTTTGCTTAGTCTAATGGTCAAAAAGACCATTTTTTCCCTAGCTTCAACTAAACCTCAAATTCACCACTGTTGACTGCCTTTTCCGCTATCAACCTTAATAAGAGAGATTAAAAAAATAAACTGTAAGATGTAATGACCCAACTATTTCTAGGACCTTGGACCATTAAAAACTACTATACTTAACTACTACTTTTGGAGAAAACATAAGAAATAATCATAACTTTATTAAAACTCCAAAATAATTTTTGAGTCAATAACATGAAATTATAAATTAAAATGTAATATGGCATGGGTACCCATTGATTGTAAAACATAAATCATAGAACATAACTTTAAATCAATTGTTCAAAAACTAAATGCGGAATTACAAAAGAAACATAATTCAAAAGACTAAATAAATGTCATCCTCGATTGACACGCAGTCCACTCAGTCCATTCATCCTTAACACATAAGTCAATCTGCCAAGAATCCTTCTGCCTCCATAATCACTTTCCTGCATCACACTAAAAATAAAGGAGTGAACCTAATGCCTAGCAAGGAAAAATCTACTAACAACATATATCATAAATCAAAAGCATAACATTATATCATAACCACATACTATAAAATATATATCACAACTCTAACCCATGATCATGGTAAATCTTGGGGTTTTCTATCTAAGCAACTATAAGCCCCAAGCAACATAATAACATTGGGGTTTGCTAGCTAAGCAACTATAAGCCTCAAGTAACATAAAAGCATTAAGTTTTTCTCGCTAAGCAACTATAAGCCCCAAGGACTACGAGACATATTCATATATATCATAAACATATCATAACATAACATATAAGTATATAAAATCTATCATATTTTCCTTACCAAAAGCCGGGATATTTGGAAACAAAAACGAGATTTAGAAACTCCTGTAAACCAACAGTAGAAAAGGGTGAGAATCTTTAAGAATAAAGATGAATATGGGAACTAAACCATCAAGAAGAAACTTACCAAGAAAGACCTTAAGTTTCAAGGACATAAATACCTAATCATGAATCAATAACAAGAGTTAGGATCTGAATAAAAGAAACTAAAGAAAACTAAAGAATTATATAGAACTGAACTTTAATGAATAAGAATACCTTGAAAGACCTTATGAATTGGTCTAAACCCCAATACTGAAATCACACTATTTCTCACTTCCCAAGTGTTTATAAAAGCTTAGAATAATAAAGCTTTAACCCAAAACTCAAGTGTATCTCTCTATAGTAATACTAGCACCTTGGGGCTCTGATCAAATGCTTGAAGAATGATGAAAATGACTGAGCACTAGGTCCTATTTATAGATTTCAAGGAGTGAAACTAACCCCTTTTAATTTGAATAAATAAATGATTATAAAATGAAAAAGATTTGAATTTTCGTTCAACTGACGCCCAGAACTCGGTCAAAATCGTTCAAAGGCAGGTCTAAGTGGTTAAGGGTATTTTTAAAATTTAAAAAGTCAAACTTCCAAAACTATAGCCATGGAGCCGATATATCACCCACCCTAGGTGATATATCGCCTCCCCCAGTATTCCCGAGGCTTGTTCGATCGTTCGTGCAAAGTCGACGTGTTTTCTGTATCTTTAGTTAGGTGATATATCGACCCATATGCTACATATATCAGCGTACGTAGATATATTAAACACGTATTTCACTTTTCCAACATAATTTGAATTGAATAAACAGCTTTGAGTGAGTTGTAATATGATCCTAACAGTTGTTAGAAGGTTCTAGAGCTTCTAGATCTTTCTTTTATTAAAACTATTAATCAAAATACTTAATTTCCTTAATAATCATGATTATGACAAGTGTCAGGCTCTTATTGGCTCTATCTAAACCTTAGGTTATAATAAATAATATATCTATGGCCAACAAAATTAATCAAACCTTATGTTATAATTAATATTCTTAAACTATAGGTTAAACTTATAAAATCCATAACTGTTGCTATGAGTTTCCAACTAAGTCCTGACTTGAACCAAAATCCACGGTAACTAACATACTACTAACTAATACTAACTACTACTACTACTACTACTACTACTACTACTACTACTAATATCTAACTAGGCTAAGCAAACATTCAGGGACTCTACATAAGAACACAAGGATGTTTACGTGGTTCAGGTTATAAAAGAACCATGTCCACGAGTCTCTAGTATTAAGAGGCTTGTTAGCTTGTGATTGCAAGCTCCTTTGGTCTATTCTCAGGCAGCGTCTAGATTGCTCTAAGTACAAGTAGTTTTCTCTCTAAAAATCGAACCCTTTACAATGAGACACCAAGCTATATTTATATGTGCTGGGGTCATTAACATTAATCATAAGTAATTAATACACATTCTTCCATTACTAGGGGATTAATATCAATTCAATGCACTGGGATTTATTAAATAGAGACCAAGGCCCAAACGAGATTTGTCAGGCCCACTACCGAAAAGCACCTACTTTATAGGGAACATGCCCCAGGAACTTCCAGGGCGTGTTGTAAGTATTTCCATGTCAGGCGGCGTAGTGAGTGTGCGAATTGTCGAGTTGTACACACGACAACACTGTTGATGGATCGCCAATAAAGGTTGTCGGACGATCCTCTGACTCTGAAAAACCTGCATTTATTGACATGTTGCCCCTTATCTTAGGTTCGAGAACCAGTACCTCGGACCTGGGAGGCAATTGAGAGACAAGAGCCCTCACCTTAATTGTCTGAGTTGGAGAACTTCCAGCTCTGAGAATGAACATCGAGGAGTAACTTACTAAGGTACTCACTATCCACTATCAAAGAAAAGGTCTCACCTAAGAGGACCCTTGCTCCGACTAGAGTCCTCGGGCAGTAACATGCCCTGAGGATATCTACGGATGTCCAAACCAGTCACTAGGGGTTGCCACGTGTCGGAGGTGAAAATATGGACAACAACCACTAATATCCAATTCAATCCACAAAACCTAAATATTTCTCCCAATTAATTCCTTTTACCAATAAATCCCAAAAATATCCCAAAAATTCCCATCATACCCCTAAGCTCGACCCAAGCCGAGCATTTATCCCCGTTGTGAATTTTCTGCAAATATTTCTCGAAATGACCCACTCGTGCCGAATATCACAAATATATCCATGTAATAATGCGGTTTCAAGCACATAGCATATAAAATTACAATTATAACCTCAGCGGGTCAGAATTACGAAAATGCCCATTTTTAACTAAAAACTGGTCTTTAAACACATTTAATACACATAATCATGCATACTCAATCATATAAGCATATAAATCACATAAATTAATTAATTCACATATAATTACTACACGTGCTCTCCTGACACACTAATCAATGCACTTAATTCTATTAGAAGCTTCAGGACCTTACAACCTAATCTTGAACATGTTGTTTTGCATTTTGTTCCCCTGTGGATTCAAATATATTACATTCTTATTTGGGAAACGTTCACCTAAACTAGCTAAGTTAGTCGAAAATGTTGTGGGTGATCTAATTGATGTAGAATCTAACTTGTACTATGAATATTCTGGTTCTTTCATAGAATTAGAGTCCTCTTGGATGTTAACAAACCCATTAGGAGAGGCATCTCTATTTCATTTGCCAGTTTTTTAGGAGCCTAAATGGTTAGACTTTAAGTATGAACGACTCCCTTACTTTTGTTACTACTGGGGAAAGCTTGATCATACCTACTCTTTGGGTTTAATATCTTTAAAAGTATGATGAAATATCTAGTAAGTCCATCCTTACTTTATAAATCCATCTTAAGAGCTATTGTTAAGTCCCTCCTTAAGCAAGTCCCGTTCAACATTCCAACTTCCATCTCTATGCAAGAAGTTTCTTCCCAATTTATCTCTTTTTCTTGTTAAGATAACTCCCATCATAGTCAAGATGTTATTCTTCAGTACATGGGCACACATCCAATTGACCAGCCAATGTCCCCTAAGCTTTTGCAACCCTTCATTAGCAAGCCAACTAGTATTTACGCCCCTCCTATTATGGTACCATTTTATATCAATCCAAATATTGTCCATGAGAATTCTCCTAAATCTGGTTCTAGTTCTTCTACTATGACTGATGAAATGATGAGTACCCCTGTCACTCATCATGTTGACACTGCCATACAAACTTTTAGTGCTCTTGTCCCTTAATCCTCACTTAATGTTGCTGGAAAAGGCCTTGCTTCACTAGAAGGAGTGAAGAGTCCTATGCTTACCAGAAAAATTGTGGTTGTTGGGGTCTCTGCTAGAACTATGTTCAAGCGTGCTAGGGCTCGAGGCCGTTAAGATGTTGTTGGTTCATCTTCTTTTGACACCGAACAGGTGGGTGATGCTTTGCACACCCGCCCAGAAAAATGAGTTTTTAAAGTTGGAATGCCTAAGATTTAGGGAGCCCTTTGCCATTTAGCAACTCTCCCTTCTTCTTAAGCAACATAAGCCTTTTATTTCGTTTATCTCAAAAACTAAGTTAGTTATTGGCTTTGTAAATAAACTTAAGTACTTGTAACATTTTGATAATGGGTTTGAGGTTCCAAGAAGGAACTTTGGGGATGGGTTAATTTTGTTATGCTCTAATGATGTAAATATTAATATTTTGTTGGATAATATATTGTGGCATTTATATAGTTTCTATGGTTCTCCATATTCTAATAATCGTTCGGCCACTTGGTCTTTATTGTCTAAACTTTATGATGTTGGCCAACTTTTGCCATGGCTTCTTATTGGAGATTTTAATGATTATTTATTTTCAAATGATAAGTTAAGTTCTACTAGGCCTTCTCAACAACTCATGGATGATTTTAATAATTTTATTGATAAGTTTTCCTTATTCCCTCTTCCGTATGTAGGACCTAAACATACTTGGACTAATAATACTACATTTGAGCGGCTAGATTGGTGCATTATAAATAATAATTGGCATGATGTTTACCCTTTTGCTTCTCTATTTCACTTAGGCTTTTATGGTTCCGACCATCGTGCTCTTATGTTGTTCTACTTCTAATCCTTTATCTTTATCCCCGTCTAAACAAAATGATTTTGTTTTGTCTTTACAAAATTGGAATCATGCTTCTTTCAAGCCTTTTCATAGTTTTATCGTTCAACTTCATACTAAGTTAACTTGTTTACATAAAAGTACCCCATTTACTTTGCAAAACCTTAACGAAATTAAACAAATCCAGTCCCAACTTGATGCTTTTTCGGAAAAAAGAGAATTGTATTGATATCAAAGCTCCAGAGTCAATTGGCTTAATGTTGGGGATAAAAATACAAAAAACTTTCATAAAAGGCTTCTCATAGAAATAAATTAACACAATTCGCTCTTTAACATTAGATAATGGATCCACTATTTCTTATTTTACAGATATTGGTAGTGCTATAACTAGCTATTTTTCATCTCTCTTTACTTCTCAAGGTACTAATCCTAATGATGTTTCTTATTTACTTTTAGGTATAACTAATAGACTATTTACTAACCAATTTGATGATTTAAATAGAGTTTTTACGCCTGATGAAGTTAAAACGACACTCTTTCAATTATCAGGTGACAAAACCCGTGGCCTTGATGGTTTTAATGCATATTCTTGTAAAATAAATTGGAATATTTTGGGTAATGATTTAGTTAATGCAGGTTTAGGGTTTCCTTAATGATGGGGCTAGTATCTCAACTATTAGCTCTTCCCTTTTGGTATTTATCCATAAAATATCTAATGATAATTCTCTTAAATATTTTAGGCCTATTAGTCTTTGTTTCACATTGTATAATTTATTTTTCTAGAATTTAGTTAATCGTCTTAAGAAAATCCTTTGTAATATAATTTCTGTCTCTCAAAATGCTTTTCTCTTTGAAAGATTACTTTGTTGATAATGTTCTGATTACCCATGAATTGTTGCTGTGATTAATCATAGGAAAGTGGGTCAATCAGGTTGGGAAACTATTGAGTTAGATATGGATAAATCCTTTGATATGGAAAATGGGGTATTTTGGAATCAATTATGAAGGCTTTTAATTTTTCCCAAAGATTTATTTCTTTAATTATGCAATGTCTTTCTTCTGTTTCAATAAGCTTTTGTTTCAATGGTCATGTTTTGGAAATGTTGTTCCTTCTAGAGGAATTCGTCAAGGTGACCCTCTTTCCCCTTATCTTTTTCTTATGTGTTTGGAAGGTTTGTCTTCAGTTATGCTCCTTAAGCAGCAAGTTGGTCTTCTACAAGGTATTAGAATTTCTAGGAATGCTCCTTCATTTTACAGACGATAGTATTCTTTTTTCAAAAGTTGATTTCATCTCTTCTGATGATATTAAATATGCTTTGCAAATTGAGTGTTCGGTCAATTAGTTAACTTTACTAAATCCTCTGTTCTTTTTTCTCCAAATACCAATCATCAAGATTCTGAGTCTTTCCTTCAAACAATTGGTCTAGATAACAATCCTTTTATAAGTATTTAGGGCTTCCTCAATGTTTTGGTAGATCTAAGAAAACGTCCTTTAATTTCATCATAGATAAGGTGAAATCCTTTTTATATACATGGAATAGTAACTGTTTTTCTAGGGTTGGTAAGGAAATTCTCTTAAAGCCAGTCATTCAATTCATTCTTGCTTATGCTATATCTTGTTTTAGATTTCATGTAACCATTTGTTAAAAAGTTGAATACCTTATGGCTAAATTTTTGGTGGAATTCTATGGGCCAAAACTCTAGTTTCATTGGAGGAAGTGGACCAACCTTTGCACTTTAAATTATTTTGGTGGGTTTCCGATCTTTAGTTTACTTTAATCAAGCCTTGCTAGCTAAACAAGCTTGGTGTGTTCTTAGATAGCCTAATTCTCTTCTATCCAAGCTTTTGCAGGCTAGGTGTTTTAGCAACTCTTAGTTCTTAGATGCCAATAAAGGTCATTCTCCTTCTTATACTTGGCAAAGTATATTATGGGGAAGAAATCTTCTTAAGAGAAGGTTGATTTGGAAGATTGGCAATGGTAACAAAGTTGACACTCTCAAAACTACTAGATTGCTAAATGTAGGTTTATATCTTATAATTCTAATTTTATCTTTTCTTTCCTCTTGTACAATTTCTTTTTTTTTTTATTTCCCCTTCAGGTTCTTGGGATTGTGAAAAATTGAAAATTTATTTTACCAAGGATGTTGTTGATGTAATTTTGGCCATTCCTGTCACCTCCTTAAATAAGCCTGACTGTTTAATCTGGAGTCTTCATCCATCTGGTTTTTTTTACAGTATTAACTACATATTTTTTAGCTCAAACTTCTACCTCTGGTCCTTCTTCTTCCAACCCAACTTCCATTAAGAAATGGTGGACAAAACTGTGGCATTGCAAACTTCCACCTAAAATTGAACATTGTGTTTGGAGGGCTTATCATCATTTACTTTTGTGTTCTCTTAATATATTTTGAAAAAAAATACTTCCTTCATCACATTGTTTTCGTTGTGGTACTTAGAAAGATTCAGTTTCACATGCCTTATTGTATTGTTCCACTACTAAATTTTTTTGGAAACAATCAGATTTTTATTGTATTGTTCATTCATATCATGAAATGGATATTGCTGATATTTTAGTTTATGCTTTTAAATGTTTATCCTTTGAATATTTCATTTCTCAATTTTAAAACATAGAATTATTCTAGCTGCCTAGATGAATGCTTATCTCTTGATCTCACTCTATCTAAGTTGTTCTATATCCTGCCTGATTATTTGAATGTTCATATCTCAGGTGATAATTCTCACAATCTAAATACATCATATACATATAAGAAAACTCACAAGAAAGTGATAAAAGCATACATTAATCAAAGTAGAACACAAGAGAAATAAAGATTCAAATTTGGACACAATGATGCGATCAAATTTGGAAGATTCAAAGTATTGGTGAATTTAGACAACCATAAGTCTCCTAAGCAAAAATCATTTATGTTGGTGGTGTTAGGGTTGGTGCCCTAAAAGCATGTAACAAAATAATTTTATTGAATTAAATAAAAGTAGAATTTTATTATATTTGATTATATCGCAAATATTGTTTGAATAATTTATACATAAATATAAAAAAATTTCCATATTCATTGAGGAGAATATGATCTTGTATGCGTACGAGAAAATTAAGATAATTTATAATGAATAAAATAGTGAGCTACATATTAAAGTATGGAATCTTTAATCAATGGTTTCTAGTACGGTTTACTAAGCATATAGATGGATGCAAGTAATCTAGATTTAGATTAATGATAAAGGATAGACATCTTAGTAAATGTACTTTATATAATTAATATTATATATGTCAGGATCAATGTTAATTAGTTTCTTTATAAACTTATTGTTTGCCATAAAGATTTAATTCATATTTAAAATGATAATCATTTGTAGTTCAGTCTAAATTTTGAGTAGTCATGAACTCCTTTTCATGTCCATTGGATCTTTTAATTCACTCATGAATGTCTCTTCATATAATGAGTCTATGGAATTTTGTTTTGGAGATTCAATAACTTGAATGGATGAGAACATGATTTCGTAATAATGGAATCCAAGCTTTCCTAACAGATCTAATCATTGTTCTCTTAAGGTTTAATTCTTAAAATAAATAGTTACTGAGCTCGAATCTATAATATAATTATAGATTAATTATTCGCTAGTGAATTAGTAGTACTTAAGGAACATGAGGTAATTACAAGCGTAAAATGGTAAACTTTGACTAGCTCTAATTAACAAATCAATAATTGGATGACATAACTACATGTATTGATTATATCAATGACCTGAAAGAAATAACTCTGTAATATAATTCTATAATTACTAAGAGTGCAATTCCATATTAATATTATTTAATTAAAGAGTTTGATTAATAGTTTGGTCTATAGAAGCTTATCATTATAAGTCCATGGCCCCCTAGTCACCTCTGTACTACACTGTCAAGAGTAAATGTGTCATAGGCAAGATTAACGGAAAAAATTACTAAATTGCAAATGAAGTAATTTTTCATGGCTAAGTAATAATTATGAGTTAATCATGTGTAATTAATTAATTATTTGACTAATTAGTTTTTATTTAAAAAACCTTATATCAGTTGAAATCAATATTAATCATTTTTGTGTTAATATTATGAGAGAGTTTATTCAAATTTGATAATATAAGATAAAGTTAATTGTGAATTAACCAATATTTATTTTGAAATAATATTTATATTATTTTAAGTGAATAAATATATTGTCTTATTTTAATTAAATAAACAAATGAGAAAATTGGGTAGTACAATAGATAGTTACCATGTGCCCGAGATTCGAATTCAAACTATTTAAATTCAAATATGTTAAAATATGGTTAATTTGTTTAATTAATTAATTATTTAATGTGATTAAATTAATAATTAAATAAAATATCATAAATGATTAGTTTTTGGACAAGAGATATTAATAGTTTATTATGTCTAAGTTTATAAGGAGGCATATCTTTCGATTAATTTTCTAAGCCTGAAAATTGAAAAACTCTCTAAGCCTTCTTTCTTCTCAAAACTCTCTAGATCTCATATGTTGAGAAAATCCAGAGAGCCTAAATCAAACATTTGCATCACACATGCCCAACACGTCCTTGTGTGTTTGAGGATCGACTTGGAAGACTACGGTGTGAGTCTCAATCAAATCATATACGTGGATTGGATGATCGTTTGAAAGAGAGATAGGATACTTGATAGGCATCAAGAGGCATTCTTCTATTTTTCTATTTGCATCAATGTAGTGTATAAATATATGTATTGATCCGACTCGGTATTAATTTTTTAAATCACCCTCCCCACCCCACCTTTCGATGTCACTTTGATTTGCTATTTTAATACCAACAATTGGTACGAGAGTGGTCTACATATATGTATACATTAAATGTTGTGTGGGTTTATTGCATTTTTTATATGTAGGTTGATATGTATGATGAATGATTGGTTTTATTTTATGAATGCATGGTTGATGAGTCGTTAATTATATAGTACTATTGGGTTAGGAATTAAATTTTAAATTTATTAGATTTTGTGTTAGCCAATTTGGGGCATGGAAATTTTTGTAATTTTATTTTGAAATTTTTTTTGTAAAAATTCTAATCACAAGAAGAAAAGAAATTAGGAACTGAGACCTACGCGCCTGGTGCATCCCAATGCCCCGCGCCCTAACACAATGGCGCATTTGTGAGCCCTTGTGCACCCATCTCTGAGCAACCCTGCGGGCCAGCAGCCAACACCATGGGATGTCGCCAACCCTAGCTAGGGCACTGAGTTTGGTGGCCAACAAAATTCCTTAACTTTTTCATAAAATATATTTTATTTGATTAATTCTTTAAATTGTTTGAATTTGGAAAATTAATTATCTTATTTTAATTTTGTTAGAAAATTAAAATATATTTTAGTTGGTTGGGATATTTTAATATCTCAAGTTTAAATAATTATTTGAATTTGATTATCTTAATTATTTAAATTCAACTAAATTAAAACGATAATAAATGGTTATTTAATTAAAAATTAGTTTTAATCAAATAAATTAATTTTTAATTGATTAGTGGACCTTCTCAATGCCTAAAGATTATAAAGATGGGCCTAAGGAGAAGAAGAAGCAATATGAGTGTTTTGTAATCAAAGGATGCCAACTTTGTAATTTTATTTTTATTTTTTCAAAGGCTGTAAATTTAGAAATACCTAATAGGTACTTGGTTCATCATTTCATGTTTACTTATTTAAATAAATGTTGATTGATAACATAATCATGCATTACTCTATTGCATGCCATGCAAGAAACCCTACATATTTTTAATTAATCATCCATCTCGTTTGTAGAAATATGATTATATAGGATTGTCCTATATGATTATGTGGATTGTTTTAGTGAAACCAATTGCATGTAAACTACTAAGTCTTAATCTAGTTAAAACTTGATAATTCACACCACAATAAAGGCAACGATTAAGTTAGTCATTTTAAGATAACCAACTTTATTTAAAAAGTGTTTTAGTAAAACTTGATGTGTAATGGGTAATTATTCATAGAACACTTTAATTATAGAAACATGCTCTTTTATAATTGTATGATTTTATAATTAATTACTCTCATAGGGTTATATTGAGCTAGTAATTAATTTAAAATTAATTGATTAGTTTAATAAACACATGTATATTCTAAAATAGTGAGTGGGATAAGGTAGACATCTGAATGTGACCTATAGGCTCCATTATTAGTACAACATTGTGAAATATGATTAAGACCTTGAGGTGCTTTGTTTCCATCCCCTTAAGGAATTTTTCTAGCCATATTAATATCTTGGTTGACTTCTTAAGAAGATATGAAAGAGTAATGTATTTTAGGTTTGATCGACTTTAAGGAGACACTATCTAAGTTAAGTTATGAATTCTGAAATAATGTGTTACCCTCACAAAGATATAATTACACTTTTGTAGTGGATAATTGTCTCTTGACCAAACAAGCGGTACTTTACTTTTAAAAGAGAAAATATGAGTTATTTTTATTTTTAAATAATAAATATAAGATCATCTTATAGATTGTCTGAAATTAATTTGACCGACCCTAAGGCGACACTTTAATTATCAGGTAGTTTTATCGTGGAATTGTAAATGTTAGGTTTATGTGTTTTAATTGTTGCATTCGTGCATCATGTTTACTTTCAAAAAGTTTTTATATTTACTTTTTAAATTATAATAATCTTTGTACATTTTATTTCTTTCAGTAATATCAAACATGGGCAATGCGATTACTACTTTGCTTTCACTTGAAAAACTTAACGCTGATATTTTTATAAGATGGAAATCAAATCTTAATGTGATGTTGATTTGTGAGAACCATAAATATGTCCTCATTGAGGAATGTACTGACGAGCCTGCTACCACTACCCCAAAAATATTTGGGACAAATATGATGCTTTGATTCATTCCAACAACAAGGAAAAATGCTACATGCTTGTGAGCATGAATGATGCTCTCAGAACAAAGCATGAACCCATGGAGGCTGCCTATGAGATCATGGATTCTCTACAGGCCATGTTTGGGCAACAATATGAGCAAAGTAGGCATGATACTAGAGCCTACATGAATACTAAGATGAAGAAGGGTGTTTCTGTGTGTGAACATGTCTTGAGCATGATCAACATGATCCATGAAGCATACATAAATGGGGATGTCATTGATGAGTGTACTCAAGTAAGCATCATACTTGAATTGGTCACTCCTCCTCTAATATTGTTCACTACCAACTATGTGATGAACGAGCTAGAGTTCAACATGACTCAACTATTGAATGAACTGCAGACATTTGAGTCTTTTAACAAATGTATAACTAAAGAGGCAGACGAAAATGTCACTGAAGAGAAACTTTCATCCTCTAAAGATAAAACTGAGAAGAGGAAGAAGAACAATGACAATGAAAAGGTTAAGGGCAAATAGTCCAAGAAAAGAAAAAAAGGCACCAAAGGCAAAGGGGAATAAGAATGACAATAACTCCAAGAAGAAGGAACCGATAATAAAGTGTTTCCACTGTGGAGTTGTAGGTTACTAGAAGAGAAACTTTAACAAGTATCTCGCTGAGTTGAAAAAGAAAGGTAAATATGATTTACTTGTACTTAATGCTTGTATAGTGGAGCACGATATGTCATCCTGGGTCATTGATTCAGGAGCCACTGACCATGTTTATTCTTCTGTGTAGATACCTGCTAATGGCGAGGTGGCTATGCGAGTTGGAAGTGGAGCGTTTGTAACAAAAAGAGAATTTGGAACAGTTCATTTATTTTTTAGGAATAATTTTCTTATTTTGCATGAACAAAAAATTTTGATATTTCTTTTAATAATAATATGATTTTTATTTCGAATAATGGTTTCAATATTTTTGAAGTCAAACATTCAAACAGACTGTATATGCTCAAACCAAATGAACAATCACTTAATGACTTTAAGTTATTTAAAGTCACTAAACTGAAAGGTAACAAAAGATAAACAGTTTCTAAAGAGGATGACAAAAATCTATGTCATCTAAGACTAGGTCATATTAGTCTAAATAGAATAAATCGGTTAACAAACAATGGATCGTTGAGGGAACTATTTTTTGGAACTCTTCTAGTTTGCGAATTCTGTCCAGAAGGTAAAATGACTAAATGCCCTTTCCCAGCAAAAATCAATTGAGCCAAGGAACCACTATAGCTTGTATACAATGATATGTGTGATCCAATCAAAATACAAGCTAGAGGTGTTTATGAGTATTTTGTTATTTTTATGGACGACTACAAAAGATATTCTCATACTTACCTAATGCTTCGGAAGTCAGAAACTTTTGGCAAGTTTAAAGACTTCAAAGCTGAAGTTGAGAAGAAGTTAGGTAGATCTCTTAAAACGCTTCGATCAGATTGAGATGTTGAATATTTGAAATTCAAAGATTTCATGCTAGAGCATGGCATTCTATCCCAACTCAGAGCACCTAGAATGCCACAAGAAAATGGTGTTTCAAAGAGAAGAAAGAAGACTTTTTTTGAAATGGTCATGTCTATGTTAAGCTACTCATCGCTTCCTCTTACATTCCGAGGTTATGCACTATTCGTATTAATTTAGAAAATCAGGGATGCAGTGAAAGGGGTGATGGTTTTAAAAATAATTAATACTGAGCCATGATTAATACATATATATACATTAAATCAATGCACGAAATAAGAATAGAAGAATACATCTTATAGCCTATCAAGATTCCTTGAGTCTTTTTGTATTATCAAACAATCTTCCTATCCACGCGAAGACTCATACCAAAGTCTTCCAAACTATTCCTCTAACACACAAGGACATGTGTGGGCACGTGAGAATCAGTGGTTTGATTATTTATGTTCTCTAGATGTTCTCAACGTATGAGATCTATAGAATTATGAGAAGAGAATGCTTAGAGAGTTCTAGAAAAATTTCAAGCTTAGAAAATTTCTATTGACTTATGCATCTGATATGATCACTTGTTTTTAAACCTAAAGATAATAATTTTTTTTTATTATTAATTCAAAACTGAACAGTTAGATACTTAATTTAATTATTTATTTTGATCAAATTAAAACAATAATTAAATAAATAAACAAATAACATTTGAATTTAAACAATTCAAATTCAATTCCCAAGAACATGTGGAAGTGTTGTGTGGTGCCACTCACTGTGCATGCACAATGAGTGGCATGTAGCACACTCCACTACCCTAATTTTTCTCATTTGTATTTTTTTTTGACTCAAGAAGAAAAAAATATATTGATCAAACAAGCTAATACAATAGGAGGCTGGAGAAAGAACTCCCCCTCAAATTACAAACTAGAGACAAAATGAAGCAATTGTTTCTCTCTAGAAGACAACTTCTTAGTACTGATACTAAGGACTCTAGCTTTAACAGAAAATTTGATCAAAGAATCAATCTGAAAAACAGTGTTACAGCTAAACTCAAAAAAACATTTGTTTTGATTGGACCAGATAAAATATATTGTGGCAGCAAGAGCCGCTGTCACTAGCCGAGACAGCCAACCTCTTCTACCTTCAACAAGCCAAGAACGCCAATCCTCATATTTCTCAGGCCAAATAAGCTCTCCCAGCCAACCATAGACAGAATGAACAACTCTCTTGGAGATCTCACAGTCAAAAAAGAGGTGAGAATGACTTTCAACCTCAAGAGCGCAAACCAGACAGGCCAAACAGGGAATAGACAGATGACAAGAATAAAGCAGATCCCTTGTGAGCAGTTTCTGGTTTATTGCTTACCACAAGATGAATCTGTGCTTGGGCACTGAAAGGTTGTACCAAACAGATTTCATGCAACTAATTGGTTCACCTGGTATGATCAAGTAATAAAGTTTACTCAGCTGAAGTTTCCCATACACTACTGTAGACTCCAATACCGAATTAGACAAAGACTTGCTAAGTTTGATCAACTTTCTCCAGTACCAGCTAGTATCATGCTGCAAAACATAGTCCCAAATCGGACTCCCTTTTAAGTAGATATAATTCACCCATTTCACCCAAAGTAAATCCTGTTTAGAAGAGATAGCCCAGATATATTTTGCAAGCAGAATTTTATTCCAGATAGGCCCCTATTTAAAACCCAAACCACCATAACTTTTTGGACGGCAAACTTGCTCCCAAGAGGTAAGATGAAATTGACTTTAGGAACCCTTTTCTCCCCAAAGAAAGTTCCTACATAGACGATCAATGCCTCTAATAACACCTTGAGGTAACAGAAAAATGCTCATCCAATAATTTCGTAATCCCAACAGAACTGAATGAACTAATTGAACCCGACCTGCATAAGAGAGATGTCTACTAGCCCAGACATGCAACCTCAATCTGATCTTCTTAAGGATAAGTTCACAGTCAATTGCCTTCCATTTTGTTGGTCTCAAAGGAACTCCAAGATATGTCAGGGGAAAGACCCCTTCAGCCATCTGAGAAAGATTCAAGAGAGTCTTTAAGAGAATCAGAAACTCCTCCAAAATAAATTCGAGACTTATGATTATTTATAACCAGACCTGAGGAAGATGAGAAGACCTCAAAAGTTCTTTGAATAATCTCAACAAAATTTATATTAGCTTTGAAAACCAGTAGTAAGTCATCAGCAAAACAAAGACTAATAAGGTTTAGAGATTTGCATAAAGGATGGAATCTGAAGTATTTTTCCTTGGAAGCTTTAAGAAATAAACGGGTAAGGTACTCCATCACTATAACAAAGAGCATTGGGGAGATACGGTCACCTTGTCGAAGCCCTTTACCACCCTGAAAACAACCTTAAATCCGACCATTCATCAACAAACAGTAGGAAGTTTCTCTTAAACAGACCATGATCTATCTGATAAATCGACTAGGAAACCTAAGAGCTTTCAAAAGATTCTCCAAGAAATCCCAATCTATGGAGTCATAAGCTTTACTAATGTCAATCTTCATCAAGCATCGAGGAGAACAATGTTTCCTATTGTAACCCTTAATTAGGTCTTGAAGAATGAGAACATTATATGCAAGTGATCTATGATTTAAAAAAGCTCCCTGATTTTGATTGATCAGCGATGGGAGAACAGAAGCAAGTCTACTCCAAAGCATTTTAGAGATGCATTTGTAAATAGTCTTACAACAAGCAATAGGCCTATAGTCAACAGCAACCGGATAATCAACCTTAGGTATGAGAGCTAAGATAGTATTGTTCAAAAACTTAGGAATATACCCGGATTCAAAAAAGTCAAGCACTGCTAGGGACAGCTCCTTGCCTATATCTTTCCATAATGCTTTGAAGAAGCCAGCCCCAAAGCCATCAGGGCCAGGGCTCTTTATAGACTTAATACTGAACATAGCAGATTTACCATCCTGAATAGAAAATGATTTGATCAACTCTAGCTGGGCATCAAAGTTCAGAACCGGACCCAGAGCTATAGTGATAGGGTCAATATAACCTGAAGCTTTACTTGAACAGCCCAATAAATTCTTAAAATGCTGTAAAAAATGATTGACAACCTTATGATAGTCATCCTAAACTCAACCTCCATCAGATACAAAAGACACAATCCTATTAGTAATTTTTCTTTTCTTCAGACTAGCATGAAAAAACGAGGTAATTCATCACCAACACGAAGCCAATCAATCTTACTCTTTTGAGAAATAAAACTGGCATAAAGTTTCTCCTGTCTCTTAAACTCCAGAAAAGATGCTATTTCTTCAGCACACAAACAACTATTATTCGGGTCATTATAGAGGTTAGATTTTGCCTGTTGAAAAGAACTTTACTTATCTCATAGTTACTAACCACATCTCCACTAACCCTCCAATTGAACTTCTCCAACACATGCTTGAGGTGGATAAGCTTCCAAACAACCTGCTCCAAGCCACATCCCTCAACTTTTAAAGGTTTGGACCAGTTGTCTTGAGCTGAGGATGAGAAGCCCACATATTGTAGAAACGAAAAGGTTGAACCCCCACATTTTTAACTGCTATTTGCTTAAGAAGAATAGCACAGTGGTTTGAAACTACCTCCAAGTGAGAAACAACAGTAACATTAGGAAAGGAGTTGAACCAGTCCTCATTAGAGAACACCCTATCCAACTTAGAGTAAATGCGATTTCCCCCTTCCTGATTGTTAGACCACGTATAGTAAGATCCCATTATCTTCAATTCTTCCACCAAACCAAGGTCAAGCCACTGTCTAGCATCTTCTAGTTCTTTCACCGAAATAGGCCTCCCACCCATTCTGTCATTAGGGTCAAAAACAACATTAAAGTCACCTAAGGTGACCCAAGGTTTGACTGGGAAAATCAAATGAGCCAAATCATACCAAAGAGACCTCCTAGCCTCCAACGGATTAGATCCATACACAACAGTAAGACAAAAATCTTGATTAGTGTTGCATATTCGAACCCTACAGTGGAAAAATTGGTCATTTTCTTGGATAGCTTCAATACGAACCCAACTAGCCTTCCAAATCAATAAGATTATACCCTCCAATCGCAAACTACTATAATAATTCCAACCAACAAATGTAGAACACATAACTTCCTTGAGCTTCTCTCTCTTGACTTTTGTTTCAAGAAGAGCCCCAATTTCAACTTTATTCAAATGAGAGACATCAAGTATTGACATCTGCTTATTCTTTTTATTTAATCCTCTAACATTCCAACTCAATATGTTGCAAAACTCCATTCAAGTCTAAATTCTAGGATGAGTCATTCAAAACCTTCTGCTACTCTTGAAGAACACTAAATGAGTTCCTAATTTGCCGAAGTGGAAACTGGTCTGATGGTTTTCGGGCCCCAGATTTTTTCGGATAGGACCACACTTGTTCTTTAGGACTTTCACCTGGTTGAGACACTCACATCTACTGTGATTAAGACTGAGCAGAATTTACCAGAGAAGCATCTTGGATAGCAGCATTCTCCACAGTTTCAGCAGGATCAGATTTAGGTGATTTCTTAGTATCCTTCTTCCTCCAAACTGCTTCAGAATCAAATTTACAGGTAGCAATTGTGTGTCCCAGCTTTTTACAATGTGAGCATTTCGTAGGTAACCATTCATACTCGACATGTTGCTCCATAACTTGACCTCTCTCATTGAGGTAATTAATAAATTGGGGAAGAGTTTTAGAAATCCCCATATCCACTAAAACACGAGCAAATTTAGTCATAGATCTATCTTTGGTTATCTTATCAATCATTATAGGCCTACCTATTGTACTTACAAGAGAACTCAAGCAGTTTACTCCCAAATATTGAAAACTAAGGTCAGGAAGCCTGATCCACACTGGTACCGATTTTATTGACTTAAAAGAACCAATATAAGTCATCCAGGGCCGGAGGACTACAGGCTTCTTATCAAAGTGAATCACCCCTGATTCCACAACCAGATCACACGTTGCTTCATCCTTGAACTTTACCATCGTAAAACCAGCATTCAATCTAGCCACACGCTCTATACCAAGTTTTCTCCAAATCCTTTTGATAAATCCTTCAAAAACTGCTAGTGGAGGATTAGCACCGATCACCACACAAATCAAAGCAGATTTCCAGTAGGAAGTTTCGACTTCGATCTCATCTACATCCAGTTGAGCAACTATATGACCATCCTTCCGAATTGGCTCCATGAAATGCAGCTTCGTACACCCATATGAAGGAAGAGACTCCCTAAATCTGGTCCAGGTTTCTTTAGCTGACTCTTGAAACGACTGAGCCTCAACCTCTCCAGCCCACGTCATTGAACACATACCTGTAGCTTGAGTAGATTGTTCCATCGTAGGAAGAACTAGCTCCTTAGGGCTGTCCTACATCGTAGTAACACCAGTAGCTAATTGGTCATCACCAACATTTTCAACATTCGGAATCTGATCAGTTGCTTCGCCTTTGGATGAAGGGAGCTCCAGCATAGCATCTTGCTTAACAAGCTTCTGTACAGATTTTCGCCTCCTCGCCATGGCCAGAGAGAAATCTGAGACTCGCACTTCTAATTAGCATTAAAATATTAACATTACATTGGAAGGCAGAAATTATAAGAGAATATATTATTTCTAATTTTTCTCATTTGTTTGTTTAATTAAACATAAGACAATATATTTATTAAAAAATATATAGATAATATTTCAAAAATAAATATCAATTAATTCAAATTAACTTTATCTTAAACTCTCTATAATATTAATCCATAGACTAATTAATATTAACTTCGACAAATATAATGTTTTTTTTTAAAAAAAAATTAGTTAAATAATTAATTAATTACACTTAATTATTACATTATTATCACTTAGCTCTGAAAAATTAACTCATTTGCAATTTAGTTATTTTCTCCATTAACTTTTCCTATGACATCTTTACCCTTGACAGTGTAGTACAGAGGCGACTCGAGGATCGTAGACCTATAATACTAAGCTTCAATAAACCATACTATTAATTAAACTCTTTAATGCGCTATTTATTATTTCCATTATTACTCCTCTATAAATATGGAATTGCACTCTTAATAATTACATAATTATATTTATAGAGTCCATTGATATAATCAATATATGTAGTTATGCCCCCCCCCCCCCCCCCCCATTTATTGACTCGTTAATTAGGTCTTATCAAGGTTTACCATTTTACCCTTATAATTACATCTTGTTCCTCAAGTACCATTAATTAACTAATGAATAATTAATCTATAATCATATTATAGATTGGAGCTCAAAAACTATTTAGTCCCATAATTAATTCTTAAGGGAACCAATATTCGATAAATTAGGAAAGTATGCATTCCATTATTATAAAATCATGTTCCTAGCCATTTAAATCCTTGAATATCCAAAACAAAAGTCACTAGCCTCATTAGATTAAGAGACCTTAGCGAATGAATCAAAAGATCCAATAAACATGAAAAGGAGTTCATCACTACTCATGATTTAGACTGGTCTACAATTGATCATCTTTTAAGATACGAATTAAATCTTTATGGCAAACGGTAAGTTTATAAAGAAATTAATTCACATCGGTCCTGTCATATATAGTCATAATTATATAAAGTACCTCTACTAAGATGTCTATCCACATTACTAATATGAATCTAGTCTACTTTCATCCTTCTATATGCTTAGTAAACCATACTAGCAACCATTGATTAAAGACTCCTTACTTTAATATGTTGCTGACCATTTTATTCATTATATACTATCTTAATTCTCTCATACACATACAAGATCATATTCTCATAAATGAATATGGAATTTTTTATATTTATGTATAAATTATTCAAACAAAAATTTTGATAATAAAATATAATAAAATTGCATTTTTATTTAAATCAATATAAAATATCTTTTCACATGCTTTTAGAGCACCAACCCTAACAATCTCCCACTTTCCCTTAAAGCAAGTTAGGCTTCTTTCTCAATCTCATGTTTTGTACATGACCCATTAAAGACTTTGCAGGCAATGTCTTTGTAAAGGGGTCTGCCAGGTTTTGTTCCAAAGCTATCTTTATACCTGTCACATTACCTCTGGGCACGATCTCTCTTATAAGATGATATTTTCTTTCTATATGTTTTCCTCTCTTGTGGCTTCTAGGTTCATTTGAATTAGCCACTGCTCCACTGTTGTCACAATATAGGATTAATGGCTTTTCTATATCTGGAAACACTTCCAGATCAATGTAGAACAGCCTAAGCCAAACTGTTTCCTTAGCTACTTCACAAGCTGCTATATCCTCCGTTTCCAAGGTTGAATCTGCCATACTAGATTGTTTCAAATTTCTACAAACTACAACTTCTCCACCAAGAGTGAAAATTGACCTAGACATAGATTTACGACTGTCTTTGTCTGATTAAAATTCAGAATAATTGTATCCAGTAGGGTTCACATGCTTTTAGAGCACCAACCCTAACAATCTCCCACTTTCCCTTAAAGCAAGTTAGGCTTCTTTCTCAATCTCATGTTTTGTACATGACCCATTAAAGACTTTGCAGGCAATGTCTTGGTAAAGGGGTCTGCCAGGTTTTGTTCCAAAGCTATCTTTATACCTGTCACATTACCTCTGGGCACGATCTCTCTTATAAGATGATATTTTCTTTCTATATGTTTTCCTCTCTTGTGGCTTCTAGGTTCATTTGAATTAGCCACTGCTCCACTATTGTCACAATATAGGATTAATGGCTTTTCTATATCTGGAAACACTTCCAGATCAATGTAGAACAACCTAAGCCAAACTGTTTCCTTAGCTACTTCACAAGCCGCTATATCCTCCGTTTCCAAGGTTGAATCTGCCATACTAGATTGTTTCAAATTTCTACAAACTACAACTTCTCCACCAAGAGTGAAAATTGACCTAGACATAGATTTACGACTGTCTTTGTCTGATTAAAATTCAGAATAATTGTATCCAGTAGGGTTTAAATCACCCTTAAGTAAACAATCATTTAATCTCTCGTTCTCCGAAGATACTTGAGTATGTGAATTACCACAATCCAGTGTTCTAAACTAAAATTTTGATTGATAACAACTGATGATTTCCACTGCGTAGCATATGTCGGGCCTTTTACACAATATAGCATACATCAAACTTCCAACTCCTTGGAAAGAGTAATTCCATGTCTAGTCGGTAACTAACGTTTCTTGGAATTCTCCATCGAGAACCTATCCAGCACTTTATCTATATAATTTGCTTGAGAAAGTGCCAAGATCTTATTCTTCATTTCCCTTAGGATTTGGATTCCTAGAACATAGCTCGCTATGCCTAAATCTTTTATTTGGAACTTTTCAGCTAACCACTTCTTTAAATTTGGCAGTGCCTCTACATCATTGCCAATGAGTAGAATGTCATACATGTAAAGAACTAAGAAAACCACTACTTTCTTTTTGATATATTTATACACATATGCTTTTTCGATATTAAGTTTGAAGCCATATGTTTTAATTAACTCATCAAAGGTAATGTTCTGAGATCTAGATGCTTGCTTTAATTTATAAATGGATTCTAGAAATTTTCACATCTTATAATCTTTCCCTTTCCTCATAAACCTTTCTGTTTGTATGATATAGATACTTTCATCAAGATATCCATTTAGAAAAGCTATCTTGAGTGGCATCTATGGAATAAAGAATGCTTATGGATTTTAGCAAGGCAACAGGAGAAAATTTCTCTTCATAATGACACCTTCTCTCTGTGTATAGTCTTCGCCTACAGCCTTGCCTTGAAAGTCTCTACTTTTCCATCAACAACTCTTTTCTTCTTGAAGATCCATTTGCACCCAATGGGTCGGACTTCTTCAGGTGGGTCTATAAGTTTCCAAACAGAATTGGAATACATTGATTCCATTTCTGGGTTCATGGCTTCTTGCCATTTTTTCCTTTTTAGGGTCTTCCATTGCCTCTTTAAAGTTCAAAGGGTCGTCCTTCTCTGTGTAAGAAATACAGATGTGTGCTTCATAATCATAGCACACAGGTTGTTTCATAACTCTCCCACTACGACGTTGCACCAGGGGCTTTCTTTTCAAGAACTACAGTCTCTTTGGTTTGTCGTTTATCATTTGATGATGGAATTTGATCAGTAGTGAGTTCCTCCAAAACTATTTTTCTTCGATGTTTATAGTTATTCATATAGTCATGCTCAAAGATTGTTTTATTTGTAGATACCAATACCTTTTGGTCCTTTGGAATATAGAAGTAACCACCTCCTATCTCTAGAGCATTGCCCCCAAATATAAACACTTTAGACCTTGAGTAAAGTTTTCCAGACTTAGTTCTAAGAACATGATGCAAACTAGTTTTGCTACCATTAAGTTGTTGTTTGAATTGCATAATTGAAGAATGGGAGAGGAAGAAATAAGTAGCTTAACATAGACCCAACAATGTCATCTTTCTTTTCTATGAAACACCATTCTTTATGTGGCATTCCAGGTGTTGTGAGTTGGGATAGAATTCCATGCTCCAACATGAAATCTCTGAATTCCAAATCTAAATATTCACCATCTCGATTTGATCGAAGTGTCTTAAGAGATTTACCTAACTTCTTCTCAGCTTCAGCTTTAAAGTCTTTAAACTTGCAAAAAGTTTATGACTTCCTAAGCATTAGGTAAGTATGGCCATATCTTGAGTAGTCGTCAATGAATGTGACGCAATATTCATAACCAGCTCTAGCTTGTATACTAATTAGACCACACACACCGCTGTGTACAAGATCTAATGGTTGTACGGCTCTATTGCTGTAATATCCGCATTTGAATCTATGGGTATTTTGGTAATTTGGCCAGTGAGGAAAATTTCGTTATTTACATTTACGCATATGTGATTTTTTTTTCTTTTCAATATCATGATAATATGTGATTTGTTTCATGATTATGATATATATATGTATGACATCAACAAAATACGATTCCTTCAAGTATCCGGGGCTTAAGTGCCAATGATATTGGAAACTAGGGGTTGAAGTATAATTATGAACCTTGTGAAAGATATTGTAATTTTCATAATTCAAAACTATTAGTTTAAGGGAAAATTACAAAAGGGGCTTGATCCTAATTAAGAGAGGGTTAGAATTAGGGGTATATTGGTCTTTTTTGTATTAGGGTTAGTATTGGGAGACTAAAATAAAATTAGGTTAAATCTATTGTTAAATCATTGTATCAATCAAAGCAAGGATTCTCTCCGAGGTTGAGGTATAGAAGGTTGGAGAACTAAGAATCAACTTGAAGGTAAGATGTTATTACTCTTTACAATATAGGTCATGTTTATGAATGTTCATGGGGTTTAAGGGTAGATGTTATGAATTAATTGTTAGAATTTCATGTTACGGTATTTTATGAATATGTTTTATTTTTATAAACATGCTATGGAAGAATCAATGATGATATGAGGATTGGTTTTGTGATATACGTTCATAGCTTGTGGAAAAATAAGTTTTTTCCATGAGACTTGTTAGGGTTATGAAGTTAGAGACTTCTCATGAATTTTTGGTACTTTATTTGTCTCTAAATTTTGGTATGTTGATATATAGGGATTTAAGAAGAGAAAAACCCAAAAATAATCGTCAAAAACTTATTTATATTGCAGAAGTATGACCATTTGAAGTCCAGCTGGTGTCTGGTTTCGAACTAGTGCTACGGTGCAAAAGGAGCATGCCTAGGCGCCCAGAATACCTAGAAATTGGGAAATATAAGTGTTGTGGCGCCCAAATTTTAGGGTCGTTGCACTTGACTATGAAATGGTTCGTTTTGGATGTTTTTTTGGCCGTTTTGAAGTCATTTCTTATAAGGTTCGTTGGGGACTTCCTCCCTAACATATTTGGGATATTTTAGGACATTATTAAACACATTTTATTGTGGTTTGGGTCTTAGAATGAGTGAGACTAATTGAATGATATTGGGTTGAGTTATAAGTTTTTTTCAAAGTAAATATTTCTATGTTTTGACTAGGGCTCAATAAGGATACTTGAAGGGAAAATAATTATTGTTGTTACATGAATTTGAGGTAAGAAGAGTGGACACATGCACGCAGGGTGTATGCTAGACATGCTTAAGTGTGGTAAACTTTGTATGTTACATTATAAATTATGTTATAAGTTATGCTATGAATTATGTTAAGAATTATGTTATGAATTATGTTAAGAAGTATGTTGTGAACTTTGCTAAGAATTATGCTATGAACTATGATATGAATTATGTTATTAGTTTTATTAGGAGCTATATTATGAGTGATGCATGTTGTGTGTGACTGAGATATGTGTGAATATATTGTATGTTTGTGTGGCATACTTATGTTATGAAAATGAATGATTACATTAATTCGTGCTCAATTGCACAACTAACAAGACACTAGTAATAGGTGCTATGATTGTTTCATGATATGCTATGATTATTGTATATTATGTTATGCTAGGGTATGTAAAGTTATGCTACGATAATGATACGATACAATATGAATTATTGTTGAACTTTATAATGTATGTAAGGGTATAAGATAGGAGTAGTATAAGTTTTAGGTGTGATGATATGAATAAGTTTATGTCTATGTTTTATGATTTATGTCTTGTTGTTGGGCTTAGAAGATTTTTTCCAATATACTTCTTGTTGGGCATTAGCTCACGTGTATTTTTTGTTCTAGATAAAGGCATAAGCGTAATTGATGAGGCGATGAGTTGGAGTAGGCTCAATCAAATGTGTGCATGTCGTGAACATTATCATCATTATCATGTGTAATAGAACAAGTCCTAAGTTTGTGATCCAAATAAAACCATTATCATCATTCAATTTATAATAGTTTAATTGAGTTATAATATTGATTTTGTAGACATTTTACTAAAAATAAATAATGCATACAAGATTTATTATGATTGAATAAATATAAATAACTTGTTGGAAAGAAAACAAGATGCATGAATGCAATAATTAAAACACATAAACTTAACATTTACTATTCCACGATAAAACTACCCAACAATTAAAGTGCGATCTTAGGGTTGGGCAAGTTAATTTCAGACAGTCTATAAGACGATCAAATATTTATTATTTAAAACTCAAAAGAACTCATATTTTTTCTTTTAAAAATAAAGTACCGCTTGTTTGGTCAAGATACAATTATCCACTACAAAAGCTTAATTGTATTTTTGTGGGTGTAACCCATTATTTCGAAATTTATGACTTAACTTAGAGAGTGTCACCTTAGGGTCGGTCAAACCTAAAATACATAACTTTATCCTATCTTCATAAGAAGTCAAACTTGATATTAATATGACTAGAAACCTTCCTTAGGGGGACAGAAACAAAGCTGCCTCGAGACCCTAATCATATTTCACAGTGTTACTAATAATGGAGACCATAGGTCACATTGAGATATTAACGTTCTCCCACTCACTATTTTAAAATTTATGTGTTTATTAAACTAATCAATTAATTCTAAATTAATTACTAGTTCATTTATAACCCTATGAATGTAATTAATAACAAAAGAGTCTGTTTCTATAATTAAAGTGATCTAGAATAACTACCCATGACATTCATCAAACTTTACTAAAACACCTTTTAAATAAAGTTGGTTATCATACAAGGCCTATCTTAACTATTGTCTTTATTATGGTGTGATTTACCAAGTTTTTACTAGATTAAGACTTAGTAGTTTACATTCAATTGATCTCACTAAAATAATTCACATAAACATTAGGACAATCATAGATAATCATGTTTCGACAAACGAGATGCTTAATTAATTAAAAATATGTGGGGTTTCATGTATGATATGTAATGGACTAATGCATGATCATGTTATCAATCAATCATTAATTAACAATTATTTAAATATATACAATAAATAAATAAATAATGATGAACAGAGTAGCTAATTGTGTATTTATAAATTTACAACCTTTGAAAAAATAGAAATTAAAAAAGTACAAAGAGGGCTTCTTGCAGAACCTTGGCTCACAGGTGTTATATGGTGCATGTAAGGAGAAAATGAAGCTAGACCATCCTTGAGTTGGAGAGCTTCAGTAACGATGTTTACATATGCGGCTACTCGACCACCACAATCAGGGTTTCTTAGAGAATATAGGGTCAAACCCTATTTTTGATGCTTAGGTCGGCAGGTTGTAACTTTTCAATTGTAAGTAACCTTTTTAAATATAGCTTGGGATCTCATGTATGGAAGTCAACATTTTAATGAAATGGTTATACCTTTTGACCAAAACTTTTAACCCTAAACCATTAATCATGTTTAGTTACATGATTATGGCCAAATGACTAATTTAGCGAGTCCATCACTATTGAAAATACACAGTGTAATGATCCTTGATTAGGAGGGTGTTACAGCATCACCACTGATGGAGTTGACACGCAAGAATCAGAGGTTCATATGGTCACACAGGTGTGAGGACAGATTCCAGAGACTGAAGAAGAGTTTGATCATCACTCCAGTTCTTAGTCTTCCTATAGATATAAACATAAGTTTGTGGTATATTGTGACGCCTCGAGGTAGAGCCTAGGTTGTGTCCTTATGCAGATAGGGAAGGTGATTGCCTATGCATCACGTCAGCTGAAGGAGTATGAGCAAAGGTACCCCCACACATGATCTGGAACTTGCAGCGGTGGTTTTTGCACTGAAGATGTGGTGGCACTACTTATATGGTGAGAAGTGTGAGATATACACAAATCACAAGAGTTTGAATTTTTTCTTCCCCAAAAGGATTTGAACATGAGGCATAGACGTTGGTTTGAGCTAGTAAAGGATGATGATTATGAATTCCTCTATCACCCAAGGAAAGCCAACATGGTAGCAGATGCCTTAAGCTAGAAGGTTCCGGGAAATTTGTATAGTGCTAGGAAAATATCCAGGGAGTTGGTAGAGGATATGACTAAAGCAGGTATTGAGCTAGTAGTGGGTCAGTTAGCCAATGTAACCCTGCAGTCTATTGTTTTGGAGAGGATTAAGGAGAATCAGTTAAGTGATCCACAATTGTGGAAAATCAGAGGGTTCGTCCTAGCTGGAGTAGCTAAGGACTACAAAGTGTCAGACATGGACTTATTGAGATACAAGGATGAGATCTGCGTTCTAATGGATAATGGGATTAGACGGAAGATTCTGGATGAGTCTCATACTACCCCTTATTCTCGACATCGAGGGACAATGAATATATATCAGGATATGAGATCACTATACAGGTGGCCTAGGATGAAGAGGGATGTGACAAAATATGTGGCTAAGTGCTTAACATGTCAACAGGTCAAGGCTCATCACCAGAGACTAGCAGGGCTGTTGAAGCCTCTTGATATCCCAAAGTGGAAATGGGAGGACATCACGATGGATTTCATGGTAGGATTGCCCAGGACAGTGGGCCAGCATGATTCAATCTGGGTCATTGTAGACCAGTATACAAACTTAGCTCACTTTCTACCAGTGATGATGAATTACACGGTTGACCAGTATGCAGCTGTCTATGTGAGAGAGATAGTTTGCTTCATGGGACTCCGAGGTCTATCGTGTCTAATAGGGACCCAATCTTTGCTTCCAAGTTTTGGAAAAGTTTGTAGAAGGCGATGGGTAGACAACTGAAATTTAGTACAACTTATCATTCTCAGACCGATGGTCAGTCTGAGAGGACTATCCAGATACTGGAGGACATCCTAAGAGCATGTTTATTGGAATTTGAAGGGTCCTGGAGTAAATATTTTCCTCTGAAAGACTTTTCCTATAAAAACAACTACTGTTCGACTATTGGAATGGCACCTTATGAGATGTTGTATGGTAGGAAATGTTGATCACACATTCATTGGGTTGAGACAGGAGAAAGGAAATACTTGGGTCCTGAGGAAGTTCAGAGGACCAATGACGCTATTGAGAGGATCAGAACTTGGGTGCTCGCTTCTCAAAGTAGGCAGAAAAATTATGCTGATCCGAATTGCAGGAACGTGGAGTTCCAAGTGGGAGACTATGTCTTTCTTAGGGTCCCGCCAAGGAAAGGAGTGAGGCGATTTGGGAAGAAGGGCAACGGAGCCCTTGATTTTGAGGACCGTTTGAGATCTTGGAGAGGATCGGTCAGGTGGCCAATAGATTGGCCCTACCTCCGACACTGTCGGCCGTACACAACGTATTCAATATTTCAAAACTTTTGAAGTACGTGTCACATGTGACTCATGTGTTGAGTTACGAGGATCTAGAGCTTATGGCAGATCTATCTTGTAACTTCCCAAATTACCTAATAAGGCTTAGGGCCTTGTGTAACGTCCCAAATTTCCTAATAAGGCTTAGGGTCTTGATTAGGGGGAAAGGATGTCAAATTAAGGAATTATGTGAATATATGATATTTATGTGCATCACTATGTGATTATCTTAGTTATATTATAATATGACTTTATATGCATGTTTAGGTGTATTAAATATGCATGTGAGCCCATTTTTGTTTAATTGGACAATTTTCATAATTTGGTCTATTTTCGGAATATTTGTTATGTGATATATATGTGGGACCACATTATTATGTGAGTATGTTTGGGTTACTTAGCACGATACGATCCTAGGAAGCAAGCCAGTGGGAAAGTCACAACGGGATCCATACTTGACTCGGAGTGAGTCAAGGGGTATTTTGGGTATTTAGCACCGAGATATTGAGTAATGGGAATAAATATTTGATGATATATTGGGAGTTAGTGATATGAGGAAGGAATTCTGAGAATTCGAGCATTAGGATTTGCTTGAGGTTACTTAAGATTCTCTCTCTCTCTCTCTTGTTCCCTTTTTGACACTAATCGTATTTTCGAAGGAAACTCGAGTTTTAGGACTCGGATTCAAACAAGGATCGAAGCATAGCAATTCTTGGAAAAATTAGAAGCTTATTAGCCAGAGGATTTAGTTGGGAAACGACTTAATCGACGGTTATCCAAGTTTTATTTTTTCAAGTTTTTAAGCATTGATTGAATTTTATGTTTTGATGAGTTTTTGGATGATTTGAGATTTGGGTTTTCATTGTTTTGGATAATTGGGATGTTTGGGAACTTTGATTTTGGGATTTGGATATGTTTGGATAAAATTTTGGAAGGTTTTAAATGCGAGAATATGAAGGTTATGGCTGGGTTCGTGGTCGGGCCACGACCCTGTTCTTGGGCGCCGCGGCCCAGGCTTGACAAAGAAGGTGAAGTTGGCCGATGGGCAGTTAGGGTCGCGACGCAAGGTAGGCGTGCCATGGTGCTAGGCACAGGCAGAGAAGGGGTCAACCTTTGTTTGGAGGCGGGCCACGACATTTAAGGGCAACTTTGCCCATAGTTGGTTTTTAGTCATGGAACCTTACTCTAAGAGCCTGGGATCGATCCTACTACCCAGCTGAGTAAGATTCGACGTCTCAGAGGCTAGGACTTGGTTTTGAAGCATTTATTTACTCTTTTTTTCTGCGTTTTTTTTATTATGGTTGTGACTAGGTTATCGCTAGGGGCTTGAAAACAGGATCGTGCTTGAGGATCGTTTATTGGTAACCTATGCTTGGACCAAAGGTAAGAAAACTGCACCCAGTATGTTATGCATGTGATGAATGCAATATATGTGATTATGGCATGGCATGAAGGTGAAATATGGAATTTGCTAGAGCTTGGGTCTCTGTAATTGTGCATGATTATAATTATGCTTGTGATTACTGATTAAACATGTTGAATGCCTTATATATGGATATTTGACATATGATACATGTATGTTTGCATTACCTCATTCAGGAAGCACTGGCTTATTAGTCAAGGAACGACAATGGTGTCAGTATTGATTGTGAAGCTATGACTTATCAGTCAAGATCAGTCAAGATTAGGAGTAGTACTGAGCACCTGTCGTATGTACTAGCTTGTGAGTCAAGAACGCTATTAGCGTGTTTAACGCAAGCCGAAATGATTAGATCTAATCTACTTGAGCATCAAATGCTTGACCGACCTATAGGTCGAAGAAAACCAAAGCGCTTGTCTAGTCTAAAAGCTAGTTACTTAGAGCCAGGGCTATAAGCTCAGGTGACTAAACATCACATGGCTAGGAGGGTGCGAGACCGCAGAGATAGACTTATCAGTCATCTATACAGAGATAGACTTATCAGTTACTTATACAAAAATAGACTTATCAGTCATCTATACAGAGATAGACCTATCAGTCATCTATACAGAGATAGACTTATTAGTCATCTATACAGAGATAGACTTATCAGTCATCTATTCAGAGAGAGACTTATTAGTTATCTACCTCAGAGAGAGAGAGAGACTTATTAGTCAAGTACTCAGAGTGTCGGACTCCACAATCATTGATTTGTACCTGCCTTCCTGCATGCATGCATTAATAGGGTTATTACTGCTAGGCATGCTTATTATGATTTGGTGACATGTTATTATCTGCTTATAAGCATGTGTTTGAGTTTTCTTGCTGAGCCTCAGCTCACGGGTGATATGTGGTGCAGGTAAAGGCAAAAGAAAGTTGGATCATCCTTGAGTTGGAGAGCTTAGGTGACAATGTGTACATATGCGGCTGCTCGACCACCGCGGCCGAGGGTTTAAAGAGGAACTAAGGATAAACCCTATTTTGCCACTTAGGCCAGTTGGTTGTAAATCTTTTATTGTAATTAACCTTTAAAATATATTTTGGGATCCCAATGTATACAGTAAAATTTTTAGAGAAATGTTGTATCTTTGACCAAATTTTTTAACCCTAATCCATTAATCACACTTATTTACACGATTATGGCCAAATGACTCGATTAGTGAGTTTAGCACTGTTTAAAATGCACAACGTAAACGATTCCTGGGTAGTAGAACTTTACACCGTCATTAGGAGGTCTGGATGGCAAACTATGGAAAATTATGTGTTTATGAAATATTTATGCGAAATATTGTATAATTATGTGAGTTATATTGTAATATGACTTGATAAGCATGTTTAAGTGTATTAAATATGCATGTGGGCCCGTTTCTTATCAAAAGGGAAATTTTCGTAATTTGGCCTGTTATGGGTATAATTGGAGTATATGTGCATATATGTGATATATGTGTGGTACCACATTATTATGTGGATATATTTGGGTTAATGGGCATGAGGCAATCCTAGGGAGCAAGTTAGCGGGAAATTCACAACGAGACCAATACTTTACTCGGGGTGAGTCAAGGGGTATTTTGTACTTTACTTGGATATTGGGTAATGGGAATGAATATTCGAAGATATATTTGGAGTAGTGAGATCCAGAGGGATTTCTTTGAATTTTGACTATTTTTCCCTCGGGGGCATTTTTGGGTACCCCGAGCCTTGGGATTTATTTAAGGTCACTTGAACTCTAAGTAACCTGACAGAAACAAAAACACGTTCAAACTTTCTAACTCTCTCACGTTCTCCTTTTTATCGCTCGTTGCATTTTCGAAGGAAACTCGAGTTTTAGAGCTCGGATTCAAGCAAGGCTAGATTCATAACGAATCTAGGGAAGATTAAAAGCTTGATATCCGGAGGATTTAGCTGGAAAATGACTTAATTAGAGGTAATCCAAGCTTTATGTTCTGAGTTTTTGATTTCTTAAGCTTTGATTTGATTTTATGGTTTTGATAAGTTTTATATTTGTTTGAAACTTGGGTTTTGATGGTATTGGGTTGCTGAGTTGATTGGGAACTTTATTTTTGGGATTTCTCAATGTTTGGATAGGTTTATGGAAGGATTTGGCTTGAGATAAATGGAGGGAAAAAATAGAGTTTTCATGTTGTTGCGATAATTTTGCTATGCAAGTGCACACAGTCACAAACTCGTAATAAAATGGTGAACCAAGTATCGTCCTCAAAGACTGAGTTATCAATTACCAGTCAATTAATCTCTTGTTCTATTTGATGAATTAAAATTCTTGATTTTTGTAAAATACAGCAAAAGAACCAATAAAGTGCAGAAATAATAATCGGCAATTAAATAGAATAATAACTAATAGTAAGACAGGTGAGACGTCGGCAATAAACGTGCACACACAAAATAGAACCACGCCTTCGCAACTGGGTTTAGCTGCCACCTGAATAACTCTTTGGGCCTCCCATTATGATAACTGAAACGTGCCCCTTCCATACTCAAGACCCCAGCCACCGCATCATAGTCTGGCTCCTCGAAATGGGCTAACTGCCAGTATTCATCCTCTTGTGCAGAAAAAGAGGGAAGACCCAGTACTTGGTTGAATGCATAGGCTGATGTAGGCACCAATTTGCCTCTGAAAAAATTATTCTGCTCTGCATCTTGATAGGAGAAGTTGGCGAAAAATTCATATATAATAGAGCAGTTGGCTGAATCCACATGGTTCGAGTCACAAAAAAAATTCCATCTTCGACGCACTATTTCAGCTTTTATAAGTTCATAACCAGGGTGTTGTACAGCAGGGGCCTCATCAAAGTCAAACCCCCTTTCCCTTACCACCGATCTTTTATAAATCTTTTTAAACAACTCGGCAGCGTCCTTACTAACAAAAATATTAGTGTCATACTCAGCTGGGGCAGGTGGTGTTGGTGGTGGTTGAGTGCGTGATGAGGATGCTTTCTTGGAGGAGGTGCCTCTAAGGGGATTTCGCTTAGGACCCGTAATATCTTTCAAAAAGAACCAACTAAACCCCCAAATATGCTCTCAAGAACTTGAGTATAATTTCCTTTTTGGTGTCACTCCCCCCAAACTTACTAATTACCACAATCAACAACCCCAAACACTAATTCCCACAATCAATAGCCTCAAACAGTAATTCCCACAATCAATAGTCTCAAACAATAATTCCCACAATCAATAGTTGGCAAAACCCTAAATCTTCTCACAAGAACAACAAAGAACAATCCACAACACCACAATGCAATCTAATTTCCAATCAAAAGCATTAGACTAGAGAAGATACACTTACTTGAATGGCACAAAAATCCTCCTTGTGGTCTCCTTGACTGATGGAAGTCTCAAAAAAAATTAGAGAGAAAGATGTTTGGAGTGTGATTTGTATTGTGAGAGTGAATGAATGAGACAATGGCTGATTTAGGGATTTTCGGACTAGGGCCGCGGCATTACCTTGACTATGCCGCGGCCCGCATCAAATTTCCAAGTTGGAATGCCGCGGCCCTCTCAAACATATGCCGCGGCCCGCCTTGTGATTCTGGGAAATCTTGGGTTTAATGCCGCGGCCCTCCTCATCTATGCCGCGGCCCTCCTCATCTATGCCGAATTTGTGAGCCTCTGGAACCCCCAATGCCGCGGCATCATAGGGCTATGCCGCGGCCCTTAAGGAATTTTTATTTTTTTGATTTTTTTAAAGTTTTTTTCATTTTTCAAGTTTTTCACGATTCTAAAAGTCCAAAAATAAACCAAATATCCATTGTTTACAAATACAAAAGTAAAAAAATAACATGTAAAATATAGGGTGCCTCCTACAAGCGCTGTCGTTAACGTCATTTAGCCGGACGCTGAACCCCTCTTTAGAGAGGCTTCAGAAGGAGGATAGACTTCGCTTGATCAAAACTACCACCCAAGTACGGCTTCAATCTCTGACCATTGACTTTAAAGGAATCACCTGAGTTGCCCCGAACTTCTACAGAACATAAGGAAAAACTTGAACTACAGTGAATGGCCCTGACCATCTTGACTTCAATTTGCCAGGAAACAGTCGAAGTCTTGAATTGAACAGAAGTACCTGCTGCCCTGGTTGGAACTCCCTTCTGATTAAGTTCTTGTCATGCCAAGCCTTTGTTCTTTCTTTATAAATCTTGGCATTCTCATAAGCCTCATTTCTGAACTCGTCAAGTTCATTCAGTTGCAACAGTCTTCTTTCACTAGCGGCACTCCAATCATAATTTAACTTTTTCATAGCCCAAAATGCCCTATGCTCCAATTCGACTGGTAGATGACACGCTTTACCAAACACCAACCTATAAGGAGACATGCCTATTGGTGTTTTGAATGCAGTTCTGTATGCCCAAATCGCATCATCTAACTTTTTCGACCAATTTTTCCTCGAACTGTCAACGGTCTTCTCAAGGATGCTCTTGATTTCTCTGTTCGAAACTTCAGCTTGCCCATTTGATTGAGGATGATAAGGCAAAGCTTTTCGGTGATAAACTCCATAACGAGCCAGCAGTGCATCCAATTGCTTATTCACAAAGTGTTTCCCTTCATCGCTAATCAGAGCTCGGGGAGTGCCAAATCTAGTAAAAATATGTTTATGCAGAAAATTAAGCACAGTTTTACCATCATTGGCTCTAGTTGCTGCAGCCTCCACCCATTTGGATACATAATCCACTGCCAATAGAATATATTCATTGTTGTAAGACGGTGGAAAAGGCCCCATGAAATCGATGCCCCATACGTCAAACAGTTCCACCTCAAGAATCCCTTGTAGAGGCATTTCGTTTCTCCTCGAGATATTGCCAGTTCTCTGACATCTATCACAAGCCTTGACAAACTCATTGGCATCCTTGAATAATGAAGGCCAATAGAAACCGCTTTGTAATACCTTAGCCGCCGTTTTTGATGCTCCAAAATGCCCTCCGCATTGTTGAGTATGACAGTGATTAAGAATGGACTGCATCTCTTCTTCAGGAACGCACCTTCTGATAATCTGATCAACACAGTGCCTGTAGAGAATAGGTTCCTCCCAATAGTAGTGTTTCACCTCAGAAAAGAATTTCTTTAATTGCTGCTTTGACATTTCAGGAGGCACAATCTTGGCAACTAAGAAGTTCACTATGTCTGCAAACCACGGGACAGCTAAAGTCTCACTTACCCCAAACAACTGCTCATCAGGAAAATGATCATTGATTTGCACTGCTTTCTTATTTTCAGTCTCCTCCACCTCAAGTCTAGAGAGATAATCAGCTACCACATTCTCGCTGCCCTTCTTGTCACGAATCTCCATGTCAAATTCTTGAAGCAACAGAATCCATCTAATCAAGCGGGGCTTGGCATCTTTCTTTGACATCAAGTATTTAATGGCAGAGTGATCAGTGTAGACAATCACCTTATTACCAATCAGATATGGTCTGAATTTATCGCAAGCAAACACAATAGCTAGCAACTCTTTTTCTGTAGTGGCATAATTCAGCTGAGCATCATTTAGAGTCCGACTAGCATAGTAAATAGACCTGAATACCTTATCAATCCGCTGTCCCAGAACTGCCCCCACTGCGTAATCACTGGCATCACACATCAACTCAAAAGGCAATTCCCAATTCAAAGCTATCATAATTGGAGCAGAAATAAGCTTTTCTTTCAAGAAATTGAACGCCCTCAAACATTCGTCATTAAAATCAAAGACAACTCCATTCATAAGCAGATTCGAGAGAGGCTTAGACACCTTTGAGAAATCCTTGATGAATCTTCGATAGAACCCAGCGTGACCAAGAAAACTTCTAACTCCTTTTACTGAAACTGGTGGAGGCAGCCTTTCAATGGTAGAGATTTTCGCTCTATCTACCTCAATTCCCTCACTTGAAATTTTATGGCCAAGAACGATCCCCTCTTTTACCATAAAATGGCATTTCTCCCAATTCAACACCAGATTAGCCATCTCACAACGACGCAGCACGTTCTTCAAATTACCCAAACAGAGGTCGAATGATGAGCCAAAAACAGAGAAATCATCCATGAAAATCTTAATACACCGGTCTACCATGTCTGAAAATATGGCCATCATGCACAGTTGAAATGTTGCAGGGGCATTGCATAGTCCAAATGGCATTCTCCTGAAAGCAAATGTGCCATAAGGACATGTGAAGGTCGTTTTCTCTTTATCCTCTGGTGCAATAGCGATCTGATGATACCCAGAATACCCATCCAAGAAACAGTAGTAGCTGTGGCCTGCCAATCTGTCAAGCATCTGATCAAGCAAAGGCACAGGGAAATGATCCTTCCTTGTTGCCTTATTGAGCTTGCGGTAGTCTATACAAATCCGCCACCCCGTTACAGTTCTTGTCGGAATGAGTTCATTGTTCTCATTTTTCACTACAATCATTCCACCCTTCTTAGGTACCACTTGCACAGGGCTCACCCATGCACTATCAGAAATTGGGTAGATTACCCCAACATCCAACCATTTAAGAATTTGCTCAAGTACTACATCCTTCATGGCTGGATTGAGTCTTCTCTGGGCCTCTATGGATGGCTTGCTATTCTCCTCCAATAAGATTTTATGCATCACTGTCGCTGGGCTTATTCCTCTAATATCTGCCAAGGTCCACCCAATGGCCAATTTATGCTCCCTTAGAACCCTCAACAGTTTCTCCAATTCTACCTTTGACAGGTCAGCTGACACAATGACCGGTAAAGTTTCATTCTCTCCCAAATAAGCATATTGCAAGTGATCTGGGAGAACCTTTAATTCCAACGGTGGTGGCTGCTGAATGGAGGTTAGCGGTTTTTCAGTCACATCCGCTAATTCTTGGAACTTTTTCCAATATGGTAAGAAAGAATTGATCCAGTTGACACATTCTCTGATCTCAGCGTCCTCATCATCATCGCCCTCATCACCCAATAATACTGCCTCTAAGGCATCACTGCTCATCCTTCTCTTGGAGACTGCCTTTTCTATCACATCCACACTAAAGCAACTGTCACTAGCCACCGGATACTTCATAGACTTGAAGACATTAAAGACCACCTCATCTCCTTGAACTCTAAGCTTAAGCTCTCCTTTTTGAACATCAATAAGAGCTTGGCCTGTGGCTAGAAATGGCCTACCAAGAATAATAGGGACATCTGTGTCCTCCTCCATGTCCAGAACAATAAAGTCAGCGGGAAATATGAACTTATCCACTTTCACAAGAACATCCTCAATAAAACCTCGTGGATGTGTTAACGATCGGTCTGCGAGCTGTAAAGTGACAGTTGTTGGTTTTGCCTCCCCCAAACCAAGTCTTTTAAACACAGATAAGGGCATCAGATTGATACTTGCCCCCAGATCACATAAGGCGTGCTTGCATTCAAACTTGCCAATGGTGCAAGGTATGGTGAAACTCCCCGGATCTCTCAGCTTTTGGGGTAACTTCCTTTGTAAAATAGCGCTGCACTCTTCAGTGAGTGCTACAGTCTCATAGTCCTCCATTCTCCTTTTCTTTGACAGAATCTCCTTCATGAACTTAACATAACTGGGCATCTGCTCCAAGGCCTCCACAAAAGGAATGTTTATGTGCAGCTTTTTAAACACCTCAAGAAACTTAGAAAACTGTTTATCAAGGGTAGTCTTTCTAAGCCTCTGAGGGTATGGAACTCTAACTGGCTGCTCAATGACAACTGGGGGACTCTGATCTGACTTCTGATGGTCTTCAGTAACCCTTTCTGAATCAGACTGTGCACCCATCTCCTTTTTCTGAACTACTGCCTGTGGAGGTCTAGGCTGCTCTGTTTGCTTCCCACTCCTCAGAGTAATTGCCTGAACTTGCTCCTTGGGGTTGACTTCAGTATTACTAGGCAATTTTCCCTGGGGTCTATTATTGAGCATATTGGCCAACTGCCCAACCTGTGTCTCAAGGTTTCGAATGGAGGATCTGGTCTCAGTCATAAATTGAGTCTGAGTGTTAGTAAGAGTCAACAGGGCAGCTTGCAGTTCATTAGGTCTCTCAGGTTGAGGCATTGATTGTTGAGGCCTAGGCTGCATTGATGACGAAGCTTGATTCATAGGTGGCTGAGGCATGTTATTCTGAAATTGGCCCTGAAACTGAGGTTGTTGGCCTTGATTATTCTTCCACGAAAAATTTGGATGATTTCGCCACCCTGGATTGTAGTTGTTGGAGAATGGGTTATTGAGTGGCCTCTGAAAATTTCCCACTGCTTGAACTTGGGCATGATCCATTGGGGTGTTATTATTACAGATAGGGCACTGATCGAAAGAATGAGCACCACCACACATTTCACACCTCACTGCCATCTGAACCGCATTAGCAGACACACTACTCTGTTGCAACTGCTTGGTCAAAGAGGCTACTTGCGCTGTTAAGGCAGTGATTGCATCTAGCTCATGCACCCCAGCTATCTTTCTGACTCCTGATGATCTCTCCTCAGACCACTGATGGTTGTTTGTAGCCATGTCCTCCAATAGTTCATAAGCACCAGTTGCGCTCTTGCTCATAAAAGTGCCACCCGCTGCAGCATCTATAATGGTTCTGGTTGTCGGACATAAACCATTGTAGAAGTTCTGTACTAGCATCCACTGTTCAATGCCATGATGAGGACATCTTCTCAAGAGTTCCTTAAACCGTTCCCACGCCTCATATAATGACTCTCCGTCATTCTGGCAAAAGTTATTTATCTCTCCCCTTAATTTAGCAGCTTTGGACGGAGGGAAGAATTTGGACAAAAAATTATGAGCTAGATCTTGCCAAGTGACAATGGAGTTTGGCTGCAGAGAGTTCAGCCAACTTTTAGCTCTGTCCCTTAGAGAAAATGGGAAGAGCCTAAGCTTGATTGCGTCATCACTCACCCCATTATATTTGAAGGTTCCACACAACTCCAGAAAGTTGGACAAATGGGTGTGAGGATCTTCAGAGGGCAACCCATTGAATTGCACAGAGGACTGCACCATTTGTAAAATAGCAGGCTTTATTTCGAAGTTGTTGGCCTCTACAGTTGGTGGGCATATACTATTTTGTACTCCCGTCAGAGTGGGTAGCACATAATCTCGCAGGCTCCTCTCAGCATTGGGTTGAGCCTGAACCCCTCGTACAACTCCAGGAGTTTGAACATTCCTGCCTTCCCCTTCATTATGTGCCATCTTTACAGATTTATGGGCCTCTCTCTTCTTCTTTCTGATTTGATTGCAAGACTTCTCAATCTCAAGATTCAGAGGAACAAGTGTGTCCTTTCCTTTTCTGCCACACATATACCAAAATTCACCTGAGATAGACAAATTAAGCAACTAAAAAGATTAGAAACGAGAGAAATTAAAATCAAATTAGAATAAAAATTAATTAGACTGATATTGATAATTTTCAGTCCCCGGCAACGGCGCCAAAAACTTTTTGCGATAATTTTGCTATGCAAGTGCACACAGTCGCAAACTCGTAATAAAATGGTAAACCAAGTATCGTCCTCAAAGACTGAGTTATCAATTACCAGTCAATTAATCTCTTGTTCTATTTGATGAATTAAAATTCTTGATTTTTGTAAAATACAGCAAAAGAACCAATAAAGTGCAGAAATAATAATCGACAATTAAATAGAATAATAACTATTAGTAAGACTTTTAATTTAATCACTGAGAAACAATTAGGATATTCAATCTCATCAACTATCCTTCCTATTATTCCCTAATGCAAAGTATGAATTCTTCTTATTTTTTTACCTAATTCAATTAACAAGTTGGAACAGCAGCCTATAATCATACTATGAATTATAAACTCAACCTAGGTGACAATTTCCTATATTTCTATGGTAAATTGAACCACAAAGGTAGCATTAAATTCCACAACTTAATAACAGTTACACAATTAATTCAGATACTTTCGTTCTAAATCAAATTATGTCCAATATAACCAAAGCATAATTAAATCTCACTTCTCAGATTTTGACTTAAAAACATATGAAAATGACTAAAGATGGCCAATCAATAATCACTCTATAAGAACAGATTATATGGAATTGAAGAAGATTGAAGAAGAGGAAATTAAAATTGTATTAGGTCATAACAGAAATTCAAGAGATTCAATTGAACATCCTAAACAGAAAATTAGTTCATAGTCATAGTGCTAATCACAACAGAATTTAAAGATAACATCAAGAAGAAAAACATGTAAAAATACTCTAAGCTTGAGCCTTCAAAACCAGAACTCCTCCCTTCGTCCGTACATACGTTTCTTTCCTTTTTCGTCCTTTAAAACCTAGGATTTTAGATTTTAGAGAGGCGGGCCGCGGCTCTACATGCACTATGCCGCGGCCCGTATAAAAATTTCTGGGCAGGAGGTCCTTTTCATGCCGCGGCCCTCTGAAGCCATGCTGCGGCCCGCATCGACGAGTTCTGGGAAAAATGCCCATCTATGCTGCGACCCTCGATAGCTATGGCGCAGCCCAAAGATGTCCTCAAAAACCATGCTTCTGTTTCTCCCCCTAGCCGCGGCCCTACTTTGATCATGCCGTGGCTCTTAAGGAATTCTTCAATTCTTCAAGTTTTCATCCCAAAATTTCACCAACACTTCCAAATTGTGTTGAGAACCATTCTTGATCAAAATATGATGAAAACCTCGGTTATTTCTTCCCTTTCTTTGGCATTTTCTTCCACATGCTCAATTCTTCCTGATATTCACAAAAACAACCAAACAAAGCGTAAACCCGCGCTAAAACAAGGAAAAACAAAATAAAAGACTACTAAAAACATCACCAAAACATAATAAAAACTAGACTCAACACATGTTGAGCCACAGCCCTGTTCTTGGGGCATCACGACTCAAATTGGATAAAGGAGAAGCAGGTGCCTCTGGGATATTTGAGTCGCGGCACTTGTTAAAGCATGCCGCAGCCCGGGTGCAGTCAGGGAGGAGCCTTGGGCCTCTGACTTAAGCGGGTCACGGCTCAAATTCTTGGCGGTCGCGACGCTTAAGGGATTTTTGGCCTTGGGGAGGTTTTGAGTGTAGGAACTCAAACCTAAGGGCTCGGGATCGATCCTACTACCCAGTTTAGCAGGATTTGACGTTCCAAAGGCTAGGACTCAGTCCGAAAGCCTTTATTTACTCGTTATTAACGAGATTTTAAACCTTTTTGTGACTAGGTTATCCCTAGGGGCTCCGGATCCAGACCTGAGGTAAGAAAATTGCACCCAACATGTGATGTACATGATTAGGGCTTGGCCGAAAAGTGGAATATATTTTATTAGGGTATTGGTCCCTGTATATGTGCATGATTATGATTAAGCATGTGATTGATTGATTAAGCATGTTGAATGCTCTGTATCTGGATATTTGTTATATAATGAATGCATGTCTACATTATTATATTGGGAAAGGCTTGACTTATGATTCAAGGATGGCAATAACCTTGTGCACTAGTCGAAAAGCATTGACTTATAAGTCAAGGGCGACAATAGCGTGCTGAGCGCTAGTCGTTATGGTTATGCCTAGTAAGGAGCATGCCATACGCTTGACCGACCTATTGGTCGTGGAAAACTAAAGCGCCAGGTACGCTGGGCCAGCTCCAAGGGTAGTTATACAAAGGATAGGGCAAAGGGCCCCGGGGGGACTCATTAGTCTCATATCCTAGGGCGTTGAGCCCCAGTATGATTCATTAATCATGAATTTTGGGCTACGGGAACCGGTATGATTCATTGATACAATGTCTAGGGTAATTGGTCCCATATGACGTTGTAGTCATTTATATAAGTGGGATACATGCATGAGTAAGGTTATTATTGCTAGGCCTGCTTATTATGATTTGGTAACATATTATTAACTACTTATGAGCATGTTTAAATTTTCTTGCTTTGTCTTTGCTCACAGGTGTTATATGGTGCAGGTAAGGGGAAAAGGAAGTTGGACCATCCTTGAGTTGGAGAGCTTCAGTGACAATGTATACATATGTGGCTGCTCGACCAATATGGTCAAAGTTTCTCAGAGGAACTAGGGTCAAACCCTATTTTTCCGCTTAGGTCGGCTGGTTGTAACTTTTCAATTGTAATTAACCTTTTTAAATATAGCTTGCGATCCCATGTATGGAAGTAAACATTTTAATGAAACAGTTAAACCTTTTGACCAAAATTTTTAACCCTAAACAATTAATCATGTTTAGTTACACCATTATGGCCAAATGAATCATTTAGCGAGTCCATCACTATTTAAAATACACAATGTAACGGTCCTTGATTAAAAGGGTGTTGCAGCGTCACCATTGACGGAGTGGACACACAAGAATCAGAGGTTCATATGGTCACATAGGTGAGAGGATGGTTTCTAGTGATTGAAGAAGAGACTGATCACCGCTCCAGTTCTGAGTCTTCCTATAGACCAGGACAAGTTTGTGGTTTACTGTGATGCCTCGAGGCAGGGCCTAGGTTGTGTCCTTATGCAGACAGGGAAGGTGATTGCCATGCATCACGTCAGCTGATGGAGTATGAGAAGAGGTACCCCACACATGATCTACAACTTACAGCAGTGGCTTTTACACTAAAGGTGTGTTGACACTACTTATATGGTGAGAAGTGTATGATATACATAGATCACAAGAGTTTGGAATAGTTCTTCACCCAGAATGATTTGAACATGAGGCAAAGACATTGGTTGGAGTTGGTAAAGGATTATGATTGTGAGAACGTGTCTCTACTTCCATGATTTTGGGAAGTTTGTAGAAGGCGATGGGTACACAGCTGAAATTCAGTACAGCTTATCATCCTCAGACCAATGGTCAGTATGACAGGTCTACCCAGATACTGGAGGACATGCTGAGAGCATGTGTATTGGACTTTGAAAGGTCCTGGAGTAAATATTTTCCTCTGATAGATTTTATCTATAATAACAGCTACCAGTCGACTATTGGAGTGGCACCTTATGATATTTTGTATGGTAGGAAGTTTTCATCACCCATTCCATGGGATGAGATAGGGGAAAGGTAATACTTAGTGTAGAGTCCAAGAACTTTACTTAGTTAGTTAGATAGTAGTATAATAATAATAGTAGTAGTATTTTTATGACTGTGGACTTTGGTTCAGACCGAGATTTATTTGGACACTCATAGTAACACTTGTAGATTTTCTAAGTTTAACCTATAGTTTAATAATATTAATTTTAACCTAAGGTCTGATTAATATGACTGATATTGGTGGTGATAAATATTATATTATAAGGTTTAGATAGGCACAATAAGAAAGTAACACTTGTCATGTGTATGTTTAATAATAATTAAGTATTTTTGAGGAATAAGTTTATTAAGAGTAATATTTGAATATCCTAGGGTCTATCAGCAGCTTTGAAAACGATAGGGGACTTAGTCAAGGTTGTTTACTCAATTCAAATTAAGCTAAAATTGTGTAATTTTGTGTTTAAATATTCAGCGTATGCCGATATATCGCAGCTATAGGGGGCGATATATCGCAGTACGAGGATACGAAAAACACGAAACTTCGCACGATTGCCTCGGGCATGCTGGCCCAGGCAATATATCGCCTCCTTCAGGGCATTTTGAAAGTTTTTGAAAATGTTCTCCATTCAAATCTTTAACCTCCATATAAGTCTAGCATTTTTCTGAACGAGTCTTCAGCTTCTGCTGAACGATAATTCAAATATTTTTCACTTAAATAGCCATTATTTTTATTCAAGTTAAATGAATATCTTTTCATTCATAAACTCTATAAATAGGACCTAGTACCCACCCATTTATTCATTCATCAAACTAAGTTCAGAGGCTGCAAGTTGCTAGGTTATTGTGAGAGTGTAAACATTTGGGTTGGGGATTATAAGCTTGATCATTATAAGCTTACCAAACACTTGGGAAGTAAAGGTTTATAGCACATTTCGGTTCAAGGTTTAGATTGTTCATAGAAGCATTCAATGTATTCCAAACTCTAGCTCATTTGGTATTATTTCTCTTTCAGTTCTTGTAGTTTTCTATTCAGCACCCTAACTTTATTCTTTATTCTTGGATAGGAAATCTAAGATCTTGAACATAAGGTTTTTGGTAAGTATATTCTTAATGGTATAGTTCTTCCATTCTTTTCATCTCATTCTCTTTAGTATACTCACCCATTCATTCATGGTTTTTAGGAGTGTTCCAAAGTCCCAAATTTGTTCTCATATCCCGGTACTTTTGGTAAGGAAAATAGGATAGGATTTATGTGATTTATATGTTATGATAAATGTTATCTTATGATTATGTGTTATGTAATATGCTATAATATGTATAATTGTAGACTTGAGCATATGACCCATACAACTAACAAGCCCCAATAAATTATGGGCATATGACTTGCTTAGCTAGCAAGCCCCACTAATCTAATGGGCATATGACTTTTTTAGTTTATGGGACCCCAAGTAATAATGGCCATTATATTATGTATGTGACATATGTGTTATGATATGTTTTATGTTACATTATGAAATTTATGTATATGGTTTATGTGTTAGATTTTCCTTGCTGGGCATTAGGCTCACTCCTTTTATGTTTATATGTGCAGGAAAATAGCTTTGATGGTGGGAAAGGTTCTTGGTAGTTTGAGCATGTGTATTGAGGCGGAATGGAATCGAAGGGCCGAGAGTTCGATTCGACGATGAAGTTTCTTTACTTATGGTTTTATGTGTATTTTTCCGCACTTTATTATGTATTCCCTTTTAATTACAGTTATATTATGTTTTGATTTTAAAACAATGGGATCCCATATCCTACTTTAAGTTTTATGTAATTTTAACATTTATTTTTACAAGTTTTTAATAAAGTTATGATCTTTTCACTTGTAAGTTTTACTAAGGATTAGTGTCTATGTGTAGTTTTCATTAATGGTCCAAAGTCTAGAGTAGTTGGGTCATTACACTTAGGTCCTGAGGCAGTTCAGAGGACCAATGAAGCTATTGAGAAGATCAAAACTTGCACTACTACAAAAATTACATGATAAGTCGGCTAAAAACTGACTTCTTAACGTTCATAAGTTTGTTTGGAACCAACTTCCCATGCAGTGACTTTTGATGTAAAAACATTGTAGGTCAGTTGGCGCCAAAAAAACCTCTGGTGTAAGACATGGTTGGCGGTTGCAAATTGACCTCTGGTGTAAGACATGGTAGGTCCATTGCACACCAACCTCTCATGTAAGACAAGGTAGGTTGGTTGCTATAGTGTAAAACATGGTAGGTCGGTTGCACACCGACCTCCGGTGTAAAACGTGGTAATTCGGTTGAACACTGACTTGTGATATTCGACATCCATTGTCAATTTTAGCATAACCAACTTATGGTGTTTTTTGTTCATTAAAAAGTGCATTATGCACACAAAAAATCCTACTTTTTATACAAACAAACTAAAGAAGACAAAATAAATATCACATTAATATAAAATACTAGAATTTGAACTAAGTATTCAAAATAATGAGTCTTATGTTAATTTAAAGTGACTCATATAAGGAATGTAATTTTAGTTAGATAACAATAGTGTGTGTATCTCCTAGAAAGTCTAAGTTAACAATGTAAGTATTTCTCCTTAAAATTCTAAGTTAACAAAAGTGAGTGAACCTATGTAGTACTCGTCACATCCATGACGCATTGTGCCCATTCTTCACATTCTTCATTGATCTCATCCTTTGTGTAAGAATTGTTCACTGCATGAGTTGAATTAATATCTGCAATTGATCACAAATATTAAAACAAATTAAATTACCCATGGCCAATGCATAATTCTAACAAATGCATTTGGAGAAAAATAAGAAAATAATGTAGACAAATTAAAGAATGTCTGATCATTAATTCTACATATTGTTTTGGATCTACCAAGTTTTCAAAAGCATAAAAACTTCCCCAGCATTTAACTAATTCACCCCTTTATTTAATTAATTATATATATACTAAAAAAAAAGAAATTGTTAAGACATAACTAATTCACCCATACATTTAATTAATTGTAACAAAATTGAGCAAAAAACAATCAAATTAAAGATGAGACAAGTGTAAAAATAAAGGATGATTTGGCTAAATACGACATCAACTCAACAGTGTCCAAGTGCAACTACAAAACTAGAAGTGGTTCTTGCTTCATTTTTGTTTGAGAGACTCAAGATGTTCCCAACAAAACAAAGAGAAATCTTGAGTTCAAAGATTTCTCTTATCAAAATATCATAATTGTAAAAAGAAAGAACAAGTGAAATTGATATGGGCTGACACTAGTTTAAAAATGACACAAAACACACACATAAAGCTTGCTAACCAAATCCGACATCACTATCTATCTAGTCATAATTAAGGCACACATATATTTTGTCACAATCAAGATGATACATACATGATACAATCGTGTATATATATGTGTGTGTAAAGAGTAAGGCACACATATATGTAGGGATAAAGAGAAAGCTTAATGAAACTAATGTACTAGAAATTAGTAATAGATTTAGACCAGGAAATCGTTAGTGGGACTAAGAATCATGGTACAAGAAAATCAAGTCAAAATTAGAACAAGTGCACTAAACTCACCTCGATGCGTTTTATGTCATTTATTTAATTTAAAGTAATATTCATCACAATAAATTTATTACAACTATTGATATAAAAACAAATTATATATTCATATTGATGAGTTAAATCAACCAAGAACGAATTTATAAATTTATTATAAAAAAATAATAATAATTTTACGCCACAAGTCGTTTGTAGCATAACCAACCTATCATGTCACATTATAAGTCATTTCTCACACAATCGACCTATCATGTTACATGATAAGACGTTTACCACACAACTGACCTCCCACGTCCTTTAAAAAATTATTAAAGAGATACTCTAAATTATTGTATAATTTTTTTTATTTTAAATTATAAATACTATTAAATTAAAATATTTTCCTATTTATAAATCTAAATTAATTTGATTTAATTTCAAGTAATTAAATAATTTATATTTAAAAAATTATAATATATGTGATATTAATAAGTATATATTTTTTTATACTTATTTCATTCAAAAATCTATTATATATATGTATGTATTATTTAAATAAAGTAATATATTTTTATAATGACATGATAGGTTAGTTCCCACACAACCGACATACCATGTCACATGATAAGTCCATTCCCACACAACTGACCTACCATGTTATTGAAAAAAATATTATATAAATACTCTAAATTATTTTATAAAGTTTTTTTATTTTAAATTATGAATACTATGTAAGGAAAATATTTTCTTATTTATAAAAATTAACTAAAATTTATAATTACAAATAACTAATTACTATATTCATTTGTTTATAATTAAAAAAAAAATCTAATACATGAAATATTGATAAATGTATATTTTTTATACTTATTTCATACTCAAATAACTTATTATATGTATATATATATGTATTTAAATAAATTAATATATTTTAAAATTCAAATAATGTAAAAGTAAATTAGAGTATCTTTAATATATATTTCTATAATGACAAGGTAGGTCGGTTCCCGTAAAACCATCCTACAATGTTATTTTAAAAATTATTTAAGACACTACTTTTTTTTATCAAGTTTTATTTATTTATTTATTTAGAATTGTAAATACTATTAAATTAAAATATTTTTTTATTTATAAAATATAATTACTTGTTTATATGATAAGTAATTGATTAATTTAATTTATTTATTTATATTTTAAAACATTATAATGTAATATTAACAAATATAAATTTTTTACATTTATTTCATACATTAATAGCTTATGTATATATTCTATTTACCCAAAAAAACGGCTGCTGATGACGTGACAAGGATTTCTTACACGTGGTTGACACGTGGCGAAAGTGTTGTTCGACTATCGACTAGAGGCACATCACTTCGTCGGGTTTAACTATTGGATACGACCAGGTTGGTCGTATAATTTGATTTATTTACTTCTAAGATTGTAATCCTATAATTATTGCATTGTATATTCCTCTTTATGACCTTGATACACGGTTATTAAGGAAATTTAAAGGCCCATTGGCCCAGGTAACCCTCCTTGAGCCTATAAATATGCATGAAATAGCTCAAGGAAGGGACTTTTGGCCTTTGGAATCTTTTTCTGAATATTGAGAGAGAACTATAGTGCGATTATCCATCATTTCATTGTAATTCTCTCAAGGTTTGTGAAACTCAAGAACCCTAGTTCTTTGATTACGGCTTTGAGATTCAATATTAATAATAGCACTAAGTGGACGTAGGTCGTTACCATTCTTTGGGGCCGAACCACTATAAATCATTGATGTTTTCTTCTTTTCCATTAGATTGAATTCTTAATTGTCATCTCATTTCCTGTCGTATATTTGACTTCGTGTCATTGGCAAAATCGAGGCCAACTTTCTGGTGCTTTCATTGAGAGATTGATAAAAAAAAACTTTAAGAAAATCTAATGGTGAAAGCATCCAAGAAGACTGGACAGGCCGCTGGCGCTGCACAATCCTATCCTCCTCCGCCAAATGTGCCTGAGAATGAACCACATTTGGATTTTGAAGAGGAGGAGTTAGATTCTGAAACGCTGAGAGCAACGCTGGGGGTGTTGCAGGATGAGTTGGCTAATCTGAGGGCTAATCAGGAGAATGTTGCAGAGACAATGGCACTGCAGCAAAGAGAAATAAAACGTTAGCGCCAGGAGCTGAGTGAGCGACAGGCAGACATGGACCGTCGGCAGAGGGATGCCATGGCCGCTTTTGAAGCTGCCATCCAATTGGCTAGGAGTCAGGCTGCGCCATCCTCTCAGCCAGATCAACCGCCAAGTGCACCACCTCAGAGGGCTCCCAATCCTAGCCCTCTGCTCCAGCCAGCAAGCCCTCAAAGGCCGGAGCAGCCGCCTGTGGCTCAAGATGATGTCCCACCTAGGGATCCTGAGCAGCAGCCTCCGTCTCAGGCTGGTCTAGGCAATCCCCAGCGCCCGAGGCAGAATAGGGTCGAGCAACTGCCCCACAGCCCTAGACGCCCAGGGGAGGAAGAGTCGAATCTACCGAGCAGGGGACAGCGTCCTTCCACCAACAGAAGGAACATCGAGTCAGGCTCTACGGTCAGAGGCCCCCCACAGCATAGCAATGCACAGGGACCTAACGACCAGCGTAGGCCTCCCCCTGACGCTCGGGAGATGCCAACCCGAGGAGGAAATAGCATGAACAACCAATCACGCCGTAGTCAGCCACAATTTAGAGATGGCCATGACTATAATGAAGCTGATTTCGACAGAGGAAATGCTGGTCAGAGAAATGAGGAAAGAGGTGGAGGCAGAAGCCCCCCACCTAGAGAAAATAGGCCAGCTAGCCATAATGCTGGGGGGTAACCCAGGCAGCAGAACATCTTTGATCGCCTAGGAGTTAGCCAGCAGAGATGCAGGGACGATGATTAAAGGGACGTACTTAACGACCGCCATGAAAGGCACGACGAGTATGCTCCCCCGGCACTTGTTGCCCCAGCAGTCCCAAAAGTCGTTCAAGCTCAGATTGATACCCTAAACTAGGCGGTACAAAATCTGGTCGGGGGACGAACGTCCCATATTGAGTACGATAGGAGGAGGGGCACTCCCTTGTACAGAGGATTGCTGCGGCTGAAACCCCCAGTAAGTTCAAGAGGCCAACATTGCCGAACTTTGACGGGTACAGAGACCTAGTATCTCACGTTAATAAGTTTGAGATACAAATGGATATACAGAAAGTGTCGGAAGATGCTCGCTGCCGGATCTTCCCAATGACACTATCAGACACCGCCAAGGAGTGGTTCTTTAAGTTCCCTCCTGCTAGTATAGTATCTTCGGAGATGTTCATAAAAGAATTTTACAGACAATTCTATGTGGGTCGCGTACACCCCACAAAGGCCAACCAGCAGGTCAAGATATGCCAAAGGGAGGGAGAGCCCTTAAAAGAATATGTCCAACGCTTCATCCGAGCAGTAGCTGGAGCCAAGACAGTGGGCGATGAAGGTAAGATGATGGCTCTAACTGCTGGGGTTAGGTGCCATTCACCCCTCTGGAGTAGCCTTAAAAAGAATGGGGTAAGAAGTACCCAGGAGTTTTTGGATCGGGCTAATTGATATATCAAGCTCGAAGATGCGATTGCCAATGAAGGGAAATCGCCAACAAAAGTCAATGGGTCAAAGGAAGAACCTGCCAAAGACGCCAACGGGTCGGAAAAACCCAATGGCAACGACAAGGGCAATGGGAATGGCAATGGTAGGAATGGTGGAAAACGGGCAAACAATGAACCCTCAGCTTCTGAGAATAAACGCCCCAAAGGCAGTCGATACGAGCCGAGATTCACCAGCTTCACGGCCCTCGTCGAACGCCGAGCGAAAGTCTGCCAGGCAACTAACTCCAGCGTGCCTTACAAACGACCCGCACCTATAAGGAAAGATATCTCCAAGAGAGATACAACAAAGTTCTGTCGTTTTCATAACGACTATGGGATCGACACCAATAAATGTAGCTAGTTGAAAGACGAGATTGAGTTCCTGATTAGGCAGGGACATCTAAGGATATGTGTGAGCCACAAAAGGATCCCAGGGAGAGGCTCTAAGTGGCAACGAGCAGGCGCCTGCAGGCCAACGCTAGCCACCCCTATAGACAACTCCTGTGGCAAGCACTTTACTCACCATCTGTGGAGGCCCACACCTTGCAGGGGACAGTGGGAAGGCAAGGGAAAGATACGCTCGAACCCTACGCCACGACCAGGACATCGAGATGATGAGTGTGAAGGATTGAGCGCCAAAGAAAGCTTGAACAAAGGAGGAATTAATAACCTTCTCTGAAGACGATGCCCAGCACGTACGATTCCCGCACTCTGATCCGCTGGTCGTGGACGTGCAAATTTCCAACATGATGGTGAAGAGGGTGTTGGTTGACACAGGAAGCTCGGTCAACATCCTATACAAGTCTTCACTGGAGAGAATGAAACTGTCAGTCAAGGACTTGGAGCCATGCAACCAAACCATCTATGGTTTTTCCAGTGAAGGGCTCATCCCAAGTAGGTCAATTAGGCTTCCAGTTACAGCAGGTACAGCGCCTGCTAACAGGACAGTACTCACTACTTTCACAGTAGTTGATTGTCCTTCGGCATACAATGCCACGACCTAACCCTTTCGAACCTAGAAAAACCACCATTTTTTACTCTTAAACCTCACTCAAAACCATCCAAAACCATCCCAATTCCACAGCTCAATTATTCAAAAACTTCTCACATGATTCTAGCAACACAACCCAGCTGAAACTTAGCCTAGAAACCTATCAAAATCCCACTTCAATCTCTGAAACTCACTTACTCAAAAACTAAAACCAGCCATAAAAACCCAAATTCAAACACTAAAGCATGAATTAGAGCTTACCTTATTTGATGAACCAACTCCCTTAACGATTTCTGAGCTAAAACCAAAGCTTTCTAGCTTCAATTCAGTCCTTAAATTTCAAAACCATAAACACTTTAAAACCCTGCCCAAAACACAAAATTAATCACCATGCACAAAGCTTATATTTCACCTCAGTTCTTGATTGAACTCCTTAGCTGAACACTAGACTAATCCTTCAAGACTCTAGCCTAAACCATTGAATTCACAGCTGAATTCCTTAAGTTTTCTGTGGTTTTTCTTTGAGAGAGAAAGGTAGAAAGAGGGAGGGTCAGTTCCTTGTGTTCTACTATGTTCTGAGATTTTACTTAGTCTATCCTTAGGTGATTAAGTTAAACTCAAGGCTCGGGGTGCCGAAAACGTCCCCAAGGGAAAAATGGTAAAATTCCCCAATATTCCTGCCTAAGCTTCCTAACCTCAAATATATCTCCAATTATTTATTTCCATAACTCGCAAATCTAAATAACCTTTTAGTACTTAAAATACCCCTTGACTTGCCCAAAGTCAAGTATTAAGCCCCGTTGTGACTTTCCCGCTAACTAGCTCCCTAGAATCGCCTCAAGTCGCATGTTGCAGATTTACCCACATAATAATGTGGTTCTCACAATTAAAGCATATAATCACATTTATATTCATATAACCATACTAGCATGCTTATCATATAATCATATATTAAGTCAATAAGTTCACGCATAAACCAATTATGCTCTCCCGGCACACTAATCAAGGCCCTTAAGCCTTATTAGTGATTTTAGGTCGTTACAGGTCAGGTGGCATATAGATTGGCCATACCTCCGGCACTGTCGGTCATACACAATGTATTCAACATTTGAACACTTCGGAAGTACGTGTCAGACGTGACTCATTTGTTGAGTTACGAGGATTCGGAACTTCAGGCAGATCTCTCCTATAACGTCCCAAATTACCTAATAAGGCTTACGCCCTTGATTAGAGGGCCAATATAGTAAACTATGGAAAATTATGTGGTTATGTGATATTTATGTCTAACATTGTATGATTATGTGAGTTATATTATAATATGACTTGATATCTATGTTTAGGAGTATTAAATATGCATGTGGGCCCGTTTCCTATCAGATGGACAATTTTCATAATTCGACCCATTATGGGTATAATTGTAGTATATGTGCATATATGTGATATATGTGTCGAACCACATTATTATGTGGATATATTTGGGTTACCTGGCACGAGGCGATCCTAGGGAACAAGCTAGCGGGAAAGTCACAACGGGACTAATACTTGACTCAGAGTGAGTCAAGGGGTATTTTTTACATTACCGGAATATTGGGTAATGGCAATGAATATTCAAAGATATATTTGGAGTTAGTGAGATCCGGAGGGAATTCTGAGGATTTTAACTATCTTACCCTCGGGGGCGTTTTTGGATACCCCGAGCCTTGGGATTTTCTTAAGGTTACTTGAGCTTCAAGTAACGTAACAGAAACAGAAACACGTTCAAACTCTCTCTCTCTCTCGCTCTCCTTTTTATCGCTCGTTGCATTTTCAAAGGAAACTCTAGTTTTAGAGCTCGGATTCAAGCAAGGTTAGAGTCATAATGATTCTAGGGAAGATTAGAAGCTTGATAGCTGGAGGATTTAGCTGGACAGTGACTTATTCAGAGGTAATCCAAGCATTAAGTTATGATTTTTTGATTTGTTAAGCTTTGATTGGATTTTATGGTTTTGATAAGTTTTTTATTTTTTTGAATCTTTGGTTTTGATTGTATATGGTTGCTAAGTTGATTGGGAACTTTGATTTTGGGATTTTTCTATTTTTGGATTGGATTATGGAAGGATTTGGCATGAGAAAAATAGAGGAAAAAAAAAGAGTTTTCATTTGGAGACGCGGCCATGTTCTTGGGGGCGTCACTGCTCAAATTGGATGAAAGAGAAGCAGGTGCCTCTGGGCAATTTTAGTCGTGGGGCCTGTTAAGGCGCCCCACGCCGATGGTGCAATCATGAAGGAGCCTTGGGCCTCTTACTTGAGCGGGTCGCGGCTCAAATGCCTGGGGGCCGCGAGACTTAAGGGATTTTGGGCCTTGGGGAGGTTTTCAATGCAGGAACTCAAACCTAAGGGCTCAGGATCTATACTACTACCCTGTTTCGTAGGATTCGACGTCTCGAAGACTAGGACTCAGTTTAGAAGCCTTTATTTACTCGTTATTAATGAGATTCTATACTTGGTTGTGATTAGGTTATCACTAGGGATTCGGGATTCAGATCATGCTCAAGGATCGTTCTTATTTTACTTTACACTCGAACCTAAGGTAAGAAAATTCCACCCAAGATGTGATGTTCATGGTTAGGACTTGGCCTAAAAGTGGAATATAGATTTGATTAGGGCATTGGCCCCTGTATATGTGCATGATTATGATTATGCCAGTGATTTATTGATTAAGCATGATGAATGCTCTATATCTGGATATTTTTTATATAATGAATGCTTGTGTGCATTATCTGATTGAGAATGGCTTGACTTATGAGTCAAGGGCGGCAATAGCGCTGGTAAAAAATCATTGACTTATTATTCAAGGGTGACAATAGCGCACTGACTGCACGTCATTATGGTTAGGCCTAATCAGGAGCACATCATATACTTGTCCAACACAATGGTCGTGGAAAATTAAGCGCTAGGTACGCTATGCCAGCTCAAAGGCTGGTTATGCAAAGGATAGGGCAATAGACCCTAGGGTAACATATTAGTCTCATATCCTAGGGCGTTGGACCCTTGTATGAGTCATTAATCATGTGTTTTGGGCAACGGGCGCTGATATAATTCAGTTATTCATTTTATTTAGGGCACCTGGCGCAATATGACACTGTAGTCATTTATATTAATGGTATGCATGCATGAGTAGGGTTATTACTATTGGTCAGGCTTATTATGATTTGGTAACGTGGTATTCACTACTTATGAGCATGTTTAAGTTTTCTTGTTGGGCCATGGCTCACGAGTGCTATATGGTGTAGGTAAGGTCAAAGGGAATCTGGACCAGCCATGAATGGGAGAGCATAGATGGCGATGTGTACATATCACACCGTTTGACCCCCACAACCATGGTTTCTAAGAGGAATAAGGGATAAACCCTATTTTTGTTCTTAGGTCGGCGGGTTGTAACTTTTGAGTTGTAATTGCCCTTGGGAATTGTAAACAACTTTGTAAACATTTATTAGGAGATGGCATGTACAACTTAACGTTTTAATGAAATATCCATTCCTTTTGACCGAAATTTTTAACCTTGGACCATTAATTATATTATATGCACGTTTATGGAAAAATTACTCATTTAGCGAGTTTAGCACTATTTAAAATACACAGTGTAACGGTCTTCGCTAACGAGGGCACTACATCTCCTATGAGGAACAACCAGTCCAGACACTAGACATGAAGGACAAGGTCCTGAGGAACAAGACTCTACTTTTGGTTAAGGTATTATGAAAGAACAACAAGGTCGAGGAAGCAACCTTTGAGATAGAGTAAGATATGAAGAACCAATATCCTAAGTTGTTCAGGTAAAATTTCGCGGACGAAATTCCTGTGAGGAGGGGATAGTTGTAACGTCCCAAATTCCCTATTATGGATTACTTCCTTGATTAGGGAGCCAGAAGGGAAATAACTTGTAACGCCATGGATAGCCAAGACCGTTACACTGTGTGTTTGTAAAGGTTCGGGACTTGCTAATCAAGTCATTTCAGTTAAAAACGTGCTTGCTAAAGTCATTAATGTGATAGGATTAAAAGGTTTTGGTCTCAAAAGAAACTTTTCATATAATTACACATTTAAGACATGGGATCCCAAAAGCGACAACATTTAAAAGTCTATTTACAAAATTTCCAGTGTACAAACAACCACTAGCATTTCTAAAGGCAAAACAAATGTGTATGGTTCTCCTGTCCCTGTCTCCCCTCAACCGTGGTGGCTGAGCAGCTGTTCAAGTACATTCTGCTCCCAGAGCTCTCTAAATCAGGGTTGATGAAGCTTGCCCTTGCCCTTACCTACACCACAAGGCACATGTGAGCCAAGGCCTAGCAAGAAAACATAATATCACAACACAAGTACTGATAATAATCATAAACCCTTTAAGCATATTTAAACATTTAGCAATCCCTAATAAACATATAACTCATTGACATAAACATGAATTCACAAGCTAGCAACTAGCCATTCAGTGTATCATATTCAACAATCAACCACAACAACCATATTACACAATAAATAGGGTCGACACCCTTAGGTCGCACCCTCTGTTTACCCCACTGACTCCGGCCCTCTTAAACCGAGCTCAGTGCATAATAAGTTATCCTCAGCTACCAGTGGTGGAGCCGCGCCCTATGCACTACTATAAACTCCGGCACTCTTAGGCTGTTTGTCTACTATTTACATGGCATAATACCATCCTCTATAAAGCATACAAAGTAGGGAACCTTTACTCCCATTATGAATCCACAACTGGGTGCAGTTTTCTTACCTTTGATTTCCAACTGCTTCGATTAAGTGAAATGCCCCTTGATCACGATCCGTCTCCTGAGCCCTAGCTTTTACCTAGTCACAACCAAGATAAGGGATTCCATTAATATTTGAATAAAGGTTTCTGGGTGAAGTTCTAGCTTCCGAGACATCAAATTCCACCAAACACGGTGGTGGAATCGATCCTGAGCACCCTAGGTTAGGTTCCCACGCTTAAAACTTTCAAACAATCAAAAATGTCGTTAAGGGCTGCGGCCCGCCCCTAAAACAGGGGCTAGGCCTCTCTGACCACAGACACGCGCCGCGGCCCTGCCTCATTGCGCCGCGGCGCTCCTCTACTACAGAGCCTCCTTGGCTCTTCTTTGCTTCGCACGGCCGCGACACTCTAGAATAGAGCCGCGGCCCAGCCCCTCGTGCCCAGAAAATCCACCATTCATAGCATCCCAACCTTCCTCAAAACCACCCCAAAGCACCCTAATTCCAAAACCCATTGATCACAAAACTTCTAACATGATTGTAGCAACAAAATCCAGCAGAAACCTAGCTTAAAAACTCATTGAAATCCCATTTTAATTTATGAAACCCATAAACTCAAGAACATAAAACCCAGCAATGAAACACCAGAATTCAGCCATTAGATCATGGATTCAAGCTTACCTCCACTGCAGAACCAACCCCTTTACGATTTCTGAGCTACAACCCAAGCTTTCTAACTTCAATTCAGTCCTTAAATTTCAAAACCATAAACACTTTAAAACCCATCCAAAACACAGAATTCTAATGATCAAGAGTGTGATTCAGTTCTTACCTTAGTCCTGGTTGAATCCCTTAGTTAAGACTGAGCAAATCCCTCAAAACTTCAACTCAAATCACAGAGCTCTAGCTGAATCTCCTTAGGTTTCTGTAGTTTTCTTGAGAGAGATAAGAGAAGGAAGAAAGGAAAAAAAAAGGCCGGTTCGGGTTTTTGTTCTACTGTTTTCTATTTTACTTAGTCTAACCTTAGTTAATTAAGTCAAACCCAAGGCTCGGGGTACCAGAAACGTCCCCGAGGGAAAAATGGTAAAATTCACCAATATTCCCGCCTAAGCCTCCTAACCTGAAATATATCTCCAATTATTTATTTCCATAACCCGATAACCCATATAATCATCTATACTCGAAATACCCCTTGATTGCCCCAAGTTAAGTATTAAGCCCCGTTGTGACTTTCTCGCTAACTAGCTCCCTAGGATCGCCCAAGTCGCATGCTGCAGATTTACCCACATAATGATGTGGTTCACACAAATATAACATATAATCATATTTACATTCATATAACCATACAAGCATGCTTATCATATAATCACGCGTTAAATTAATATATTCACACATAAACCAAATATACCCTCCCGGCACACTAATCAAGGCCCCTAAGCCATATTAATGATTTTGGGTCGTTACAACTATCCCCTCCTACTGAGAATTTCATCCTCAAAATTTACCTGAATAGCTCGGGATACTGATCCCGCATCCCCGTCTTTAACTCGCAGGTCGCTTCTTCGACCTTACTATTTCTCCACAATATTTTAACTAAGGGAATCGTCTTTTTTCGTAGAACTTTGTCCTTTCGATGAAAAATCTGAACTAGTCGCTCCTCATAGGACAAATTTGTCTGTTACTCTAAGTCCTCATACTTCAGCACATGTGTCGAATCTGAGACATACTTCCGTAACATAGAGACATGGAATACATCATGAACTCTCGACAGTGATGGTGGCAAGGCCAATCTGTAAGCCACCTATCCAATCCTTTCTAGAATCTCGAAAGGTCCAAAATGAGTTGACTTGGTGTATCTGTCTACTATCACCCATACCAAGTCACAGAGTCCCATTGTCCTGGGTAGTCCTCCCACAAAATCCATCGTGATGTCCTCCCATTTTCATTCTGGGATACCCAAAGGCTGAAGCAGACCCGCTGGTCGCTGATGTTCAGCCTTTACCTGCTGACATGTCAAACATCTAGACACATACTCTACCACATCCTTCTTCATCCTGGGCCACCAGTATAATGCCCGTAGATCCTGATACATCTTCGTGGTATCCGGATGAAGCGAGTATGGCGTACTGTGAGACTCATCCAGTGTCTCTCGTCTGATCCCCTCATCTCCTGGAACACAAATCCGCCCCTGGTATCGAAGCATACCAATCTCAGAGACGGAATAATCCTTACCTGTCCCAGCTAAAACTTGCTGCCTAACTTCCTGAAACTGCACATCGACCAATTGTCCCTCCTTAATCCTTGCTAACTGGCCCACCACAAATTCTATCCTTGCTCTGGTCATTTCATCTGCTAACACCCTTGAGATCTGGGTGGAACTATTCAACTGTCTTGGGCCCCTCCGGCTGAATGCATCCGCCACCATGTTGGCTTTCCCCGGGTGGTAAAGGATATCGCAGTCATAATCCTTAACCAGCTCCAACCAACGCCACTGTCTCATGTTCAGATCCTTCTGAGGGAAGAAATATTTCAAACTCTTGTGGTCAGTGTATATCTCGCACTTCTCCCCGCACAGATAATGCCACAAAACCTTCAGTGTGAATACCACTGCCGCTAGTTCCAAATTATGAGTAGGATACCGCTGCTCATACTCCTTCAGCTGTCGCGGTGCATAGGCTATAACTTTCTCATTCTGCATCAGCACACAGCCTAAACCCATCCTCAATGCATCACAGTAAACCACAAACTTTCCTTCCTTCGAAGGAAGGCTCAGCACAGGTGCAGAAATAAGTCGTCGCTTCAACTCTTGGAAACTGTTCTCACACCTCTCTGACCAAGGAAACCTCTGATTCTTTCTTGCCAACTCTGTCATTGGTGAAGCGATCTTTGAGAATCCCTCCACAAACTGCCTGCTATAACCCGCCAACCCTAGGAAACTCCAGACCTCTGAGGCGTTCCTTGGCCTCGGCCAATCTCTCACTGCTTCCACCTGGGATGGATCCACCTTAATCCTTTCTGCACCAACTATATGCCCAAGGAAAGTCACATCTGGGCAAATGATGCTCCAACCAAAATTCACACTTCTTATACTTGGCGTACAAATGATGCTCCCTTAACCTCTGTAAAACCTGTCGAAGATGTTGCTTATGCTCTGCCTCTGAACTGGAGTATACTAGAATGTCGTCGACGAAGACAATAACGAACTGATCTAAGAAGTCCTTGAACACCCTTTCATCAAATCCATAAAAGTTGTTGGGGCATTGGTTAAACAGAAAGACGTGCCCATATCGCGTCTGGAAGGCAGTCTTCGATATATCCTCATCTTTGATCCTCAGCTGGTGATAACCAGATCGTAGATCAATCTTTGAGAACACCGTCTTTCCCTGCAGCTGATCGAACAAGTCATCAATCCTTGGTAAAGGGTACTTATTCTTTACGGTCAACCTTTTCAATTCTCAGTAGTCTATACACATCCTCAACATCCCGTCCTTCTTCTTAACAAATAACACTGGAGCGCCCCATGGTGAGTAACTAGGTCTGATGAAACCCAGATCCAGAAGTTCCTGCAACTGTATCTTTAATTCCTTCAACTTAGCTAGTGCCATTCTGTATGGTGTCCTTCGCAAGCCTGTCAAATTTTAGGGCATACTCAGTAACGGTCATGTTGCCCTACACCAAACCCACAAACTCATTAACTTTTGCTGCCCTGATGGCAATATTGTAGTATTTCTGACTGAACAAGTCTCTGAAGCCTTCCCAACTCAAAGTGGTAACATCCCTGGTCTGTAATGCCACTTCCCACCAGATTCGAGCATCCTCTATCAACATATTCGTGGCACAGACCACTTCGTCATGTCCCTCTATCCTCATATAATCTAGGATAGTAGTAATCATAGTCTGCCATTGCTCGGCCTTCAGTGGATCAGGTCCCCCTTCAAAGATTGGGGGTTGCTACTACCTAAACCGCTCATATAATGGCTCCCACCTATTCCCAACCTCCCCAGACTGTACAGCTGGTACCACTGCAGGTGGTACAATAGGGGCAGCGATCCCTGATGGAGCCCTACTGTCGCAGTAAGCGAATCTGTTCATCATGGCTCCGCAATCGAGCCTGCATATCTTCCATGAGTTGCTGCCAGTTCTCAGGGACTGGCGGAGGAATCTGGCCATGGTCATCACCCCCGGCCCCAGACCTAGTCCCGGCTAGTCGCTTAGATTTTCTTGGACGCATAGATATCCAAGCCAATTTGCAATCAATGACTCGGCAGTCAGACCATGATGACAGGGTAAAAGTTTCTCCAAAACCCATCAAAGGAACAAAACCAATCACAAACATTCAAAATATAGGCATTCATGCACATGCATCAGCTGCTGATAACCATGCCTCAACATTACCACACCACTGCTAAGATAAAAGCATTCACCAATACAAAATATACAATTAATCATTCAAATATTCATTTACATGCACCGCGATGCGGATAAGCATGCCTTAATATTTTCATACAGCAGTCAAGGGCCAGGCCCTATCAGTATCTCATGCATCCTATTAATCCAAAGAACAACAACATTCATAATTCATTCCAAGCATACAAGCATATAAGCATACATACACATTACCAAACCCTGAATCGATCTTGTCTCTAGAAGCGAATGTACATGTCCAGCCAGTCTTCAGGAACCCTTAAACCTAGGATGCCCTGATACCAAGTTGTAACGCTCTGGATAGCCAGGATCGCTACACTATGTACTTATAAAGGTGCAGGACTTGCTAATCAAGTCATTTAGTTAAAAACGTGTCACAAACCATGAAAGTGCTAGGGTTAAAAAGGTTTTGGTCTCAAGAGTTACGTTTTATATAATTTAACAGTTTTATACATGGGATCCCAAAAAAAAACAGTGTTTAAAAGTTAGTTTACAAAATCTCTAGAATACAGAAAACCATCAAACATACTAAGGCAAAATAGACATTTCTAGTTCTCATGTTCCTGCCTTTCCTCCAACCGTGGCGGCTGAGCAGCTGGTCATGTACATTCAGCTCACAGAGCTCTCCAATTCAGGGCTGGTCAAGTTTTCCCTTGCCTTTACCTGCACCACATACCATCCGTGAGCCAAGGCCGAGCAAGAAAACATAATATGCAACACAAACAACAATAACAGATAGTCGATTCTTTAAGCATGAACAAACACTTATTACACCACATTAACCACTCAGCACTTATTCAGAACCAAGGATGCAACTAATCACAAATAACAATTAGGTCACATTATAGTCAGGGCCGACAACTTAGGCCACACCCTCTGTTTACCCCACTAATTCAGGTCCTCTTAAACCGAGCTCAATGCATAATAAGCTGTCCGAGGCTACCAGTGGCCAAGCCGCGCCCTGTGCGATAGTGTAACCCTTGGCACTCTTAGGTCGTTGGTTCACTGTTTACATGGCATAATACCATCCTTTCAAGCATACATATTAGGGAACCCTTAGTCCCATTACAAGTACACAACCGAGTGCAGTTTTCCTACCTTTAATTTCTATGCTCACTGATTATGAGCGACGTTCCTCGAGCACGATCCATTTCCCGAGCCCTAGATTTAACACCTAGTCACAACCATGGAATTGGATTCCATTAATATTCAAATAAAGGTTTCCAGGTACAGTACTAGCTTCTGGGACATCGAGTTCCACCAAGAACGGTGGTGAAATCGATCCCGAGTACCCTAGGCTAGATTCACGCGCTTAAAATCCCCAAAGGTTCAAGAATGCTCCTAAGGACTGCGGCCCTTGATACCTAGCGGTGATCCGCCCCTAAAACAGAGCCCAAGGCCCCCAGCAAGTAGACACGCACCGCGGCCCTACCCAAGGGCGCCGCGACGCTCTCCTTTGGCCAAGCCTCCCTGGCTCTCTTGCTTCGTAGGGCCGCAGCGCTCTAGAACAGAGCCGCGACCCTCCCTTTCGTGCCCATAAAATCCACCATTTCTAGTATCCTAACCCCATCCAAAACCATCCCAAAGCACCCTAACTCAAAACTCATTAATCACAAAACTTTTAACATGACTTTAACAACATAATCCAACAGAAATCCAACCTAAAAACGTACTAAAGTTCCATTTTTGATTTCTGAAACCCAGCAACTCTAAACACCAAAACCAGTCATGCAATACTCAAATTTAAACCTCTAAATTACGAGTTGAAGCTTATCTCTTTTGCTGAACCACTTTCTTGACAAATTCCTGAGCTAAAATCCAAGCTTCTCAGCTTAATTCAAGCCTTAAACATCAAAACCATAAGCACCCTTAATACCCAGCCAAAACTCAAAATCCAAATGCTCAGAGGTATGATTCAGCCCTTACCTTAATCTTGGTTGAGTTCCCTTAGCTGAGCACTAGATTCAACCTACAAGTTTCCAGCCCAAATCACTAAATTCCCAGCTAGTTTTCCTTGAATTTTCTGTAGTTTCTTGAAAGTGAAAGGAGAAGGAAGAGTAGAGAAGAGAGAAGAAGACCTGAGGTCAGTTTGTGTTTTATTCCTCTGTTTTTATTAACTTAGTCTAATCCTTGCCAGTTAAATCAATCTCGAGGCTCGGGGTACCGGAAACATCCCCGAGGGCAAAACGGTAAATTTTCCCAATATTCCTGCCTAAGCTTCCTACCCTCAAATATATCTCCATATATTTATTTCCATAACCCGATAGTCTAAATAACTACCCGATTCCTAAAATACCCCTGACTTACCCAAAGTCAAATATTAAGCCACGTTGTGACTTTTCCCGCTATCTAGCTCCCTAGGATCGCCTCAACTCGCACTCTGCAAATCTACCCACATAATAATGTGGTTCTCATAGATATAACATTTAACCACATTTACATTCATAAAATCATACAAGCATGCATTTAAATCAATAAACTCACACATAAACCAATTATGCCTTCCCGGTGCGCTAATCAAGGCTCTTAACCCATATTAGTGATTTTGGGTCATTACACACGTGGTCCCCAACTTGAAACTCCACGTATCTTCGCCTAGGATCAGCGTAGCTTTTCTGTCTACTCTGCGAAGCAAGCATTCTGGCTCGAATCTTCTCAATAGCCTCATTTGTCTTTTGAACCATAGCTGGTCCCAAATATTCTCTCACCCATCTCATCCCAATGAATGGGTGATCTAAACTTCCTTCCGTATAACATCTCGTAAGGAGCCACTCCAATCGTGGATTGATAACTATTGTTATACGAGAATTCGATCAATGGAAGATACTTACTCCAAGATCCCTCGAAATCAATCACACACGCCCTAAGCATGTCTTCCAACACCTGAATCGTCCTCTTAGACTGTCCATCAGACTAAGGATGAAAGGTTGTGCTAAACTTCAACTGAGTCCCCATGGCTCTTTGCAGAGCTCCCCAAAACTTAGAGGTAACGATAAGGTCTCGATCAGATACAATAGAGTTGGGAACCCCATGGAGACGAATTATCTCCCTCACATACAATTCTGCATACTATTCCACTGTATAAGTCGACTTTACTGGCAGAAAATGAGCTGACTTGGTGTGTCTATCCACTATCACCCACACCGAGTCACAAAGTCCCGCTGTCCTGGGTAGACCTCCCACAAAATCCATTGTGATGTCCACCCACTTCCACTCCGGAATACCCAAAGGCTAAAGTAATCTGGATGGTCACTAATGTTCAGCCTTCACCTGTTGACATGTCAAACATTTAGCCACATACTTTACCACATCCTTCTTCATCCCGGGCCACAATTATAATGTCCGTAAATTCTGATACATCTTTGTGGTACCCGGATGAAGCGAGTATGGCGTAGTGTGAGACTCATCCAGTATCTCTCGTCTGATCTCCTCATCTTTCGGAACACAAATCCGTCCTTGATATCGAAGCATACCAACCTTGGAAATAGAATAGTCCTTAGCTATCTCTGCGAAGAAATTTTTCCTAACTTCCTGTAACTGCGCATCGACTGCAAGGTAATATTGGCCTACCGGCCCACCACTAGCTCTATCTTTGCCCTGGCCATCTCATCGGCTAACTCTCTAAAGATTTAAATAGAACTCAATAACTGCCCCAAGACCCTCTGGCTCAAAGCATCTGCCACAACATTGGCTTTCCCTGGGTGGTAAAGAATGTCACAATCATAGTCCTTAACCAACTCCAACCAACGTCTTTGCCTCATGTTCAGATCCTTCTGGGTGAAGAAATACTTCAAACTCTTATGGTCAGTGTATATCTCGCACTTCTCCCCATGTAGGTAATGCTGCCAAACCTTCAGTGCGAATACCACTGCCGCCAGCTCCAAATCATGGGTAGGATACCGTTGCTCATATTCCTTTAGCTATCGCGATGCATAAGCTATAAATTTCTCTTTTTGCATCAACACACAGCCTAAACCCATCCTCGATGCATCACAGTATACTACAAACTTTCCTTCATCCAAAGGAAGACTTAGTACAGGTGCGGTAATAAGTCGTCGCTTCAGCTCTTGGAAACTGTTCTAACACTTCTCTAACCAAATGAACTTCTAATTCTTTCTTGTCAACTTTTTTATTGGTTAAAAAATCTTTGAAAATCCCTCTACAAATCGCCTGTAATAGCCTGCCAACCCAAGAAAACTCCACACCTTTGAGGTGTTCCTTGGCCTCAGCCAATCCCTCACCGCCTCCACCTTGGACGGATCCACCTTAATTTACTTCTACACCAACTATATGCCCAAGAAAAGTCACTTCTGGCAACCAAAACTCACACCTCTTAAATTTGGCATATAACCGGTGCTCCCTTAATCTCTGTAAGACCTGTCGAAGATGTCGCTCATGGTCTACCTCTAAACTGGAGTACACTATGATGTCGTCGATGAAGACAATGACGAACTGTTCCAAGAAGTCCTTAAACACCCTGTTCATTAGATACATGAAAGTTGTTGGGGCATTGGTCAAACCAAAAGACATGACCAAGAACTCATAATGTCCATACCGCATTCGAAAGGCCATCTTCGGTATGTCCTCGTCCTTGATCCTTAGCTAATCATAACCAGATTGAAGATCAATCTTTGAGAACACTGTCTTTCCCCACTGCTGGTCAAACAGGTCATCAATCCTTGGTAGAGGATACTTATTCTTAATGGTCAACTTGTTCAATTCCCTGTAGTCTATACACATCCTCAGAGTCCCCTCCTACTTCTTAACAAACAAAACTAGAGTGCCCCATGGAGAGTAACTAGGCCTGATGAATCCCAAATCTAGAAGTTCTTGTAACTGTATCTTCAACTCTTTCAACTCTGCTGGTGCCATCCTGTATGGCACCCTTGACACTGGTTCTGTAATGCCCAGAATTCTTCATTGTGGTTTAATGGCGGGATTAGTAGGCCGAGAGGGCCATACTTGTTTAATTAAGCCATTAAATAATATTATGCACGTGTGTGTGAATTATATTATTATATGATGTTAAATGCATGCATGTGGGTCCACACTTTAATTACAGGGGTGTGATGGTAATTTGGCCCGTTGAGGGTAAAATTGTATAATTGTATGCATGTCAATGATATGTGTTGAGACCACATTATAATGTGGGTTTGTTCGAGCTTTTCGGCATGAGATGACCATGGTATGTTAATTAGCAGTCTGGTCATAACAGGTTTAAGTTCGAGGCTTGGGAGGAGTCTCGGGGTGATTTTAATGGTTAATGTGTTACCGGGTATTAGAGGGTAACGGAATATGAATTATTGGTGTTTGAGATTATTGAGAATAGCGGGAATTAGAGAGCGTTAATTATGATTAATGAGATAGGTTGGAAAGGACAGAGTTGCCCTTAGGAGCCTTTAGAAACCCATAATTGACCTAGGGGTATAATGGTCTTTTTACCCCTAGGATAGATATAAAACCCTTTATGATGTGAAGTGGAGAGAAAAACAAAGCAAGATTGAAGCTTACCCGTACCTTCTCCTTCTTCCACTTTCTTTGTAATTTTTGTTGATCTTGTTGAGGATTCAAGCTTGGGAAATAGACCTTGGGAGTTTGGGAGAGTGTTCCACCATTGAAGAGCATCGCAACCTGAGTTTGAGGTAAGTTTCCAACCATTAGTATACTGGTATACTCTGTTTTGGTGTTAGTTTTCAGCTTGTGTTTTTGTGGTGGATTATTGGAATTGATGGAAGTTTTGGTTGGGGTTTAACTTGGGTTTTGCTAAGGGAGTGATATAGATCAAGTTTAGGGGTTGTATTGGAGGTTTGGGTGGTGTTTAAGCTTGGTTTGAAAGGTTGGTTCCAAGAGAAATCGCAGGGGAAGAAAAACAGGGGTTATGGCTAAACTGGAGGTTGGGCCCGGCATGGCCAGGGAGGGCCGCGACCCTTGAAGGATGTTGAAGTTGGGCGCCTCTGTTTGAGGGTCGGGCCGCGGCATGGCCTAGTAGGGTCGCGGCCCTTAGTGGCTTTTTGGCCAGAAATGGCTTTTTGGCTCAGGGATGCAAGCCTTAGGCCTCGGGGTCGATCCTACTACCCAGTTTAGTAGTGTTTGATGTCTCGGAGGCTAGGTTTTGGTTTGGGAACCCTTTATTATTCATTTTATTGATGGAATCCCATAATTGGTTATGACTAGGTAACCGCTAAAGGACCAAAAGGTTGATCGTTCTCAAGGGTCGTTCTTATTATTAATTCTCGCTCAAACAAGAGGTAAGAAAACTGTACCCTGTGTATATGTGACATGCGTGATTATTATTAAGGCATGTTGATTGATAAATGTGGACATGGATGGCCTATTGAATGCTAGAAAATGTTGTATACTTGTCTATGTACTGACTAGTCATGGACACTGACCTAAAGAGTCAGAAATGACATAGCGTCATGAATGTCGAGCCAAATGAAGATTAGATCTAATCGATATCAGCGTTGAATGACTCATATGGACCGACCCTAAGGTGGATGAACTAATAAGTGCTTGTCTGGTCTAAGACCAGTTATTCAAGGCCAAGGCATATGGCCCCGGTGACTGTTTGTCACATGGCTAGGGAACGTTGTTCCAGGGTTATGACTGTAAGTCATGAGGAAGGTTATGTTGGTGACTAATCACCATACACCTATGAAAGGCTCACTTATCTGTTAAGCCCTGGTGACCCTATCGTCACACGGCTGGAGGGTGCTGTCCCAGTATTAGTGACTCTTGCGACTGTCACCTATTTGTTTGGACTGTTGGTCCTGGTTGATTATCACGATTCTTGTTGATATTATATCATGCAGTATTACGCTTTCTTGCTGGGCCTTGGCTCATGGGTGCTATGTGGTGCAGGTAAAGGGAAAGAAAAGCTCACCCAGCCATGAGTGGAGAGCTTAGGTGGTGATGTGTACATATGCGGCCACTTGACCACCACGGCCAAGACGTTGTCAGAGGAACTAGGGGGTTTACCCTATTTTTGTCGCTTAGGTCGGCGGGATTGTAAATTTGAAACAATAATGACCATTTTGTACTGAGAACAACTTGTAAATGTTTTGATTAGCTCTGCAGAGCAGTTTGTAATGAAAATATCCATTTCCTTTTTATTAGTTTTTCACCTTAACCTGTTAATTACACTTAGAGCACGTTTTTGACCAAAGGACTCGGGTAGCGGGTCAAATTTCCAGTCCACCGTTCACCGTAACTGTTCTGGGGTAACAAGGGCGTTACAGGTTCTATCCCCTGTGCTAACTCGATAACAAACTGAATCTCCCTGAGTGGTGGCAACCTCGGTAGCTCCTCAGGAAATATATCCAAAAACTCACAAACCACTCTGGTCTCTCCCGGCCCCACTGGCAACATCCTTGTAGTGTCCACTACAATAGCCAGAAAACCTATACATCCACCATACAACAAGTCTCTGGCTCTCAATGCAGATATCATGGGTACGCAGGGTCCGCATACTGCACCCACGAAAACAAAAGGATCCTCGCCCTCAGGCTCAAAAGTCACGATCTTCTTCCTGCAGTCAATAGTAGCCCCATACCTGACCAGCCAATACATCCCTAAGATCATGTCAAAATCCCCCATGTCTAACTCAATCAAATCCACCGACAGCTCCCTACTATCAACCATCACTGGAAGTGCCCTAATCCACCTCCTAGAAACTACCAATTCCCCAATTGGCAATAAAGTCCCAAACCTCGTCGTCCAATACTCACTAGGTCTACACAATCTATCAATCACTTTACTAGAAACAATGGAATGTGTGGCACAAGAATCAATCAATACAGAAAAAGGAGAGCCAGTGATAGAAAGCTGACCTGTCACTACTGAGGGACTAGCTTCGGCCTCTGACTGTGTCAAGGTGAACACTCAAGTTGAAGTAAAGCTGTCCACCTTTCCTGCTTCCTCTTTCTTCACTGTTGGGCAATCCTTCTTGTTGTGCCCCACCGTTCCACACACATAGGAAGCCTTGTCCCGACATTTTCCCTGATGGCATCTTCTACACCTCGGGCACTCCGGATAACTCCTCCATGGTTCACTGCCGCCCTGACCACCCCGACCCCTCGTATCAGGACCAACAGCGGTCAAAGTGTCATGAGTCTTTCTCTTGAAATCACTGGGGCCTCCGCCCCTCCCTTACACGGAATAAGGAGGCACCACTCTGTGACCCTCTCGCCTTACTGCATTTCCCTCCAGATCTTGTTCTCCGCTTCCTCAGCAGTAAGAGCCTTCTTAACGGCCTAGGCATAAGTTGTTCCCCCAGGTACTGTTGTGATCCTAACATCCCGGGCTATCATAGCATTAAGCCCCTGAATAAACCTGTCTTGCCTGGCTGCATCCGTAGGAACAAGATCTGGTGCAAACTTTACGAGTCTGTCAAACTTCAAGGCATATTCTGTAACTGTCATGCTGCCCTGAACCAACCCTACAAACTCATTTACCTCCGCTGCCCTGATGGCAACATTATAGTACTTCTGACTGAACAAATATTTAAGTCCTTCCCAACTCAAAGCAGTGATGTCCCTGGTCTGTGATGCCACTTCCCACCAAATGCGGGCATCCTCTCTCAACATATACGTGGCATAAGCCACTCTGTCATGCCCCTCTACCCTCATGAAATCCAGGATAGTAGTAATCATAGTCAACCATTGCTCGACCTTCAATGGATCAGGTCCTCCCTCACAAATTGTGGGCTGCTTCTTCCTGAACCATTCATATAACAGCTCCCACCTGTTCCCAATCTCTCCTAGCTGTAGAACTGGTACCACTACAGGTGGTACAATATGGGCAGCACTCCCTGATGGAGCCTGCTGTCGCAACAAGCGAATCTGCTCATCTTGACTCTGTAATCGCGCTTACATATCTGCCATAAGTTGCTGCTAGTTCTCAGGGACTGGCGGAGAAATCTGGCCCTGGTCATCACCCCCCATTCCCAGACCTAATGTCGGCTAGTCGCGTAGATTTTCTTGGACGCATAGGTATCCAAGTCAATCTGCAATCAACGACTTGGCAATCAGACCATGATGACAGGGTAAAAGCTTCTCCAAAATCCACCAAAGGAATATATCCAATCACAAACAATCAAAATATAGGCATTTATCCACATGCACTGGCACTGCTAATAAGCATGCCCCAACATTACCACTCAAGAGCTAAAATATAAACATCCATCAATACACAATATGCAGGTAATCATTCAAATATTCATTTACATACACAACAATGCCAATAAACATTCCTTAATATTTTCACACAGCAGTCAAGGGCCAGTCCCTATGAATATCTCATGCTTCCTATTAATCCAACAAATAACAACATTCATAAGTCATTTCAAGCATACAAGCATGTAAACACAAATACACATTACCAAACCCTGAATCAAGCTTGTCTCTAGCAGCGAATGTACATGTCCAGCCGGTCTTCAGGAACGCTTAAACCTAGGACCCTCTGATACCAAGTTGTAACGCCTTGGATAGCCAAGACCGTTACACTGTGTTTGTAAAGGTGCGAGACTTGCTAATCAAGTCATTTCAGTTAAAAACGTGCTTGCTAAAGTCATTAATGTGCTAGGGTTAAAAGGTTTTGGTCTCATAAGAAACTTTTCATATAATTAAACATTTAAGACACGGGATCCCAAAAGAGACAGCATTTAAAAGTCTATTTACAAAATTTCCAGTGTACAGACAACCACTAGCCATTCTAAAGGCAAAACAGATGTTTATGTTTCTCTTGTCCCTGTCTCCCCTCAACTGTGGCGGCTGAGTAGTTGTTCAAGTACATTATGCTCCCAGAGCTCTCTAAATCAGGGTTCATCAAGCTTGCCCTTGCCTTTACCTACACCACGAAGCACCTATGAGCCAAGGCCCAGAAAGAAAACATAATATCACAACACAAGTACTGATAATATTCATAAACCCTTTAAGCATGTTTAAACATTTAGCAATCCCTAATAAACATATAACTCATTGACATAAACATGAATTCACAAGCTAGCAAATAGCCATTCAGCGTATCATATTCAACAATCAACCACAACAACCATATTACAAAATAAATAGGGTCGACACCCTTAGGTCACACCCTCTGTTTACCCCCACTGACTTTGGCCCTCTTAAATCAAGCTCAGTGCATAATAAGCTGTCCTCAGCAACCAGTGGTGGAGCCATGCCCTATGCGCTACTGTAAACTCTGGCACTCTTAGGCCATTTGTCTACTATTTACATGGCATAATACCATCCTCTATAAAGCATACAAAGTAGGGAACCCTTAGTCCCATTATGAATCCACAACTGGGTGCAGTTTTCTTACCTTTGATTTCCAACTGCTTCGATTAAGTGAAATGCCCCTTGAGAACGATCCGTCTCCCGAGCCCTAGCTTTTACCTAGTCATAACCAAGATAAGGGATTCCATCAAATTCCACCAAGCACGATGGTGGAATCGATCCTAAGCACCCTAGGTTAGGTTCCCACGCTTAAAACTTATAAAACAATCAAAAATGTCATTAAGGGCCACGACCCTCCCCTAAAATAGGGGCTAGGCCTCTCTGACCACAGACACGCACCGCGGCCCTGCCTTGTGGCGCCACGGCGCTCCTCTACTGCAGAGCCTCCTTGGCTCTTCTTTGCTTCGCACGACCGCGACACTCTAGAACAGAGCCGCGACCCACCCCCTCGTGCCCAGAAAATCCACCATTCCTAGGATCCCAACCTTCCTCAAAACCACCCCAAAGCACCCTAATTCCAAGACCCATTGATCACAAAACTTCTAACATGATTGTAGCAACAAAATCCAGCTGAAACCTAGCTTAAAAACACATTGAAATCCCATTTTAATTTATGAAACCCAGAAACTCAAGAACATAAAAACCAGCAATGAAACACCAGAATTCAACCATTAGATCATGGATTCAAGCTTAACTCCACTGCAGAACCAACTCCCTTACGATTTCTGAGCTAAAACCCAAGCTTTCTAGCTTCAATTCAGTCCTTAAATTTCAAAACCATAAACACTTTAAAACCCAGCTAAAACACAGAATTCTAATGATCAAGAGTGTGATTCGGCTCTTACCTTAGTCCTGGTTGAATCCCTTAGTTAAAACTGAGCTAATCCCTCAAAACTTTAGCTGAAATAACAGAGTTCCAGCTGAATCGCCTTAGGTTTCAGTAGTTTTCTTGAGAGAGAGAAGAGAAGGAACAAAGGAACAAAAAGGGTCGGTTTGGGTTTTTGTTCTACTATTTTCTATTTTACTTAGTCTAACCTTAGTTAATTAAGTTAATACCAAGGCTCGTGTTACCGGAAACGTCCCCGAGCGCAAAATGATAAAATTCCCCAATATTCCCGCCTAAGCTTCCTAACCTCAAATATATCTCCAATTATTTATTTTCATAACCTGATAACCCAAATAATCATCTAATACCTGAAATACCCCTTGACTTGCCCCATGTCAAGTATTAAGCCCCGTTGTGACTTTCTCGCTAACTAGCTCCCTAGGATCGCCTCAAGTCGCATGCTGCAGATTTACCCACATAATAACGTGGTTCTCACAAATATAACATATAATCAAATTTACATTCATATAACCATACAAGCATGCTTATCATCTAATCATGCGTTAAATTAATAAATTCACACATAAACCAATTATGCCCTCCTGGCACACTAATCAAGGCCCTTAAGCCATATTATTAATTCTGGGTCGTTACATAACTGGTTTATTGTATTATTATGTGTAAATATGCATGATTATGTGTGTTATATTTTTATATAACTGTATTTGCATGCACATTAGCTTGTTTCTTATTAGAAGGGCAATTTAGTGATTTGGCCCGCTGAGGGCATATTTGTATATTTATGTGTTTATGGACTAAGACCACATTATTATGTGGATATATTTGAGCTATTCAACACGAGGTGATCCTAGATAGCAATTTAGCGATTTATTCTTAACAGGGTCAAATTCCCGGCTGGGGTGAGCCTAGGGGTAATTTGATATTTTAGTACATTACCGGGATGGAATGGGTAATGGAAAATTATTTGGTAACAATTCGAGGATATTGGAAGTAACGGGAAGTATAAGGCATTAATTATGATTAAAGGGATATGTGGCAAAGGAAAAAATTTTGTTTGAGGGGCTTTGGGAGATAGATTTTTCCCTAGGGGCACTTAGGTCATTTTGAGCCAAGTTAGTGACTTAGTATATGGTGTTCTTGAGCTTTGAGGTGCAAGGTTTTTTATTTGAGGTTTAGAGGGGTTTTGAATGAGTTTGGGCATGGGTTTTGTTGTTGGTTTGATGTTGATGCTATACTACGATTTGGTTCTAGCTTTGGGTATGATTTGGGGTGAGTTTTGATTAGGTTTGGCTGAAGAAAAACAAGGAAAATATAGGATGAAAGCATCTCCATGCGACCCTGTTCTTGGGGCACTGCAACCTGTGTGAACCCAGGGCCCAGTAGGGTTTTCTATTTTGGAGGCGCGCCACGACTCTCAAGGGAATTTCGTGACCCGTGTCTTGAATTCCAGACAAGGGGCTTTCTGTTCTGGGAGGTGTGTCGTGACCGTTAGGGTCAAGTCGCGGCCCGCCTGGGCAACTTTGGCCAAGATAGGTTTTGAGTAACGGGAACATAAACCTAAGGGCTCAGGATCAATTCTACTACCCGATTGATTCCATAATGTGAGATCCCCGATGCTAGGACTCTGTCCAGAAGCCTTTATTTACTTGATATTGATGAATATCATTTATTTGGTTATGACTAGGGTATCGCTAGGGCTGGGAAAAGGAATCTACTCGAGGGTCGTTCTTATTATTATGTTGTTCTCGAACATGAGGTAAGAAAACTGCACCAAATACGTGATATATGTGGTTAGGGCTTGGCCCAGTTGTTTATTATAACTATGAATAGGGCTTGGGCCCTTGAGAATGAATGTGATTGAGTTATGTTTGTTTTCGCTAATTAAACATGCTTGAATGCTCCATTTCTAGCTAAGTTTTATATGATTGTTCGCATGGTCTGCATAGTTAGGGCTTGGCCCCGTTAAGAAACATGGTTATTACTATGTTTGCATTTAATTAATTGTGTTATATAATTAATCTGTATGCATACTTGTATTGTCTGAAGTATGCTGATCTGTATCTGAATACCTAATTCAATGCTTGACTTATTAGTCAAGGGTGGCAATAGCGCGCTGCGCACTCGTCGAAAGGCTTAGGCCCAATCATGGATGTACTATTACGTTAGTCGACCCTGCGGTTGTTGGAAAACAAAGCGCTTGGCTGGCTCTATGGCTAGTTACTCAGAGCTAAGGGTGTGTGCCCTAAGTGGCTCTATGGTCACATAGCTAGGGCATAAAGCTTCGAGTTGACTCTATGGTCATCTACTCAGGGCAGCAGGCCCCATAATGAACCTATGATCATTTATTTATAATTGTATGCATGCATGAGTACGATATTACTATTGGGCATGCTAGATATGTATTTGGAATTTGTATTTACTGTTCATGCACATGTTTAAGTTTTCTTGTTGAGCCTTGGCTCACGGGTGCTATGTGGTGCAGGTAAGGGGAAAGGAAAGCTAGACCAACCATAAGTTGGTGAGCTTCGGTGGCGGCGTGTACATATGCGGTTGCTCGTCAACCACGGTCGAGGATATCTCAGAGGAACTAGGGTTGTATCCCTTATTTTGTTGCTTAGGCTGTCTGGTTGTAAGTTTTGATTGTATATACCTTTTCAAACATATATTTGTATCCTTTTTGGGATCCGACGTATGTATTAAACTTTTAAATGAAAATTCAACGATTCCTCCGACCAAAAATTTTAACTGTAATCCTTGACATTAACCTTAGTTACACGTTTATAACCAGATGACTTGATTAGCAAGTCTGACAGTATTTAAACTGCACAGTGTAACGATCTTCGTTATCCAAGGCATTACAATTATTGTTAAATCATGTTCCCAATCATTCACGTTATTGAATCTTTAAAACAAAATTCATTTGCCTCATTATATTAAGAGACCTTAAAGAATGTATCAAAAGTTCCAATAGATATGAATAGGAGTTCATGACTACTAAGGATTTATACTAATCCACAAATGATCATCTTTTAATATATGAATTAAATCTTTATGGCAAATGGTAAGTTTATAAAGAAATTAATTCATACCAGTCATGCATATGTAATCATAATTGTATAAAGTAAATTTACTAAGATATCTATCCACATCAGTTTTCTGAATCTACATTACTTACATTCATCTATATGCTTAGTAAACTGTACTAGCAACCATCAATTAAAGATTCATTACTTTAATATGTTGTTGAGTATTTTATTCATTATATATGATGTTAATTCTCTAGTACGCATACAAGATCATATTCTCACAAATGAATATGGAATCTGTTTATATTTATGGACAAATTATTCAAACAATAATTTCGATAATCAAATATAATAAAATTGTATTTTTATTTTAATTAATAAAAAATGTCTTTTCCCATTCTTTTAGGGCACCAACCCTAACATGCATTTCAAACCGTGACTTAAATTTTGAATGTATTCCCATTTCTGCATTTGGGTTTGTGGAATGGTAACAAACCAAGTTTGGGCCATTTATTAAATTGGGGTTGTCCCACTCATTTTCTTAGACCAAAGTTAGGGAAAGTAGACTTGACGTCTGAAGTGTGCATTTTCGTGGGCTGTGCCCGAGAAACACGAGGTGGTTACTTTTTTCGTTACAAGGACCAAAAGGTATTTGTGTCAACAAATGCAACCTTAATTGAGCATGACTATATGACTATATCATTAAATGATAAATGAAAAGCCATAGAATCCACAATTCCTGAAAAGGAAAATCCGGTACAACATCGTAGTTGGAAGGTTGTCAGAAAACATGTTCGCTACGAACACGAAGCGCGTGTCCTTGTTTATCACACGAACATTGATGATCCATTGACCTATAAAGAGGAAATGAAAGACCCTGAAAAGGAAAAGTGGCAAGAAGCCATGAACCAAGAAATAGAATCGATGTATTCCAATTCTGTCTGGGAACTTATAGACCCACTTGAAGAAGTCATACCAATTGGATGTTAATGGATCTTCAAGAAGAAAATAGGTGTTGATGGGAAAGTAGAGATTTTCAAGGCAAGGCTTGTAGCCAAAGGCTATACATAGAGAGAGGTTGTCGATTATGAAGAGATATTTTCTCTTGTAGCCATGCCAAAATCCATACGAATTGTTTATCCATAGCTGCCACTTATGACTATGAGATATAGCAGATGGACGTCAAGACATCTTTTCTAAATGGATATCTTGATGAAAGTATCTATATGGTACAACCAGAAGGGTTTGTGTAGAAAGGGGAAGATCATAAAATGTGCATGCTGCTAAAATTCATTTATGGATTAAAGCAAGCTTCTAGTTCTTGGAACAATAACTTTTATGAGATAATTAAAACATACGACTTCAAACAGAATTTCGACAAAGAATGTGTATTAAAATATATCAAAGGGAAAGTAGTGGTTTCTTAGTTCCTTATGTGGGTGACATTCTACTCATTGGTAATGATGTAGAGACAGTGTTAAATGTAAAGAAGTGGTTAGCTGAAAATTTTCAAATGAATGAATTAGGTGAAATGAGCTATGTTCTAGGTATCCAAATCCTAAAGGATAGGGAAAAAAAATCTTCTGCCATTTTCTCAAGAAAATTATATAGTGTAGACGTTGAAATTTCACACTTATAGAAGATCTCAGCTCGTGTCCAAAGCCCTGAATGGTCACGAGAGGCCATGTTTTATGTAGGTCCTCATCCCCATGTGAGGTCATCATCTCACGTGTCTCGGCCTCGAGGCCTTCATTTATCGTAGACAGCCAACATCCTTGTCCCACGTGGGTGGGCTGAAGAGATCCTTATGCATGTGTGCCTCACTGGACTGTTTCACCTAGGCACCTCGCAGGAGCCATCTATGCAGGGTGTGAGGCTCTTGCGCATGTACGCCTCGCGGGACTATTGCACTTGGGTGCCTCATGGGAGCCTTGCCCCTTTGCATGTTGCTAGGCCCTTGTGCCTGTTCACCTCGCGAGGCCCTTGCACCTGTATGATTCGTGGGACCCTTGCACCCGCGCGTCTCACGAGGTCCTTATGCACGTATGCCTTGATCCATCCTCACATCTATACGCTTACAAGGCCCTTGCTCCTATGTGCGCATCGAGACCCTTAAACCTATATGCATCTGAAGACATGCCTCAATCGTGCATCCAAGGTACCCACCATGCATGTGATGCCGAAGCTTCACTCAGATGGTCAATCACACCTTACATACCTAATGGGTCTTCCTCATATCTTATCCAATGATTAGTAGCGAGGTTCATTCCCTTACATTCTTGTCACTTGGACACTTAGGTAATGTTTGGTTGGCAAGAATTCATTGGATGCTCCCACTACTTTGTTTGGTTTGATGTTTTGCTTAGGAATTCTTTTTCCATCTTAATGGTTTTTCAACAAAACTATTGAATTATAATTCAATTCAAATTTTGGTGGAAAACCCATTCAGTTGCATTGATATTTTTTATACCATTTTTACCTTTACTTTTTCTTATTTATTGATGCATTTTCTGCTGCCAATCGCCACCATCGCATACTTTTATTTTAATGCATCGCGTGATTCTACATCATTTCTACTAAAATAGTTTCTTTAACCATTAATAAAAAGTAACAAATAAAAATAAAAACTCAATATTAAGATTTGAAAATTTTGTAATTATTGTTTCTTTCAACTAAAAATAATAATTAACAATTACTTTATTTGAAATTATTTAATTATATATTTATTTTCTAAAAGTAAAATAAGTCTTATTAACTAAAAATTATATTTATTTAAAAAATAAGGGTATATTTATCAAAAGATTATTTATTCCTTTGTTTACTTGTTTTCCATTCCAAAACTTAAACAAACAAAATAATCATCTTTCTTTTCTTTTCCATTCCTATTTTCATTCCTATTCCTATTCACATTCCATTTACTCAAAGCAACCAAATGCCACCTTGGTATAAATCACAATGCATTTGTGTACTCAAAAGACTGATCATACGTGTGTGAGGAGAAAGAAAGAGACAAGAAGTATGGTCAAGGATAGATAGGTACGTACTAGTCAGCAAAGATCAAGGCACAAACCTAACACCTCTACAACACAGGTAGTGGTGGTTAGGGATAATACAATGAGTGGTAGCACCACTCCCATGCCCCTGACATCCGTATTAGAGAAGTAGTGGTGGTACAAAATAGTATCAAGACTGGGAACATTCTCTGCAGGCCTCTAATATGTACCAACACCGACCACCACCTGTCCAGCACCACTACCATCTGCACCACGATCACCTACAGCCTGCAGATGCACTCTTTTGTCCCCATGGGACCACTATGTACTAATGGCCAATAAAGCTCTACTATAAATAGATCCTCACCCCTCAAACAAAGGAGTTTGAAAATTCATTGTAAACTTAGACTATTGAGCAATACAAACGTTTTTCTCCATTTTTAATATGCAGTTTTACTTCAAGTTTTCTTCCTAAGTTTATCATTTTCTTATAAACCTTTGAGTTTTCTGACCTAACTTCATTGATGAGTTATCACCTTCAACAATTTGGCATTGTCTGTGGGAAGAACAAGTGCCAAATAATTGTTCTTTCATCTGTCCCATCAAAGAATTATGTCAAGGCTTCCAAAACACCTCCTAAACATAGAGGTTCGCCTTAACAGAACCTAACTTAAAGCATTTATGAGAATTTCTCCAGCGCTGGAAAATGGAGGTGTGCTGGAAGAGTAGCAGTTCCATGGTGAAGAAGAAGAAGAAGAAGAAGAAGAAGAATCTTCTCCAGCAATACCACCCTCTGTGGCTCCTCCGACACCACTTGTTGCTCCTGGCAGGAATTTAGAGATGTTACCTCAGCCTAGGGTGTCTACGATTCCTTGCTCAGGCCAATGTAGTCTTGGCCCCTCAACTTTCCATCTGGAGATAAACACAACCCAGGGGAGAATCAGGGAATAAAGGAAACTTCCTTCCCCGTCGATGGTGAAAGGACCCAACTTTCAAGGAGAAATTCCCCACGTTCGGAGCACCATGGAGGTTCCATGCCAAAGATGAGGTCAAGAAAATGGGAGCGAACACATGGTGCAAACACCTCCACCTCCAAAAAGACACCAATGGAAGAGGGAGAGAAGCCCTAACAAAGAGAAGTTGGAGTATAGGGAGAGTAGATACTCGCAGCTTCTTTCATGAAGAAGAATAAAAGACAAGCTCTGCCCACCAACGACTGTCTAAACTCATTAGAAAAAAGAAGGAATGAGCTAGACACAAAAATGAAGCATCTTAAAAGAAAGATAGCGGTTGCGATAGAAGGAAAGCTAGGTGGCAGTGAGTTTGATGAAAAATCTCCACTTTCAAGAGAGATCCAAGAATAACCTCACCCATCCCACTTCAAAGAACCATGCATGACACCTTTTGAAGGCATAATAGACCCAAAATGTCACTTGGATGCCTTTAATGACTTAATGAAATTGAAATGAGTTTCTGCAAAGGCTAGATGCCAATGTTTTGCAATCACACTAAGATGAGCCACATACAAGTGGTTCAGAAACCTAGGTCCAAGGACAATTTCCTCATCGAGGCAACTCGCAGGGGAATTCCTTCAACAACACTGTGCCTTCCATGACAACACGACACCCACCACGAGCCTCAACTATGTAAAGCAAGGTGAAATGAAAGTTTGGAAAAGTACATTCAACGCTTCAACATAGAGGTAGCTAAAGTGGAAAATTATATAAGGAAGAGCTAAAAATGGCCATCTCCGCAAGGTTACATCCGAAGAGTAAAATGTGGTATAGTATGCTCAAAAGAGAAATAGAGGACATAGGCGACTTCTATAAAAGGGCTATAAAGTACATCCGACTAAAGAACGCTACAACACCCTGCTACGAAGATTCACCAAGCCCTGAAGGCTTATGGTATCAATAGTTGTGATGGCGGACACACCTACAATGTAACCCAAGTAATTCCCACCAAAATACACACCTCGGAGGGAATATCTATCACTGTCGATTGAAATTTCCCAAAACACGGTAGATGAGATAAACCCTGCCAACCACTTGGGGGGCATAGCGCCCATAAGAAAAAGAAAAATAAAGAAAGCCCATGGATTTTGGAAGGATTAGCTACCATCATAGACATTATAAGTATGAAAAGAGCTTCAAAAGTGCCACGTGTTGGGAATAGTTCTCTTAAAGCAATTGTAGTTGACAGATATTTTAAACAAAATAAATAATTGAATTGAATTATCATATATGTATATATAGACTATGTCTGATATTATGTTGATAATATTAAGTAAATATCATAAATTTCCAAAGTGTATCTACGTGGTCTTAATCTCATATTGGTATGAGAGGATCGAGATTAAGATAATAAACTTAAAACAGTTCGCAGTAAAATAAAGTGATGGAATCTTTAGATTAATTACTGCTAGTAGGGTTTGCTAGAAATTATGAATACAAGTGACCTATATCCATGTCACTAGTGTAGTAAGACACTTTAGTGAATGTACTTTATATATAGTGATGTATAGAACTGGACCAGATGTGATTTGTTAATACTTGTTTAAACAATGTTTCATGGTATTAATCAAACACATCAAATGATAATCATAAACACGATGATCTTAATCTTGAGGTTGCTATGAACTCCTACATATCTCATCTGATCATTTGATTCATGCATTAAGGTTTGTCAGAATGATCAGGCTAAGAACAATTATTTTGGGGACTCAATGATATATATGGCTGGGGACTTAGTTTAACAGATATATGGAATCTATACCTTCTTATAGATTGAATAATGGTTCCCTATTGGGTTGACTTTTGGAACTGAAAAGTTTATGAGCGCTCACATCGCACACTTGTTGTGACACAACCTTCACTAATAAAGTCAATGGTACTCTAGGAACAAGATATAGTTAAAAGGGTAAAACGGTAATTTCCTTTCAATTATGAACCACTAATAGATGATTAATGTTGTATGTAATGATTATACCAATGGATACTTTATTGTTTAAGTACTCTATAAATATATTACTATAATTATCAAGAGTTCAATCTCATATTTATAGTGGAGTAATCATGAGATTAACAAATATGATTATTTAATCAAAGAGCTTTAATTAATAATCTAATATTTATTGGATCTTCATATTATAGGTCCATAGGTCCCCAGGGTGGCTCTATCAATAGCATATCAAGGTAAGAGTTGATACAAGGGTAAAACTATAATTTGAAAATTTGAGAATAATTTTTTTCTTCGGGTCAAGTATACAATTATATGAAAATTGATGTCAAATAATTAATTGGGAGGCAATTATTAAATTTTTGAAAATATGTTTATTAATTTAAATATATAATTTTGAAATTCATATATATAAATAAATAAACAAAATTTTGAAATTAATTATTTTATTTGAGTGGGAGAAAAAAAAATTGGTAAGTGAGAAATATTTTTTGATTTATTGAATTTTAAAAGATGATGATAATGATGATCATCAATTTGAATTTTGAATTTTGAATTTCAAATTTTAAAATTTGAAATATGGTTGTCATGTTTTCTTTAAAAAGATAAATACATTATTTTGTGGAAGATTGATTTTATCTAAATAAATAAATAAAAGAAAAATAAAATATCGCTAAAAATGAATTACACGGCTATTATCGCATGACACAATCCAGGGATTGTGCCATGCGTGTAACAGTGTACAGATATTGTGTCTGTATAGTTTTTATTTTACTTATTTAATAAATTAGTAATTCGATAATAGATTTTTCAAACTTTGTATGTTAGATATTTACCTAAATCAATTCATATCATCATTATGATATTATTATTATTATTATTATTATTATTATTATTATTATTATTATTATTATTATTAGGAATAATAATGTAATACAATTATTTCTATATATATGTTACAGAATAAGAAGAAAAATACACACAATCAAGAAGCAATACACAAGTCAGAAAGAATTCATAATAGTTTTCAGAATTTTTTTCAGACAAAAGATTATCTTCTTCTTCTTTATTCTAAGCTTTCTCATACCATAATCCATGTTCTCACGTGTTAAGAAATACTTGTGATTCCTAAATTACAAACTCATGTGCTCTATGTGCCCACACACATTTTGAGGTGTAGAGAACACTCCGGAAGATCGTGGTTTGAGTACTCAAAGTGTTGGATAGGAAGATCGATATATATATACGAAAAGACTCAAGGACACTTGATAGGCTTCAAGAGGTAAATAATTATGTTCTTGAATATTTATGTATATCTTTATATGATATATATAAATATATTGTTGCATGATTAATAATAATATATGTTAATGTTTCTGTTCACATGTGTTTTCTTGATCATATAAACTGTTTATATGAGTGATGGAAAAATTTTGTTGTTGTATTCATTGGGCCCACCATGCCTATTCCCCTGCGTACTCTGATTATTTTTCCAACAATTGGTACTAGACCAGGTCATTAATCTATGCATATTATTAATTGTTTTGTGGGATTATGTGCACTTTTATATTATATGTGATATATGTTTGAATGGATGGATGTTTATTTTCATGATGAAAGATTCGTGAGAGATGTTTAATAATGGTGCTTTTGGGTTTAGGAATTGTTCTTAAAATTTCTAAATGAAATTAGTAAGCCAATTTTGGGGCATAGGAATTTTGTAATCTTTCTTTTAAAAATTATGGCTGAAATTCCAAAATGTCCCGAGCCCCAAGCCTAAGCCTAGCCCCTAGTCATGCCTACCTACGCCACCCGCGCCCGTGCGTACCTCACTGCCTAGGCCCGGGCGCCCCTGCCGCGCCCACCCTGCCCAGCATGCGCCCGTGCCAGCCTCCACCACCAAACCTCCCTGCCGTCGCACCTTATGGCACACACCTAGGGTTTTTATCTAACCAACCCTAATGTGTTGTTACCAAAATTGTTTTAATTATTCATTTAATTAAAAATCAAAAATTGAATTAAAATTTTTTTAGTTTGGAAATTTCTTTAATTGAAATAATATTGATCATTTTCCTTAATTAAAAATGTTTTAATTGTTATCATCCATAATTAAAATTATTTTAATTAAAATATTCAAAATTAAAATTACCTTGAATTTTAATTTATTAAAATTAAATTGTTTGATTTTATTTTTGAATTAAATTACCCAAATTCAAATTGGGCTTTAGAAACTTTTTGGGTGTTAAAAACCAAAGTTTAATTATTTTAAAAGTTTGTTTAAAATAATTATAAAATTTGTATAATTCAAAATGGATATGGAAAAATGTGTCATTGGCTCAAAAAAATGGCATCTTAAGGTTCAAGATCAAGGTGCTCTTCATCAGGCCTTAAATAGTCTAGGTAACATTTTCATGTATTTTTTGCAAATGTTGTAATTTTTCTAAAAATATCCAAAAGTTATCATACTCGCTTTAATTTACTTATTATAAATAATGTGATTAAAATGGTTAATATTTTGTCATGCATTATAACATGCCATTCATATATCCACACAGTATGCATTACATTCGTGTAGAAACATGTTATTAGGAACGTCTTATATTTTGTTATATGTTTATATGTGATAAATCATATAATAATCATTTTAGTCTTAATTAGTTAAAATGGTAAATCAAAATTAAAGTTGTTTAATTTGTTGTTTTAATGAAAAATGTTTTATTAAAATAAAAATGATACTCTCTTAATAAAAGCAAAATCAGAATTAGCATTAAGGGCACAATTTTGTTTTGTTTTTCTTAATTGGATTAGTAATTATTATATTATCATTTGGTAAAAATAATTAAATTTATTCTTACAACTAAATTAAAAAAATATATTGATTTTGTGAAAAACGCACTTTTTCAAAATAGCGAGTGGAAGAGGGAGTTATGACAATAAGTCTCACGGTCTCCATTATTGGTTGAACACCGAGATGCATAGGAAGTGCCTCGTGTCGCCTCCGTTTTCGGCCTCCCTAAGGAAAAGCTTCCGAATATGTTTATTTTATCTCAATGTTGACTTCTTTTATAAGAATATAATTAGTGATGCATTTCAAGTTTGACTGACCCTAAGGCACACTCTTAAGTTAAGTCATTGATTGAAAATAATGGGTTACCCTCCAAAGTTGTATCTAGCCTTTCGAGCATGACTAGTGCATCTTTACCAAACTAGTGGTAGCTCATAAGTCAAAAGAGAAAAGGCATTTTTAAGTTTTCACTTATGAAATTGAGATTTGTCTCAAAATCAATTTGGAGTTAGTCTGACCTACCCCAAGGTTTTCCATTAATTTTCAAATTAATTTGTTGTGGATTAGTATATATTTTATGTGTTTTTATATGTTGCATTCATGCATCATTTTTACCTTTCCAAATAAAATATGGTATTTATTATGTGTTTTAATTCATTATATTTTATTTATTTATTTCCAGCAACAATGGTTAATTCTCGTAATCCTGATCAAGAACCTCAAATATGAAAGAACCAATGAATCCTCGTGACAGCTACCTAAGTACTTTTCATTTAGACTTCAACAATCTTGATGTTTGGTACAGAAACATACACATAGTTCTGAGTGAACTAAAAGTGTATGATGCAATCATTGGTGTGCCTCCAGATGAGCCATCAACTGTATTTGATTATGATAGTCATAAAAAAATATGTTGATTAGATGAGATCTTATTATTTGGCTTATCATTGCATACTAAAGACTATGCCTGACGATATTAAATCGAGATATGTGAACCTAGATACATACGAGATATGGGAAAGGATCAAAAGAGATTCTTTTGATCACTTGAGAAGTTAGCAAGAAGAAAGGGTAAATATGATTTGCTCATCTCCTCTTAATATTTTTGAATTGTTGATTCAAATTTTTACGCCACAAACCATATTTTTGTCTTGATTTCAGGAACGCATTATTCAAGAAAAGAAAAGAATGTGAAACAGAAATAAGAAATAGATTGCAGATTGGTAGACCAAGAGATAACTGACATGTAAATTAGTATTTTCATTTTTAACTTTGTATTAAACCTTTTTTCTTTAAATTAGTTCTAGAATTATTTCTAGAAACTATGTTTTTAGATTCATTTATTTGATGAATGAACAAGTTTAATATTTCTTTTTAATAAATTCAGTTGTTATTTTTGAAATATACTTGTTCCACCTATTTCATCAATGAGTATAAATGACAATTATGAATTATTCATTATTGTGCAAATCATAGATTTAATAAATGAGACATCTTATTCAAACCACAATTAAGTAAAATATGTGAATTATTTTTTAGATTGACTTGTAAATAATTAGACACATAAAACCAATAAAAGATAGTCTTTTATTGGAACCATTCATTGATTCTCTCCCTGTTTATATAGTCTATTAATTAAAGTTAACCAAAAGACATTTCTCTTATAAAGGCTAAAAAATCACATAATCATTTTGTTAATACATAGAGATGTATGTTGAACCTTTTAATGTTCAAAGCTAAAAGAAATAATAAACAGTAAGTAAATATTGATTAACATTTATTTTAGATATGTTTAACTTTGATTGGATGCAAAGAAAATTTCTAGACATTTTCAGGCAACATTCAAAGTAAAGTCACTTAAAGACTTGTTTGATCTGATCAAAAGAAAGTCTAAACTCGAATTTGGAATTCATGTAATTTGCATGTGAACTTGGAATTCAAACCCAACTCACATACAATTAGAATGCTAAGCAAAATTAGTATTTTGGAAATGGTATATAATCATATTAGATAAGATTACATAGACAATGAGTAATCATTATCGTCTTTATTATTTCTGTAATTTTAACACTTGTTATATTCTGTACATGTTTGATTATACAATATCAAAGACTTAGGAGTTGGGATTCACAAGTGGCTATTTGATTAAATTAAAAATTGTCCATGGAGTCATTTAGTGAAATAGTTTAATAATCATAAAAGATTACAAAATAGTTTGTATCTCTTCAATGCTACTTTAATGAAGCATGACTATTATAATCACTATATTTTCTAGTTAAGTTGTACCAGAAATAATGATTGTAAGTCAAGTAAGCAAGTTAGTGATGATTAACAATGACAAAACCAAAGAATATCACAAATTTTGTAAAGCATTGTTGTAGTGGGAGCGTTAGTTAGTAACTACTCCATTACAACTGTAAAGAGAGTTAAATTATGTGTAACACAATCTAACTATACTTCATTCACATACTAGTATGAAATGAAAAAATTTCACGAAAAAAAAAAGGTTGAAACACCATGAATCTAGATATAGAATTTGGAATTCTATGACATTTGGCTTCTTGAACATCCAACTAAATTTCATTGAACTTCATTCTGAAACAGGATATTCAAGATGAAGAGGATAACAGAGGAAAGTACAAACTTTTCAAAGTTAGATTAATAGCCTAAGGCTATGAATAGAAAGAGGAATTTATTACTTGAATAAATATCTTCTATTGTAACCAAACTTAAATCTATTTACATACTCTTATCCACTGTCTTATGCATTGATTATGAGATTAATTTAAATGGATGTCTAAGTAGTCTATACTGAATGACTGACATGACAAAATCATTTGAAGATCTCAACCAAAAAGATTCTATTGTGATTCTTATTCTTAATATTGACAACGTTCTAATCATTGGGAATGATGTAGAGAAATCGTCAATAGAAAAGAAATGGTTAGCTGAACATTTCTAAATATTAGATTTAGAAATGCCAAGAATGTTCTATACATTCAAGTCTATAGAGATTGAAAGAACAATCCTTAGGCACTGTCTCAAGCAATTTATATAGATAAGAAGCTTAAATGCTTTAGTTTACAAAAATCCAAGAAAGTTTTTTTGCCTTCCCGGTCAGGAGGATGTATTTTCTAAATAATAATGTCCATTTATTCTTTTACTAGAAAAGGAGGACACCAGACAGTATTTCGACAACTCGGTGATAGACTGTTTAATGTATTGAGTGTTATGTTTTTGAATTGACATTTGTTAGACGGTGGAAATTGTCAGCAGTTGTCAATCCAATGATGGATTGAGTCATTGAATAATTATAAGGACTTAATTTTGAGTATCTTTAATATACGAGAGATTATATGCATGTGAATTTAAGCAGTGACCTAAAATTCCAAATGATGAACTGATTTTAAATCTTCAAAGATTGATATCAGAATCAGCATCCATAACTATGGATGAGATGCATTAATCTGGAAATGTATTAGACATTTAAGATTTGTATGTTTCACTACAAAAGTAATAATATAACAGCTACGAGCAATTAAATAGGCTAATTGATTTAGTTGAGTTCATTGTCATTCTGAAAAGGTTTTCAGACTAGAATAAACAACTAGTATCTCATTGTGAAAGAAATGGAGATACAACTATTCTAGAAGAAGTAGAAGTCATGAGAGGTTAAAGCACATGAAATGAAGTATCATTTAATTCAAGACAAATTTACATAATTGATGTAATGATCTTGAAGGTAACTTCAAAATAGTTTCTTACAAAACTATTACAAAGACTTTGTTAGACAAATTCGGTCAGGAGAATGTGATTGACATATTTAAAGAGATGCCTCAATTTGCTTTAGGGAAAGTGGGAGATCGTTGGGAATATTGCCCTTAAAACAATTGTAGTTGAGAAATGTTTTAAATGGAATAAATAATTGAATTGAATTATTATATATATAGACTATGTCTGATATTATGTTAATAATATTAAGTAAATATCATAAAATTCCAAAGTTTATCTATGTGGTCTTAATATCATAATTGTATTAGAGGATCAAGATTAAGATAATAAACTTAAAACAGTTCGCAGTAAAATAAAGTTATAGAATCTTTAGTTCAATTACAGCTAGTACGGTTCGCTAGTATTATGAATACAAGTGACATAGATCTGGGTCACTAGTGTAGTAGGATACTTTAGTGAAGGTACTTTATATATAGTGATGTATAGAACTGGACCAGATGTGATTTGTTAATACTTGTTTAAACTCCATTTCATCGTATTAAGCAAACACCTCAAACGGTGATCATATACAAGATGATCTTAATCCTGAGGTTACTATGAACTCCTATATATGTCATCTGATCATTTGATTCAGGCGTTAAGGTTTGTTTGAATGATCAGGTTAAGAGCAATTATTTTGGGGACTCAATGATATATATGGCTGGAGACATAGTGTAACAGATATGGATTCTATAAATTCTTATAGATTGAATAATGATTCTCTATTGGGTTGACTTTTGGAGCAGAAAAGGTTATGAGCGCTCACGTCGCAATCTTGTTGCGACACAACATTTACTAGTAAAGTCAATGGTACTCTAGGAACAAGATATTGCTAAAAGGGTAAAACAATAATTTTATTCCCTTTTAATTATGAACTAGTAATTTATGATTAATGTTGTATATAATGATTATATCAATAGACGCTTTATTCTTTAATAAAATACTTTGTAAATATATGTCTATAATTATCAAGAGTTCAATCTTATATTTAATTTGATTAATAATCTAATATTTATTGGAGCTTGATATTATAGGTTCATAGGTCTCGAAGGTGGCTCTATCAACATCATATCAATGTAAAAGTTGATACAAGGATAAAACAGTAATTTAGAAATTTGAGAATAATTTTATTCTTCGTGTCAAATATACAATTATATGATAATCGAGGTTAAATAATTAATTATTAAATTTTCAAAAATATGTTTATTAATTTAAATATATAATTTCAAAATTCATAGATATAAATAAATAAATAAATTTGTGAAATTAATTATTTTATTTTAATGGGAGAAAATAAAATTGGTAAGTCAAAAATAATTTTTGATTTATTGTATTTTAAAAGATGATGATAATGATGATCATCAATTTTAATTTTAAATTTTGAAATATGGTTGTCATCTTTTCCTTAAAAAGATAAATACTTATTTTGTGGAAGATTGTTTTTATTTAAATAAATAAAAGAAAAATGAAATATCCCTGAAAAGAGATTACACTGCTATTCACGCATGGCACAGTCCAGGGACTGTGCCATGCGTGTAACAGTGTACAGATATTGTATTTGTATAGTTTTTATTCTATTTATTTAATTAATTAATAATTTGAAAATGGATTTTTTTTTTCAAATTTGGTATGTTAGATATTTACCTAAATCAATTCCTATCATTATTATGATATTATTATTATATAATTATTATATTACTACTATTATTAGGAATAATAATGTAATGCAATTATGCCTATATATATGTTATAAAATAAGAAGAAGAAAAATATACACAATACAAGAAGCAATACACAAGTTAGAAAGAATTCAGAATAGATTTTCTGAATTTTTGTGAGACAAAAGTTCATCTTCTTCTTCTTTATTCTAACATTTCTCAAACCATAATCAAATTTCTCATGTGTTTAGAAATACTTGTGATTCTTAAATTATAAACTCATGTTCTATGTGCCCACACACATTTTGAGGTGTAGAGAACACTCCGGTAGATCGTTGTTTGAGTACTTAAAGCATTGGATAGGAAGATCGATATATATATGAAAAGACTCAAGGACACTTGATAGGTTCAAGATGTAAATACTTATGTTCTTGAATATTTATGTATATGTTTATATGATATATACAAATATATTGTATATTTATATATATGTTGCATGATTAATAATATTGTATGTTAATGTTTCTGTCAGGATATTTTCTTGATCATATAAACTATTTATATGAGTGATGAAAATTTTTTGTTGTTCTATACACTAGGCCCACCACGCCTATTCCCCTATGTACTCTGATTGTTTTTCCAACACCACGTCCATACAAGGCTAGTCACCCTAAAAAATGACCACCCAACACAACGCTCCAGCCTCATGACCCCTAGCTCCGTGAGACATGCCTTGGCCTTATCGCCCTTGGCTTCGCGATATATGCCTTGATCCCATAAGCCTCATGACCCCTAGCTCTGTGAGACACGCCTTAGCCTTATAGCCTATGGCTCCCGAGATAAGCCTCGGTCCTATCAGCCTTATGACCCTTGCCTTCGTGAGACATGCCTTGGCCTTATAGCCCTTGGCTCTGCAAGATATGCCTCGGTCCCATCAGCCTCATGACCCTTGGCTCAAAGAGACACGCCTCCACCTTATAGGCCTTGGCTCCGTGAGATATGCATCGATCCTATCAGCCTTATCACCCTTGGCTCCATGAGAAACACCTCGGCCTTATAGCCTTTGGCCCCATGAGATATGCCTCAGTCCCATAATCCTCGTATCCCTTGGCTAAAAAAAAAAGGAACCGCAAGAAGGGTCCTTAATATAAGTCTAGATTAACTTGACTCGACTAGCCAAAAAGGATCTCAAAGAATACACTTGCAAAAATATTACAATGCCTAATAATGAGAAGGACGCTTCTTGATGGGATCCAAAACATGTTTGTTTTAAATATTTATAACTCGCAAGCGCACGAATCGTATATGAAGTATAGTGTTCGTGTAAGCACGAGGTCGAACCAAAATGAGTTGTCTAAAATCACAAAGAAAAGTATTTTAAACCAAAATTTATAAATTTTAACCTAGCTCCATAGATTGATGAGAATTTGTATAATGAAAATAAAATAAAAGACAATAATAAAGAAATTAAAAACAATATATAAAAATAAATTAATAGTAGAAATCAATATGGTAAAAGAAGATTATTAAGGTGTTAGAATCCACAATATATAAGTTCAATAATATTTATAAGTGCATTGATTCCCAAGTTTCATTAATAGTAGAAATTAATCAACTATCACTTATTCAAATTAGATATTTTATTTAGGCACAAATTATTATAGAATTGTAGGCTTTATCTTCACTTTTAAATTATAATTTCAAAGTATTTAATGTAAATCAATCTAATGAAATAACAAATAAATCAATGAATATTATTTAAAAGGCAAAACATAATATTTTTGTTCTAAGCATTTGATGTGCACAATTTAATGGCACACCTTAATCAAAGAATATGATTTTTCACTAATGAAGAACAAAGTGTATAGATGTTCTAACAATCAAAATTACAAGATATTTAAGATGAAAGAAAATATTTGAAGAATAAAATCCATAAACTTTATTTCACAAAATGAGAAATCAATACACAACATAAATACTATCTAGTTAGATATTGTTTCATCATCACCTTAATAATCTTAAAAAGATTAGAAACTCATAACTAGAATAGAAATTACAAACCAAAAATTACAAACATAAATAGGAAAATTTGGAGGAGGAACCCCCAAAAATTCTCTAAAAACTCATAGAAAAATGACAAAAAATAAGAAAAAGATAAAGATAATGGAGTGGTCTTCCAAGTGTCGAAATTTTGTAGTGTGACCTCCTAAAATAAGCACACCTAAATGGTCTTGAAAATTCCCTATTTATAGCAAAAATGAGAGTATTAAAACAATCAATTTAAATTAATTAAATTGATTAAATTAATTATAATATGGAAAATAGGGGTAATTTTTAGGGTGTAATGATGATTTTGGTGTAAAATTTGTGGAAAAGTTTGGGCAAAAATATGGCCTTTTTAGACAATGGGAACAAGGGGACAAGGGGACAAATTGGGCTCAAGGGGAAGGGTGTTGGTGGCTTGATGGGTTGTGGCAAGCGGCTGGGCAGGAGGCTGCTGGGCTCGGTGGGCTTCGGTGGGCTGTGTGCTTGAGGAGCAGCAAGGGCAGGGGAAACCGTGGGCTTCTAGACGCAGGGACAGTTGGCCCAAATGGATGAGGCAGAGGCAGAGGTGGGCCAAAGGAAGAGCTGGCAGGTAGCTGGGCTGGATCCGAGTGTGGGCCGAATGGGTAGGCGAGCCCATGGGGGCTAGCTGGGTGAAGAAAACGGATTGGGCATGGGACTTCGGTGGGGCGACTGGGCTGCTGAAGGCTGCTCGGAGGTTGTTTTCAGTTTTGCCATTTTTTTTTCTTTCTTTTCCTTACTTTTCAAGCACAAAAATGCAATAACTTCCCTACAAAATAAATCATAATAAAATATTTTCAACTGTAAATAAATCAAGTTAATTCTTTGAAAATATTAATTATAACTTAATTTATATTTAACATTTAAGTTAAATAATACAACATTTTTTACCTCAAATTAAACAGCAATAATTCAAATAATTAACTACAACATTTTATAACAAAATAACTGTAAGAACACACAAAAATATATAAAATCAAAATAAACCCAATAAATTCAAAATTACTTTAAGACTTAATAAATCAATTAAAAACTCAATAATTAAGCAACAATTAGCACATAAAAAGTGGTCAAATAACTCTATTTTGTAGAGTTATCACTTCTCGGACAAAAATAAAAAGCGTGCACAATTTTTTTAAAAAGATGGCAAAGACCCAAAGGTTTAACATGTCCTTATAAAAATAGTCAGGGTGCACTGATAAGACTATTGGCACTATGTCCATCAGGACTTGCAGAAGTTCCTCACAAAAAAAAGGGCTTATCAAAGTCCCATACCCAAAAAAAGGGCTTTTTCAAAGTCCCATACCAATGAAAAACAAGGCTTCTCAAAGTCCCAGAACAAAGAATATGAGGCTTCTCAAAGTGCCATGCTAAAAAAATGGGCTTCTCAAAGTCTCATACCAATAAGAGAAAGGAAAAGGGATTTACAATTCCCTTATACTTGTGTGAACATGTAAAGTTATCTTATGAACATGATTTATCTGAATGAGTCGTGAGATGCGCCCTTAATGCGAAGCCGCAATTCAGTAACATTCAAATTGAATGTGCCCGCAATGCGAGATTCTCCTGCTATGTGTGATGCTCCCACAATGCGGGATGCTCCGGCAATGTAACGCAGGAATGCTACGATCTTCAAGCAGGATGCGCCAGCAATGCAAGGTCGCAATGCAATGCCCTTGTGTATTCACCTCCTAACTTATATGCTCCCACATCGTGAGGTTGCAATGCAAGGACAGCTTTGGGACATCTCTTTAATAATATCCATCTCACACAACGAGAGGCATCTCAACTCATTATTAACCAAGTATGAATGATGGAAATCCTCCCTCGAACTTGGCACCCAATTGAGTTCACTTCCTACCTCAGACATCCCTCATAGCATCACCAAGTAAAGATGTCCAAAATGAATTGCTCAAGTCTACAAAGGGACGAGACACCTCACACCATGCAAAAGGGTCTCGCATAGTGAGGGCACCCTTCCTCGGCAAGGTTTCCTTCTGTCTTCCCACTCAATCAGGCTCAACTCCTTCATTTGACATCTATCTAAATGACACCTTGCATCCATAAACAAAGAATGAAGTCACAGAGGAAAAAAGGAGGCCAAGAGGCCTTGCTATGCAAGATGGTCTTGCACAGCGAGAGGGCCCTTGCATAGCGAGACAAACTACAACCTAGTGCCTCCAAGCATCCTCGTCTAAGTGTTTAACATGCTCCTAAGCCCCATATAAGCCTTATCCTCGCAAGGAAGGAAGATGAAGGTCCCGACATGTCAATGAATGAAGCGCGAAGAAGGTGGTAAGCCTCACCATGAGAGAGGTTCTCGCTATGCGAGACCATCTCGCGCAGCGAGGTCTTCCTTGCCAAATAGTGTTGAATGACATCCTTGGCTGCCTTATATGCCTCCAAGCATCGTGAAAGTATCGCACTCATGAAAAAGGTAACAAGTAAGGTTTTCATGCATTGACGGATGAAGCTTGAATACTCAATGGAACTAAGGGAGGCCGAGAGGCCTCGCTATACGAGAGGGTCTCGCATAGCTAAGTCACTCTCAGCTTGATACTCTTGAATGGATTCGTTTATGGCCTCGCATGTTCATCCTAATTTCCTTTCATCCAAAACTCGATCATACCCTCCAAAGCATGTGCTCGAGTTCTATACTCTTCATCTATGCCTCGTCATTCCGTGATGTCTCACGAGGCGATAATACCATGCCATGACGCTTGACAACTCCACCATGGATGTAAAGCACACCCGAATATCAATTAGTTGTCTTTCCACTCACGCGACCATGATAGCTCAGAGCATGCTACCATTGTCACTACCATCATCAACTTTGTTGACGAGTTCTCTCCGTCAACAACTTGGTTTAGAAGAAGGCACACAACACTACTACCAGAGAATAGAAATTGTGGCATCGAAATAAGTCTACAAGAACACTTCTCTCCTCCTAGACTAGGGGCAGGCAAGTATAAACAAACAAAAAAAAAGTTGTAAGTTAGGACAAATAGAACCCAAAGGGCTGATATGTCCTGACAACAACAACAAACATAAAATAAGAGGACCCAAAGGAGGTCCTTATGGAATAAGAGGTGCTTAAAAGAAGTCAACAAGGGTAAAAGGACATGGAGATGTTCCTTCAAAAGATAAAAATAAAACATAGAAATACTTGCCAAAGTTCCTCACAAAATGCGAAAGACCTGGAGAAACCTCTTAGGTAAAATAAAATAAGTAGCAGTACAACCAAATCAAAAAAAATAAAGATATAGGTTAAGTAAAAGCCTCCCATGCAAGGGGTAAAATATGAATCAAAGGACGGCCTCATGGCTTCCCTCCCCGAGTGCTCCACTAAGCAGACTTGGGAACCCCACACTCACCAAATGAGGTAAAATCAAAACCAAGGTCCTGCTCCACACCCTATACAGAGTGCGCTCCAGTGACTTGTATTCAGCCGCTGCTAAATCTAATTCGAGAGAACTAATCTTCTCTTGTAAATCTAGGATCTTCGCCTCCAATCTCTTCTTACCCTTGGAGGAAGACGACACCTTCACTAAGCTCACCTCCATCTTCGTGTGGTCTTAGCAAGATGACTCTCTAGCTCCTGAATCCTAGTTTTGAGTCGATCATTCTCCACCCCAGCCAAGAATAGTTCTTTTGTCGAAGCTACCATACGTTGGGCCACAAGAGAAGTCAGAAAAAAAACATCAAAGATGCAAAATAGTAAAAGGTCATCACATGAGAAAATTCATGTATAAGGACTCACTCCATGCACGGAAACATGAAGCATATGGAACTCATCCAAGTAACTCACTTCAAGCTCTTTCATATTGAAGCTCTTAACAGCTCTCCACTCGGCCTCTACGATCCCTTTGGCAATTTGGGCATACCCCTCCACAAATGGGGCCACCACAGAACATTCCCACGTAGCCTCATTTTCCCCTATGACCTCTGGATAAGAAGGAACAAAGGAGTCGTTGGTCAAATGAGGTGGAGGAGCTAAGGTACTAGGTGGAGGACCAAATAAGTTACCAGGAGCAACGTCAAATTCATTGTAAGTAGGAAAGACAAAGCACCATGGGGGAGAAGGAGCTACTCACGAGTGGGAAGTGGTGCCTGGGTCTACAGTAGGAGGCAGCACCCACCCCCTAGAAGTAGGCGACACACGAGCATGTCACTTTTCCTTGGGAAAGGGGTTGTCTTCAACCCAATCACTGTCATCACCAGAGGAACCTTGGTCCATCAAAACATCCTTTTTCTTTCTCTCTATGAAATGCCACAGCAAGTTGGGGTTCTCGACGTTAGAAAGGCCATATGCTTTAAGGTTTTCCATGGTCAAAAGATAGACAACCATCTTCTCAGTGTCACCTGCGTCAATAAAGGCATCGACACATTTTAGTTGTGCCCCAGATGGGTTTGGGATGTCGAGGTGCTCTAAACCACCAATCGTTATCTCAACAACAATGATAACGACAAAGAAAATGGGGTACTTACTCGTAGAGGTGAGGAGGCACTCACGATCTAAATGGTGGCCTTTGACAAAAAAAAGTCTTGTTTCCATGATCCGAGATTGGAGACAGCCCCTTTGCTCAATGGGATCTGAGTGTTGGTCTTTTGTAGAAAATCGAAGCCCTTTGATTTAGGAATCGGCATGAGGTTATACATCGAGTGCACCTCTTTCGCAGTGGAGGCATAGCTCTCGCACTTCATAAACGCCATGCATAGCCAGCTGAGTGTCAACCAGTTGTTTGGCGCCAACTTAAGTGGGGCAAGGCCAAAATACATAATTACTGATGAGAAAAATGGGTGGATAGAAATAGTTCCTCCCGCCTTCAAGATGTGCTCACTAAACACCGTAAAGTCAGGAGGCAGATCATGAGCACAACACTTGTTAGTGGGCACATAGCTTTGAAACTCGCTGTCTATCTGGTAATTTTCCACCAATTCGATCAGCTTATTTTTCGATACATGGGAAATGAGGGAGGCAGCTAACAAAGGACCAGGGTCCTATTTCTCAGGCGTAAGGTTTGCTCAACCTCTCTTTGATATATCTGCAAGACCAAAATAAAAGAGAAACATAAACACCGGGACATTTTACCTTCCATTTGTCTCTCCGATGCTTTCTACCCGTGAGAGTTTTCCACCTAGATGTTAAAGGTGGAAGAATCAAATATGAGTGCACTATAGAAAATGAATGGGGAGAACCAGGGTCATCATTGAAACCACCATAAGATGTCTCCTCATTATGAGAAGGCTCTGGAGGTTAAGGCTCAGGGGGGAGATTTTCCTCCATATACACAAGCTCCACTTGTAAATCAAGAAGGGTCACTCTAAGGCTGGCTACATAAGCGTCAGGATCATATGAGGAGGTTGCCCCTTCACCCCTCAAGACGGGATCTCTTTGAACTCTCGTGCATATGATAAGGGTCATCTATGGATGGCTCTGAATCCGATGAGGATAACTCTATAGGTTCGACACCAGGAGGTATACTAGACCACTCATCGAATGCCATGAAACGACATCTCGTGATGAACACAAGTGCAGCCGTGTGTGGAAAATGTTATGTACTACAAGATGCAAAGGAACGGGTTTATACCCCTGTAACGTCCCGAATTTTCTAATAAGGCTTAGTGCCTTGATTAGCATGTCGAGAGTGCAATAATTGAATTAATTGTGATATATGTGTATGAGTACATTATTATTTAAATTAAATGATTATATGACTAAATATGGATATTTAGGTGAATTAACTATGCATGTGGAAATTTTCTTCTTAATATTGGCCCATTGAGAGCATAAATGTGATTATGCGTGTGTGTGTTGTGCTTAATACCACAGTATTGTGGAGATATATCTGTGATGTGTGACCCGAGTCGGTTCTAGGGAGAAGAATAGCATAATTGTTACAGCGGGGTCGAATACCCAGCTCATGGTGAGCCTAGGGGTATTTTGGGAATGTAGCTCGTGTTCGGGGTTATCGGGTAACGAGTAACTATTTAGCGATTATTTGGGTATGTTGGGATTAATTGGGTATTTATAGGACTATTCGAGGAATTAGCGGGAATGTTGCAAATGACGGGATTGCGCTTGGAGGCAGTAAATGGCTAAGGATTAAATTAGGGGTTGTTTAGTCATTTTGGAAACTAGGGATAGACTTAGGGCAGTCTCTAGATACTAGCAGAATGCTTAGGAAGGAAGGAAAAACACAACTCTCCCTCATCATTTCTCCCTCTCTCTCACTAGGCTTCGAGGCTTTGGTGAATTCTTGGGGAAATTGGTTGAAGATTTGAGGAACTTAAAGCTTTAAGTAATTACGGCTTAGCTAAGGGTCGAATTTCCTAGTTAGGATAAGGTTCTAATCTGATTTCTTGTTAAGTTTCAGCTGTAGGTTAAAGGTTTTTTTTAGGTTAAACCCTTGGTTTGATTTTGAGTGTTGGTGAACCTATGGACTAGTAATTGGGGTAGTTATACTGATTGGGTTGCCTTCATACGAATTCCAGATTAAATTCTTGTTTTAGGGGTTGAATTGGGTGTGAATTGGTAAATTTGGCTGAGGAAAATGCAATGAAAACATTGAAGATTTCTAGGTTTTGGGCTCGAGCTGCGACCCTGTTCTTCAAGCGCCGCGACCCATGCGTGCGAGAAGGCTGGGGAGCCTCTGATGATGCCCAGGCACCGCAGCGCAGGCAGGGCACGCCGCAGTCCCTGTCCCCCAGAAGAGATCCCCAAGGCTTTCTGACTTGTAGCGCGTTGCAACCCTAGGGGACGGGCCGCGACTCAAATTAAGGGAAATGGTCATAATAGGGATTTATGCTTAGGAACTCAAATTTAAGGGCTCAAGAAGGATTCTACTACCCGGTTTAGTAGAATTCAAGGTCCCGGAAGCTAGAATATCATTCTAAAGTTTTTTATAATTATTATTATTGCTTTGTTGCTAGTTTTTACCACCAAGGCTTGGGTTTAGGGGATCATGCTCGGGATCGCACTAGTCACTCAGCTCGGGACACAGGTAAGAAAACGGTTTATGCTCGTAGAGTAGGGGATGGCTCGAATATATGTGTTTAATGCTTTGTGTGAGTGTTTATGATTGTTATGTTATGTTTGTGTAATTATGACTGATCGACAGAGGCCGGGATCGGCAAAGGTCGGGAACCGCGACATGCATGTTTAATGCAGGCCGAACGGCAATAAGCAAGTTGAATATAGGTTGCCATGGCATCACCATCTAGGGTGTTGTGCTCACCCGTTTGGTGAAGACTGTGAACCTTGGTCGGCATAGGCTATTATATGAATAGTATGTTATCTGTTTAGAGTTATGCAGTTACTAGAATCAATTGTTATATGCTATGTGCTTGAGTTTTCTTGTTGGTCCTTGGCTCACGGGTGCTCTATGGTGCAAGTAATGGCAAAGGAAAGGCCGACCAAGCATGAGTTGGAGGGCATGGAGTGACACGTACATGTTTGCCTACCTGGCCACCACGACTTGGGTTGTTTTGAGGGACACGTGAATGTTTAATTTTGTCGTTTAGGTCGATTGTAATCTAACTTTTGAGTTGTAAATATATTTTGAAACAGTATATTTGGATCCCAATGTATCACTTTTATAACTTTAGTGGATGTCCAATCCTTTTATACTTAATTTTCAGTAACAAAGTCTTTATTCCAATTTAATCACATTTTTCGGTCTAAAACCTCAATTAATGAGCTAATGGCACATTTTAAAATCACATGGTAATGGTTGTAGGTAAGTACGGCATTACAACTTGGTATCAGAGCGTGCCAAGGTTTATGGTTCTTGGAGAGTGACCGAACATGTACACTAGCTGCAAGAGAAAAGCTCGACTCAGGGTTGGTCGGTATTAAGTGAATTATATGTTTAACTGCTTGTCAGAGTTGCCCTGTGTGCTTGATTAATATAGATAGAGCATGATGAATATATATATGAAGTCAGGGCATGGCCCCTTTGATTGCTATAAGTTTATGCAATGTGTGCATTATGTGATTTGATGTTTGTGGTTGATTAATTAGATTGGGAGGTGATTTTTGGATGTTGTTATCGTGCTTGATGTGCGGCATCATTAATTGCAGGAATATTGAAGTTGTGCCTCGGCGATCAAGTATACTTCTCGGCAATATGGCTGAAGATGACAACCCGGGTTAGGACCCTCCACCAGCCCCACAGAACTGGCAACAAATGTTTGCAATATGCAAGCTAGACTTCAGAGAACTGAAAATGAACTCTAAGAACTGAGGCAGCAGGGTCCTCCTTGGGATGTTGGGTTACAGATCCCAGAGGTTGTGGCACCTGTACTAGCCTATCCTGTGATGGAAAATAAGTGAAACCCTTTTATGAAAGGTTCAGAAAGTGACACCCTCCCACCTTTGAGGGCGGTCCAGACCCACTGCGTGTAGAGGAGTGGAGGAATATGACTTCTTCTATCTTGGATTTCATGAGGGTGAAAGGAAATGAGAGGGTGGCTTATGCCATTTACATGCTGAGGGAAGCACCCGCATCTGGTAGGAAGTTGTATCCCAAAGTAGGGATGTGACTGTTATGACTTGGGATGAATTCAGGGATGTCTTTAATTAGAATTATTTAAGTGTTGCAGTCTGAGCTGTAAAGGTCCATGAATTCATCAACTTGTCTCAGAATAGGATGACTGTCACAGAATATGCTTTGATGTTTGACCAGTTGGCGAATTTCGCGCCGTATTTGGTGCCTACTGATATGTCACAGAGGGATCACTTTGTACGGGGACTGAATGTGATGATAGCCCGTGATTTAAAGATAACATTGGATCTGTGGACTACCACTTATGCTCAGGTAGTGGAGAAAGCTCTTACAGTCGAGGAGTTGAAGATCAGATATGGCGATAAGGTGTCGTAAGGCATTATGCTCAGAGGATGGTTCCTCCCTTCAATTGTTCAAGCCGAGGTTGTGGCCCCAGTGAGTAGAAGAGAAAGGCCCCAAATTCTTTTGTTCCTCCTGGTCCAAATAGGAGGGCACGTGGTGCTTTTGGTGGTCGTCAGGGCGGGAGAGAGAACTAGAGATTCTTCCTAGAGTGTCCACGGCTCAAGCGACGACATCTTGGGGAGTGCAGATTCAAAGAATGCTTTATCTATGGGAGTGTCAATCACCTGAGGAAGAACTGCCCATAAGCCAGAAAAGAAGAACCAAACAATAGTGACAGCCTCACTCCTCCCAGAGTGTTCCCATTGACCCAGACCGAGGCTGAGGCTAGTCCATTGGTCGTGACAGGTCAGATCTCTAGTTTTAGTTCTTCATTTATTGCATTGATTGATTCAGGAGATACTCATTCATTTGTGTCTGCTAGGGTGATAGAACGTCTGTGTAGACCTTGTGATTTGTATGTTAGGGCATTCAGGACTTTGTTGCCAACTGGGGAACTGGTAGTCTCTAGGAGGTGTTAGAGCATTACCGGTAGAGATAGACAGGTAGGGAGTTGTATGTGGATCTGATTGAACTTGTGATGGATGACTTTAATATGATTCTGGGGATGGATTGGTTATCAAAGTATGGGGCGACGACAGATTGCAAGCGTCGAATAGTGAATTTTTGACCGGAATAAGAGGAACCCAATCTATTTGTGAGGACATTGAGTGGACCACGAGTACCTATGATCTCTGCACTAAAGGCTAGAGACCTATTGCAAGAAGGTTGAATAGGATTCCTAGCAAACATAGTCGATACCTCTAGGATCGTCTCAGTTGGACCAGATAAGACTAGTCTAGTACGTGAGTTTCCTGATGTATTTCCAGTAGGCCTACCAGGATTGCCACCACACTGAGAGATCAATTTTTTCATAGAGTTGTACCAAGGATGGAGCCAGAATCAAGGACACCTTATAGAATGGCTCCAGCAGAGTTGAAGGAACTAAAGATTCAGTTGCAAGAGTTACTGGATCTAGGATTCATCATACCCAGTTTTTTTCCACGGGGTGCTCCAGTGTTTTTCATCAAGAAGAAGGATGGATCCTTAAGAATGTACATTGACTATAGAGAGATGAATAAGTTGACTATTAAAAATAAGTATCCACTGCCCAGGAACGACGACTTGTTTGACCAGCTACAAGGGAAGACAGAGCTCTCTAAGATTGACCTTCGGTCTGGCAACCATCAATTAAGGATTAAAGAGGAGGACATACCAAAGACTGCATTCCATACGAGGTATGGACATTATGTATTCCTGGTCATGTCCTTTGGATAAACTAATTCCCCGACAGCCTTCATGGATTTGATGAATAGATTCTTTAGGGATTATTTGGAGAAGTTTGAGATCGTATTCATCGATGATATATTGATGTACTCCCAATCAAAGACAAAGCATGAGCAGTATCTTTGTTTGGTACTACTACGGCTGAGGGAGCATAAGTTATATGCTAAGTTCAGTTTATTGAGTTTTGGTTATGCAAGTAACATTTTTGGGCCACATTGTGAGTAAGAAGGGGATTCTGGTGGACCCAACCAATACTAGGGCAGTGAGAGATAGGCCAAGGTAGAGCAGTGTACCAGAGGTTAGGGGATTAGCAGGGTGCTATCAGCATTTTGTTGAGGGATTCTTCAGAATAGCCATATCGTTGACTCAGCTGACACGTAGGAAGACCAAGTATGTCTGGACAAATAGATGTGAGAACAGTTTCAAGGAGTTGAAGCAACGACTGATCACCACTCTGGTATTGCGTCTTCCATCAGACAAGGAAAAGTTTGTAGTCTACTGTGATGCTTCGAGGCAGGGTTTGGGGTGTGTATTGATGCAAACTAGGAAGGTGATAGGCTACGCGTCTAGACAGCTCAAGGAGTATGAGCAGAGGGATCCCACTCACGATCTTCAACTGGTAGTAGTGGTATTCGCACTAAAGATATGGAGGCATTATTTGTATGGAGAGAAGTGTGAAATATACACACACCATAAAAGCTTCAAGTATTTCTTTACTTAGAAGGATATGAATATGCACCAAAGGTGTTGCCTGGAGTTAGTGAAAGACTACGATTGTCAGATCTTGTACTACCCAAGAAAGGCCAACGTGGTGGCTGATGCATTGAGTTGGAGGTGTCCAGGGCAGTTATTTAGTTCGAAACAAATATAAAAAAAGTTAGCTGAAGAGATGACCAGAGTGGGAATTGAATTGGTGGTTGGTCAGCTAGCCAATATCACTCTTCAGTCCTCCTTGAGAGGATCAGAGGAGCATAGAAGGAAGGTCCATAGTTGAGAAAACACAGGGAGGATGTCTTAGCTAGATTGGCTAGAGACTTTTCCATTTCTGAGATTGATTTGCTGAGATAAAAAGGTTGGATTTGCATTTTGATGGATTCTAGTATTAGGCGAGAGATTCTCGATGAGTCTTACACCACTCCCTATTCTCTACATTCAGGTACGAAGAAGACGTACCAAGACTTGAGGACTCTGTATTGGTGACTAGGAATGAAGAAAGACATGGTGTATTATGTAGCCAAATGGTTAACCTGTCAGCAGGTGAAGGTTGAACATCAAAGGTGGGCAAGGTTGTTGCAACCTTTATGGATTCCATAGTGGAAGTGGGACTATATCCCCATAGACTTCGTGGTTGGATTATTGAAGCCAGTAGGGCAACACAATTCTGTGAGGGTGATTGTGGATAGGTACATCAAATCAGCCCACTTTTTGCCTATTACAACACCTTTTACGGTGGAGCAGTACGCTAAGTTGTATGTAAAGGAGATTGTGCAACTCCATGGGGCTCTGAGATCGATAGAGTCCGACAGGGACCCCACCTTCACCTCTAATTTTTGGGAAAGGCTGCAGAAGGCTATGGGCACACTGTTGCGATTCAGTGTCACCTATTATCCTCATATGGATGGACATTCTGAGAGGACGATTCAGATACTAAAGGATATGTTACGGGCCTGTGTGTTGGACTTTGGGGGATCTTAGAGTAAGTATCTCCCGTTGATTGAGTTTTATTATAATAACAGTTATCAAGCGACTATCGGAGTGGCTCTGTATGAAATGTTATAAAGGAGGAAGTGCAGATCACCCATTCATCGGGATGAGACAGGTGAGAGGAAATATTTAGGTTTTGAGGCCGTTCAGAGGACTAACGAGGCAATTGAGAAGATTATAGCTCGGATGCTCGCCTCTCAGAGTAGATAGAAGAGTTACTCAGACTTGAAACACAAGAGTGTAGAGTTTCAAGTCGGTGATCGTGTGTTTCTCAGAGTTTCTCCATTGAGAGGAGTGAAACAGTTTGGAGTGAAATGCAAGTTAAGCCCTAGGTTTGTTGGCCCCTTTGAGATTCTGGAACGGGTTGGAGAGGCAACTTACAGATTGGCTATGCCTCCAGCTTTATTAGGGGTTCACAACCTGGAGCTAGATCAAGATTTGTCTTATGGTGAGAAACAGGTTCAGATCCTAGATTGGAAAGATAAAGTCTTGCGGAACAAGACCATTGCCTTAGTGAAAATGTTGTGGAGAAACAGCAAGGTGGAAGAGGAAACTTGGGAGCTTGAGACTAATTTTGAGATATTTAGGTAAATTTTGAGGATAAAATTTATGTAAGGAGGTAATAGTTGTAATGTCCCAAACTTGCTAATAAAATACTACAAGAATTAATAAGCAAATACCTCAAGTAGAAAAGGGACCACTGTTGGAGTCTCCTAATAACTTGGGATGCACACCACCATCGCTACCTAGGTACCTCGTACCAATAACCTGCATGCACTACCTCTGCCTACCAAAGTGTGTTTCTTCACACTACCAAAGTAAAGAAACAAATTAGCAGCACATGTGCCTTGAAGACACAGTATCGTGCAGTCTAATAGGATGCCTAAATTCTCTCTCCTAGACTAGGGGTCAAGTGTAGATGCCAAAATTCCACACATATAGAAGACCCTGCTTATGTCTGAAGCCCTGGAATGGTCACAAGAGACCATGTTTTAGGCATGTCCTCATATCCACACGAGGTCATCGTCTCGCGTGTCTCAGCCTCGAGGCCTTCATCTCGAGCAGACAGTCGACATCCTTGTTCCACGCTGGCGGGCTCATGAGATCCTTACGCATGTGCAGCTTGGGAGACGATTGCACCTCGGCACCTCATGGAAGCCTTGCGCCTATGCCCATCGCGAGGCCATTGCGCATGTACGCTTCGCGGGATTGTTGCACCTGGGTGCCTCACGGGACCATTATTCCTATGCTCCTCGTGAGGCCCTTGTTCCTGTACACATCGCGAGGTCCTTGCGCCCATATGACTCACGACATCGTCACACCTATATGCATCGCGAGACCCTTGCACCTATGTGAGCCTTGAGACCCTTACACCCATACGCTCCTGAAGGCATGCCTTAATCGTGCATCCAAGGTACACAGCTCGCATGTGATGCCAAAGCTCCGCTCAGGTGATCAATCACACGTTGCACACCTCATGGGTCTACCTCGCTTCTTATCTAATGCTTAGTAGTCAGGTTCATTCCCATGTATTCCTATCACTTGGACACTTGGTGTAAAACACAATGCATAAGAGTGACCATACTATTGGGATTAGTGCCCTTTAAATAATATGTATTGAATAATTTTTTATATAATATATAATTGAAAGGAATTTTAGCGTATATTTATTGTTTATTAATTTTATTATTATTATTAGAATAATATTATATGAATATTAGAAAATTCTTGAATTCTTTATTGTGACTAAAATTTTGTATTGGTATGAGAGGATTAATGTAATGACCCAAAAATTAATAATAAGACTTAAGGGCCTTGATTAGTGTGTCGGGAGGGCACTATTGGTTTATGTATGAATTGAGTAATTCAATGCATGATTTTTTGTTAAGCATGCTAGTATGATTATATGAATATATGAAATGCATGTGGGCCCCATTTGGTTGCTAGGGGCATATTTGTAATTTTAGCTCGTTGAGGGTATAAATGTGATATTTGTATATATTGTGTTTGATACCATGTGTGAGTGGTGATATAATTGTGATGCACAACCCGAGACGGTCCTAGGAAGTCGTTTAGCAAGAAAGTCACAACAGGGTCAAATACCCGGATCGGGAGGATCTGAGGGGTATTTTGGGAATATTATAAAGTGTTCGGGAATTATTGAGTAGTGGTTAGTAATTGAGTAATGGTTTGGACATATCGGTATTAAATGTGGATTTATAGGAATACTTGAGGATTTAGAGGGATTTAGGTGAACTGACACAATTTCCCTTGAGGTTGTATAGGACTTTTTATTATGGGAAAGGGCAAAATGATAATTTGGTTTTAGGAAAGGATAACTCTGGCTGAGGAGAAGTCAAATACATTACTTTCACTTAGGAGTAAACTGAATATTTTGGTTGGAAGACTAGGGGAAACCAAAGGAACTAGAAGGAAGGAGAAGATGAATTATTCTCTTTGGGGTCAAGAAAGGGACTCAAGGGTGAACTAAGGGAGACTTTGGGCCAGAAATTCTAGGGTACAAAGGTAAGCTTTAACTCATTTCCTTATGGAAATTCTGCTGGTAATGTTAAGTTAGAAAGCTGAAATAGTGTTATTTGCTTGTGGGTTATTGGAGTGAAGACTCGGCTTGGAAATCAAAGGAAATTAGCTTAGAGTTGGACTTGAAAGTAGCTCAAGGTCGAATCTCTGCTTGAGGTAAGTATTTCATGTGTCTCTGAGGTTTATAATCTGCTGTGGTTTAAGTTTTTTAAAAGGGTTGTTTATGTTTTATAAAGTATGGTTTAAGTTTTTGTGAATTTTGAGCCACTAGGTGAATCTTGGGTTTGATTGTGTGATTGGGTTTGTTGCTGTGATTTCTAAGTTGCCATACTGTTTATTTGGGATTTTAGGTTGAGTTGGGACTTGGGTGTACCTTGGGGTTGATTTGGAAGAGTTTTGGCTCGGGAAAAAAGTTGGGAAAAACCTTGTTTTCTGGGTTCGCGTACGAGCGTCACGGCCCTGTTCTTCCGTGCCGCGGCGCTAGGTCGAATCAGGGGATGGGGACCATTCTGGGCATCGCGACCCCTATAAGGTTGTTCCGCGGTGCTAGGCTAAATTCAAGATGTAACGCCCTACTACCTTAGAGTCGTTACTAAGTGAGTTTGAAACAGAAATTGTGCATTTAATTGACTCAAAGTGGTTTCTAAAACCAAAAGTGTGATTAAACCAGAGTTTAAGGCTGTACTCTTTTAAAAATGTTTAACTTCATTGAAAGCGTTAAGTATAAAACATCTGGAATCCCAAAATAAGGTTTACAAAATATTTACAACTCAAAAATGGATTAATACAGCCATTTACAAAATGCCCCCAACCAAAGCAGTCGGGCAGGCCGAACATGTACGCGCCGCTCCCACGCTCTCCATACTCATGGCCGGTTGACTGACTCCTTGCTTTTACCTGCCACACGGAGCACCCGTGAGCCGAAGCCCAGCAAGAAAACCCAAATAGCACATAACATATGCAAATAATATCGCTGGCATAATTCACTGATAAATAAGAAAATCATCAATATAAACAAGCACGGCCATGCCGCCCGAGAGGCCTTACCAAAGCTTGGGGTCTCGGTCATCACCGTAGGATAACTCATGTATCCCTTGGGTCCCACCCTGGCTATAGCATCCCATGTGCTGAGCGTTTCTTCCGGCCCCACTGCCGTACCCGGCCTACGCCGCTCTCGGCCTTAGCCGTTCATTCCATTACAATCACACATATAATACATTCAGAAATAACCATTCAAACATACAATAGTTCATCTAAGATTACACATTTGCACACAATACAATCTAGGGCCATGCCCTGCAATCACACAGTGGGCCTATGCCCTATTCTCGGGTGTTACGGTTTTCTTACCTGTATTATGTGCTTTCTGATGCACCACGGTCACGAGCACGGTCCTCTAGCACGAGCCTCCCCGAAATCCTAGTCACAACACACATAAAACACTTTTAATACTAACCAAACCCAAAACCACTTCCCGGGACCAATCCCGCACTCTCGGAACTCCCAAAATCCTAAAATAAATCATTGGAAACATCCCCCGAACCCCTGGAGCAAAAGCTCAAAAATGGAAAATTTGGTGCCCTGAAAATGGCCTAGCGCCGCGGCTCAGCCCTACAGGGCCGCGTCGCTTAACAATTCAGAGGCCACACCCCCCTGGAACCAGCCTTGCGCCGCGGCGCCCTAGAACAGGGCCGTGGCGCGCCCTTACGAACCCGAATTTCTGGGTTTTTCTCCTTCAATTCCTTTATCCAAAATACCTCCAAACCAACCCAAACACATATCTCAACCCCAAAACTCAATTCCAAACTTCATATGAACCATCTAACAACCTATAGACACTAGAAACAAGATCAAAACATCAACACACCCAAGATCCACACCTTTGATCTCTAAATTTCAGCAACCCAAACCAAAACCTTGAAAAGCCTAATTCAAGCATTAAATTCCTCATATCAACACAAAAACCAAACTTAAGTGTGTATAAAATCCATACCTTAACAAGCTTCCTTGAACTCCTCCTAAGCTCCCACTTCAGCCCTTCTACCCTTCTTCTTCTTTTTTTTTTTTTTTTTGCTTGCCCTAGCTCTTCTTTCTCCTTCTCTTTCTTCTCTTCAATTTCTATCAAAGCCTCAAGTGACCCAATGCCCAAACCGTATACCCCATATACCCAGTTGAAACTTGTCTATTTGCCTTGCCAAAAGACCAATTTACCCCTTCCTAATAATCCCTCCTAACTAAACCTTCAAGGGCACTTAAGTCTTTACACTTCTATTTCAATTCTATCACTTTTTTATCTTAAAACTTGTTACCCACAGCAGTTACAAACGGTTACCCAGGTTACTCAATTACCAATAACTAACCAATCATTCTCAACTCAACTTATAAGATTCCCGAAGTACCCCTAGGCTCCTCCCGAGCCAGGTACAACATCTCGTTGTGACTTTTAGACTAATTGGCTCACTAGGACCGTCTCGATGCGTGCATCCTAATAATAACACCACACTCACATGGCACAATTCACATAGTACAATTATCACAGTTATGCCCTAACATGGCCAGATTACAATCATGCTCATTCTAAGACAATCAGGTCTACAGGCATACTAATTCACATAGTCATGCATCTCGAATAATTCAAATAGTCATATAACGTGCATTAAATCATAATCATGCATAAAACTCATTAAAGACACACACAGAATTCCATTATGCCCTCCTGGCACACTACTCCAGGCCCTTAAGCCTAACTGAATTTGGGTCGTTACACAGGAGGTGGAAATTTGAGTTTTTAGGGTTTAGGTTCAGGGGGCTCGGGGGACGCTTTCGCTACCTTGTGTGGGAAACGGAAGGTCTCGAGAGCACGGGATTGGTTCAGGGAGATGATTATGAATTGGTTAGTAATGAGAGTGCAATGTATGTGTTGTGACTAGGTTTTCAGCGAGGCTCGTGTTAGTGGACCACGCTCGGGACTTAGGTAAGAAAACTTCACTCGGTTGTGAATTTACAATGGGACTAAGGGTTCCTTGTTTTGTATGCATTATAAAGAATGGTATTATGCCATGTGGATAGTAAACAAATGGCCTAAGAGTGCCGGAGTTTACATTGGCGCACAGGGCGTGGCTCAGCCACTAGTACCTGAGGACAGCTTATTATTCACTGAGCTAGGTTTAAGTGGACCAGAGTCAGTAGGATAAATAGAGGGTGCGACCTAAGGGTGTCGACCCAGACTATCATGTGTTTTGGTTATCAATGTTAATTGATGAATTTGTATGCTGAATAGCTGAGTATTAGTTTGTAGATTCTCTGGTTATGTCTATGGACTATATGGTTAATGTGGATTGCTAAGTGTATGAACATGCTTCACGAGTTATTTAATTATTATCATTGTTGTGTTATAATGTTATATTTTCTTGTTAGGCCTTGGCTCACAGGTGCTATATGGTGCAGGTAAAGGCAAGGGTAAGCTTGATCAGCCCTGATTCGGAGAGTTCTACAGGCAGAGTGTACATGACCAGCTGCTCGGCCGCCACGGTTGAGGAAGAGGCAGGAACAAGAGGACCATAAATTTTCATTTTGCTCTTAGAGTGGCTAGCGGTTGTTTCATACCTTGGAAATTTTGTAAACCGACTTTTGAACGTTATTTCTTTTAGGATCCCTTGTACAAAATGTTTAATTATATGAAATATATCTTTTATGACCAAAACCTTTTAACCCTAGTTCATTAGTGGTAACAAAATGACTTGATTAGCTAGTCTTGCACCATTATAAATCCACAGTGTAATGGTCTTTGCTACCCAGGGCGTTACAATTTGGTATTAGAGTGTCCTAGGTTTAAGGGTTCCTGAAGACCGGCTAGACATGTACATTCGCTTCTAGAGACAAGCTCGATTTAGGGTTTGGTAAATGTATATATGTGTTTGTATGCTTATGTTCTTGGAAAGAAGTATGATTGTTGATATATGTTGGATTATTAGAAAGCATGAGATACTGATCGGGCCTGGCCCTTGACTGTTGTGTGATAATATTGAGGCGTGCTAATTAGCATTTTTGTGTATGTAACTGAATATCTGAATGATTAATTGCATATTGTGTATATGGGTGATGTTGGGCATGCTTATTAGCAATGCTAGTGCATGTAGATTAATGCTTATATCTTGGTTTCTTGTGATTGATTATGTTCCGTTGGTGGATTTTGGAAAAGCTTTTACCCTGTCATCATGGTCTGATTGTCGAGTCGTTGATTGCAAATTAACTTGGATAGCTATGCGTCCAAGGAAATCTACGTGACTAGCCATCACTAGGTCTGGGATAGGAGATGATGACCAAGGCCAGATTCCTCCACTAGTCCCTGAGAACTGGCAGCAGATTATGGTAGAGATGCAAGCGCGGCTTCAGAGCCAAGATGAGCAAACTCATCTTCTACGATAGCAGGCTCCATGAGGGAGTGTTGCACCTATTGTGCCACCTGTAGTGGCACCAGTTGTTCTGCCAGTAGAAATGGGGAACAGGTGGGAGCCATTGTATGAACGGTTCTGGAAGCAGCATCCCCCAACTTTTGAGGGAGGACTTGATCCACTGAAGGTTGAACAGTGGATGACTATGATTACTACTATCCTGGATTTCATGAGGATAGAAAGTTATGACAAAGTGGCCTGTGCCACATATATGCTGACAGAGGATGCCCGCATCTGGTGGAAAGTGGCATCACATACCAAACATCACTGCTTTGAGTTGGGATGGATTTAAGGATTTTTTCAGCCATAAATACTACAATGTTTCCATTAGGGAAGTGAAGGGTAATGAGTTTGTGGGGCTGGTGTAGGGCTACATGACAGTTACTAAGTATGCCCTAAAGCTCGAGAGACTTACAAAATTTGCACCAGATCCTGTGCCTACAGATGCAGCCAGGGATGTGAGGATTACAACAGTACCTGGGGGAACGACCTATGCCTAGGCTATTGAGAAGGCTCTTACCACTGAGGAAGTGAAGAATAAGATTTGGAGGGAAAGTGCAATGAGGCGCGAGGGTCGCAGAGTGGTGCCTCCATATTCTGGGTCAGATAGGGGCGGAGGCCCCAGTGATGTGAAGAGGAAGACCCCTGACACTTCGACCGCTGCTGGTTCTGATAGGAGCGGTCGGGTGCTCAGGGTGGTCGTCAGGGAGGCAGTAAGGCATGGAGGAGTTATCTGGAGTGCCCGAGGTGTAGAAGACGCCATCAGGGCGATGGAATAGTGGGGCACCTCAAGAAGGACTGGCCAACAGTGAAGAAAGGGGAAGCAGGAAAGGTGGACAGCTTGACTCCAGCTCGAGTGTACACTTTGACACAGGCAGAGGTCGAGGCTAGTCCCTCGGTAGTGACAGGTCAGCTTTCTAGCGCTTGCTCTCCTTTTACTGTATTGATTGATTCTGGTGCTACACATTCATTTGTTTCTAGCAAGGTGATTGATAGATTGTGTAGACCTAGTGAGTACCGTACTGCGGGATTCGGGACTTTATTGCCTACTGAGGAATTGGTAGTTTCTAGGAGGTGGATTAGAGCACTGGCAGTGATGGTTGATAGTAGGGAGCTTTCAATAGACTTTATTGAGCTAGACATGGAGGATTTTGACATGATCTTAGGGATGGATTGGCTGGTCAGGTATGGGGCTACCATTGACTGCAAGAAGAAGATGGTGACTTTTGAGCCTGAGGGCAAGGATCCTTTCGTTTTCATGGGTGCGGTATGTGGACCCCGCATACCTATGATATCGGCACTGAGAGCTAGAGACTTGTTACAAGGAGGATGTATAGGTTTTCTAGCAAGTGTGGGGGACACTAACAGGGTTTTGCCAGCAGATCCAGAAGAGACCAGATTGGTGTGTGAGTTCATTGACGTATTTCCTGAGGACCTACCAGGATTGTCACCGCGCAGGGAGATTAAGTTTGTTATTGAGCTGGCACCGGGGACAGAACCAGTATCAAGAGCACCATATAGGATGGCACCAGCAGAGTTGAAGGAATTGAAGATACAGCTGCATGAACTTCTGGATTTGGGATTCATCAGGCCTAGCTACTCTCCATGGGGCACTCCAGTTTTGTTTGTGAAGAAGAAGGATGGGTCTCTGAGGATGTGTATAGATTACAGAGAATTGAACACGTTGACCATCAAGAACTAGTACCCTCTACCAAGGATCGATGACTTGTTTGATCAGTTGCAGGGAAATATGGTGTTCTCAAAGATTGATCTTCAATCTGGTTATCACCAACTGAGGATCAAGGATGAGGACATACCGAAGATGACCTTCCGAACGCGGTATGGGCACTATGAGTTTTTGGTCATGTCTTTTGGTTTAACCAATGCCCCGACAACTTTCATGGATCTAATGAACAAGGTGTTCAAAGATTTCTTGAATGAGTTCATCATTGTCTTCATCGACGACATTCTAGTATACTCCAGCTCAAAGGCAGAGCATGAGCAACATCATCGACAAGTCTTGCAGAGATTAAGGGACCATCAATTATATGCCAAGTTTAAGAAGTGTGAGTTTTGGTTGCCAGAGGTGACTTTTCTTGGGCATATAGTTGGCGCATAGGGGATTAAGGTGGATCCGTCCAAGGTGGAGGCAGTGAGAGATTGGCCAAGGCCAAGGAATGCCTCGAGGTTCGGAGCATCCTCAGGTTAGCAAGTTACTACAGGAGGTTTGTAGAAGGGTTCTCGAAGATTGCTACACCGATGACAGAATTGACACAGAAGAATCAGAAATTCGTTTGGTCAGAGAAGTGTGAGAACAATTTTCAGGAATTGAAGCGACGGCTTATTATTGCACCTGTACTGAGTCTTCCTTCAAAGGAAGGAGAGTTTGTGGTGTACTGTGATGCATCAAGGATGGGTTTGGGCTATGTGTTGATGTAGAATGGGAAAGTTCTAGCTTATGCATCACGGTAGCTAAAGGAGTATGAGCAGTTGTATGTTACCCATGATCTAGAACTGGCAGTAGTGGTATTCGCACTGAAGGTGTGGCGACATTATCTGTACAGGGAGAAATGCGAGATATACACTGACCACAAGAGTTTTAAGTATTTCTTCACCCAGAAGGATCTGAACATGAGGCAGAGGCGTTGGTTGAAGTTGGTAAAGGATTATGACTGTGACATTCTCTACCACCCAGGGAAAGCCAATGTTGTGGCAGATGCATTGAGCCGGAGAGGCTCAGGGCAGTTATTTAGTTCCGTTAAGATTTCCAGCGAGTTGGTAAATGAGATGACTAGAGCAAGGATAGAACTGGTGGTGGGCCGATTGGGCAATGTTACCTTGCAGTCGACCCTACTGGGACGGACAAGGAGAGTCAATTGTTGGATGCGCAGTTACAAGAAGTTAGGCAGAAGGTTTTAGCAGGGATAGCTAAGGATTATTCTGTTTCTGAGGTTGGTATGCTTCGATATCAGGGACGGATTTGTGTTCCAGCAGATGAAGGGATCAGACGAGGGGAAGTGGGAGGACATTACCATGAATTTTGTGGGAGGTCTACCCAGGACAGTGGGACTTTATGACTCGATGTGGGTGATAGTAGACAGATACACCAAGTCAGCTCATTTTCTGCCAGTGAAGTCAACTTACACAGTGGAACAGTATGCAGAGTTGTATGTGAGCGAGATAGTTCATCTCCATGGGGTTCCTAAGTCTATTATATCTGATCGAGACCCTATCTTTACCTCCAAATTCTAGGGAGCTCTACAAAAGGTCGTGGGGACTCACTTGAAGTTTAGAACAGCCTTTCATCCTACGACTGGTGGACAGTCTGAGAGGACGATTCAGGTGTTGGAGGACATGCTTAGGGCGTGTGTGATTGACTTCGAGGGATCTTGGAGTAAGTGTCTTCTATGGATTGAGTTTTCATATAACAACAATTATCAGTCCACAATTGGAGTGGCTCCTTATGAGATGTTATATGGGAGGAAGTGTAGGTCCTGGATAAAGAAAGATGTGGTAGAGTACGTTGCCAGATGCTTGACCTGTCAGCAGGTGAAAGCTGAACATCAGCGACCAACAGGATTACTTCAGCCTTTGGGTATTCCTGAATGGAAATGGGAGGACATTACCATGGACTTTGTGGGAGGTTTACCCAGGACAGTGGGGCTTCATGACTCGGTGTGGGTGATAGTGGATCGATACACCAAGTCAGCCCATTTCCTTCCAGTGAGGTCAACATATACTGTGGATCAGTATGTTGAGCTGTATGTGAGGAAGATCGTACGTCTCCATGGGGTTCCTAAGTCTATAGTGTCAGAACGGGATCCTATTTTCACTTCCATGTTTTGGGGTGGTTTGCAGAAAGCTCTGGGGACTCAGTTGAAATTCAGTACAGCCTTTCATCCTCAGACTAATGGACAGTCTGAGAGAACAATCCAGGTATTGGAGGATATGCTCAGAGCATGTGTGATTCATTTTGAGGGTTCATGGAGTAAGTACCTTCCGTCGATTGAGTTCTCGTATAACAATAGTTATCAGTCAACGATTGGAGTGGCTCCCTATGAGATGTTATATGGGAGGAAGTGTAGATCACCCATTCATTGGGATGAGATGGGTGAGAAGAGATATTTGGGGCCAGATATGGTTCAGAAGACAAGTGAGGCCATAGAGAAGATCTGGGCTAGGATGCTCGCATCCCAGAGTAGACCGAAAAGCTACGCTGATCCTAAGCGTAGGGATGTGGAGTTCCAAGTTGGGGACCACGTCTTTCTCCGAGTTTCACCATTCCAAGGGGTGAGGAGGTTTGGAAAGAAGGGCAAGCTAAGCCCTAGATTCATTGGACCATTCGAGAACCTGGAAAGGGTTGGTCAAGTGGCTTACAGGTTAGCTTTGCCGCCATCGTTGTCTGGAGTTCATGATGTCTTCCATGTCTCCATGCTTTGGAAGTATGTCTCAGATGTGACTCATGTGTTGAGGTATGAAGATCTAGAGTTACAAGCGGATTTAGCTTATGAGGAGCAACCAGTTCAGATCTTGGATCGAAAGGATAAAGTGTTGCGAAATAAGACAATTCCTCTGGTAAAATTGTTGTGGAGGAATAGTGAAGTCGAGGAGGCGACCTGGGAGCTTGAGACAGCGATGCGGGATCAGTATCACGAGTTGTTCAGGTAAATTTCGAGGACGAAATTCTCATTAGGAAGGGATAGTTGTAGCGACCCAAATTCGCTAATATGGCTTAAGGGCCTGGATTAGTGTGCCTGGAGGGCATAATGGGAATTATGTGTGATTTTAATGATTAAGATGCATGATTATGATTTAAAGCATGTTATATGACTATTTGAATATTTGAGATGCATGACTATGTGTATTAGTATGCATGTAGGCCTTGATTTGGTTAGAGGGGCATAATCGTAATTTTGGCCATTATGGGCATAACTGTATTGATATATGTGATAATTGTCGAGACCACATTATTATGTGGATATATCTGTGATATGTGACTCGAGACGATCCTAGTGAGCAAAGTATCGAAAAAGTCATGGCGGGGATTTATACCCGGCTCGGGGTGAGCTCAGGGGTATAAATGGGAATTTAGTGAATATATATGGGAGCCTATTTTGACATTGAGGAATATTATTGGTGATTAGTTAGATATCGGGAATTAAGCGGGAAATATTAGAAACACTCGAGGAGTTAGCGAGAATTGGGTAAAATGACTAAAATGCCCCTAAGAGGATTAAAGGGTTTAGACTTAATAGGGAGGGCACAATAGTCATTTGGCTTACAGGAGTTAAGTATTACCAAGGCTTTATGTTAGTGGGAAGTGTAGAGAAGTGTAGAAGTCTGGAAAAGAAGGAAAAGGAAGGAAAAAGAAAGGGAGAAAACAGAGAGAGTTTTCTAAGTCGGTTTACATTTCCTTCATCTATTTCTTGAGGATTTATGGAGTACAGCTCAGAGAAGAGCTGGGATAAACTAAGCATCAAGGATCCTAACCTACGATTGAGAAATTGGCAGAGGTTTAGCAAGGGTTCATCAACACTTGAGGTAAGACTTTAGAGTTCTTCAGTTTCTGTTTCTGGTTTTTGAGCTATGGTGTTTAAGTTGAGTTGGATGGAACTTTAGGGAATTCAGGCCTAAGGCTGAGGAGGAGCAAGCCAAGGAAGTCTTGAGGCAACTTGTGGTCGAAATTCCACCAAACCTTAACTCTAACTTTGTTGTTCAGCTGGTTTCTACTGAGTTTTAGTGCTTAAGAGTGGCTATGGTGAATTTTGAGTTTGGGGATGCATGTGCTTGAGTTCTAGGTATTTGGGGTGCTTGGGATGAGTGGAGTATGGTCATAGGGTTGTTTTTGAGGTTGGGGAATATTTGGAAGAGTTTTGGTTGAGGTTGGTTCGAGGAAATCGCAGAAGGGAAAAACTGGTGTTGGCCAGTCTGTGGCCAAGTTTGCTGATGGGGTTTTGCTTCTGTTTGTAGCGCTGTAGCGCCCTCCCATAAGCGTTGTGGCGCTACCCTGCCTTCTAAAGGGGATTTTAGGGTTATTTGTAAGGGCTTTTGACCTAGGGTTTGGGGTTTGATTCCACCACCTTGTTTGATGGAACTAGGACTTCCCAAGGGCTCGGGATTAGCCCCGAGGCTAGGTTTTTGGACTTGAGGATGGATGATGACTTTGGCCCATAATTGTGTTTAGGTGAGCGCAAGGGCTCGAGGGGGATTGTGCTCAAGGAGTCGAGGGATCAAAGCTAGTAAACTGAAAGGTAAGAAAACTGCACCTGGTTATATGTTTGTGATGGGACTAAGTGCTCCCAATACTTGTATCGTGTCAATGATGGTATTACGCCATGGGACATGTAAAAGCGGCCTAAGAGCGTCGTACATAGTGTTTGCGCACAGAGTGCGGCTTGGCCACTGGTAGCCAAGAATATTCACTGAGCTCGGCTTAAGCGGGCCGGAGTCATTGGGATAACGGAGGGAGCAGCCTGAGAGCGCTAGCCCTAGTTATCATTTGTGTAGTGATATGAAATTATATGCTTAATGTGTTGAATACTTGGTCGTACTGAATGATTATATGTTTGAGAACTTGTGATGCAACGTGAGATATGGATTTGTCTGTTGATTGCTTATGCTCTGTTGTTGTGTTTTCTTGCTGGACCTCGGCTCACGGGTGCTACGTGGTGCAGGTAAAGGCAAAGGCAGATTGGACCAAGCTTGAAGTGGAGAGCTCTGAGGTGGAAGGTACATAGCCAGTTGTTCGATCGCCATGGTCGAGGAGTGGATCGGGACAGGGATTACCTAATAGTCCGTTTTTCCTTAACACGACTTGATATTGTATAAAAACCTTGTGTCTTTTGTAAACAGTCTTTAAACTTAATACTTTTGGGATCCCGTGTAAACAAATGATGCTTCTTAATGAAAATGTGGCTTTTGAGATCAAAACACTTTTAACCCTAGTTCCTTTATAGTTTTAGTAACACGATTTTAATCAAATGACTTGATTAGCAAGCCTGGCACTTTATAAACACACAGTGTAACGGTCTTGGCTATCCAGGGCGTTACATAAAGGCCTTTATTAGTTTGACGGGAGGGCACTATTGGTTTATGTGTGAATTGAGTAATTTAATGCATGATTCTATGTTAAGCATGCTTGTATGATTATATGAATATATGAAATGCATGTGGGCCCCATTTGGTTGCTAGGGGCATATTTGTAATTTTAGCCTGTTGAGGGCATAAATGTGATATTTGTATATATTGTGTTTGATACCACGTGTGAATGGTGATATAATTGTGATGCACAACCCGAGACAGTCCTAGGAAGTCGTTTACCTAGAAAGTCACAACAGGGTCAAATACCTGGCTCGGGAGGAGCTGAGGGGTATTTGGGGAATATTATAAAGTGTTCGGGAATTATTGAGTAGCGGTTAGTAATTGAGTAATGGTTTTGGCATGTCGGGATTAAATGTGGATTTATAGGAATACTTGAGGATTTAGCGGGATTTAGGTGAACTGACGGAATTGCCCTTAAGGTTGTATAAGACTTTTTATTATGGGAAAGGGCAAATTGGTAATTTGGTTTTAGGAAAGGATAACTCTGGCTGAGGAGAAGTCAAATACATTACTTTCACTTAGGAATAAAATGAATATTTTGGTTGGAAGTCTAGGGGAAACCAAAGGAACTAGAAGGAAGGAGAAAAGGAGTTATTCTCTTTGGGGTCAAGAAAGGGACTCAAGGGTGAACTAAGGGAGACTTTGGGCCAGAAATTCTAGGGTACAAAGGTAAGCTTTAACTCATTTCCTTATGGAAATTCTGCTGGTAATGTTAGGTTAGTAAGCTGAAATTGTGTTATTTGCTTGTGGGTTATTGGAGTGAAGACTCAGCTTGGAAATCATAGGAAATTAGCTTGGAGTTGGACTTGAAAGTAGCTCAAGGTCGAATCTCTGCTTGAGGTAAGTATTTCATGTGTCTCTGAGGTTTATAATCTTCTGTAGTTTAAGTTTTTGAAAGGGTGGTTTATGTTTTATAAAGTATGGTTTAAGTTTTTGTGAATTTTGAGCCACTAGGTGAATCTTGGGTTTGATTGTGTGATTGGGTTTGTTGCTGTGATTTCTGAGTTTCCATACTGTTTATTTGGGATTTTAGGATGGGTTGGGACTTGGGTGTACCTTGGGGTTGATTTGGAAGAGTTTTGGCTCAGGAAAAATGTTGTGAAAGACCTAGTTTTCTGGGTTCGCGTATGAGCGTCGCGGCCCTGTTCTTTCGTGCTACGGCGCTAGGTCGAATCAGGAGATGGGGACCATTATGGGCGTCGTGGCCCCTATAGGGTTGTGTCGCGGCTCTATGCTAAATTGAAGAGGTGGAAATTTGAGTTTTTAGGGTTTAGGTTCAGGGGGCTCGAGGGACGCTTTCGCTACCTTGTGCAGGAAACAGAAGGTCCCGGGAGCACGGGATTTGTTCTCGGAGATGATTATGAATTGGTTAGTAATGAGAGTGCAATGTATGTGTTGTGACTAGGTTTTCAGCGAGGCTTGTGTTAGAGGACCGCGCTCGGGGCTTTGGTGCTCAAGAAGCTCGGGAATTAGGTAAGAAAACTGCACTCGGTTGTGAATTTACAATGGGACTAAGGGTTCCCTATTTTGTATGCATTATAAAGAATGGTACTATGCCATGTGAATAGTAAACAAATGGCCTAAGATTGCCAGAGTTTATATTGGCGCACAGGGCGTGGCTCAGCCAGTGGTAGCTGAGGGCAACTTATATTCACTGAGCTCGGTTTAAGCGGACCTGAGTCAGTGGGGTAAACAGAGGGTGCGACCTAAGGGTGTCGACCCAGACTATCATGTGTTTTGGTTATCAATGTTAATTGATGAATTTTTATGCTGAATAGCTGAGTATTAGTTTGTAGATTCTCTGGCTATGTCTACAAACTATGTGTTTAATGTGGAGTGCAAAGTGTATGAACATGCTTAACGAGTTATTTAATTATTATCATTGTTTTGCTATAATGTTATAGTTTCTTGTTGTGTCTTGGCTCACAGGTGCTATGTGGTGCAGGTAAAGGCAAGGATAAGCTTGATCAGCCCTGATTCGGAGAGCTCTGAAGGCAGAATGTACATGACCAGTTACTCGGTCGCCACGGTTGAGGAAGAGGCAGGAACAGGAGGTCCATAAATGTCTGTTTTTCCCTTAGAGTGGCTACCGGTTGTTTCATACCTTGGAAATTTTGTAAATTGACTTTCGAACGCTGTTTCTTTTGGGATCCCTTGTACAAAATGTTTAATTATATGAAATATATCTTTTATGACCAAAACCTTTTAACCCTATTTCATTAGTGGTTTCAGTAACACGTTTTTAACAAAATGACTTGATTAGCAAGTCTTACACCATTATAAATACACAGTGTAACGGTCTTGGCTACCCATGGCGTTACAATTAAGATTGTAGGGTACGAATTGAAATAGTTCGCAGTAAAACAAAGTTATATGGAATCTTTGGATTAAATACTAAAAGTATGATTCACTAGTATTATGAATACATGTAATCTAAATCAGGATTGCTAATGTAGTAGGACATCTTAGTGGAGTTACTTTGTATAAAGTTGTAATACATGAACAGAACCTAATATGTTATTAATACTTAATAATATCGCTTACTTTATATGAACTCATTTATCATATCAATAAGATGATCATATACAAATTGATCTTAATCTTGAAGTTATTATTAACACTCTTTTATGTCATGAGTTCTTTGATTCACTCGTTATGGTTTGTCAGATTAATCAGACTAGACACTTCTATTTTGGAAATTCATTGATTTAGATGGTTGGGGAAATAATATACAGATATGGAATCTATACATTTCCAAGAGAAATTGAATAACAGTTCTCTTAAGGGTTGGCTTTTGGAACTGAAAGGTTATTGAGCTCAAATTCATAAATCAGCTTATGAAAAACACATTCACTAGTAAAGTTAATGGTACTTAAGGAAACAAGATATAATTAAAGAAGTTAAACGCTAATTAATTCCTACTTTAATTATGAACCATTAATGGAGGATTTAATTGTATGTAGTAATTAAATCGAGGAACATTTTTTATATATTTAAAAATACTCAGTAGATAAATGTCTATAATTACAATAGTGCAGTCTCATATTTTTAGAGAAATAATATTTAGATTAACAAATTAAGGTTATTATTTTAAAGATATTTTATTAATAATATAAATTTATTGGAGCTTGAAATTATAGGTCCATAGTTATCTGAGATGACTCTATCAAACACTATTTAAAGTAAGAGTTGAAATTGGGAAAAATCATGAAAATGACATATTTGGAAGAAATTTGTTCTTCAATGTCAAATATGTAACTGAGACAAATTAATTAATTAATATATTTATTTTCTAAATTAATTAACATATTTTTTTTAAATTATTTTTTAATAAAATTGCATTTTCGAAAATAGCATTTAAAATATTTAGATAATTAATTTTGAATTAATTAGTTTTTTTAATTAAATGATGTGAAAAGATATTGCTGATAATTCAAATTGGATTTTAATTTGCAATGATATTTATTCTTTAATTAATCTGATAAGATTAGTTATCAGGTTTAGACATTTTTGTATAAATCATTATTAAATAATAATTAGAAAGTAGTTGGAACACATCCCTAAAATAAGGGATGTGTTACACGCCAACTCCAAAGCATGCATTGTATTTGGCGTGTAACAAGATCCAAGATTGGGTCTTTGATATTTCTTTTATTTATTTAATAGTTGATTTATAATTTGAATTTTGAATTTAATTAATTCTTTTATAAATCTATCAGATAGAAATTGTTTCAGAAGAATACGCTTAATTCAGAGAATATTCTAGAGAGAAAATTCTAAGCTTTTCAAAGAGAGAAAAAAATATAACATAATATTTTTTCAGTCCCTGAAAACTGTTTCAAACCTAATATTCAAAGTTCTCATGAGTAGAGTACATCTTGTGAATTATAAATTGTCCCTTTATTATTCTACGTGCCCACACACGTCTTGAGGTCTAGATATAAATCTTGGAAGATCTTGGTCTGAGTATTCAAAAGACTACTTTGGATTGGATGTTTGTTGGAGTTACTAAATCTAGCAAGGATTCTTGATTGTTTTACAACTGGTAAATCATTATCTTTTTTCTTTCTCTTTGATTAATTTTTTCATATTAATGGATCTGTTATTTAAAGATTGTTTAATTTTTTTTTAAATCTCTGGGACCACCATCCCATGTATTCCGCTGCACACATGGTAAACTAGTTATCAACAATTGGTAGCAGAGATGTCCTTAATCTCTGCATACATTAATTGTTGTGTGGGTATAATATGCATTCTTATATTATTGTAATATGTGATGAATAGATGGGTGTTTATTTTGATGAATGTTTGTTCTTAAGAGTCGTTAATTGTATTGTGTTTTGGGTTTAGGAATTGTTGTTATTTTTTACTAGATCTACAAAATTGTAAACCATATGGGGCATAGTATTTTCTGTAATTTTATTTTATACATTTAAAATTATTTGCAAAAGTGTAAATCCAGCCCCAAGCCCTTAGGTGCCTTCTCGGCACTTGCTGCCTAGGAGCACCAGACACACCAGGCGCACTCGAGCATTTCTTTCGACCTAGCACGCCCCTACGCCTGCTCGCCTAGTCGCAGCCCTGCATGCCTCCTGCCTAGACGTACTAGGTGCCCCCGAGCATCTGTCTCAACCTAGTGCACCCCTCAAGCCTGCTCGCCCAGCCGCGCCCTTGCGCACCTCCTGCCCAGATGCACCTGCGCGCCTGCTCACCTAGTCGCGCCTTTTGCGCGCCCTTGCTGCCTTGTGTGCCCAGGGCATGAGGAATATGGCCAAAACTGAGGATTTGAAACCCTAGAAATCGCCTATGCTAGGGTTTGGAACCCTAAAAATCGCCTAGGGCATGAGGAATATGGCCTAGGCTTGAATTTGGAGCCTTGGAAATCGCCTACGCTAGGTTTTGGAACCCTAGAAATCATCCAGGCTAGGGAAATCATAGGGTGGTCGGCCTATAGGCATCTGATACCTAAGTATCATGCAAAAAGAGGCAAGGAATAAGCCCATTTGTGATTAAGAACAATTTTTTATTTAAACAAGTCAGTTGTTTTGAATCAAAACATAGCAAAGTAAGGAAATTCAGACAGATTCATCAAAGGCGTAAAGATTGGGAAAGAATACTTACCAAAGAGGAGATACGCAGAGTTCATGAAGAATTGGAGAATTTCATAGATTAGAACTTTCTGAATGAGGCGCATGGGTCAGGAGTCTGATGAGTGAGGCCCTACTTATAGCCTCTCAAGCTAACCATATTTTTAGGAATTCAAAATCCTTGAAAAATATATGGTATTGTTAAAGATTCAAATTCCTTGAAAAATATATTATATTTTTAGGACTACAAAACTCCTTGAAAAATACATATATTTTTAGGACTTCAAAATTCCTTGAAAAATACGTGCCGAGCAAATTATCGATAGTTGATAAAAGTACTACGTGATGTCATGAGGGACTTTGTTTTTAGAGTAGTGCTACGACATGTTTCTTGGGCCAGATCAATTTTATCGTAATGTTGAACACATTACGATAAACTTGGGGGGCAAATGTTATCCCTCAAAAATCAAGAGATGACGTGGTGAATGAGAAAGCAACACTTGGCATCACAAGTCAGGGAAAAACGATAAAGTATTGAAAAAAGACTGATGAACAAAAAAGATAGGTCCAGGACCTACAGGAAAGTCGACCAGGCCTAAACCCCCGAGGGGTGGTCGACCTGGACCTAGCCTCTAGGGGTGGTCGGCCTGACCCCAACCCCTAGGGGTGGTCAACCTGACATGCTCAAGAGCCACATGGGTGGTTGGCCCACTCTATTCTTTATAGGCTGGTTGACCTAACCTCCTAAATACACTTCACTGGATAAAGTTAATGCTTGTTCAAGCTGAGATCAACAGGCCTAGCACCCAAAGGATCAACAGACCTAGCACCCAAGCTCTAAAGGGTCATCGGGCCTAGCACCTAAGTCTCATGGACCAACCGAAACTTAGCATTTCCCCAGAGGTTTCAATCGTGCATCATCTACCATAATCCAGAGAAACAACTAGACGACCCACAATCTCATAATCATGGGGTGGTGGACACGTATCTCCACTACCCAATAATCATGTGCCAAACCACGATCTCAGGATTACTGATCATGTAACAGCCCCTGTGTATTATAAATAAAAGACCCAGGGCTTCATTGAAGGAGATCTGATGAATATTTTTGGGAGAAACTTTGGGCAAATTAGTAACGAGTGAATACTTCTGTCCATCCGTGTAATTGTCTATCAAGTGATTCAATACTAAAGACTAAGTGCATTAGGTTATTACTGTTCATCAGGACAGCGCTGAACCACTATAAAATTTATGTGTGTTTGTTTATGATATTTCTATTCTATTGTATATTATATTTATTTTATTCAAAAGGTATCATATATTGTACATACGACCGTTGGCTAATTTCACAGGTCAACAAATTGAAATGAATTTTAGTGTATATTTATCGTTTATTATTATTAAAATAATTTGATATGAATATCATAAAATTCCAAAATTCGTTATTGTGACTACAATCTTGTATTGGTACAAGAGAATTAAGATTGTAGGGAATGAAATAAATTAGTTCGCAGTAAAACAAAGTTATATGGAATCTTTGGATTAAATATTGAAAGTACGGTTTGTTATCCAAAAAATCAGAAGCGAATCACGTGGCAAGTATTAATTACACATGGCTGACACCTGGAAGAATGCATGCTCGACTATCGACTAGGAAAGCACCCTGTATCAGGCGATCAGTTTTTCATACGACCAGCCTGGTCGTATGCACTTTATACGCGGAAAAGATCTTGGGCAGTTATGGTAGAATCCGAGATTCTCTCCCATGATTTCCTGAGTATCCGATTATTTAAGAAATAATATATGTAACAAATCAATGTAACCCTTCCCTGAGCTTATAAATAGAAGGAGAGGACTCAGGGAAGAGGATCGGGCTCTATTTTCTCTTTTCAGACTTCTAAATCGCTTGTGATTATAAAGATCATAGAAACCATATTGTATTGGCTCTTCAGAGGCTAGTGAAACTCATTGAACCCGAGTTCTTTGATCACTCCTTTGAATCTCAATCTAATAACAATTCAAGTGGACGTAGGTCATTACCAGATCCTGGGGCCGAACCACTATAAACTCTTGTGTTCTTATTCTTTTCGTCATTACGTTCTTTTCAACGCATTCATATACGTCAAGTGAAGTGTGACTCCGTGTCAGTTGCCCAAATCTAGGGTCAACATGGTTCACTAGTATTATGAATGCATGTAATCTATATCTGGATTACTGATGTACTAGGACATCTTAGTGGATGTACTTTGTGTTGGAAAACCATTCAGAGCACGCAGCGAAAACTTTGCGTGGTGGGCCCATTGTTGTTGATGAACAACATAACAACAATAAAAAAAAACCATTAATCATATAAACAATTTATATGACCAAGAAAATAATCCAAAAACATTATCATACAATACTATTAATCATGCAACAAATATGTATATAAATATACAATAAATTTATATAGAATATGTTGACCCTCGTTTTGGTCAACGACACGGAGTCTAGAAAACGACAGAAAAATAATACAAAGCTTGAGAAAACAATCTAATGGGAAATAAAGAACACAAAGAATTATGGTGGTTTGGCTCCAGTGATTGGTAATAACCTACATCCACTTGATACTATTATTAATATTGAGCTCCAAAGGTGTGATCAAAGAACTAGGGTTCCTGAGTTTCACAGACCTTCGAAGGAGAAAACAATACAAACGATGGATAATAGTAATATATTTCGGAAAAAGAGAAAAGGATCTCCCTCCTTGAGCTATTTCTTGTGTATTTATAGGCTCAAGAAGGGTTACATGAGTCAAGTAATAATATCTTCCCTTAATAAATGGATCTTCAAGTCATAATGAAGAGAGATTCTCGGATCTCATTACAACTGTACAGATTTATACATAAATAAATGAAGTATACGACCAGGTTGGTCGTATATAAAACTTGAACTTCTCATACGGAAATATCTCTGGTCAATATGTGAGCAGTATCTCTGCCACGTGTTAAAACTTCTTGCCACATCATCAACAACTGTTTTTTGGATAAACATTTGCCCCCCAAATTTATTTATTGCGACCAACAATAAGTAAACTTAGGAAACTAACCTTTCGTATGTCCCACGAAATCTGTCAGAGCCTCTCGTGCGTTCTCAAAAACTGTGACCCAATCACGTCCAATCATGCCTTTTTAGTTTCCAAGTAACCTTTCTGACGGCTATTACACTACCCCATGCCTTGAAAAAGGCAACTCATGATTACCCCTTTTCAACATATCTCAGCTTCTATAAATAATCCTCACATTTACCTTTAACTTTTTACTCGCCATTTTCTTGCCAAGAACTCTCAAGAACTTCGTCTCAGAGCTCAAAACTTCGAAGGTCTTCCGTCACTATTCTAAGGATCCTTTGTTTGCACGCCCAAAGTCGTTCCATTTCAGAACCTCCAACCTTCATCCAGGTAAATTTCTTCAACTTTTAAACCCTTTGAGATGCCATGCATACTGCTTTTGAGTTCTAAAACTTTCTGTGTTCTTGGGTAAAAATTCGTGAGGATTTTATGTATACCGTTTGATGCTTGATAGGGTAGTGTAGTTTTGCTCTGTAGGAGTTAGGAACCAGTTTGATAGTCAGGATCATAGGTTTAGGGCGTAAAATCGAAGTAAAAATTTGATTTTTGGGCTAGCTGAAAAACTGGGTTTTTCCCGCCCCTTTGGAGTTGAAAAAGCTTTTTCCAGAAAACTTTTTACTTTCACTTTTTGATCCGTTTTTCAAACTTTTCGCATAAAACTTAGTGTTTCGGTTAGAATGCTGCTGGTCGTAGACGCAAGCAACGTTATTCCAACTTTCAACATAAGCTCCCAGGTTGTGCGTCTTATCTCCTCCTTTCTCTGTTTGTAGTTTACATGCAAGACCTGTGGGGAGGAGAAAGACCCATCGACGATGACCTGCTAGCTCAACTGCTCGAGAACGAAGAACAACCCTCGTCATTGATACCCAAAATTCCATTTTCTCGTGCCAATCCAAACACTTCCCCTGTCTTGACTCAAAATATGGCTCGCACCAAAACCAAAGCCCAGAAAAGAAGAACTTTTGATCCTTCTCATCAGCCTTCTCCTTTGGCTGATGCTCCCTCAACCAGTGGTCGAGATGAAAATGCTCCCGACCCCAACATCCAAAGACATGCCCGACCCCGACATGCCATTCAGCCAAATGTTGAGTGCACTTAGTCCCTAAGAGCAGAGTGACGATCAGAATGATCGCCAATTATATAAGGAAGTACGGTCTCACAGGGGTGACCCTAGTCAGACCTAACCAAGACCAAAGGGCGAATATGCCTGGAGGCGCCTTCAGCGCCTGGTCGAGGTTTCATATCGAGGCAGGGGCTACCTTGCCACTTCACTCATTTTTTCAGGGGGTGGCTAATTATTTTGGAGTTGCACCCGTTCAAATAACCCCAAATGGATATAGGATGCTCCTTGCACTCTATATCCTATATAGCCACAAGAAATGGCCCGTGACAACGCCTCATGAGGTCAACTACCTGTTCGACCTCAAATCCAACCCCAACCAAGATGGCATGGGGTTTTTTCACTGCTGTCATCAGGAAACCGGGCACACCTTCCTGACTGACACCACCCACATCTCAAATATGGGGAGGTACTACCAGGAGTACTTCCTCATAACTAACATGATCGCAGACAACCTGGCCTTCTCACAAGGAGGTAAAACTTTCGTATCACATGCTGTTACTTCTTCACTCAGTGTTCCCCTCCACATTTTCTTAATCTGTTAATGTCTTCCACGCCCATGGATGCGACCATACCCAACTCCGGACATGGAGTTGAGATCGGTGCTCCTAGCCAGCATGACTGACGCAGAAAAGAGCGTCAAGCATCTGGTAACGGAGGCTAACCTTAGGTTGGTTGGCCTCTTGGCCCCTCAACTGGACACGAGGGCACCTTAAGCAGGGCATGCCTTTGCCGAGGAGGAACCGGAGCAGGAACCTCCAGCGTCACCTCCACAAAGGAGACTGACTGGGGTCACGATTAGGGAACCTACTGGCACTCCCCCAGCAGAGAGGCCCTCAGCCCCCTTGGGGAAAGGAAAAAAGAAGGCCACCGATCCTGTCTAACTCTCTGATGATTCGTCGGATGATAATGGTACAGTTATTTTGCTTTTAGACAATTTTCCAATTCCCTGTCATCTATTCGACGGGGACATCAATTTTAAATATGCTCCACATTTAGGTCCAGACTTCTTCATGTCAAAGAATGAGTATAAGACTAGTAGAGTCTATGGGATAGCGACCAGTAATAATAGCTCGGGTATTTGACTTTGCAATCCCTTTTTGCTTCTTTTTCTGATGTAATGTACTTGGTCATTCATGCTATCTCACTTTTCACCTTTGTTCTTCTTTTTCAGACATGGAATCCGTCAATGTGTTCGACATTTACAGCACTCCTGAGGCTGCCGCGGCTCTCCCGAGCAAGAAGAAAACCAGCCAGAGACACCATGGGGAGAGCATCAAAGTGCCTCAGGCAAAGAAGGCTCAAACTACAGGCCCTTTGGAGGATAGGCCCTCCGCCACCACAACTCCATCTTCTCCCCGTGAGCAGCAGACTCCTTCTGCTCCGGCCGGATCGACTCCTCCTCCCGCAGCCCCGACCGACCAAACTCAGCAGGCTGATCCTGCTTTAATCAGGGGTGAGATGGTTGGTCGCGCCTTTAAACTGGTCAAGGAGAGGATTGCCAAGATTATGAAGCACGACCGCTGTCGAGAGGCAATGGCTGCTACGAAGACGATGGGAGTTGACCCGATCCTGAATCGTGCCCTTAACGAGTTCACTAGTGTAAGTCATCTTTTTCTACGGAAATATGTCTTCTTTAGTTTATTGTTTGTCTAACTTTTATTCTGACTGTAGGCCATGCTGACCCTCACTGCCGGCTGAATCCACTTGGGTACCGTCACCGAGCAAGCTAGAACTTCGGAGAAACGCACGAGGATGAACTTAAAGCTGCTGAGGCCAAACATGCTGAACAGCTGGCAGTGGTGGTTGATGAAAAGGCCCAACTGGCTAAGGAATTGGAGGAGAAGCAAAGGTCTCTGGAGAAAGTTTGCGAGCAAAGGGACCAATTTAAGGAGTCCAAGCGCTTTAACTTCCACGCGGCCCAACTCGAGGTGGACTTGGTCACGAGCAGACAGGAGACCACTACTCTGGAGGGTTGGATTGAGGAGTTGGAGAAGGCCAACGCCGGAAACTTGGAAAGGTACAAGAATTCCACTCTTCGATGCTTCTATGATTTCTGGAAGCACAACTAGGGTGCCAACTTCGACTACCTTCCTTAGAATGCGAGAGATGCCGAGCTTGCTCGCTGCGCTGCTCAGCTGGTTGAGGAAGAAAGATCAAGGGTTCTTGCTTCCCTTGAAATCTCGCTGGCTGCTGGGATGGACAGGGCAGACAACGAGGCTGCATGCGTTGTACACCAGAACCTTCCCCAAGATCGTCCGGATCCTCAAAATCCTTGAGCTCCTTAGTCTTTTCTGTTTATGTTTCTTCTTTTTAACTACACGACCTATGGGTCGTGATGTAAAAACAATATAATTTTTGTTTACTGCATAGGCAGCTTTTACTTTTACTTGAACAATTACATCCGAGCAGTTACTGCTCGTGGTGTAAAAGGATTCGTTTTGATATTATAATATATTTGCATATTATTATAACATCTGTCCGCATGACCGAACTTAGCATAGCACTTTGGTTTGATTTAACAAAATAACAAGATTTTGAAAAATACTCTAAGTGCCCTAGCATGCTTTCCCTTATTTTGCTCATGTGTTTACATACCTTTTAACGATATGCTTTGCTTACTTGTACCTTTTATGCCCCCCAAGTGATCAGGGAGCTTTAGGTCCTTGGTCACTTGCCTTGACTAGAACCTTCTCGAACATTACTGCTCGTAGCGATATGATTAGCATTATAATACAGCAAAACAACACCCGTAATGAGCAAATACTTGTAATAAATACAAAAGTTGGCAAGAAATGACTGGCTGAGCACAGTCCCTTTTATTTCTCGTAATAAAAGGACCAAACATGTCTTTACGAGTGATCAATAAGATCTTACACTTTTTTGAAACTTGTAAAAAATAAAATTTATACAAGCCAATTCTTTAAGAAGAATTGTTCATTGGTAATACTTGCGCAGGTGTTCTCCATTCCAATAGCGAGGAACGAGATCTCCATTTAAGTGGGCAAGTTTATAAGTGCCTGGGTGAAGGACTTCATTAATCTGGTAAGGCCCTTCCCAATTTGGCTCGAGTACTCCAGCAGCTTGGTCGCTGGTGTTAAGGAAAACTCTTTGGAGTACAAGGTCTCCAACATTGAATTTTCTTTCTTGCACTTTAGAGTTGAAATACCGGGCGACCTTCTACTGCTATGCAGCTACTCAGAGCTGGGCTTGTTCGCGCCTTTCATCAATCGAGTCCAGGGATTCCATCAGTAGTTGGCTGTTAGAGTCCTGGCCGTATGTTAATCTGCGGTGTGAGGGTGGATCTAACTCAACAGGCAACATGGCTTCATACCCGTACGCTAAGGAAAACGGGGTATGACTTATTGCTGTTTGATGGGAAGTTCTGTATGACAAAAGGACTTCAGGCAACTGTTCTGGCCATGCTCCCTTAGCTTCTTCAAGTCTTTTCTTCAAGGTATCCTTCAGCATTTTGTTCACTGATTCAACTTGGCCATTCGTCTGGGGATGAGCGACTGAAGAAAAGCTTTTGATAATATCATGACATTTGTAGAAGTTCGTGAATAGATCACTGTCAAACTGGGTGTCGTTATCTGAGACTATCTTCTTTGGTAATCCACAGCGACAGATGATGTTTTTGACTACGAAGTCAAGCACTTTCTTGGTCGTTATGGTCGCGAGTGGCTCAGCTTCGGCCCATTTGGTGAAGTAGTCGATGGCAACCACTGCATACTTTACACCACCTTTTCCTGTAGGCAAAGATCCGATTAGATCTATTCCCCAAACTGCAAATGGCCATGTACTCTGCATCTGCTTTAACTCATTGGGAGCTGCTCGTGGGATTTTAGAAAATCTCTTACACTTGCCACATCTTTGCACGAACTCTATTGAGTCTTCATTCATGGTTGGCCAAAAATATCCTTGCCTGAGGATCTTTTTTTATAGGCTTTGCCCCCCAGCGTGGTCCCCGCAAAAACCTTCGTGCACCTCTTTCATTAACTCTTGGTCTTTCTCCTTTGTAACACATCTGAGAAGTGGCAGTGAGTATCCCCTTCGATACAGGAATCCATCGACCAGGATATACCTAGCAGCTTGCCGTTGAAGGGTCCTATCTTTGTTTCTATCTGCTGGTAGCACGCCGCTTGACAGGTAATCTACATATGGTGCCATCAATGTATCCGCCATCTGGATGACCAGAGTGGTTTTTGCTTCTTGGATGCTTGGTACTGATAGTCGCTTGACTGGCACTATGTTCAGAGTATCAGCATCTTTTGCACTTGCCAACTTCGCCAAAGCGTCCACGTTCGAATTATGATCGCGAGGAACTTGCTGGAGACTGTATTTGTCGAACTGGGCTAACAGATCCTTTGCTTTGTTCAGATAGGCAACCATCTTCAAACCTCGTGCTTGATACTCTCCCAAGACTTGGTTCACCACCATCTGAAAATCACTATAGATTTCAAGCGCTTTTATGTTCATATCCTTGGCTAGCCGCAGTCCAGCGAGTAATGCTTCATATTCAGCCTCATTGTTAGAAGCAGTAAAGTCAAATCTTATTGCACAGTGAAATCGATGCCCTTCTGGCATTATTAATATCACTCCTGCTCCTGCGTGGGATTCATTAGATGAACCGTCTGTGAACAATTTCCACGAGGGTGCTTGGATTTGACATTCAGGCTCGCTGGGCTCCTCAATTTGTTCGCCACCCGCGGGCTCTATGAATTCGGGGATGAAGTCAGCTAAGGCTTATCCTTTTATTGATGCTCGTGGCAGGGATAATATATCGAACTGCCCGAGTTCGACTACCCACTTTAGTAATCTTCCGGCAGCCTCTGGCTTTTGCAGGACTTGCCGAAGAGGCTGGTCAGCCAATACCGTAATCGGATGAGCTTGGAAGTAAGGCTGCAGCTTCCTAGAGGCCAAAATTAAGCAATAGGCTAACCTTTCGATGGGGGGATACCTCAACTCTGCTCCGATCAACCTTTTTCTTACGTAATAGACAGCCTTCTTCACACTTTCTTCTTCTCTTACAAGAATAGCACTAGCAGCGTAATCCGTGATTGTCAGGTAGATGAAAAAAGTCTCTTTATCGACCAGTTTTGACAGGATGGGTGGTTGCGCCATATACATTTTTAGTGCTTGAAAGGCTTGTTCGCACTCATCTGTCCATTCAAATTTCTTATTGCCTCTGAGTAGATTGAAAAATGGGACACACTTGTCTATTGATTTTGAAATAAATCTACTTAGAGCAGCAATCCTCCCGGTCAGGCTTTGGACATCCTTTATCTTCACTGGCGACTTCATCTTGATCAGGGCTTTTATTTTCTCGGGATTAGCTTCAATTCCTCTTGAGTTAACTATAAATCCCAAGAACTTCCCTGATCCTACTCTAAAGGAGCATTTAAGGGGATTTAGCTTCATCATATATTTATTCAGGACGCTGACGCATTCCTGCAAATCCCTTACATGCCCTTCTGCTTTCTTTGACTTAACCAGCATGCCATCGACATAAACCTACATGTTTGTACCGATCATCTCCTAAAAAATGTGGTTGATGAGTCTCTGGTAAGTCGCACCAGCATTTTTCAAACCAAAGGGCATCACCTTGTAACAATAGAGCCCTGTATCAGTTCGAAAGCTAGTGTGATCCTCATCAAGGGGGTGCATATTGATTTGATTATACCCAGAGTATGCATCCATGAATGAGAAGATCTCGTGTCCTGCAGTGGCATCGACCAGCTGGTCGATCCTCGGGAGTGGGAAACAGTCTTTGGGGCAGGCCTTATTTAGTTCTGTAAAATCCATGCACATACGCCACTTGCCATTCGGCTTGGGCACGAGTATGGGATTAGAGACCCACGATAGATAAAATGCCACCCTAATGAACCCATTCTCCTTCAGCTTCTCGACTTCCTCTTTCAAGGCCTTTGATCTGTCTTTGTCGAGCAGCCTTCTTTTTTGTTGCACTGGTGGAAAGCTTTTGTCGATGTTCAAGACATGGCTGATGACTATAGGATCTATCCCGACCATGTCTTTATGCGACCAGGCAAAGACATCCTGGTTCCTCCTTAAGAACTCCAGCAGTGCTTGTTTTGTTGTTGTCTCTAAGTTTTTATCGACTTTCACAACTCTAGTCGGATTTTCCTCATCGAGTTGGACCTCTTCAAGGTCCTCGATGGGTCCCAAGTCTCTATCCTCACTTTGGGCAACACCCTATTTGGTGAGATTATCACCTAAGCAGGCTTGAATATCAGTTGCCATTTGCAACTCCTTCCCGGTGGCATCTCTCGATACACCCTTCTTTGCCTTGGTGATCGAGGCGTTGTAGCACTCCCTCGCTTCCCTTTAGTTTCCCAACATGCATCCTACCCCTGCATCCATTGGAAATTTCATGGCGAGGTGCCATATAGAAGTGACGGCTCGTAGGTCGACTAGAATTGGTTTCCCTATCACAGCGTTGTACGCCGACGGACAATCAACTACTATAAAAGTATTCAGTAATGCCCTGTTAGCAGGTGCAGTGCCTGCTGTGACTAGGAGTCTAATTGACCCTACAGGGGCGAGCCCTTCTCTGGAAAAACCATAAATGGTTTGGTTGCACGGCTCCAGGTCCTTTAAGAACAACTTCATCCTTTCCAGCGAGGACTTATATAGGATGTTGACCGAACTTCCTGTATCGACCAACACCCTTTTCACCATCATATTCGCGATCTGTACATCAATGACCAGCGGATCGGAGTGTGGGAATCGCACATGCTGGGCGTCGTTTTCAGAGAAGGTGATTAGTTCCTCCTCTGTTTGAGCCTTTTTTGGTGCACGATCCTCGACACTCATCATCTCGATGTCCTGGTCATGGCATAGGGTTCAAGCATATCGTTCCCTCGCTTTTCCACTATCTCCTGCAAGATGTGGGCCTCCGCAAATGGTGAGTAGGGTACCTGCCACGGGAGCTGGCTGTAAAGGTGGCGAGCGTTGGCGTGCAGGGGCCGACTCGTTTCTACCTTGAGCCTTCCCCTGAGAACCTCCCGCGGCTCGTACATATCTTCTTAAATGTCCCTGTCTTATCAGGAACTCAATTTCGTCCTTCAGCTAGTTACACTCACTGGTGTCGTGCCCATAGTCGTTATGAAAATGACAGAACTTTGTTGAATCTCTCTTGGAGATATCTTTCCTTATTGGTGCGGGTCGTTTGTAGGGCACGCTCGAGCCGGTCTCCTGGTAAACCTCAGCTCGGCTTTCAACAAGAGCAGTGTAATTGGTGAATTTTGGTTCATACTGATTACCTTTGGGGTGCTTACTCTCGGAGGTCGAGGGTTCACTATTCGCCCGCTTTCCACCATTCTTACCATTGCCATTCATGTTGCCTTTGCCTTTTCCGTTGCCATTGGGCTTAGACCCATTGGCGGTTTTGGCGAGTTCTTCCTTGGGCCCCTTGTCTTTTGCAGGCGATTTCCCTTCATTGGCAATCGCGTCATCGAGCTTGATGTACCGATCAGCTCGATCTAAAAACTCCTGGGTACTTTTAACCCCATGCTTTCTGAGGCTACTCCAGAGGGGAGAATGGCGCCTAACCCCAGCGTTTAGGGCCATCATCTTGCCTTCATCGCCCACAATCTTGGCTCCTGCTGCAGCTCGCATGAAGCACTGAACGTATTCCTTCAAGGGCTCCCCCTCTTTCTGGCGTATCTCGACCAGTTGGTTCACCTCGGTGGGGTGCACAAGTCCCGCGTAGAACTGTCCGTAAAACTCCTTCACGAACATCTCCCAGGATACTATACTTGCAGGAGGAAACTTAAAGAACCACTCCTAGGCGGCATCAGAAAGTGTCGCTGGGAAGATCCTGCAGCGAGCATCTTCAGAGACTTTTTGAATGTACATTTGTATCTCAAACTTGTTAACATGAGATACCGGGTCTCCATACCCGTCGAAATTTGGCAGAGTCGGAATCTTGAACTTGCTGGGGGTTTCTGCCATAGCAATCCTTTGTACGAAAGGGGTGCCCCTCCTCTAATCGTACTCAATGTGCGAAGTCCGCCCCCCGACCAGCTGCTGCACAGCCTGGTTCAGGGCATCGATTTGAGCCTGAACGGCTTTCAGAATTGTTGGGGCCTCTGGTGCGGGGGGAATGTATTCATCATGCCTTTCTGGGCGGTCGTTGAGTACATCCCTCAAATCATCGTCTCTTCGCCGCTGCTCACTGGCTCCAAGCCGGCTAAAGATGTTATTTTGCCTGGGATGCCCCCTAGCGTTATGACCTGCTTGTCGGTCTTCTCTAGGTGGGGGGCTCCTGCCTCCACCTCTCTCTTGGTTCCTCCGACCAGCATTTCCTCTGCCTGAGTTGGTCTCATTGTAGTCGTGGCCATCTATGAATCGTGACTGGCTATGGTGCGACCAACTATTTCCTCTGTTGTCTCCTTGGGCTGGCATTTCCTGAGTATTAGGGGGAGGCCTGCGTTGGTCACTGGGTCCCCATGCATTGTCATGCCGTGGGGGGGCCCTGACTGCAGAGCCTGTCTCTGAATTTTAGCAGAAGGACGCTGCCCCCTGCTCGATGGATGCGGCTCTTAACCCCCTGGGCGTCTAGGGTTGCGGGGCTGTTGCCCGACCCTATTCTGCCTCGGGCGTGGGGGATTGCCTCGACCAGCTTGAGACGGAGGTTGCATCTCAGGATCCCTAGGTGGGATATCATCCTGAGGCATAGGTGGCTTCTCTGGCCTCTAAGGGCTTATTGGCTGGAGCGGAGGACTAGGATTGGGACCCCTTTGAGGTGGCCCGCTGGGGGGTTGATCAAGCTGGGATGCTAGTGCAGCCTGATTCCTAGCCAGTTGGATGGCTGCTTCAAGGGCTTCCATGGCATCCCTCTGCCGACGGTCCATCTCCGCCTGCCGCTCGCTTAGCTCCTGACGCTGGCACTCTATCTCTCTTTGCTGCGATGCCATTATCTCGGCAACATTCTCCTGATTGGCCCTCAGATTGGCCAACTCATCTTGCAACACCCCCAGTGTTGTCTTCAGGGTCTCAGAGTCCAACTCCTCCTCATCAAACTCCAAATGAGGTTCGTCTTCAGCCACATTTGGGGGAGGAGGCTGGGATGGTGCAGCGACAGCCTGTCCAGTCTTCTTGGTAGTTTTTTCCATTAGATCTTCTTGAGTTTAACTCTCAATGAAAGCACCAGAATGTTGACCCTCGTTTTGGTCAACGACACGGAGTCTAGAAAACGACAGAAAAATAATACAAAGCTTGAGAAAACAATCTAATGGGAAATAAAGAACACAAAGAATTATGGTGGTTCGGCCCCAGTGATTAGTAATAACCTACATCCACTTGATACTATTATTAATATTGAGCTCGAAAGGTGTGATCAAAGAACTAGGGTTCCTGAGTTTCACAGACCTTCGAAGGAGAAAACAATACAAACGATGGATAATAGTAATATATATCAGAAAAAGAGAAAAGGATCTCCCTCCTTGAGCTATTTCTTGTGTATTTATAGGCTCAAGAAGGGTTACATGAGTCAAGTAATAATATTTTCCCTTAATAAATGGATCTTCAAGTCATAATGAAGAGATATTCTCGGATCTCATTACAACTCTAAAGATTTATACATAAATAAACGAAGTATACGACCAAGCTAGTCGTATATAAAACTTGAACTTCTCATACGGAAATATCTTTGGTCGATATGCGAGCAGTATCTCTGCCACGTGTCAAAAATTCTTGCCACGCCATCAACAACTATTTTTTGGATAAACAGAATATATAACACAAAAATCAAGAACATAAACTTTTACCTCTTGAAGCCTATCAAGTGTCCTTGAGTCTTTTTGTATTTTTAACGATCATCCTATCCAAAACTTTGAGAACTCAAACCATGATCTTCCGGAGGAGTTTTTGTCTGACAAAAACCTCTGAGAACTTTCCTGAATTGCATATTGTTGTGTGTTTTCTTTTCTATATATATATGGTGTATTTTTCTCTTCTTCTTCTATATCATATATATAGAGATAATTTTATTACTTTATTATTCCAAATAAAAATAGTAATATATTAAAATATCATAATGATGATAGGATTTGATTTAGGTAAATATCTAACTTATCAAATTTGAAAAAATATTTTCAAATTATTAAATAATTAAATAAATAAAATAAAAACTACACAGATACAATATTTGTATAGTGGTACACGCACGGCACAGTCCTTAGACTGTGCCAGGCGTGTACTGCTATTCCTTTTCAGGGATTTTGCATTTTTCTTTTATTTAATTGTTTAACTAAATCAATCTCTCACACAATAAGGTATTTGTCTTTTTAAGGAAAAGATGAAAACCATATTTCAAAATTTAAATTCTAAATTCAAAATTCAAATTGATGATTATCATCATCATCATCTTTTGAAATTAAATAAATAAAAAAACTATTTTTGACTTGCCAATTTTATTTTCTCCCACCCAAATAAAATAATTAATTTAAAATTTTTATTTATTTATTTATTTATATGAAATTTGAAAATTTATATATTTAAATTAATAAATATATTTTTTAAATTAATAATTAATTATTCAACCTTAATTATTATATAATTGCATATTTGACCTAAAGAATAAAATTCTTCTCAAATTCTCAAATTACAGTTATTCTCTTATACCAACTCTTACATTGATATAGTGTTGATCGAACTACCCTAGGGACCTATGGACTTATAATATCAAGCTCCAATAAATATTACATTATTAATCAAAGCTCTTTGATTAAATAATCATATTTATTAATCTCATGATTACTCCACTAAAAATATGAGAGTGAACTCTTGATAATTATAGACATATATTTACTGAGTACTTTATTAAGAATAAAGTGTCCATTGATATAATCATTACTTACAGCGTTAATCCTCTATTAATGGTTCATAATTAAAAGGGAATAAAATTACTGTTTTACCCTTTTAGTTATATCTTCTTCCTAGAGTACCATTGACTTTACTAGTGAAGGTTGTGTCACAACAAGTTTGCGACGTGAGCGCTCGTAACCTTTTTAGTTCTAAAAGTCAACCCAATAGGGAACTATTATTCAATCTATAAGAACGTATAGATTACATATCTGTTAAACTACGTCCCCAGCCATATGCATCATTGAGTCCCCAAAATAATTCTTCTTAGCCTGATCATTCTTACAAACCTTAACGCATGAATCAAAGGATCAGATGACATATATAGGAGTTCATAGTAACCTCAGGATTAAGTTCATCGTGTATATGATCATCATTTGATGTTTTTCATTAATACTATGAAACGATGTTTAAACAAGTATTAACAAATCACATCTGGTCTAGTTCTACATACTCTGAGGATGCAAAGTACCTCCACTAAAGTGTCATACTACACTAGTAACCCAGATTTAGGTCACGTGTATTCATAATACTAGTGTAGTGTACTAGCAGTAATTAATCTAAAGATTCCATAACTTTATTTTACTGCGAACTATTTAAGTTTATTATCTTAATCTCGATCCTCCCATACCAATATGAGATTAAGATCACATAGACAAATTTTGGAATTTTTTGATATTCACTTAATATTATCATATAATATCGAACATATTCTATATATAAAATAATTCAATTCAATTAATTATTTCATTTAAAACATTTGTCAACTACAATTGCTTTAAAGGCATTATTCCCAACAATCTCCCACTTGCCCTAAAGCAAATTGAGGCATCTCTTTTAATATGTCAATCACATTCTCCTCACCGATTTTTTCTAACAAAGTCTTTGTAACAGTTTTGTAAGAAACTATTTTGAAGTTATCTTTAATAATATTACATCAATTATGTAAAATTGTCTTGTATTCAATGATACTTCATTTTATGTGCTTTACCCTCTCATGATTTCTAGTTCTTCTAGAATAGTTGTATCTCCATTGCGTTCGCAATGAGATGCTAGCTGTTTATTCTAGTATGAAAACCTTTCCAGAATGTCAAAGAACTTAACTAAATCAAATAGCCTATTTAACTACTCATAGCTATTATATATCGGCTTTTGTGGTGAAACATATAAATTTGAAATTTCTAACACATTTCTAGATTAATGTGTTTCCTCCATAGTTATGGAATCTGATTCTAATATCAATCTTTAAAGATTTAATATCAGATCATCCATTGGGAGTTTAGGTCTCTTCCTATAAGCACATACATATAATCTCTATTATATTTAAGATACTCAAAAATAACTCCTTATAATTATTAAATGACTCAATCCATAATGGATTGATAACTGCTGACTATTTTGACCGTTTAGCAAATATCAATTCGAAAATATAACATTCGATACATTAAATAGTCTATTACTGAGTTGTAGGAATGTTGTCTCATGACCTCTCCTCTAGTAAAAGAATAAATGGACATTTATTATTTAGATAATACATCCTCCTTTTCGGGAAGGCAAAATGCCTTGCTTGAGATAGAGCTTAAGGATTGTTCTTTCAATCTCTATAGAATTGAATGTACAAAACATTCTTGGCGTTTCTAAATCCAATATTTAGAAATGTTCAGCTAAACATTTCTTTTCTATTGACAATTTCTGTACATCATTCCTAATGATTAGAACATTGTCAATATCAAGAATAAGAATCACAACCGAATCTTTTTGGTCGAGATCTTTAAATGATTTTGTCATGTTAGTCATTCCAGTAAAGACTACTTAGATATTCATTTAAATTAATCTCATAATCCATGCATAAAGCAGTGGATAAGAGTATGTAAACAGATTCAAGTTTGGTTACAATAGAAGACATTTATTCAAGTAATAAATTCTTCTTTCTATTAATAGCATTTGGCTATTAACCTAACTTTTGAAAAGTCTGTACTTTCCTTTGTTCTCCTCTTCATCTTGAATATCCTGTTTCAAACTGAAGTTCAATGAACTTTAGTTGATGTTCAAGAATCCAGATATCATAGAATTCCAAATTTCATTTCTTGATTCATGGTGTTTCAACCATTGTTTTCTGTAAAAACATTTTCATTTCATATACCAGTATGTGAATGAAGTATAGTTAGATTGTGTTACACACAATTCAACTATCTTTACATTTGTAATGGAGTAGTTACTAACTAATGCTCCCACTACAACTATGCTTTAAAGAATTTGGGATATTCTTTGGTTTTATCATTGTTAATTATCGGTAACTCGCTTACTTAACTTGTAGTCATTATTTCTAGTACAACTTAACTAGAAAATATAGTTATTATAGTAAGCGTTCTTCATTAAAGTAGCATTTAAAGAGATACAAACTCTTTTGTAATCTTTTATGATAATTAAACTACTTCACAAAATGACTTCATGGAAAATTTTCAATTTATTCACATAACCACTTGTGAATTCCAACTTTTAAGTCTTCGATGTTGTACAATCCACCATGTACAACGTATAACAAGTGTCAAAATTATAGAAATAATAAAGACGACAATGACTACTCATTATCCATTTAATCTTATCAAATATGAATATATTTGTAATGCCCCAAAATCTCTAATAAGGTTTAGGACTTGATTAGGAGGTCGGGAGGGCCATAATTGATTTATTATGCCATTAAATGATTATATGCATGCTTATATGAATTATATTATAATATGATGATAAATGCATGCATATGGGTCCATTTTTAATTATAAGGACATTTTGGTACTTTGGCCCGTTGAGGGCGTGATTGTGTATTTTCAGGCATGTGGGTGAATTATGAATAATACCACATTATATGTGGATTTTTTCGAGCCAATCGGCATGAGACGATCATGGAATGCAAGTTTTCGATCTGGTCATAACAGAGTTAATTTCGGGGCTCGGGGAGAGTCTCAGCGTAATTTGAGAATTAGAACATTACCGAGAAGTAAAGGGTAATGGGATATTATTTATTATCATTTGAGAATATTGAGAATAATGGAAATTGGAGGGTGTTAATTAGGATTAACGAGATACGTGGGAAAGGACGGTTTGCCCTTGGTGGCCTTAAGAGGATTTGAAATGACCTAAGGGTATTTTAGTCTTTTCACCCTAAAGGATAAATATTAGGCATTAGATGGTTGTGGAAGTAACTAAAACAGAGCAAAGGTTCCTCCTCTCCCGTGCACCATTTCTCCACCTTTTCTCTTTTTGAATTTTTTTGCTCAATTTGGGGAATCAAGCTTGAGAACCAAGCCTTGAGAGTTTTGGGTTATGCTCTACCATTGAAGAGGGTCCTAAGCTGAGATTGAGGTCAGTTTCTGGCCACTAAAACCTTAGTTCTTGCTCTATTTTTCTATTTGAATTTTATCTGGTTTTTTAGTTGGAAAATTGAGAATTCAATGGAGTTTTTGGCTAGGGTTACTTGGGTTGTGATGCCTAGGACATTTGTAGATGGTTTTTGAGTTCAATTGGGACTTAAAATAAGGTTTGGAAGATTTTAGTTCAGGTTGGAAATGGTGGAGTCGAAGGGGAGAAGAACCAAGGAAATTTTGCCTAGTTGTAGCGCTACAGCGCCCACAATGGGGCACCACATTTGGAATTCGATGAGGAAGAACTGGATTCCGAGACACTGAGGAACACCCTGGGAGTATTGCAGGATGAACTGGCCAATCTGAGGGCTAGCCAGGAAAATGCTGCTGAGATTATGGCGCGGCAGCAACAAGAAATTGAGCGACAGCGCCAGGAGTTGAGTGAGAGGTAGGCAGAGATGGACCGTCACCAGAGGGAGGCCATGGCAGCCCTCGAAGCAGCCCTACAGTTAGCTAGGAATCAAGCTGCACCTACCTCACAGCCTGATCAACCTACAAATGGGCCACCCCAAAGGGGCCCTAATCCTAGCCTGCCTATCCAGCCCTCGAGCCCCCAGAGGCCCGAACAGCCACCAATGTCGCAGGATGACATCCCGCTAAGGGACACTGAAGCACAGCCTCCATCCCAGGCTGATCGCAGCAATCCCTCGCAGTCAAGGCAGAATAGGGTCGGGCAGCAGCCCCGAAGTCCTAGACGCCATAGGGGCGAAGAGCCGAACCCACCGAGTAGAGGGCAACATCCTTCTGGTAACAGAAGGAACTCAGAGATAAGCTCTGTGGTCCGGGGACCCCCCACGGCATGATAATGCACGAGGACCTACTGACCAACGCAAGCCACCCTCTAACGCTCAGGAAGTTCCAGCCCGCGGAGGTAACCGAGGGGATGGCAGATCCCATCATAGCCAATCAATATTCAGAGATGGCCATGATTATAATGAGGCCGACTCAGGCAGAGGAAATGCCGGTTGGAGGAATGGAGAGAGAGGTGGGGGCAGAAGCCCACCACCTAGAGAAGACCAACTCAAGAGACGCGATGCTGGGGGCAACCCAGACAAAATAACGTCTTTAACCGGCTCAAAGCTAGCGAGCAGCGGAGAAGAGACAAGGATTTAAGAGACGTACTCAATGATCGCCGGGAATGGCATGATGAGTATGTTCCCCCAGCAGAGGAGGCCCCCGCGATTCCTGCCGCCGTGCAAGCCCAGATAGATGCTCTAAACCAGACAATGCAACAGCTGATCGGGGGAAGGACGACTAACATCGAGTACGATAGGAGAAGAGGCACTCCTTTTGTTCAAAGGATAGCTATGGCAGAAACTCCTAGCAAGTTTAAAATGCCTACGCTTCCAAACCTTGACGGGTATGGTGACCCAGTATCTCATGTCAACAAGTTTGAGATACAAATGGACATTCAGAAAGTGTCTGAAGACGCTCGGTGCAGGATCTTTCCTGCAACACTTTCTGATGCTGCACAGGAGTGGTTTTTCAAATTCCCTCCTACAAGTATAGTTTCTTGGGAGATGTTCGTGAAGGAATTTTACAGACAATTCTATGCGGGTCGTGTGCACCCAACTGAGGTAAATCAGCTGGTCGAGATATGCCAGCAAGAAGGAGAGCGACTAAAGGATTACGTCCAGTGCTTCATTCGAGCAGCGACTAGAGCCAAAACAGTGGGTGACAGGGGCAAGATGATGGCCCTAACTGCGGGAGTTAGGTGTCCCACGCCTTTGTGGAGTAGCCTCAGAAAGCATGGAGTCAAGACTACTCAAGAGATTTTAGATCAAGCTGATCATTACATCAAGCTCGAAGATGCCATCGCCAGTGAAGGGAAACCCCCAGGCAAAGATAAGGGGACTGCCGAGCCCGCCAAAGCCACCAATGGGTCAAAACCCAACGGCAACGGCAAAGGCAACGGGAATGGCAAGAATGGGGGGAAACGGCCGCATAATGAGCCTTCCACCTCTGAAAATAAACGAGCCAAGGGTAATCGTTATGAACCTCGGTTCACTAACTACACTACCCTTATTGAGTCTCGGGGAGAGGTGTATCAGGCCACAAGTTCTAGTGTGCCTTACAAGAAACCTGCTCCCATTCAAAAATATATTTCGAAGAGAGACACTACCAAGTTCTGTCGTTATCATAACAACTACAGACATGATACAAATGAATGCAACCAGCTGAAGGATGAAATCGAGTTCCTTATTAGACAAGGACACTTGAGAAGATATGTACAGGCCTCGGGAAATTCCCAACGAGAGGCTCCAGATGGAACCGAGCATGCGCCCGTACGCCAATGCTCGCCACCTTTGCAGCCTGACCCCGTAGCTGGCACTTTACTCACCATCTGCGGAGGCCCGCACCTCACGGGAAGCAGTGGAAAGGCGGGGAACGATATGCTCGGACCCTACGTCACAACCAGGACATCGAGATGATGATTGTGGAGGATAGGGCATCAAAGAAGGCTCGGTCAGAAGACGGTGAGATAACCTTCTCTGATGGCGACGCCCAGCATGTCTGGTTCCCACATTCTGATCCGCTGGTCGTGGATGTTCAAATCGCCAACATGATGGTGAAAAGAGTACTAGTTGATACAGGAAGTTCAGTAAACATCCTGTACAAATCTTCGCTGGAACGCATGAAGTTATCCGTCAAGGACTTGGAGCCCTGCAACCAAACAATTTACGGCTTCTCAGGCGAGGGACTCGCCCCAGCAGGGTCAATCAGACTTTCAGTCACAGCAGGTACAACGCCTGCTACCAGGACATTGCTCGCTACTTTTATAGTAGTCTATTGTCCTTCGGCGTACAATGCTGTCATTGGAAGACCCATACAGGTTAATCTTTGGGCCATCACCTCAGTATGGCACTTGGCCATGAAATTCCCGACAGACGCAGGGGTAGGACGCGTGTTGGGAAATTAGAGAGAAGCGAGGGAGTGCTACAACGCCTCAGTTACAAAGGCGAAGAAAGGAACGTCGAAGAGCACTCCCCCAGATAGGTTGCAAATGGATATTGATACACAAGCCCAATCCGGTGATGGAGTCACTAAATAGGGTGTTGCCCAAAGTGAGGATAGGGACTTAGATCCTCGCTTTGGGGATTTTGAGGAAGATGTTGGACCCGTCGAGGACCTGGAAGAGGTCCAACTTGACGAAAAAGACCCGACCAGAGTTGTGAAGGTCGGGAAAAATTTAGAAGCAACAACGAAGCATGCACTGGTGGAATTTTTGAGAAAGAACCAGGAAGATTTTGCCTGGTCACACAAAGACATGGTTGGGATAGATCCTGCAGTTATCAGCCATGTCCTGAACGTTGATAAGAGTTTTCCACCCGTGCAACAGAAAAGAAGGCTGCTCGATAAGGATAGATCGAAAGCCTTGAAAGAGGAAGTCGAAAGACTAAAGGAGAATGGGTTCATCAGGGTGGCATTTTATCCATCGTGGGTCTCTAATCCAGTACTGGTTCCCAAGCCTAACGGCAAATGGCGAACCTGTGTGGATTTCACAGACCTCAATAAAGCCTGCCCAAAGGATTGCTTCCCACTCCCAAGGATCGACTAGCTGGTCGATGCAACTGCAGGACATGAGATCCTCTCCTTCATGGATGCATACTCAGGATACAATCAGATCAGTATGCATCCACCTGACGAGGATCACACTAGCTTTCGGGCCGATACAAGGTTATACTGTTATAAAGTAATGCCCTTCGGACTGAAAAATGCTGGTGCGACTTACCAGCGACTGGTCAACCACATGTTTAAGGAGTTGATCGGAGTAAACATGGAGGTGTACGTGGACGACATGTTGGTAAAGTCGAAAAAAGAAGAAGGACATGTGAAGGATTTACAAGTGTGTTTCAACGTTCTGAACAAATATCAGATGAAGTTAAATCTCAAATGTTCCTTCGGAGTAGGATCAGGGAAATTTTTGGGGTTCATTGTTAATTCAAGAGGAATCGAGGCCAACCCCGACAAGATAATAGCCCTGATCGACATGAAATCGCCAATGAAAATCAAGGATGTGCAAAGTTTAACTGGAAGAATTGTCGCACTAAGTAGATTCATTTCCAAGTCGACAGATAAATGTGTCCCTTTCTTCAATCTACTTAGAGGTAACAAGAAATTCGAATGGACAGGAGACTGCGAGCAGGCTTTCCAGGCCATAAAGGCCCACATGGCACAGCCTCCTGTTTTATCAAAACCCATGGACGGAGAAACTTTGTTCATTTACCTGGCGATCACCGAAGTTGCTGCTAGTGCGGTACTAATACGAGAAGAAGAAGGCGTACAAAAGGCAGTTTACTATGTAAGCAAGAGGTTAATCAGGGCAGAGTTGAGGAATCCTCCCATCGAAATATTAGCCTATTGCTTAATCTTGGCCTCAAGGAAGTTACTTCCTTACTTCCAAGCCCATCCCATCACAGTTTTAACTGACCAGCCCCTTCGACAAGTTCTGCAAAAACCAGAGGCGACTGGGCGTTTATTAAAATGGGCAGTCAAACTCGAGCAGTTCGATATTACATATTCACCGCAAGCAGCAGTAAAAGGACAAGTCTTGGCTGATCTTATTACTGAATTCACTGACCTCCCAGACGACGAGCAGTGCGAAAAACCTAGTGCGCCTAAGCCCCTAGTCAAAGCTCCTTCGTGGAAGTTATTCACAGACGGATCGTCCAACGAATCTCACGCAGGAGCAGGAGTGATATTGATAACGCCGAAAGGGCATCGATTTCACTGCGCTATTAGGTTTGATTTCACTGCATCAAACAATGAGGCCGAATATGAAGCACTCCTTGCAGGACTAAGGTTAGCCAAAGACATGAGTATAAAAGCGCTTGATATCTACAGTGATTCACAGCTGATAGTGAATCAAGTCTTAGGAGAGTATCAAGCACGGGGCCTCAAAATGGTGTCCTACTTAAACAAAACTAGAGATTTGTTGGCGGAGTTCGAGAAGTATACCCTCCAGCAAATTCCCCGAGATCAGAATTCAAACGTAGATGCTTTAGCCAAACTCGCAAGTGCGAAAGACGCTGACACTTTGAATATAGTGCCAGTAGAAAGATTGTGCGAGCCGAGCATACGACACCAATATGGAAATCTGGATGGAGGATACATGGATGGAACCATATTTGGAGTATCTCACAAATGGAGTACTACCAGCAGATAGAAACAAAGCCAGAACTCTTCAAAGACGGGCTGCTAGGTATATACTGGTCGATGGTGTCCTTTACCGAAGAGGATACTCCATGCCACTGCTCAGATGCATTACTCCGGAAAAGGCTAAATAACTAATGAAGGAAGTACATGAAGGCTTCTGTGGGGACCACGCTGGGGGGCAGAACTTGTCAAAAAAGATTCTAAGGCAGGGTTATTTCTGGCCGACTATGAACGAAGATTCAATGGAGTTTGTGCGAAAATGCGATAAGTGTCAAAGATTTTTGAAGATCCCACACATAGCTCCCAACGAGTTAAAGCAGATGCAGAGTCTGTGGCCCTTCGCAGTGTGGGGTATCGATTTGATTGGATCCCTGCCAACGGGAAATGGTGGAGTAAAATACGCAGTCGTAGCAGTCGACTACTTCACTAAATGGGCTGAAGATGAGCCGCTCGCTACCATAACGACCAAGAAAGTTCTTGACTTTGTCATCAAGAACATTGTTTGCCGATATGGTTTGCCTCGAAAAATTGTCTTAGACAACGGCACCCAGTTTGAGAGTGACTTATTCACAGACTTCTGCGAAAGACATGGAATCGTCAAAAGCTTTTCTTCAGTCGCACACCCACAAGCAAATGGGCAAGTCGAAGCAGTGAACAAAACACTTAAAGATACCCTGAAGAAAAGACTTGAAGACTCTAAAGGAGCATGGCCAGAACAGCTGCTTGAAGTACTCTGGTCGTATAAAACTTCTCATCGAACAGTGACAGGTCATACCCCGTTCTCCTTAGCGTATGGGTATGAAGCTATGTTGCTTGTCAAATTAGATCCGCCCTCACATCGAAGAATCACATACGACCAGGATCAGAATAGCCAATTGATGATGGAGTCCCTAGACTCACTTGAAGAGAAACGAGAAAAAGCCCAACTCCGAGTAGCTGCGTACTAGCAAAAGGTCGCCCGGTATTTTAACTCAAAGGTGAAAGAAAGAAAGTTCAACGTCGGAGATCTAGTACTTCGATGAGTTTTCTTAAACACCCGCGACCCAACTGCTGGAGTACTAGGACCAAATTGGGAAGGACCTTACCAGATTAAAGAAGTCCTTCATCCAGGCACCTACAAGCTTGCACGCTTAAATGGAGATCTCGTTCCACGCTATTGGAATGGAGAACACCTACACAAGTATTACCAATAAACAGTCCTTTTTAAAGGACTGGCTTGTATTAATTTTTACTTTTTACAAGTTTTGAAAAAGGGTTAGCCACGTTGTATGGCTAATCGCTTATAAGTGTAAGATCTTTTTAAGATCACTCGTAAAGACATGTTTAGTCCATTTTTAATACGATAATTATAAGGGACTGTGCGCAGCCAGTCATTCTTGCCAACCTTTGTAAATTTTTTTACAAGTATTTGTTCATTACCTGTGTTGTTTTGATGTGTTATAAGTGTTACATTTCCTACCGAGCAGTAATGTTCTCACAGGTCATGGTCAAGGCAAGTGACCAAGGACCTAAAGCTCCTCGATCACTTGAGGGGCATATAAGGTACATCGATAGCAAAGCATACCAAGAGGTATGTAAACACATGAACAAAATAAGTGAAAGCATGCTACGGTACTTAGAGTATTTTTCAAAATTTATATTTTGTTAAATCAAGCCAAAGTACTATGCTAAGTTCGGTCATGCGAACAGATGTTATAATAGACAGAAATATTATAATATCAAAAGGCATTCTTTTACACCGCGAGCAGTACTGCTTGGATGTAATTGTTTAATTAAAAGTAAAAATCTGCCTTTGCAGCAACAAAAACAAATTGTCTTTACAATACGACCCATGGACCGTGAAAACAAAATAAAAAGAGAAAAATTCTTAAGGAACGGGAGGGTCCTAAGGGTTGGGAGGAGTGCCTTGGTCAGCCGAAGGACCAGCTTTAGCATCAGCACCATCAATCCCCACTGCTAGGGAGATCTCTGGAGAGGCAGTCACTTTGCCCTTTTCTTCTTCTTCCAGCCGGATGGCGCACTGCGCCATCAGAGTCCTCTTCAAATGTTCGGACAAGTAGTCGAAGTTAGCCTCCCGGTTATGCTTCCAGAATTCATAGAAGCAGAGGTGAGTGGCCGCCTTGTACTTCTTCAAATTCCTGGCCCCGTCCTCCTCGAGCTCCTGCACTCGTTTTTCAAGCTCCCCCGTCTCCTGCCTACTAGCAATCAGATCAAGCTCAAGCTGAGCACATGCTTGAGTGTTTAGCCTGACACTTTCCCTGAATTTTCCCCTAGACTCGTTGGCTTTCTTCAGGGCATCTTGGGCGTCCAGAAGCTCCTTGGTGAGAGTAGATTTGTCCTCGCACAGCTGTTCTTTTTGTTCGGACAGCTCCTTATTCTCCTCGAGCAGCTTGTTGTTGTCAGCCTCAAGTGCTCGCTTAGTCTCGGCAAGCCTGGAGTCAAAGTTCTTTCCCCGAGAAACCAACGCCCCAACACGGCGCCAGCCAGCAGTTAAAGTTAGCAGCCCCTGAAGACAGACAATAAGATAAAGTAAGGACAAGAAATCAGAAATAAATTATAAAGTAACAGGAGATAACTTACGTTGACTATCTCGTTCAGCCCTCTGTTGACGACCTGATCAGCCTCCATGGAGGCAATCTCAGTAATTGCTGCCTGGCTGCGTTTGTGCTTGGAGAGTTTGTATATCCTCTCCCTAGCTGAGTTGACCATGAGGCTGGGCAGGGAGCCTTCGGGCCGAGTGTTCAATGCCTCTTTGTCAGAAGCCTTGGAAGAAGGTTGTAGATCAGCAGGAGTGGGGGTCGCCTGCTCGGAGGAAGGTGGAGGTGGTGATTTCTCCTTTGAGGGGGCAGCGGCTGGAACATCGTTTGTTCGAGCCTTCTTCGATGCGGTCTTGCTACTTTCCCCTCGGGCCCTCTTGCTATCTTTCTTTTGAGCAGAAGAAGCAGCAACAGCCTGGTAGTGCTCAAAAACGTCCTTGGAGTCCACACCTGCACAAAAGGAAGCAACGCAAGCAGTAAGACTAAATGTTCACGCGGGATAAAAGAGTGAAAGAAAAAGGATCACAAGTAAAGTACCAGCGCTCCAACTACTAGTCGTTACATTATTTACTGAACTACCTACTGCCTGGAAGAAATCTGAATTTAAGGAGGGGCCATTCTTAAAGTTGCCATCCCCATCAAATAGATGAGAGGGAATTGGCAAATGATTTAAAAGAGAGATTATTATACCGTTTTCATCCAACAAGTTGTCAGAAAGTTCAGTAAGCTCAGCAGCCTTTTGTTTTCCTTTGCCTTCGGGGGCCAAGGGTTTCTCTGTTCGATGAGGGACGGCAAGTTCCCTGATCGTAACCCCAGTTGGTCTCCTCCACGGAGGAGACGCTTGGGGTTGCTGCTCGGGTTCCACTTCGGCTTGGGCATTATCCGCCGAAGGTTCGCTCATCGTTGGTTGAGGATTCCAGAGGCCGGGCAACCTAAGGTTAGCCTCAGTAACTAAATTTTTGACACTATTATCAGCATTCGACATGATGGCTAAGAGTGCCGCCCTTGACTCCATCCTTGGAGTTGGGATTGGACGTAACCATGGGCCTGGAACACAATGAAATGTCAAGACATTGTGGCAGAAAAACACTAAGCAAATAAGCTAGTGACGTAAGAATTTTTACCTCCTTGGGTGAAGGCCAAGTTGTCTGCGACTAAGTCGGGTGTAAGGAAGTATTCCAGGTGATACCTCCCCACATTGGAGATGTCAGTAGTGTCGGACAGGAAAGTGCGCCCGGTTTCTTGATGGCAAAAATGGAAAAACCCCGTACCTTCTTGGTTAGGGTTGGACTTAAGGTCAAAAAGAAAGTTGACCTCGTGGGGAGTGGGCTCTGGCCATTTTTTTATTTTGTAAAGGATATAGAGTGCGGCCAGCATTCTATATCCATTTGGGGTAATTTGAAAGAGGGCAACTCCAAAGTAATTTGCCACCCCCTGAAAGAATGAGAGAAGAGGCAAAGTGGCACCTGCCTCAATATGAAACCGCGACCTGGCGCTGTAGGCCCCGCCTGGCAGGTTGGCCCTCTGGTCGAGGGAAGGTCTAACCAGGGTCACCCCTGTCAGTTTATACTTATTTAAGTAGTTGGAGATCATCCTGATCGTCACTCTACTATGGGGAACAACATGCCACTCGACATCCGGCTGAGCAGTGTGTTGAGGACGGGCATGCCTTTGTTCATTGGCGTCAGGAACGTTTTTGCCTCGACCACTGGTCGATGGGGCATTAGCAGTAGGCTGGCATGAGGAGTTTGAGATTTTCCTTTTGTGAGCTTTAGTTTTTGTTCGAGCCATTCTTTGGGTTGGAACTGGAAAAGTGTTTGGGCTAAGGCGAGAGAAAGGGATATCTGGTATCAAAGTAGAGGGGTTTTCTTCGCCTTCAAGCAGCTGAGCTAGGAGGTCGTCTTCAATGGATCTTTCTCCTCCCCAAGGGTCTTGCATATGACCTGCAAACAGACAAAGGAGGAGATAAGACACATAGCATGGGGAGTTACGTAGGAGATTGGGATAACGTTGCTCGCGTCTATTGACCAGCAGCATCCTACCCATACACTAAGTTTGGTGCTAGCAGTTTGAAAAACGGATCAAAAAGGAAATAAAACATTTTCTGAAAAGAAACTTTTTCAACTCCTAAAGGGCGGGAAAAAACCCAGTTTTTTCCACTAGCTTAAAGATCAAATTTTTATGTCGATCTTATGCCCTAAACCTATGATCCTTACTATCGAACTAACTCCTAACTTATGTAAAGCAAAAATACACTCTCTTACCAAGCATCAGATGGTTTATACTAAATCCTCATAAATTTCTACTCAAGAACGCAGGAAATCACAGAGCACAGTAACTACATGCATGGCATTACGAAAAGTTTGAAAGACTGAGAGATTACCTGGGCAAAGGTTGGAGATTCACAAAAATAAAAATTTCGAGTCGGAAAGATCTTCGGCAGGACGTCTGAATTGTTTCGAAATTATGGGCTCCGGAGCAAAGTTCTTGAAAGTTCTTGATTGAAATGGTGAGTAAAGGATTATAAGAGAGATAAAAAGGTTACTTATAGAGGCTGAAGTATAGCAATAAGTGGAAATCATGACTTTCCCATTTTCAAAACATGGGGAAGTGTATAAGCCATCACATTGGTTTCTTGAAAACTGAAAAGGCTTGATTAGACATAATTATGTCATGGTTTTCAAAAACGCACAAAGACTCTGACAGATTTCGTGGGGCATATGAACAGTTGTTTCCCTAAAGTTTCTTTATTGCTGGTCGCACTAAACAAACTTGGGGGGCAAATGTTATCCAAAAAACAGGCATGGATGACATGGCAGACATTTGGTACACGTGGCTGACATCTGGCAGAAGTCCTGTTCCACCATTGACCAGAAAGATTTCTGCGGCGCAACGCTCAATCGTTATATACGACCAGCTTGGTCGTATACTTGTTATATTTGTAGAAAATCTTATGCAGTTATGATCATATTCGAAATTATCTCCCATGATTTCCTGAGTATCCGATTATTTAGGAAAGAATATCTGTAACTGATTCATGTAATCCCCCTTGAACCTATAAATAGAGAAAAATGGCTCAAGGAAGGGACTTTTGGGCTTTCTAATTACTGGAGATTAGAGATTTACGAGTGAATTAGATCTATCACATTCGATATATTGTTTTGTTCTTGAGAGGTTGGTGAAACTCATTGAACCCTAGTTCTTTGATCATTCCTTTGAAATATTATATCAATAATAGCTCAAGTGGACGTAGGTTATTACCATATTCTGGGGCCGAACCACTATAGATTCTTGTGTGTTTTACTGTTTTTGTCATTATTCTCATTTCAACATATCTGTCCACATCAAGCATTTTTGACTCTGTGTCAGTTGACCAAAATCAAGGTCAACAATAATACTAGTGGACTGTACTAGCAGTAATTAATCTAAAGATTCCATAACTTTATTTTATTGCGAACTATTTAAGTTCATTATCTCAATCTCGATCCTCTTATACCAATATGAGATTGAGATCACATAGATGAACTTGGGAATTTTCTGATATTTACTTAATATTATTATTAATAATATAGTACATAAGCTACATATATACAATAATTCAATTCATCCATTTATTTCATTAAAATCATTGTCTACTACAACTGCTTTAAGGGCACAATTCCCAACATCAAAGGTCAGCAACAAAGAATCGGGGTAATCACCTCGACATTGCATGTGTGTGCACATGAGAAACCACCACCGTGGGCGGTGGTGGTGGTAGTGTGATGATGATAATGGCATTAATGATGATGATGATGATGATGAGGTAAAGGCTTGGGTGAGCCTTGCTTTAGTCTTAGGTCGTGAGTGTGAGTGCATGCAGGGCCAAAGACCCAAATGGCCATGGGTCCTAGGCTAGGGGTTGTGACTAAGGCTCAGGTTTAGTGTTTGAGTCTCAGATGTATTTTCAAGGTTTAAAAAAATACTTTGAAGACTAGATTCATGATTGAAAGAAACTGGAAGGACTTGGGATATAGGCTTGGGGCTTAGAAATATTATTTTGAAGATTATTTGGAGTTTAGTCTTGAGGTTTAAGACTTAAGTTTGGATTTAATTACTTTTTAGAAAAATAATTATCCAAGGGATTATATATTTCTGATGGGAGTATTTTGGTCATTTTACTCTAAGAGCTCGGGTTTGGGCCAAGATTCCAGAATGGGATTTAGGGATAAGTTTTTCCATATTATTTCTTTTTCTAAGGAACTTAGTAAAGCTATAAACTAAGTGTGATGTCCTGTTTTGATTATATGACCTTGAAGCGATCACCACTCATAGAGGTTGTGCTAAAGACTCCAAGTAAGGAAGTCTACACTTAAGTAGATTAGGATATGAGGAAAATAACTATTTAGTATGGTTTGTATGTTATCAGTGATAATTATAGGATTGTATATAAGATATATGATCTGTAGTGCATGCTCTGAAAATGTGTGTTGATGGTGGTGGATATTAGGATTATATACTTGAGATATATGATTTGATTTGCAATGTTGTGTATTCTAGTTGTGTGAGTATTATGTCCTGTATCACTGATAGGTCATCTAGGACAGTAAAGAATAGCTATGTCCATATGAAAGTGACATTAATGTTCTAGTTGAACATATATGCCCATGTGAGTGAGGCATCAATGTTCTAGTAGGGCCAGCTCAATTGGTGAGTGGTAAGTGCTCTTCAAACCGTGGAGGTCATAAAGGCTGATCACCTCCGGTATAGGTCTCAATGACATTATTGTTTACTGTTTGCAATTGTTATGTTTGACTAAGAGAATGTCTTAATGCATATTTCTTGTTATGAATATGTTATATTTGTTTTGCTTCCTTACTGGATTTTATAGCTCAGTTAGTTACTTGGTCTGAAAGAAAGAATAAATCTTAGTGTCTCAGTGTCGATGGGTTGGAAAGGATCTCGTCTGAAGTATGTTTATTGTGACATACCCAACCTATAGGATTGGTGGGATTTCCAAATTTTCCGCACATGTATTATTTTACTAAGTCTATTTCTAAGTATAATTTTTTAGTTTTAGTATGACATGTTGGTCAAGTACTTTCACTTTATGCATTTAAACTACATTTTCTATTTTTAAACATTGGGATCCCAAGACTTTGCTTGTTAAACTTAGTTTGTGATTGAAACTATTTTATTGAAGAGTTTATATGTTTTGACCATAATTTTGACGTTCGATTTTCAAGTTTGACCTTTATAAAGACGTTGACCACTAGTTATACACTTTCTTATTCTAGTGAGTCAACTAGTTAGAATTTCATGTCATTGTAGTCAAAACTCTCACCTGATGCATTAAAATCATAGAATTTCGTATTATGTTTTTTTAATGAACCGATTAATTTCTTCTTTAAATAATCTGCAAAATCTTTTAAATCATCAACAACTACGTCAACAAGATTCCATAATAGTTCAGTTATCAATTTATACATACCAAAAACTCTACTATTTATGGAGTATCCAAGAAAAATATAAACATAACTTTTTGCATCAAATTAATTATATTTCCAATTAGTAATGAATACAATATCACTTAATATCACAAACACTCTTTAGTAATACTGAAGAGGATCAACTGAGTCTGTTAAACATAGAGTTGTGTTTACACTTTGACAGAGTTTTTATATAATAACCTCATATCAAAATCAATGCACAATGTGGCCTATTATTTATAGGTTTACTTGTGTTACATTTAAATAAAATAAATAACTATTCCCCTAAAAATGTGTATAGGGTTATTTTTCATTAATGTACAATCAGTAAGGATTAAAATATAAATACATTGATATTCAGAATAAGGTGGTTGTTATATGTCTCCTTAACTAGCTCCTCGACTAGACACTTTAAATGATCAATCATGTTTAGTTGACCAGCTCTTTTCCCATGCATTTCCCGACCATGATATCATATACTTCAAGCAAACACATTCCATCTTGGGTCGATAATTAATCATATCTCGACGAGGTGATCGTCATGTCATTATATCTTCATTTGGCACGTATCTCAAACCAACTGCTACGTCATCAAGCTAAAAATTGAGATAACATAGAATTAATGATTGTTTCACAAAAATAAAAATTAATTGAGCTTCTTCTTTGTGTGGTATGACTGTCTAGATAATTTATTTTTGCTTTTGACAAAAGAAGGCTAATTTGCACTTTCTTTAGTGGAACTCATGGAGCTTGATGATAAGTTTGAAACTTACATACTTAATAAGTGCTAAAACAAAGAATTTATAGAGTTGGTGGGGGAATTAGCAAGCTTGCAAAAAAGATGGCTCAAATCAATCGGCTGAAGTATTACTAATAAATACTCAATGGTATGAGAAACTAATAAATAAACAACATTTTGCTTATTATAATGAAGCAATTAAAACAGTAAAAATCTATCATAAAATTTTGTAATGGAATAAGAATGTAATAAAAATTATTATTTTGATGATTATTTAAATTATAATGTTAGATTTATTGAAGCAAACAAAATTATCATGCTCTCTAAATAAAAACTCTGACTACACTCCTTGAGTCTGAGCTTTTTTTTTAAACAAAGATTCGACATTAAACTAACTCTTATTGCTAAAATACAGACGTTTTTTTAGCATGTCATTTCAAGACATCACTCCATCTAAAAAGCGTTGGTCGACATCCTTTGATAAACGCTAAAATATTAAGCGAATTGTATTGTTCTCTTAATAAAAAACGAGTAAAATGAAAGCATAAGATAGTTTCCTTTTTTAAGTTGAAAGTATGACCGGGTAGGACCTAGTAGTCTGGGAACACAAGTTTAACTTGACTAAAATAATCATCAACTAATTGGTGCGAATACGATTCGTAAGAGATCGACTTTGTCTTGGCCGTAGCGGCGAAGCCAAAGAGTGTTTGCTTTGGGGCCAAGGATGCATGTGATATCTCCACCTTTCCTGTGTTAGGTTCCGTCATAATTCACATTCATTATTAATTATTGTCAGTGATCGACCTCTCAGTTCACACATGCCCCTACTTCCATCACAAGACACTCACTCCTCTACTTTTTGCCATATTTATTGGTACAAGAGACCACTAATGTATACCATTACAAATTAATTAATCTAAAAATTTATTGACCTACAATTTATATGGCACTGCTTTGGAAAAATGCTTTATTTGTTATTTGATTACTCTTGTTTGGATTTATTAACCCAAAATGCTTGTTACTGTTACAAACTATTTCAATAAATGGTTTTAGCAAAAGTACTTTTACACACGTCAAAACTAAAAGCTTAAGAACACTTGTTTTATTATCTTTTTTAGAATATTTTTCTAAAACATATTATTTTATTTTATTTTTAACTTTTACATTACATCATGCATCAATTTTTTTATTTTTTTCTATATCATTTAAATATTTTCTATTAATTTTAAATATTTTCTTTAACTATAAATAATATCATAATATCTTTTAATATTTATAAAATCTACTCATATATCATATCACATAATTATATTATAATATTACCCATATAAAAAATAACAATAAAAATTTATTAAAAAATGAAATATAATAATATTATAAAATATAAATAAAACTCATTTACTAGATATATAACTACATATATATATATAAAAAAGAGCCTATATATATGTGTGTAATTTTATGTGTTTGTGAATAATGTAAGAAAGAATATGAAAAATTAATATTATATGTTTACATAGATAAATAGTGTATTACAAATATAGCTATGTACTATAAACGAAGGTAAATTTTTTTAAATGATAAAGCATTCATTGGAAACTCATTTTAGTATACTTTGGTGCAATTTTACCTATTTAATTATTTTAGATCACCTATTAGAAGTGCTCTAAGTCAAGACAATCAAGACCTGTGTATTAATCTTGGAGAGGCTATTCATCATACAATTTTTCTTTATATATTTAAATAAGTATTACTACAAATATAATACTCTTCAATCTTCCCCTAAACATAAAAGTATACCAACTCTTAAATTAACAAGCTTAAACGTAAATATGAGAATGGGAGAAAGTATTATTCTATTGTTAATGCCAACAAAATAATAAGTACTATATTTCGGCTTTTAAAAGGAAAATATATATAGAGAAATTTTATAATAAGGGTATGCCTTTTGTTCCTATCAATAGGGGCTTTCTGTTTTTAGTACTTACAAAAATTATAACATAAATATTTTTATATAACAGGGTAAATCATAATTTTAATAAACATCCCACTAATTTTTAAGAAATTCTAAATAATTTATGATACTAGAAAATATTTTAAAACAATTTTTACACATGCCTATAAATCAGACTTAAAAACTATTTCTTTTCATATTTTCTATGTATAAAATGATTACAATTCAAAATATTTTTATATAGAATTCTCATAAATTTTTTTAAAAATTATAAAAAATTTACAGTGTTAAAATAAGATATATATTATTTTAAAATTTATTTTCTATATCATGAAATATTCAAAATTTTCTAAAAAAAAAAAAAAGATCGAGATCATCATATAAAAAAAATAAATTATAATTTTTTTACCTTCCGGAAATTAAGACATCCTTGCCAGAGTAGCCAAAAGGCATGCCCTACTATATCTTCCAGTATATTCATATTGCACTACCACGAAAGAAGAAGATATATATAGAGAGAGAGAGAGAGAGAGAGAGAGAGAGAGAGAGATTGGGCGCATATCACAAGGGAATCTACGTAACGTGGCAGAATCACATGGCAATGGACCAATCGGAGTAAGAGGTGTCAGTGCGGCTTCTCCTGGTTTCAACGTCACCAACCCATATATCCCAAACTCCCCAAAAATAGAAAAATCAATTCCCAATAAAGTAATAAATTAAAATTAAAGCTAAACGTCACTTCCACGGTCCTGCATGATGATCATGTTGGATGGATGGGGATACAGTACTGACACTGAAATGCCATTTCCTCTAACGCCGTTAAATCACACTCCGGAGCTCTAAGCATCGTATTCTTTTTGTTTTTTTGATATAGATTTTCAGTTACGGGTCTATTTTTTACAGTTTTGGGACCCACAACAGGGTTTGATGGTCCAGAAATCGATGTTGACGTCTGAATCACCTTCCTCATTGTAGGCCCTACGATTCAAAAAGATTGAGCACTGTATTTGTGTTTCCAAGTCCCATCTGATGACGCGTGGGATAAACGCAATGTGGAAAGTGAACATCGTGTTGTAGAAGTGACACTAACGTTGTTGTAACAGGCGTTTTTGGATTAGTTCTCTTGTTGGCGCGTGGAATGCAAAGTTGACTTTACTGAAAGCCTCCTCATGTGTGGGTTTTTTCTGCTGAACTCTCTCATGTGTGCTGTGTAATGCTGGGGCGTTCTCTACCCACGCGACCCAAGGCAAGTGCGGCTTACTCGCTTCCCCCCTGCTTTATATTTTCACGTTTTCTAACCGACATCAGTTTCGTTTCAACCAATTTACTTGATTTATCAAACGGATGAAAAACTACGATCATGTCACCTTAATTAAAAAATTATTTTTTATTTTTTAAAGCAAAAAACAAGAGTTGTTCATAATCTCACACGCACAAATCGCTCACTGTACTACAATTTAAGGTTTTTGAATTTTATAAATGTAATTCAAACTGTGTTGCATCATTATATATAATACATTATTTATTAGAGAATAGATATTATTCAATAAAAATATGGAAAACTAAAATAAAAAGCTTTGCAAAAATAAAATTGTTTACCGAGTTTTTCGGAAACGAATAACTAACAGAATAATAAAAAGATAAGAACTGTAGAAATGCTGAAATGTAACTAAACAAACAGTGTTTTTACGTGGTTCAGGCGTTAACAAGCCCTAGTCCACGAGTCGATGTTATTATACTTGGGAAAGGTTACAGTAAGATGGCTGGTGCACAAGAACTTCACACACTCACAGTGTTTCTCTCGGGTTCTCTTGAAGAAGATGAAGCTAGAGAGATTTTAGTAGAGTTTTTGCTATATGATTTGTTCGTCCCTCTTCTTGTAAAATGAAGGGGTCTTTATAGCTAGGGTTTTGGATTAGGGTTTTTCTCTACGTACATGAGTCTTAATTACACCAGCCATAAATAGGGATACAATTACTGTAGTAGCATGGCTACAAGACTCTATGTGGGTATATTTACGTGAAAGTATGGGGAACACACAAAGTCAGCCGTCTTTTCCAAGTTGTCAGCGGAACAGTAGGCGAAAAGGTACCCTTAGGCGTGCTGGGATGTGTGCGGCTTTGACCTGACGGGCGTGTCAGGCGGGATCCTGTGTCAGGCGGATATCATTCCAAATATGCCTCCTCCAGGACTCGACCGTTTGGCTTTGTTCCGTGCGAGGCACGGAACTGCTTCCGCGGAGACCACTCGAAGAGCTTCTCCTGGAAGGAGCTTCCCCGAAGGATACCCCTTCGGGAGTCCGGGAGAGTTGACGAGTTTCCGTATTGTGTTTGCTTGGAAGAGTAATCCGGACACTAAACGGGAGAGGCGAAGCCTTTCTGTTCATCCGCGAGCTCTGGTCACCTACCGTGAAAGACATCGATAATTCTGCTTCCCCGAGGTCATCAATCTAAACGCTATCCGGAAATCTGGATAACATTTACCCCCCAAGGTCACGGAGCTTTGAGAGATCCGGGAGCTTGTACAATCGGTTTCTTAGACTAGGCGAGGGGGCACCTTCTGTGTTCCCGGAAGGGTTCCTTTTTCCCGCCTGAGTGTTAGTATGAAAAAGAAAGGGAATTTCTTCTGTTTGAGATCAAGTACTCAAGTGCGGCAAGGACCACGTGTCATTCTGGGAATGGTTCTGCGACCAAGACGTGTGCATGAGGCGACTGGTTGAGTATGCGTGCGTCAGTCATCTGACTAATGATTTGACGGTTTTTAATGGTACTCAGGGCCCGAGGTGGTGTAATGATGGGAAATAAATACTTTATTCCCATCCGAGGAGTCATAAATAGGATCGTCGCTTCCTCTCCAGCCGTTGGATCTGATGCACACGGAATGGGAAGATCGGGACCGTCCACTTGAGGAATTCGAAACGGTTTCTTCCCTGCTATAAAAACGAGGGAAAGGACCTTTCTTCCTCTTTACGCTTTCAGATTCTCCATCTTTAGGATTTTCAGATTTCCAAACCTTCGAACTCTCAGGCTTCCCAGCTTACGTTCCCCCGAACTTGCCATTTCTTTTGGTAAGTATCTGGAAACTTTTCTTTTTGATTTGGCAGTGGGTTTATTCCCCGAAGTTCCTGGTTGGAATCGCTGTTCGTCTTTGCAGCTTTTACTTCTCGCGATCGTGCTGTGCAGTGATCCAGTTACTCCTTCAACCTCCAACTACCCGAATATCAGTAAGTATTTATACTTTGCTCTTTCCTCCCAGACCTTAGGTTGTTGGTAGTTGTTAGAGTAGAGGTTTCTGCCATTATTGCTTATGTGCATGCGTGAATAGGGCTTTGGTAGGCATGTGATTGATTGTGAGTCGATAAGTAGCCTTTTCTGCATGCTTTGGCGATTTGCGTTTGGAAAGTCGTCCCTTGTTTTGCTGTTTTAGGGCATAAGCATGAACGCCTTTAGGGTGTCTTTCTCTGGAAAAACACTTCTTTTGGTGGGCTTAGGCTCGGGGTCTGAGTCTGGTTCCTTGCTGCCCTTCGGGTGGCATGGTGCCAATCCCCGGTAAGCTCGGTGGGAGCCTCTCCAAGCAGTTTTCGGGGAGGGTCTCCCCGACGCCTTTGATACCACTAGGGTATGACAAGGGTGCTGACTGCTTAGAGTGTTTTCTTCTTTCTTTTCCTTTGTCCAGTGACGAACATCTCAAAGGAACAACTCCTTGCTGTGGGGGAGGCTGATTCTGCCCAAGAGAAGGGCTCTCCTGTCGCTGGTGGAAAGGGGAAAGGAAAGGCGAAAGTGGTCGCGGCTAGCCCACCAACCTCCAATAGTTCCATCTGGGAGATGGACCAAAAACCGAACCTTTTCAGGAATTATGGCATGCTGGAGCTGTATTCCTCTGAGGCAGGCCTGAAGAACATCCCAGGTCTGATGTGGCACCGTCTGTCGGTGCTGGGCGAGTCAGCTAGCCAGAGTCACGAGGGCTTTGGTGCCTGGAGCTGGGCACACATAGTGTGTGGGGCGCACTTGCCCCTAAGGAGTTACTTCGCCAATTTCTGTGTGAAGGCGGGGATTGCCCCTTTCCAGTTGATTCCTCCCAGCTACAAGCTCCTAGCGGGGTGGTTCATCTTTTGCAAGTCCCGGAGACTAGAAGCTCCTACCCCGGAGGAGGTGCTGTACTTTTACGGGTTGAAGTCTCAGCCTATGAGGGGTCATTCAGACAAGGTGGGGTTTTACAGGCTAGAAAGGCACCCGGACGTGATGTGCCCCACTTGTCATACCGCGAAGGTTCCAGACCTCCGGGAATACTGGTTCCTGACGACTGGCTTCCCGCTGAAGAGGGTGCCAGCCCTATCTTTGGACTTCAAAATCCCTGGTAAGCGCTCCTTCCTCTCCTTTTCTACTTTGTTTCTTTGCGCTTGATTTGCCTTTTGGGAGGATCTCTAACGCTTGTATTTGATTTTCGCAGAAGTCGTTCCGCGGACACCTCGCTGCGCGGAGATGATAAGGAGGTCCAAGTTCTACGAAGGGCTTTCTGAGGAAGAGTTGAAAGTGGAGGGACTTGTGACCTCCGAATCGTTGAGGGAGTATGGGCTACTTGCCTCCTTCCAAAACATCGAGCCAGTGAGTGGCATGGGGCAAACTCAGGTGTCAGCTGATATCCGGGAGCAGATTGCTCTGGAGCTGTCTAAGGTGATCACCCAAGCAGCTCGGGACGAAAATACTCTATCTCCTAGTTGGGCGGAGAGGTTCCCCGACCCCCAGCCGGAGGAAGAGGAGATCGAGGCTCGCCATGCCGCGGCTTACCCTAACGAAGGGGCTCCGGGGGCTAGTACCTCCGGGAGAGGTAAGACTAGTTTTCGATTAATCCACACCCCCAGCCTGTCTGAGGTTTCCCAGACCTCTCAGATGGGGTTTGATCCCCGTTTCCTTAGGCTAGATCCGCGTAGGATACCTTTCGATAGGTATTGCGATAGGGTAGATGAGCTCCTCTGGTGTCTGAGTGACGGTAGTCTGCCAGAAGGTGTCATCATGGTTGACCCTTCTTCTCTCAGCATGTCATTCCCGGACTTCAAGGAGTACGGGAGCTTCCTGGAGCAGGAAGCGATGTTTTGTTTTGCTCGGGGAAGGCCATCCACGTTTCTCGTGCATGGTCGTCCCTTTCAAACTTTTCTTTTTCTTGTTTCTTGTTCCCTACTAGCGGGCTTGCTTGTGCTTTTATGTTGTTGATTGTCTTGTCTTCCGCTTATCTTCTTTCTCATTGCTTATTGGTTCGTTAACCTTGCTTTGTACGTTTCTTGCAGAGTATCCCGAAGCCAAGATGTTGGGGAGGGTTACTTTACTTATTAAGAAGGCTGCCACCAGCCAAGACCCGTCCACGGGGAAAGGACGGAAGACCAAGGCTGGTAGGGGAGGTAAAGCTGCCTCCCCCAAGAAGACAAGTGGCGAGGCGCAAGCGTCTCCGAGGGTAGAGAATTCCCCTGCTGACGGGCCTTCCGAGACTATGATGGTCTCGAGTAGCAGCAGCGACGGGGAAGGGCTTGTGTTCCCCGTGAGGACAACTGGGGTGAGCAAGCGTCCCGAAGAAGATGCTGAGGGCGCTAAGAACAAACGCCTTAGACACTCTTCTCCCGGTCGAAGGCAACAACAACAGCAACGACAGCAACCACAACTACAACAACAGCAGCAACAGGAACAAGAGAGACAATCACCAACGCCGCAACAGCAGCAACAACAACATCCAAACCAGCAGCAGCAACAAGGGCAATTACTTCTGCTGCCGCAGCAGCAAAAGCAACAGACCGGGGCCTTAATACCCCGTCTGCCTCCTCCTCCAGCCCAAAGGGGGTCCACCCTTCCGGGGTCTCCTTCTTCTCAGACAACCAATCTTCCCCTGCCTGGCCTGAAGTTCCACTTTCCGCGGAAGCCAACCAGTTTCCCCGCTGCTCTCCTGGAGGGTGTAAGACGGGCCGATAGTTTTTTGAAGAGGCGGTTAGAGGCGGAGAAGGCTGTTACTCAGGGAAGGGCAGATAACTTGTCTACCGTGAAGAGAGCTGAGCTGGCCGAGGGGGTGAGATCTCTTCACCCGGGCGGAGCGGTTCTGGATGGTCCAGCCTTGGAGAAGAGGCTGGTGCCTAGGCTCGGATGTGCATTGGCGCCGTTCGGAGCTGAGATGATGGAGGACATGGCCCTGAGCTTATGCGAGCTCAATTCTGAGAAATGGGCCATCAGTAGCAGCAAGGATCCGCTGTTGCTGACACACGCTGTGAAGCAGCAACTGTCCGGGGTAAGCCATCAGTTGTTATTTTTTGGGATCACCTGTCTTTTGGTCCGGCTTTAGCTCATTCTGTTGTCTTTCCTTGCAGGCCTCTATGATCGCGGAACGCTCGTTCCGGGAGGTTGGTGCAGCTCTGGTTCAGCTGGAGGAGAGCCAACTGGCTCGCCAGGCCTTGGAGGCGGAGAAGCAGAAACTGACCCAACATGCCTTGGGGGCTTCGGAGAAGATTGATCAGGCCCGGCGCACGGCTGAAGAAGAGGCAGAGAAGAAATATCTTGCCAAATATCAAGAGTACCGGGCCAAGGCAGAGAATGAGTTTAGACAGCGGTCGGATGGGATGAAGGCCGAAAACTCCAAGCTCCGGGAAGAGCTGTCCCAAGCCAAGGTGGAGAAGGATACCCTGGAAGCCCGCTTGCAATCAAAAAACGATCTCCTCCTTAAGCGGCAAGAGGAATATTCCACTCTTCAGAGTAAGCTGCACGAGGAGGAGCAACTCCATAAGAGGAGCAGGGATCTCGTGTCTATGCTGCAGTTGGGGCTCGCCGAGAAGGATAAAGAGATCGGGGCCTTGCAATTCACTGCCAGGGGGCATGTGACCGAGAAGCAATCCTTGCTGAACCAAAATAGGGAGCAGCGCAAGGAGATTGATTCTCTTAAGGGGGAGCGGGATGCCTCCAAGGCCGAAATGGAAAAATTGAGGGCCCAACTAACTGTCGCGGAAGCACAGCTGGCAACCTCCGAGGCGGAGCGCTTGAAGGAGAAGGAGGATGCTGAGGTGATACTGAACAAGACGATTAATATATCGCATGTGGTCCTCATGCATCAACTCTGGAAAGTGAACCCGGAGGTATTAGGCTATCTGGGAGATGATGCCGAAGCCATGAGGGAGAAGCTACTCGTGTGGGATCAGGGCCCAGAGGCGTACATCCAAACTTACAACATTGACGAATGTGCTGAAGCTCCTGAGGCGGGAGATCCCGGAGAGGCGGGGACCTCTGAACCTTCTCATGACCAAGTTCCTCCTTCCAATGAGCCGACTCCGCCAGCCTCAGTTAAAACCGATGCCCCCGAAGCTGCGGTCGTGGAAGCTGTAGTTACCCCCAATGCTTGAAGGGGTTTTATCTTTAATTATTTTTCATTTTGAGTTTTTCATTGCGGACATTTTTGCCATAATCATAGCATTCTCCTTTCTTTTCTGCCGAGTTCTTTATTTATCTTTGCGCTTAGGGTAGACATTTATACGGTAGAAACTGTTGTAGGGGCGTATGGGGTTTTGGTTCCAACGGCCAAAACCTATGCACTTCCCACTTGAAGCTTTAACAGATGATGTCTTTTCCCATGTAGTTTCTAGGTTACGAAGGTTTCCTGGTTCCAACGGCCAGGCTCCTTTCACCGTATTTTAGCTTTCCTGAGGCAAATAGCCAATCCCGGGACTTGTAGTTATACTGTTCGCTGGGATTGCTAAGGTGAGTCGTTCCATTGTTTGGAACGGGAGTTCTTTTGGTGAGCGTCGCTAGACTTAAGGTTAGATCTTTGCGAAGCAAAACTAACTGTTGTTGCGAACCTCATGGTGGCTGACTTCAGGGACCTGGCATGGAGCCCTGCGAGGCAAGGCTTATTGCTGTCGGGGAAATCGCCATGCCCACCAGGTGTGATCCTGGAGCAGGGGCTTTGCGAAGCAAAGCCGGCTGTGAGTGGGGGGATCGAGCATGTCTGCTTCTGGAGCTGAAACTTGCAATGGCCATGGAGCTTGCCATGCATTATTTTGTGAGATCCGGAGTTGGAGCCTGCGAAGCAAGGCTTACAACGGTCGCGGATCTTGCCATCTTTCGCCTCGCTGGACCCGGAGCTGGAGCTTGCGATGCAGAGCTTTACAGCGATCACGGGTCTAGCCATCTTTCGCCTTGCGGGACCCGGGGCTGGAGCTTGCGAAGCAAAGCTCTACAGCGCTCGCAGATCTTGCCATCTTTCGCCTTACGGGACCCGGAGATGGAGCTTGCGAAGCAAAGCTCTACAGCGCTCGCGGATCTTGCCATCTTTCGCCTTGCGGGATCCGGAGCTGGGGCTTGCGAAGCAAAGCTCTACAGCGCTCGCGGATCTTGCCATCTTTTGCCTTCCGAGACCCGGAGCTGGAGTTTGCGAAGCAAAGATCTACAGCGATCGCGGAGAATTATGCAAAGGACTTGTCAGGGAGTTGGGGGTGTTTTGGCGTAGCTCTATGAACGTGCCTCAACCCCCAGTCCCGTCCATCGCTGGGCTACACAGGAGATAATTCTCATGATACATAATGGCAGGCATTTCCATGGCAATTTTCACATAAGCACATAATGCACATATGACACGTAATGCAAGCATGTTCATGGCAACAAATAAACCTAAGCTTAACAATTTAAACATTTCAAACAATTTAAAAATTTCAAACACAATGCTAGCACATAAGTGGTGTTCTGTGTACGTTTTGTTCAAGGGGCGTATGGCTATGCCTTAGCCATGTATACCTCCCAAGTGAGCGTGGGGTCCGGACGTCTCCGGACCGCGTGGTCACTTGTTAAAACGCAGCTTTGAACACAGGGATAAAAAGTGCAGTAAAAGCGGAGTGAATCTCTCCGTGTTTCATTAAATTAGCCTGCTAGGCGTGAGTTTTACAACAGGGAGGATTATTTCCACATTTTTCACTTTTGCTATTTTCACCAAGGACTTCCGACTGGATGGTCCAGGGCCTACTGGTAGTAACGGCGGAGGTGCTCCGCGTTCCAGGCGCGCGGGACTTTAGATCCGTCGAGTCTCTTTAAGTGATACGTCCCATGGCCCACTTTTTCTTGGACTTCGTAGGGGCCTTCCCAGTTGGGTCCGAGGACTCCTACTCCCGGATCTTGCGTAGCAGGAAATACTCTCCGTAGGACAAGATCCCCAACTTCGAATGTACGGCTCTGGACTCTCATGTTAAAGTGTCGGGCTATCTTGCCTTGGTACATTTTTAGTTGGACCTGCGACTGCTCCCGGAGCTCTTCGATCATGTCCAAGGACTCCTGGAGGAGGGCATGGTTCCGGGTAGGATCGTAGGTGTCTTGCCTGTGAGAGGGGATCATAGCTTCTACTGGGATGACGGCCTCGCAACCGAAGGTCATGGAATAAGGCGTGTGCCCCGTCGAAGTTCTCGCTGTTGTGCGATAGGCCCAAAGTACTCGCGGAAGTTCTTCCGGCCAGTGAGCCTTGCAGGCTTGGAGTTTTTTCTTCAACGTGGTCTTTAATATTTTGTTTACAGCTTCCACTTGCCCATTAGCCTGGGGTCTGGCGACTGCGGAAAAGCTTTTGATAATTCCATGCGAAGCACAGAAGTTCGTGAAGTGTTCACTGTCAAACTGCTTTCCGTTGTCGGACACAATTTTCCGTGGAAGCCCAAAACGACACACTATATTCCTGATGACAAAATCCAGTGCTTTTTTAGATGTGACCGTGTTCATAGGTTCAGCTTCAGCCCATTTGGTGAAGTAGTCTACCGCGACTATGGCGTACTTCACTCCACCCTTTCCAGTTGGGAGGGAACCTACTAGGTCAATGCCCCAAACGGCGAACGGCCAGGGGCTGGTCATTAGGGTAATTTCTGTAGGCGGCGCTCGCGGAACCTTGGCGTACCTCTGGCACTGCTCACACTTCCTGACATAATCCACACAATCCTTCTTCATGGTGGGCCAGAAGTATCCTTGTCGAAGGATCTTTTTGGAGAGGCTCAGCCCGGAGGTATGATCGCCACAGAAGCCTCCGTGAATCTCATGGATGATGGTGCTGACTTCGGTTCCGGCAACACACCTAAGGAAGGGTATGGACAACCCCCTGCGGTAAAGCTTTCCATCCATAACCACGTATCGGGGAGCTTGATATTGGAGCTTCCTTGCGTCAGCTTTATCAGTGGGGAGCTCTCCGGTGGTGAGAAATCTGAGGATGGGTCCTATCCAGGAGTGGGAATGGTCGATGATGGCGTTTATCCTTCGTGTCTCAGTACTGGGGGCTTCTAAGTGCCCGATGGGGACTAAGCCATACTGTTCAATCTCCGGGTCCGTCGCAAGCTTGGCCAGCGTGTCCGCGAGTGAGTTCTGGTCCCGGGGGACCTGGCGGATTTGGTAGCCTTTGAAATGCTGCAGTAGATCGCGGGAGAGAGACACGTAGGCAGCCATTCTTTCGCCTTTCGTCTGGTATTCCCCGGATATTTGGTTTACCACAAGTAGGGAGTCGCTGTATACTTCGATTTTTTGGGCTCCGACTTCTCTGGCCAGTCGTAACCCAGCTAACATGGCTTCGTGTTCTGCCTCGTTGTTGGATGCTGGGAACGCGAAACGGATGGCGCTCTGGAGCTGATGCCCTTGGGGAGATATTAGGATGACCCCCGCTCCAGCTCCTTTTTCATTTGAGGCTCCGTCTACATAGACCTTCCAGGTGGGAAGTTCCGGGACAGGATCTTCCGGGAGGTCATTCATTCCCGAGCATTCCACAATAAAGTCCGCGAGAGCTTGACCTTTTATGGAAACACGCGGTTGGTAGTGGACGTCGAACTGGCTCAGTTCCATGGCCCACTTAAGCAATCTGCCAGAAGACTCGGGCTTCTGCAGGACTTGTCGGAGAGGGTGGTTGGTGAGTACTTTGATGGTGTGCGCCTGGAAATATGGCCTCAGCTTCCGTGAAGCGATCAGAAAGCAGAGGGAGAGTTTCTTGATCATCGAATATCTGGACTCGGCGTCCAATAACCTCTTGCTTACGTAATACACAGGGAGCTGGATACGGCCATCTTCCCGGACGAGTGCGGCACTTACTGCGTGCTCAGTCACAGCTAAGTATAAGAACAACGCCTCTCCTTCGACAGGTTTGGACAGAATGGGAGCTCGGGTTAAATGTTCTTTGAGGTGTTGGAGGGCTGCTTCGCATTCGGGGGTCCACTCGAACTTCTTGTTTCCTCGCAACACATTGAAGAAGGGGATACACTTGTCAGTGGCCTTGGATACGAAGCGGCTGAGAGCAGCTATCCTTCCGGTAACGCTCTGGACATCCTTATGTTTCCGGGGGGAAGGCATATCTATGAACGCCTTTATTTTCTCAGGGTTGGCTTCCACTCCGCGGGAGCTGACAATGAAACCGAGGAACTTCCCAGACGAGACCCCGAAAGTACATTTCTTTGGATTTAGTTTCATCCCGTACTTTCGGATCACGGCGAAAGCTTCCTCAAGGTCGTCACTGTGGTCCCCGGAGGTCTTGGACTTTACCAACATGTCGTCCACGTATACCTCCATGTTCCTCCCCAGTTGGTCCTTGAACATTCTGTTTACCAGACGCTGGTACGTCGCCCCAGCATTCTTCAAACCGAAAGGCATGACCACGTAACAGTAGACACCCTTGTCCGTGAGGAAGCTGGTGTGTTCCTGGTCCGCGACATGCATCTTGATCTGGTTGTATCCGGAGTACGCATCCATGAAGGATAAGAGTTCGTACCCGGAAGTAGCGTCTACCATCTGATCGATTCGCGGGAGAGGGAAACAATCTTTTGGGCAGGCCTTGTTTAGGTCCGTGAAGTCAATGCACATTCTCCAGGACCCATCGGGTTTCGGGACCAGAACTGGGTTGGCCAACCACACGGGATAGTGCGACTCCTGGAGAAAGCCTATGGACATCAATTTGTCCACTTCAGCTTTGACGGCTTCGGCTCTCACTGGGTCCAGCGGCCTCCTCTTTTGGCGAATTGGAGTTGCAGATGGGTCTATGTTGAGTGCGTGGCACGCAACATTGGGATTAATCCCCGTCATATCAGCGTGGCACCATGCCAGGATATCCTGATTATCCTTCACAGTGGCTACGATCTTATCTCGAACGGCCGACGGCAGGTTTTTCCCCACCTGAATGACCTTGGTGGGTTCTCCCGGGTTGAGGATCACCTCTTCGACTTCCTCCATCGGCTCTATTGCTTTCTCGATTCCCACTCTTGGGTCGAGTTCGTCAAAGTATGCCTCCTGAGCACCCCCAGTTTCTGGCAATTCTTCCGCCAAAGGAATGGCAGCAAACGTCTCTTGGACCGTGTAGATGGATCGGACGGAGACGCTATAACAGCTCCGTGCACTTCTTTGGTCTCCTCGGAGGGTGCCAATATGCCCATCGTCGCATGGAAACTTCAAACATAAGTGGCGTATCGAGGTTATGGCCCCACAATCGATCAGGACCGGTCGGCCTAAGATGGCATTATACGCCGTGGGGCAGTCGACCACCACGAATGTGCTATGCTTGAAGGCACAAGCGTCGCTTTCTCCTCTGAGGGTGACTGGCAGTTGAATTTTCCCTAATGGCATGAGTGCGTCCCCATTGAAACCTTGAAGCTGGATGGGGCATGGGGCCAGGTCTGTCTCGGTCAATCCGATCGCGTGGAAGGCCGCTTTGAAGAGGATGTTCACGGAGCTTCCGTTATCGACCAAGATCCGTGAGACCTTCTTATTGGCAATCTGGGCTTCCACCACGAGGGGATCGTTGTGGGGGAAGTGCACATGTCGAGCATCGTCCTCCGTGAAGGTGATGGGAAGATCCATCATTCGGGGACGTTGAGCAGGTGATTGAACCAAGGCGCACATCTCCTCGGCGTGCTCTAACTCCCTCAAGTACCTCTTCTGGGAGTTGCAGGTGCTTCCGGCAAGGTGTGGTCCTCCGGAAATGGTGGCGACGTGTCCGTCAACGGGTGGCGGAGCAAGGCCGGGCGGATATGGGTTGCCTGGTCCTGGAGCCAACAAGGCAATGGGCGCCGGAGCGGGTGGAGCAGGAAGTGCGGGGAACTGAGACCCGGGAGTTTGGGGGTGACCGGCTCCAGGAGCGCTAGCGGCCCCCCTCTGTCCCGGGGAATATGCAGCTCCGTGAACTATCCCCTGTCCGGGATAGATAATGGGTATCCTCACCCACTGACCGAGGTGTCCCGCTCTTGCCAGGGACTCGATCTCATCCTTCAGCTGAAGGCACTCGTTCGTGGTGTGCCCCACGTCTCCGTGGAACTCACACCTCTTATTGGAGTCTCGCGGACGCCTTCCTCCGTGAGACACTTTCGGGGGCTTCCTGTAGTTGACCATGTTACAGGTCGCCCGATAGACATTCTCTCGCGAGTCTATCAAACTGGTATATTCCGTGAACTTGGGCTCATAGTCCTTCCGGGGTTTCTTTGAATGGTCTCCCCGGTTGGAGTTTCTTCCGCTTCGTTTGCTCCGCGATTGGCTCAAATTTCGTTCTGGGGCTTCCGCTTGCGACTGCGGCATGCCAGGAGCGATACTACATCCGGTTTGTACTGCTCCGTACCCAGAGAAATGGGTTTGACTCGGCGTCTGAGCAGACGCGGAAGGCCCATACACACTTGGAGTGAATCGGGCTCCTGGAAGCGTGAGGGCTGGTGCGGGAGCTTGCGAAGCAAAGCTCGGCGCCGTCACGGAAGGCGTTGGAGCCGGGGGAACTCCAAAGGCCTGCTGGTAGGCATCTTCAAGGTTGATGATTCCCTGAGCTTTTGACATGAATTCGGACAGCGTTTCTGCCCGTCTCCTTTGCATTTCCCCCCATAGCAGGGAGCCGACAGTAAGGCCCGATTGAAGGGCGATCAGCTTCATGTCATCGCTGACCTTGGTTTTTGCAGCAGCTTCCATCATTCTCTGAATGAAAGCTTTGAGGTTCTCAGTGGGTTGCTGCTTGATGTTGGTTAAGGAACCAACCTCCATGTTGTGGTCGCGGGCAGCAATAAACTGCCTCCTAAACGCGGACTGTAGCTCCTTCCAACTGTGGATTGATCCGGGAGCTAATCTTTTCCACCAGTCCTCCGCGGACTTGGTAAGGGTGAGTGAGAAGCACATGCATTTGGCGTCCTCACTGACACGCGCCACTTGCATCATTTTATTGTATTTAGCTAGGTGGGTACGCGGGTCTGTCCTCCCATCATATAATTCTATGTGAGGCATTTTGAAGTTATCCGGGAGGGACGTTTCCGCGATCCTCCTAATACATGGTTCCGGGTCTTCCTCCTCAGAGTCTGACAGGGCCCCACTTTGCTTCCGGACCAGCTTGGTCAAGGCAGCAATCTGTTCCTCGAGCCTCTTCGTATCACTTTCCGGGAGGTCACGTCCCCGGAGCTTGTCATTAATATGATTTCGGAGGTCGTCTCCGCGAGGCCGGGCCTTTTCTCCTTTGGCCTTTTCATACTTGGCTTCCAACCTTCTTCTTAGGTCCACCGTGGACCAGCTATCTTCGGAGTGCGAGTTCGCAGCCCGACCGCCCTGATTGACGGAATCACTGGGGCGGTTGTTCCTTCCCCTAGGCCCGGGTGCCTTAGCACCGGGCCCTTTAGGCACAGAGTGCCCCCTTGGGGCTGAAGGACGTCTGGGCTTAGGAGCGCCAGAGACCTTCTGTGCGTAGGGGGGGCAGTCGGCCTGGTGATTCACGCCTTTAGGAGGTGCAGGGGTGTCAGCGCGCACAGGCTCTCCAACTTTTTCTTTGCCCTTGTTAGGGGCGGCTTTGGATGGTCCAGCAGCGGCTGGATCCGGCATGGGGGCATCAGCACCACCTAGAACAGAGGCATCCTCGTCCGAGTCGCCTAGATCTCCGAACTTACTTTGGAGGCGTTCCATCATGCGTTGCATTCTTTCGGAGACGCGCTCCTGCTCAGCAAGCTTGGCCTTAGTGGCCACAAGTTCTTCGGCTACTTGGACCAGTTCTGGGTCCTTCTCATAGTAGCAGCCGTCCTTGTAATAACCGTCTTGGACATACTCTTCTTCGTCTTCTAAGTATGTTGTATCTTCGGTACTGACCCGATCCTGGCGGGATGTCGGGTCTTCACCTTGGTAGTCTAAGGGTTCGCTTTGCACCACATCTTCCATCACGGTATCGGGGTTGACCGTAGCATTTTTGTCAACAGCGGATTTTCTCGTAGTCACCATATCTTTAGCACAAAGTGAATACAAAAAACGTACACAAAAAAAGAGCTGACTAACAACTTCCTACAGCTCTCAATGAAAGCACCAAAATGTTTACCGAGTTTTTCGGAAACGAATAACTAACAGAATAATAAAAAGATAAGAACTGTAGAAATGCTGAAATGTAACTAAACAAACAATGTTTTTACGTGGTTCAGGCGTTAACAAGCCCTAGTCCACGAGTCGATGTTATTATACTTGGGAAAGGTTACAGTAAGATGGCTGGTGCACAAGAACTTCACACACTCACAGTGTTTCTCTCGGGTTCTCTTGAAGAAGATGAAGCTAGAGAGATTTTAGTAGAGTTTTTGCTATATGATTTGTTCGTCCCTCTTCTTGTAAAATGAAGGGGTCTTTATAGCTAGGGTTTTGGATTAGGGTTTTTCTCTACGTACATGAGTCTTAATTACACCAGCCATAAATAGGGATACAATTACTGTAGTAGCATGGCTACAAGACTCTATGTGGGTATATTTACGTGAAAGTCTGGGGAACACACAAAGTCAGCCGTCTTTTCCAAGTTTGTCAGCGGAACAGTAGGCGAAAAGGTACCCTTAGGCGTGCTGGGATGTGTGCGGCTTTGACCTGACGGGCGTGTCAGGCGGGATCCTGTGTCAGGCGGATATCATTCCAAATATGCCTCCTCCAGGACTCGACCGTTTGGCTTTGTTCCGTGCGAGGCACGGAACTGCTTCCGCGGAGACCACTCGAAGAGCTTCTCATGGAAGGAGCTTCCCCGAAGGATACCCCTTCGGGAGTCCGGGAGAGTTGACGAGTTTCCGTATTGTGTTTGCTTGGAAGAGTAATCCGGACACTAAACGGGAGAGGCGAAGCCTTTCTGTTCATCCGCGAGCTCTGGTCACCTACCGTGAAAGACATCGATAATTCTGCTTCCCCGAGGTCATCAATCTAAACGCTATCCGGAAATCTGGATAACAAAAATAAACAAAGTGTTTGATTAAGATAAATATTACAACTCATTTACTAAAAATACAAATAAATAGAAAGATGTAGAAGAAGAAGATTACAAACTCAAAACAATAAGAATAAGAAGAACAAAAGAAAAAAATAAGAACAATAGAAAGAACACAAACTCTCACACAATCAAAGTGTAGAGTAGTGGGGATCACCAACATGAACTAGGTTCAAGACCTTTGTCCAAAAACTTATTTCCCCCTATTCTCTAATCATTAAAGGATTTCACAATGAAATAACTCTTTGGAATTATTAAGCATCTTTGGTGTATTTTCCAGCCAAGTGCTTTGTGGATAGAAAATGTTGTGTCTTACAAGTGAGCATTAGGCTCCTATTTATAGAGTTTTGAGATACCCTTTGAATTTCATATTTCACCAATCCTCAGGTTGTTACCAATGTTTAATTAGATGTTTATGGAATTAAAATGAAGATTTGGGAGTTACTTGGGATGTTAAAACAATTCAAATCGGAAAAATGAGATTTGGCTGTTAGCACCCAGGTAGTGGCTAGGGACATTCACGGCCATGCCCGCAGGTCCCTGTCTCCCAGGCCGCGGCCTAGAATGTTAGTGGCCGCAGCCAATGGCCTGTGTTCAGCCTCCCAATGTTTCAGTTTTTTCCAAAACGTCCCAAACTTTTTCCCACTTGATTTTGTAACCTCCATATACATAATGAGTGTTAAAATCACATCTTCAACAGTCATATCACATTATGGATTTGTGAAATTCAATCTCAAATGTGTAACTCTCATCTACATATTATTGGTTAATATTTTAGAGTTACAAATTTGTAACTGATTTTGTAACTCAAAATATGTTACACTTGGACACACACGTAAGTCAAATTTTGTAACTCTCAATATTATGTTACAAGGTGTGACAAATCACATTTTGTCACATTATAATATAACATTCCCCCACTTAGATTAAATTATCACATTTTGTAACACTTATTTAATTAATCAAACATTATATTAAAATATAATATTCCCCTACTTGATTAAATATTAACTCTCTCTATAGGAGTCATTGCATTAGTGCATAGAGTAAAATGTTATTCGAGTTGAATTTTACCTTAGTGTAATTATCACAAAGTTTGTTGAAATTTTGGTCACCAAAGCATCGAACCACTATTCCTTGATAACACACACACTGTAACATCTCAAATTTTCTAATAAGGCTTAGTGTCTTGATTAGCGTGATGAGGGTAGTAATTGATTTAATTGTGTTAATACGTGGATTAAATGATTGTATGATTAGAGATGCATGTTTATGTGACTTTAATATGCATGTGGGCCCAATTCGGTTATTATGGGCATATTTGTAATTTTAGCCCATTGAGGGCATAAATGCAATATATATGTGTGTTGTGATTGATACCATGAGATCGATATATTTATAATGTGTGATCCAAGACAGTCCTAGGGAGCGAATTAGCGAAATAGTCACAACGAGGTCGAGTACCCGGCTCAGGGGAGCCAAGGGTATTATGGGAACAAAGTACGTATTCGGAATTATCGGGTAACTGGTAGTAATTTAGTGATTATTTGGGCATGTCGAGATTAAAATGAAGATTTATAGGAACACTCGAAGAATTAGCTGAAATGTGGCAAAAGATAATTTTTCCCTTGATGGTGTTAGAAATGGGGTAAGGATAAGTTAGGGGTATTTTTTTTCTTTTGTTCTATGGGATAGACACAGCTAGGCCTTGGGGGTTCTGTGGAATAAACCAGAAGTTAGAAAACATTCCCACAAGCTTCCTTTCCTCTCAGTCACATTTCTCTCTCTCTCAAGTCTAAGGAGGAAGTTTTTTTCTTTTTTTTTTCTGCTGAACTCAAGGAGGAAAGTCTTTGGAATTCAAGGGATTGGGGCAGAGGATTGAGGTTGTAAACTGTAAGTGCTGGAGAGCTAGCTTTGTCTCAGAGGTAAGATTCAAAACAAGTTCCTTTACTGAATTCTTGGTTTACTTTCAGTGTTTTAAGGTTTTGAATTTAAGTGTTTAGGCTTAGGTTGTAAGTGGGGTTTTAGTTAGATTTTTGGGGTACTTGTATCAGTGCTGTTGCTTGGCTAAGAGTTCTAGGTTGAAATCTAGGCAGAAGGTTCGAAATTGGTGAGTTTCAGGGAGGTTAGTTCGTAAAATGCATGAGGAATTCAGGGTTTTGGGGCTCGCACCGCGACCTTATTCTTCAAGTGTTGCGACCCATGTGTGTGAAGAGACCCGGGAAGCCTTTGACGCCTGCATCATGGCCTGTGTCCTTCAGCATAGAGATTTGTGCTCTCTTACTTGCAGCGGGTCGCAGCTCAAATTAGTAAAAAGGGGCAATTGAAAGTTTTAAGCTCGGGAACACAAATGTTAAGGCTCGGGAAGGATTCTACTACCTGGTTTAGTAAAATCCGAGGTCCCGAAGGTTAGTATTTTAATCCAATTTTTTAATTTATTAGGGATTGATGTATATCTATTTATTATGGCATTGTGACTAGGTTTTATCGCTCAGGCTCGGGATTAGGAATCGTACTCGGGATCGCTTTGGATTGTCAGCTCGGGACACGAGGTAAGAGATCTGTTTGTGCCTGTAGAGCTATATGGTGTGTAGTGATATGTGTATTGTATATAGTTGTTATTTCATACATGTGTTGTGATCGATCGACAAGCGTCGAAAGCGGCAAGAGCCAGGAGCAGCAAGAGCCGAGAAACCCACCCTCGAAGAAATTCAAGCGGGTCGCAGCGCGGTGCCCCACTTGATGGAGAGCAAACCCATAATGTTTTCTCATTTTGCACTGTAGCAGGAATACGGTCCGAGGCAAACCCACCCTCGAATACATTCAAGCGGGTCGCAGCACTTCTGCAAAAACCCATAAAACTAGCAATTTCAGAAATCGCAAACTGACCTTAAAACCCAATTTAACCACTTCTCAACAAAATTTCAACCACCAAATGACCAAACACCAGTCTCACAACATCAATAAGCCCAAAAACACATCCTAGAACTACCAAAACACAATACTCAAAGATTTTCCCAAAAGCACCATAAGAAAACTTCAAGAGTTTTAAGATCAAAATTTTACCTCTTAGAAACTTGAATCCCCAGCTACACTTAATAATTTCCAATTAATCCACTAATCTTCCAAGTACCAGTATTTTTTCTCAAATATATACCATGTCTCAATAACTCTCCATAATTCACCAAATTACCAAAATACCTCTAGGCTTACCTCGAGCTGGGTATTCATCCCCGTTGTGACTTTTTTGCTAGTTTCTCAAAATGACTCATGTCGAATATCTCAAATATAGCCACATAATAGTGTGGTCTCAAACATATAACACATATTATTACAGTTATACCCTTAACATGTCAAAATTACAAAAATGCCCTTTTTTTTTAACAAAAGCGGGCCTTTAAGCATATTTAAAACGCTTAATACATGCATAATCAGTCTTATTATAATATAACTCATATAATTCACATAATCACATAAATATTCAATAAAACCACAAATAAATCCAATTAGACCCTCCCGGCTCACTAATCAAGACATTAAGCCTTATTAGGAATTTTAGAATGTACAACTATCCTCTTCTAATAGAAATTTCGTTCTTGAAATTTACCCGAATAGCTCGGGATACTGATCTCGCATGTCTGACTTTAACTCCCATGTCTCTTCCTCGATCTTGTTGTTCCTCCATAGTACTTTAACTAGAGGAATAGTCTTGTTTCTCAAGATATTGTCATCTCTATCCAGGATCTGTACTGGCTGCTCCTCATACGATAAATCTGTCTATAGCTCCAGATCCTCATAACTTAGCATAAGAGTTGCATCTGACACATACTTCTGAAGCATTGAAATATGGAATACATTATGAACTCCTGACAACGATAATGGTAAAGCCAACCTATAGGCTACCTATCCAATCCTTTCAAGGATCTCAAAAGGTCCCATAAACCTAGGGCTTAACTTGCCCTTCCTCCCAAATCGCTTCACCCTTCTCAAAGTCAAAACTCAAAGAAAAACATAGTCCCCAACTTGGAACTCTATATCTCTACGGTTAGGATCAACGTAACTCCCCTGTCTACTCCGTGAGGCGAGCATCCGAGCTCTAATCTTCTCAATAACCTCATTGGTCCTATGAACTGCTTCAGAGACCTAGATATTTCCTTTAACCAAATTCATCCCAATGAATGGGTGATCTACATTTCTTATCATACAACATCTCGTATGGAGCCACTCCAATCATTGACTGATAGCTATTAATCAGAGGTAAATACCTACTCCAAGTCCCTTCAAAGTCTAGTACATGTGCCCTAAGTATGTCCTCCAATATATGAATCGTCCTCTTAGACTAACCATCTGCCTGAGGATGACATGTTGTACTAAAATTCAGCTGAGAGCCCATAGCCTTCTCCAAACTTCCCCAAAAATTAGAAGTAAAAGTGGGATCCCGATCTGACACAATAGACTTTGGAGCCCCATGCAGGCGTACAATCTTTTTCACATACAACTCAGCATACTGGTCCATTGTAAAATTTGTCCTCATATGCAGGAAGTGAGCTGATTTGGTATACTTGTCCACAATTACCCATACTGAATCATGCTGACCCACTGTCTTGGGCAGCCCAACCACAAAGTCCATGGTCATGTCCCCCCATTTCCACTCAAGGATGCCCAAAGTCTATAATAGACCTGCTGGTCTCTGGTGTTCAACCTTCACTTTCTGACATGTCAGGCACTTAGCCACATATTCAATAACATCTTTCTTCATCCCAGGCTACCAATATAAAGATTTCATATCTTGATACATCTTCATGGTCCCTGGATGTAGCAAATATGGTGTAGTATAAGATTCATCCAAAATCTTCCTACTTAATACCAGCATCCATCGGACACACAAATCTGATCCTTATATCTCAACAGACCCATTTATGAAACAGTATAGTCCTTATCTACTCCAGCTAGGACGTCCCATCTGTGCTTCATCAATTGGGGATCTCTCAACTGACCCTTCCATATCCTCTCTAAAAGAGTTAACTGCAAGGTAATATTGGCTAGCTGGCCCACCACGAACTCTCTTCCTACTCTAGTTATATCCTTTTCCAAATCTTTTGATATTTTCTTTAAACTGAATAATTGTCCCGGACCTATCCTGTAACGACCCAAATCTGCTAATAAGGCTTAGAGCCTTGATTAGCATGCTAAGAGGGCAATAATTAACTTAATTTTTTTATTACGTTGATTAAATGATTATATGATTAGAAATGCATGTTTATGTGAATTAAATATGCATACTTAGGGGGGTTTTGGTCATTTTTAGAGGATAAACTTGAGTAAGACTCTAGAACTAATCAGAAGACACTCTCTCAGCCTTCCTTCTTCTCTCTGTCACGTTTCTTTCTCTCTCTCTCTCACTAATGTTTGAAGTGTTGGTGGAACTCTTTGGAAGTTATCTGAGGGATCAAGGATTTGAGGCTGGAACTTTGGGAAATCAAGCTAGGAGGAGGTCTGAGGCTGCCTAAGGGGTGTGATTCTTCATTGAGGTAAGGTTGTGCTCTGAATTTTTGGTGGTTTCAGCTGTGGTTTCAAGTTTTTCTTAAAGTTTAAGATTTGGTCTGATTTTGAGGTTTTGATGAGATTATGGGATGGTTTTTGAAGTGTTTATACTGACTAGGTTACCTAGACAGGAATTCTAAATTTAATTCTGGGTGTAGGGGTTGAATTGGGTGTAAATTGGTAAATTTAGTTGAGGAAAACGTAGAGAAAACATGCAGGAATTCTGGGTTTTGGGCTTGAACCCCGGCTCTATTCTTCAGGCGCCGCAGCCCGTGTGTGCGAAGAGGCTTGGGGAGCATCTGATGTTGCCCAGGCGTCACGGCACAGGCAAGGCGCGCTGTAGCCCGTGTTCCCCAAAAGAGAGTCCCAAGGCTCGCTGACTTGTAGCGCGTTGTGGCTCTTAGGGGCTAGGCCATGACTCAAAATAAGGAAAATGACTAAATCAGGGTTTTAAGATCAGGAACCCAAATTTAAGGGCTCGGGGAGGGTTCTACTACCTGGATTAGTGGAATTCGAGGTCCCAGAGGCTAGAATATCATTATGAAGTTCTTATTTTGTTTAGGGCTTGATGGATGTTATTATTATTGCGTTATGACTAAGTTTATTGCCAAGGCTCAGGTTTAGGGGATTGCACTCGGGATCACACTAGACAGTTAGCTCGGGACACAGGTAAGTAAACTGTTTGTGCCCGTAGAGTAGGGCATGGCCCGATTATTTGTGTGTTAATGGCGTGTGAATATTTGTAGTTGTTGTGCTATATTTTGTATGAATAGGATCAAACGGGGAAGGCTAGGAACGACGAAGGCCGGGGACGACAAAGGCCAGGATCGACATTAAGCATGCTCAATACAGGCCGCTAAGGCGAGACCCTCTAAGGGTGTTGTACTCACCCGCTGGGTGAAGACCGTGAACCTAGTGCCTGGTAAAGCATTTGGGTCAACATAGGTTGTTATGTGAATAGTCTAATATCTATTTAAGGTTGTGTATTTATTTGATTGAACTGTCATATGCTATGTTTGGAGTTTTCTTGCTCGGCCTTGGCGCACGGGTACTCTATGGTGTAGGTAAGGGCAAAGGGAAGGCCGACCAAGCATGTGTTGGAGAGCATGGAGCGGCGTGTACATGTTCGACTTACCTGGCCGCCACGATCGAGTTTGTTTTAGGGACATATTATAAACACTTGACTTTGTCACTTAAGTCGATTGTAAAGTTACTTTTGAATTGTAAATATATTTTGAAATAGTGTTTCGGGATTCCAGTGTATCAATTTTACAACTTTAAGGACGTCCAACCCGTATTCGATTTAATCACACTTTTCGTTTTAAAACCTCGATTATCGAGCTAATGGAAAATTTTAAAATCACATGGCAATGGATGGAGCGTGCAAAGGTTCATGGTTCCTGGAGATCGACCGAACATGTACGCTCCCTGCCAGAGACAAGCTCGACTCAAGGTTGGTCAGTATTAAGTTAATTACGTGTTTAATTGCTTGTCTGAGTTTCCCTGTTTTCATGAATAGTATAAATATAGCATGACAAATATATCTATACATATATGATGCCAGGGCATGGCCCATTTGATTGCTATATGTTTATACAACGTGTGCAATATATTGATTTGATGTTGTCTCTGACTGATTGGACTGGGAGGTGGTTTTTGGATGGTGTTATCGTGCCTGATGTGTATCGTCATTGATTGCAAGCATATTGAAGCTATTCCTCGACGATCGATTAGACTCCGTGGAAATATCGCCGAAGATGAAAACCAGGGTCAGGACCCTCCACCTGCCCCACAGAACTGGCAACATGTGTTTGCCGAAATGCAAGCGAGACTTCAATGGACGGAAGATGAGCTCCGAGAATTGAGGCAGCAGGCCCCTCCGCGGGGTGTTGGGTTACAAATTCCATAGGTTGTGGCACCAGTGCTAGCCCAGCTTGTGATGGAGAACAGCTGGATAGCCAAGACCGCTACACTGTGTACTTGTAAAGGTGCAGGACTTGCTAATCAAGTCATTAATTTTAAAACGTGTCACTAAACATGTATGAGCTAGGGTTAAAAAGGTTTTGGTCTCAAAAGTTACACTTTATATAACTAAGCAGTTTTATACATGGGATCCCAAAAAGAAACGGAGTTTAAAAGTTGGTTTACAGAATCTCCAAAATACAGACAACTATCAGCCATACTAAGGCAAAATATACATTTCTGGTTCTCACGTCCCTGCCTAATCCTCAACCGTGGCGGCTAAGCAGCTGGTCATGTACATTCAGCTCGTAGAGCTCTCCAAGTCAGGGTTGATCAAGCTTTCCCTTGCCTTTACCTGCACCATGTAGCACCCGTGAGCCAAGGCCCAACAAGAAAACATAATATGCAACACAAACAACAACAACAGATAGTCAACTCTTTAAGCATGTTCAAACACTTAATACTGCACATTAACCACTCAGCACTTATACATAACCAATAATGCAACTAATCACAACTAACAATTAGGTCACATAATAGTTAGGGCTGACAACTTAGGCCGCACCCTCTGTTTACCCCACTGACTCTGGCCCGCTTAAATCGAGCTCAGTGCATAATAAGCTGTCCTCGGCTACTAGTGGCCAAGCCGCGCCCTGTGTGCTAGTGTAACCCTTGGCACTCTTAGGCCGTTGGTTCACTATTTACATGGCATAATAGCATCCTTTCAAGCATACATATTAGGGAGCCCTTAGTCCCATTACAATTATACAACCGAGTGCAATTTTCTTACCTTTAGTTTTTATGTTCACTGATTACGAGTGACGCTCCTCGAGCACCATTCGTTCCCGAGCCCTAGCTTTAACACCTAGTCATAACCAAGGTATTGGATTCCATTAATATTCAAGTAAAGGTTTCCGGGTACAATACTAGCTTCCGGGACATCGAATTCCACCAAGCACGGTGGGGAAATCGATCCCAAGCACCCTAGGCTAGACTCCCGCGCCTAAAATCCCCAAATGTTCAAGAATGAACCTAAGGGCTACGGCCCTTGAAGCCTAGCCACGGCCCGCCTCTAAAATAGAGCCCAAGACCCCCAGCAAGCAGAAATGTGCGACGACCCTTCCCAAGGGCCCCGCGGTGCTCTCTCCTGGCCGAGCCTCCCTGGCTCTCTTGCTTCGTAGGGCCGCAGCGCTCTAGAACAGAGCCGCGACCCTCCCCTTCGTGCCCAAAAAAACCACCATTTCTAGCATCCTAACCCCATCCAAAACCATTCTAAAGCATCCTAACTCAAAACCCACTAATCACAAAACTTTTATCCTGAATTTAACAACATAATCCAATAGAAATTCAGCCTAGAAACCTACTAAAACTCCATTTTGATTCTCTGAAACCCAGCCACTCAAAACACCAAAACTAGTCATGCAAACTCAAATTTTAACCTCTGAATTACGAATTGAAGCTTACCTCTTTTGCTGAACCACATCCTTGACAATCTCTGAGCTAAAACCCAAGCACTTATCTTCAATTCAGCCCTTAAACATCAAAATCATAAACACCTTAATACTCAGCCAAAAACTTAGAGTTTTAACACCCAAAAACACAATTCAACTCTTACCTTAATCTTGATTGAGTGAACCTTGGTCTGAACTAGGCTAAGCCTTCATGAATTCAGCTCAAACACAGAGTTTTCCCAGTTGATTCCCTTAGGTTTTCTGTAGTTTCTTGGGAGAGAAAAGAGAAGAGAAGAGGAGAGAGAGCATGGGTCGGTTTATGTTTTATTCCCCTTGTTGTTTTTTATTAACTTAATCTAATCCTGTCCAGTTAAGTCTATCCCGAGGCTCGAGGTACCGGAAACATCCCTGAGGGCAAAACGGTAATTTTCCCCAATATTCCCGCCTAAGCTTTCTATCCTCAAATATATCTGCATATATTTATTTCCATAACCCGGTAGTCTAAATAACTACCCGATACCTAAAATACCCCTGACTTATCCAAAGTCAAATATTAAGCCCCGTTGTAACTTTTCCCGCTATATAGCTCCCTAGGATCGCCTCAAGTTGCTCACTGCAAATCTACCCACATAATAATGTGGTTCTCACAGTTATAACATTTAACCACATTTACATTCAAATAATAATACAAGCATGCCTATCATATAATCATGCATTAAATCTATAAATTCACTCATAAGTCAATTATGCCCTCCTGGCACACTAATCAAGGCCCTTAAGCCATATTAGTGATTTTGGGTCGTTACAACCCTCCCACCTTTAAGGGCGGTCCAGACCCACTACGGACAGAGCACTAGATGAATATGAATTCTTCCATCCTGGACTTTATGAGGTTGGATGGGAACGAGAGGGTGGCCTTTGCAAGTTATATGTTGAGAGAAGACGCCCGCATCTGGTGGGAAGTTGTGTCCCATCAGAGGGATGTGACCATTATGAATTGGGATGAATTTAGAGATGTTTTCAACAAAAAATACTACAGCGTTGCATTCCGAGCTGCAAAGGTGGATGAGTTTACTAATCTGACTTAGAATAGGAATGGCGATTACAAAATGTTGACCCTCGATTTGGTCAACTGACACGGAGTCAAATGCCTGATGTGACTAGATGTATTGAAATGGATTTAATAGCAAAAACAGTAAAGAACACAACAGATTATAGTGGTTCGGCCCCACGAGAATGGTAATGACCTACGTCCACTTAAGTTATTATTGATGTCATTTCTCAAAGGAGTGATCAAAGAACTAGGGTTCTCTGAGTTTCACAGACCTGAGAGAGATGAACAATGCAATCGTAAGATAATAATCTTAAATCTCTTGTAAAGCGTAAACTAAAAATCAGCCAAAAGTCCCTCCCTTGAGCTATTTCTCTCTATTTATAGGCTCAAGGAGGATTACATGAATCAGTTACAGATATTCTTTCCTAAATAATTGGATCATCATGGATCATGGGAGATAATCTCGGATATGATTACAATTGTACAAAATTATCTCTAAATATATGGAGTATACGACCAGACTGGTCGTATAAAAGCTTCAAATGTTACGCTAGGGGAATCTCATTGGTCGATGGTTGAACGGACCTTCTGCCAGGTGTCAGCCACGTGCTAAAAAAGTCTGCCACGTCACCCGTGCCTATTTTTTGGATAACATTTGCCCCCCAAGTTCATTTATTACGACCAGTAATAAATGAACTTTAAGGCAAACGACTCTTCGGTTACCCCACCCAATCTATCAGAGTAGTTCGTGCCTTCTTGGAAAAAGCAACCTACCCCTGTCTAATCACGAATTTTCAGTTCCCAAGCAATCCATTGGCGGCTATCACCTTTCCCCATGCTTTGAAAAGAGGAAACTGATGATTACCTCTTTTTTCATGCCACAGAAAAAATATATTTAGCCTCCTCAGAGCCTCCTTTTTCTTTTTACGCAAGCTATTTCTCTATCAAGAAACCCTAAGTCAGAACCTCCATTTTCTCTGAAGATCACCTTTCAACGTTTCAAGAACCACCAATCATTCGTTTGCTTACGCTTGGAATTTCTTCCAACCTCCATAATCTTCGCTTCAGTAAGCTTCAGAACTTTTCTACTCTTTATTTTCGTTGTGCATGCCGCTGTGAGTTAACTTCTAGATTCTGATATTGTCTGCGTTCTTGAGTAGAAATGCATGAAAATAGGGGATTTATCGAGTGATGCTAGACAGGATGGTGTATCTTTTCCATTTAGGAGTTGTGAATCAGTTTGATAGTCGAGATCATAAATTTAGGACGTAAAACCGAAGTAAAAATTCGATTTTTATGCTAGTTGAAAAACTGAGTTTTTCCCGCCCTTACAGGAGTTGAAAAAGCTTTTTCAAAAAAAATTTTGCTTTCACTTTTTGATCTGTTTTTCAAACTGTTTGTGTGGAAAATTCTGGTTTTCGTTAGAATGCTGTTGTATAAAAGTTTGACTTTTATACACGACCAGCGTTATTCTAACCATCTTTCTAGACTCTCCATCCTCACCTCCCCATTTTTCTGTTCGCAGATTTTAATGCCAGATTTGTGGGGAGGTGAGCGGCCTATCAAAGATGATCTTCTTGCGCAACTGCTTGAAGGTGAAGAACAGCCCACTCAACGCGTTCACGAGATTCCATTCTTAAGACTCTCTTCTTCCAGGCCTCAACCATCATCATCTAGAATGGCCCGTTCCGAATCTCCTGGCCAAAAGAAACCAAATCCCGAAGACAATCCAAATCCTCCTACCCAGCCTGATTCGCAGGCTAGGGTTCCCTCGACCAGCGGTCGAGAAAACATTGTCCCGGACCCTCGCATTCAGGTCAGGGCTCACCCTCGACATTCAACCTTTCCTGATGTCGAGTGGTATCTCTCTCCCCTCAGCCAGGTGACCCCCAGAATGCTGGCTAATTATCTCATGAAGTATCCCCTCACTGGGGTCAATCTCAAGATCCCCACTGCGGATCAGAGGGCTAACTTGCCTGGAGACACTTACAGCGCCTGGTCGAGGTATCATATAGAGGCAGGGGCTACCCTTCCTCTTCATCCTTTTTATTAGGGGGTAGCGAACTACTTCAGTGTCGCCCCCTTTCAAATTACTCCAAACGGATATAGAATGCTCCCTGCACTCTATATCCTTTACAAAATTAAAAAATGGCCAGAGCCTACTCTTCACGAGGTCAACTTCCTTTTTGACCTTAAGTCCAACCCCCAACAGTCCGGGACGGGCTTTTTTCATTTTTGTCACCAGGAAACAACCCGAACATTCCTGAGTGACACCACCCTTATCTCCAACGTGGGGAAATACAGTCAGGAGTATTTCCTTATGCCCGACATGATTGCAAACAACATGGCCTTCGCTCGAGGAGGTAAATGTCCTTTTTCTACTGGTCGCTGTTTTTACTTTGCGATTCTCCTTGTACTTCTCTAAAATATCTTGTGCTTTTTAGGACCATGGTTATGCCCAAACCCAACACCAGACATGGTGTTGAGGTCCAACACACTGGCCAGAATGACTGATGCTGAAAAGAGCGTTAAGTCTCTAGTCACTGATGAGAACTTGAGGCTGTCTGGCCTCCTGACCCCTCATCAAGAAATGAGGGAACCTGCGGAGGTTGACGCCACTGCTGAGGGGCATCCCGAGCAGTAACCCCCAGCGTCTCCTCCTTGAAGGAGACCGACTGGGGTTACGATCAGAGAACCTACTAGCGCCCCCTTAGCAGAAAGGCCTTCTGCCCCCCAAGGGAAGGGGAAACAAAAGGCAGCAGAGACTGTCGTAGACTTGGATGAGTCTTCAGACGAAAACAGTACTGTTATTTCGATTTTAAATAGCTTTCCAATTCCCTGTCACTTGTTTAACGGGGATGACAATTTTACATATACTCCAAATCTAGGGCCAGACTTCTTCGTGCCAGAGAGTGAGTGTATGACTAGTAGAGTCAATAGTGTTGCGACAAGTGGTAATATCTCGAGTATTGGACTTTGTAACTTTCTTTGTATTTTTTCTAATGTGCCATAACTTGTCATCTATTTATAGCTTACTATCTGCATGTTTATCTCTTTCTGCAGACATGGCCTCCGCCAACGTTTTCGACCTGTATAATACTCAGGAGGAGGAAGAGGTTACCCTGGTCCAAAGGAGGAAATCAGCCAGGAAACACGATGGCGAGTCCAGCCAATCACCCTCGGCCAAGAAGAGTCGAGCAGGTGATCCCCCAAAGGATGGGCCCTCTGGCCAATCATCTGCCCAACCTTCCGCTCCTGCTGAGAAAGAGACCATGCCTGCTGCCACAAATCCTTCACCCGTGGCTCCAAAAGAACAGGCCCAGCAAGCCGAACTTCCTGGGGCCAAACTCTTGAGCCGCTCCCTGCGATCAGCCAAGGATCACCTCGCCCATATCCTGAAGCATGACTGTTGCAGGGAGGCAATGGCTGAGGCTGAAAACATGGGGGTCGACCAGATCCTCAACAGGGCCCTTAATGAAGTGGTCAGTGTAAGCACTTTTTCCCTTTTAGTGATTATAGTCTTAATTTTTCTTTCTTTTCAGATGGCCTAACTCTTAATATTTGACTGCAGGCCATGCTGACAATGACTGCTGCTCGTGCCCACGCTGGTGCCAGCATCGAGCAGTCTCGGGCGAAGGTTATTGAGGAGCTTCAAGCCGTGGAGGCTAGGAATGCTGGGGAGCTGGAGGTAGTCACCCAGCAGAAGGATGCCTTGGTAGCGGAGCTGGCAGAAAAGCAAGCTTCTCTGGAAACTACCAGAAAGCAGAGGGATGACTATTAAGATGCTAGCAGAATCCAATGGCATGAAGTCAAAAAACTTAAGGAGGAGCATCTTGCTAAGGACACGACCATTGTTGTCCTTCAGAGCCAGGTGGAGCAGCTTAAGCTCACTAATGCCAAGGACCTGGAGAGGTATAAGAACGCGACACTTCAGTGTTTCTATGATTTTTGGAAACACAACCAAAGTGCCAACTTCAACTAGCTTCCAGAGGATGCCAGGAAGGTTGAGATAGCCCGCTGCACTGCTCGGTTGGCTGCCGAAGAGAGAGCCAGGGTCCCTGCTTCCCCAGACATTCTGCCGGCCACCAGAGTGGAGGGAGGAGAAGCTGCAGGAGGCGTGGTCGACCAGAATGCTCCATAGGATCCTCCTGCTCCTCAAGCTCCATAAAAAATTTATTTTATACTTCTTTAATCACACGACCTACGGGTCGTGATGTAAAGAAATTTTTTTCTTTTCTTTAATTTTGCTGCACGGGCAGCTTATTTTACTTTTATTTTGAGACAATTACATCCAAGCAGTACTGCTTGCGGTGTAAAATAATTCCCTTTGATATTATAATATTTTTTCTTATTATAACATCTGTTCGCATGACCGAACTTAGCATAGTACTTTGGCTTGATTTAACAAAATATAAAATTTGAAAAATACTCTAAGTACCATAGCATGCTTTCACTTATTTTGTTCATGTGTTTACATACCTCTTGGTATGCTTTGCTATCGATGTACCTTATATGCCCCCCAAGTGACTGAGGAGCTTTAGGTCCTTGGTCACTTGCCTTGACCACGACCTGTACGAACATTACTGCTCGGTATAACATGCAAAATTTATAATACAGCAAAACAACACATGTAATGAACAAATACTTGTAAAATTTTTTTTTACAAAATTTGGCAAGAATGACTGGCTGCGCACAGTCCCTTATAATTCTCGTATTAAAATGGACTAAACATGTCTTTACGAGTGATCTTTAAAAGATCTTACACTTATAAGCGATTAGTCATACAACATGACTAAACCTTTTTCAAAACTTGTAAAAAGTAAAAATTAATACAAGCCAGTCCTTTAAGAAGGACTGTTTACTTATAATACTTGTGTAGGTGTTCTCCGTTCCAATAGCGCGGAACGAGATCTCCATTTAAGCGTGCAAGTTTGTATGTGCCTGGGTGAAGGACTTCTTCAATCTGGTAAGGTCCTTCCCAGTTTGGTCCGAGTACTCCAGCAGCCGGGTCGCGGGTGTTTAAGAAAACTCGTCGAAGTACTAAGTCTCCGACGTTGAACTTTCTTTCTTTCACTTTAGAGTTAAAATACCGGGCGACTTTTTGCTGGTACGACTACTCGGAGTTGGGCTTTTTCTCGTTTCTCCTCAACCGAGTCTAGGGACTCCATCAATAGTTGGCTATTTTGGTCTTAGTAATTGAGGCATTATAGCACTCCCTTCCTTCCCTCTAATTTCCCAACACGCGTCCTAGCCCTGCGTCTGTCGGGAATTTCATGGCCAGGTGCCATATTGAGGTGACGGCCCGAGGTCAACCGGTATGGGCCTTCCAATTACAGCATTGTACGCCAAAGGATAATCGACTACTATGAAAGTAGCGAGTAATGTCCTGGTAGCAGGCGTTGCGCCTGCTGTAACCGGAAGTCTAATTGACCCTGTTGGGGCGAGTTCCTCACCAGAGAAGCCGTATATTGTTTGGTTGCAGGGCTCCAAGTCCTTGACGGACAACTTCATGCGTTCCAATGAAGATTTATACATGATTTTTACTGAACTTCCTGTATCGACCAACACTCTCTTTACCATCATGTTGGCGATTTGAACATCCACGACCAACGGATCGGAATGCGGGAACCGAACATGCTGGGCGTCGCTATCAGAGAAGGTTATTTCACCGTCCTTTGATCGAGCCTTCTTTGATACCTGGTCCTCCACAATCATCATCTCAATGTCGTAGTCTTGGCGTAGGGTCTGAGCATATCATTCCCTTGCCTTTCCGCTGCTTCCCGCAAGGTGCAGGCCACCGCAGATGGTGAGCAAAGTGCCAGCTACGAGATCAGGCTGCAAAGGTGGTGAGCGTTGGCATGCAGGTGCCTGCTCATTGTCAACTAGAGTCTCTCGTTGGGAAGTTCCCGAGGCCCGTACATATCTCCTCAAGTGTCCTTGTCTGATAAGGAACTCGATTTCGTCTTTCAGCTGGTTGCACTCATTCGTATCATGTCCGTAGTCGTTATGATAATGGTAGAACTTGGTAGTATCTCTTTTCAAAATATCCTTTTGAATGGGAGCGGGTCTTTTGTAAGGCACACTGGAACTCGTGGCCTGATAAACCTCTCGAGACTCGATAAGGGCAGTGTAGTTAGTGAACCTTGGTTCATAATGGTTTCCCTTAGCGCGCTTGTTCTTGGAGGTGGAAGGTTCATTATGGGGTCTCTTCCCCTCATTCTTGCCATTTCCATTGCCGTTGCCGCTACCTTTACCGTTGCCATTGGGTTTTGACCCATTGGCGGCTTTGGCGGGTTCTGCAGTCCCCTTATCTTTGCCTGGGGGCTTTCCCTCGCTGGCAATGGCATCTTCGAGCTTGATGTATCGATCAGCTTGATCTAAGAATTCTTGGGTAGTCCTAACTCCATGCTTCCTGAGGCTACTCCACAAAGGCGTACGACGCCTAACTCCTGCAGTTAGGGCCATCATCTTGCCCTCATCTCCCACTGTTTTAGCTCCAACAACCGCTCGCATAAAGTGCTGGACGTAATCCTTCAGTGGCTCTCCTTCTTGCTGGCGTATCTTAACCAGCTGGTTCGCCTCAGTTGGGTGCACACGACCCGTATAGAATTGTCCGTAAAATTCCTTAATGAACATCTCCTAAGAAACAATGCTTGCAGGGGGGAATTTGAAAAACGACTCCTGTGCAGCATCAGAAAGTGTTGCAGGAAAGATCCTGCACCGAGCGTCTTCGGACACTTTCTGAATGTCCATCTGTATCTCAAACTTGTTGACATGAGATACCGGATCACCATACCCATCAAAGTTTGGAAGTGTGGGCATTTTAAACTTGCTGGGAGTCTCTGCCACAGCTATCCTCTGAACGAAAGGAGTGCCCCTTCTCCTATCGTACTTGATGTGAGACGTCCTTCCCCTGACCAGCTGTGTACTGCTTGGTTCAGGGCATCTATCTGGGCTTGCACGGATTTAGGAATCACCGGGGCCTCAGCTGCTGGGGGAATGTATTCATTGTGCCGTTCTTGGTGGTCCTTGAGTACATCCCTTAAGTCTTAGTCTCTTTGCCACTGCTCGCTGGCTCCGAGTCTGTTAAAGACGTTTTGTCTGGGCTGCCCCCCAGCGTTACGTCTCTCTTGTTGGTCCTCTATAGGTGGTGGGCTTTTGCCTCCACCTCTTTCTTCATTTCTCCGACCGGCATTTCCTCTGCCTGAGTCGGCCTCATTGTAACCATGGCCATCTCTGAACCTCGATTGGCTATGGTGGGACCGACTGTCCCCTTGGTTGCCTCCTTGGGCTGGAACTTCCCGAGCGTTAGAGGGTGGCCTGCGTTGGTCGGTAGGTCCCCGTGCATTATCATACCATGGGGGGCCCCAGACCGCAGAGCTTATCTCTGAGTTCCTTTTGTTGTCAGAAGGACGCTGCCCCCTGCTCAGTGGGTTCGGCTCTTCACCCCTATGTCGTCTAGGACTACGGGGCTGCCGCCCAGCCCTATTCTGCCTTGGCTGTGGGGGATTGCCTCGATCAGCCTAGGATGGACGTTGCATCTCAGGATCCCTTGGTGGGACATCATCCTGAGGCATTGGTGACTGCTCGGGCCTTTGAGGGCTCGTCGGCTGGATTGGGGGGCTAGGACTGGGACCCCTTTGGGGTGGCCCATTTGAGGGTTGATCAGGTTGTGAGGCAGGTGCAGATTGATTCCTAGCCAACTGCAGGGCTGCTTCAAGGGCTGCCATGGCCTCCCACTGACGACGGTCCATCTCCGCCTGTCTTTCACTTAGCTCCTAGCGCTGTCGCTCTATCTCTTACTGCTGTCGCGCCATAATCTACACAACACTTTCTTGACTGGCCCTCAGATTGGCCAGTTCATCTTGCAATACCCCCAGGGTATTTCTCAGCGTCTCGGAGTCCAGTTCCTCCTCATCAAATTCCAAGTGTGGCTCATTTTCAGCCGTGTTTGGGGGAGGAGGCGGTTGAGATGGTGCAGCGCTAGTCGCTTGCCCAGTCTTCTTTGTTGTTTTCGCCATTAATGCTTCAACAATCTCGTATCAAGCTCTCAATGAAAGCACCAGAATGTTGACCCTCGATTTGGTCAACTGACATGGAGTCAAATGCCTGATGTGACTAGATGTATTGAAATGTATTTAATAGCAAAAACAATAAAGGACACAATAGATTATAGTGGTTCGGCCCCACGAGAATGGTAATGACCTACGTCCACTTAAGCTATTATTGATGTCATTTCTCAAAGTAGTGATCAAAGAACTAGGGTTCTCTGAGTTTCACAGACCTGAGAGAGATGAACAATGCAATCGTAAGATAATAATCTTAATTCTCTTGTAAAGCGTAAACTAAAAATCAGCCAAAAGTCCCTCCCTTGAGCTATTTTTCTCTATTTATAGGCTCAAGGAGGATTACATGTGTTGATGCTCATAATCTCATCAAGGGAAAATGCAAGGCCGTCACATGGGCGAAGCCCCACCGCCTCGCGAAGCCGTTCCGCGAGGCCATCTCGCGAGGCCCTCGTGTGGGCGAAGCTCCACCGTCTCGCGAGGCCGTTCAGCGAGACCACCATCTCGCGAGGCCCTCGTGTGGACGAAGCTCCACCATCTCGCGAGGCCCTCGTGTGGGCGAAGCTCCACCCTCTCGCGAAGCCATCCCGCGAGACCCTCGCATGGGCGGAGGCCCACCGTCTCGCGAAGCCATTCCGCGAGGCCCCATCTCGCGAGGCCCTCGTGTGGACGAAGCTCCACCGTCTCGCGAAGCCATCCCGCGAGACCCTTGCATGGGCGGAGGCCCACCGTCTCGCGAAGCCATTCCGCGAGGCCCCATCTCGCAAGGCCATCTCGCGAGGCCCTCGTGTGGGCGAAGCTCCACCGTCTCGCGAAGCCGTTCCGCGAGGCCACCATCTCGCGAGGCCATCTCGCGAGGCCCTCGTGTGGGCGAAGCTCCACCGTCTCACGAAGCCATCCCGCGAGACCCTCGCATGGGCGGAGGCCCACCGTCTCGCGAAGCCATCCCGCGAGACCCTCGCATGGGCGGAGGCCCACCGTCTCGCGAAGCCATTCCGCGAGGCCCCATCTCGCGAGGCCCTCGTGTGGGCGAAGCTCCACCGTCTCGCGAAGCCGTTCAGTGAGACCACCATCTCGCGAGGCCCTCGTATGGGCGAAGCTCCACCGTCTCGCGAAGCCATCCCGCGAGACCCTCGCATGGGCGGAGGCCCACCGTCTCGCGAAGCCATCCCGCGAGACCCTCGCATGGGCGGAGGCCCACCGTCTCGCGGGGCCCTTAGGCCATTCCAACCGCGCGAGGCCGAGGGAGGTTGCGAGGCCGTCAACGGCGCCCCATGCGCGAGGCCGCGCAAGGTCCCGCGCGCGCGCCCCTGGAGGTCCACTAGCCTACCATCTTCTTGGGAGGCCGACGCCCCATAACTTGACATGTATGGCCCAAAGGCATCTTGCCTCGTACGCTAAGACGTGGAGCGAGGCCAAGCACTTATCACCCGCACCCGTGGGTGACCTTAGAGTGCTCCAGGCATCCCGTACCAAGGGTCCCGTTCCCGACACCTCGAGAGCCCCATGGATAGGAGATCCCGTACGAGTCGAATGCGACATGTTTGTACGACCAAGTACCAAGTACGGATACCAGGACCACTGAGATTGCTGGGGTAAGGATCATGGTCCGTACATCTACGGCCATAGGACAGAGCTGACACCACGACCTCCTGCGCCACTATGCCTGCCGCCACGTATCAGACATGGGCACAGAAAAGTGATGGAAACGTCTCCCTGACACCTGCTCATGTACGAGATGTACGTCCACGACCTCTGAAGCCACTCCCTTGACACAGTACGAATGTACCACTTGGTCCCCTGGACCACTATGTATCTAAGGCCATTAGAGCCTACTATAAAAGGAATTCTAAGACCACCTGAAAGGAGGTTGGAGATTTGACTGTAGCAGAGGCATTAGTGTGAATGAGATACTGAATTCTCCATTGTTCTTAGATTATTGTTCTTGAGTTATTGTTCAAGTTTTCATAGCTTTCCAATTAGCGATTATAATTTGATAATTTTTCCAACTTAACTTCGTTGACGAGTTCTTACCGTCAACAGTTTGGCGCCGTCTGTGGGAACATTAGTTTTAAGCTACTGTTCCACCATTGTTTCCGACAAGAAGAAGATGCCGAGACGCTCGAAGCGACTGAGGGAGACGCGGGAGGTCGAAGTTCACCTGAACGGAGTCCAGCTGAAGGCCTCCATGAGGGACGCTCCTCCGCCCAGAGACGTAGAACCCCCACAAGACCCTGAGGTTCACGGGGGTGATAGGGTGGCCTCATCGCCAGCCGCTCCACTCGGAGGGAGTCCTCCAAGAGCACCACCGGCAAACGCTGATGCGTTCCCTCCTCCAAAACCGCCGCAGGCACCGAACTCCAGCCGGCAAGACCCGGGTCCTTCTACCCGTAGGCATGACAAGCACCCCCGGGTCCACTCCGTGAGCTCAAGCTCGAAGTCCCGGTTTTACGAAGAGGAGATACGTGAACTCCACCGCAAAAACCAAATATTAGACACCACCTTAGAAAACATGCAAGAGGTCCTTAACGGCCTATTGCAGGGTAAGTCTAGCGTGACCTTGCCTAAGGGGAAGGAGAAGGGAAAGGATAGGGTGGAGACCACAGTGCCGGTAGATGATGGGAGAACCCGACATTCAACTAGCAACACCCCTCGCACAAAGCAAAATGATCACCCCGAACCGCCTAAGCAGGCCCAGAAGCCAGCACCGAGAACCAACGCTGCCCCTCGCCATGAGGACGAGGTCACCTCCAAAAGAACACCCCTAGACTTGCGGGAGGAGCTCAATAAGAAGAGGGCGGGCAAAGGGACCACGCCCCCTGTGGCACCTCGAGAAGGCAAGGGAAAGGCAGATCTTAGCCCGTCCACTCTGAGAGACACCCTCAGCAAAAGAAGGCAGGACCTAGGCACGGAGATGCGGAGCTTGCGGAGCAAGATTGTCACCGCGTCGGGTGGCCAGGCCTTTGAGGAAGACTTCGACCATGAGTCACCCTTTGTGCGAGAAATTCAGGCAATCCGACTCCCCACCAATTTTAAGGAGCCCAATATGACCCCTTACGAAGGGAACACAGATCCAAAATACCACCTGGATGCGTTTAATGATCTGATGAAACTAAGGGGAATCGGGAGTGGTGCCAGGTGCCATTGCTTCGCTGTTACCCTGAAGGGACCCGCCTATAAATGGTTCAAAAGACTAAGGCCAGGGTCCATCAGGTCCTGGCAGCAGTTCTCTGATGAATTCCTCCAACAGCACCATGCCGTGCGGGACTACACAATGCCAGGCACCAGTCTGACCAACGTGAAGCAAGGGGAGAAGGAGAGCCTAAAAAGCTACATTCATCGGTTCAATATGGAGGCCGCAAAAGTGGGGAGCCTAACGCGCCGGGAGTTAAAAATGGCCATTACTGCTGGGGTGCTCCTAGGGAGCAAGTTGTGGGACAACATGCTAAAGAGGGAAGTCACCGACTTGGATGACTTCTATGAAAGAGCACAGAAGTACATCCGTGTGGAGGATGGCCACGCAAACCTGAAGGCCGAAAAGGAGGAGCCCCACGCAAAGCCCCCAATTAACGACGGGCCGAATGTAGCTAAGAAGAAGAGGACGTATGAGGGGTCGAGAGATGACCAGCAGAGGAAGACCAAACGAGGGGGTGATCATAGGCCAACGGCCTATACTTACTATACGAACCTCACTGACACCAGGGAGCATATTTACGTCACCAACGAAGATCGAGTGCCCTTCAAGAAGCCCCCACCAATGAGAAAGGATCGGTCCAAGAGGGACCCCAGTAAATACTGCCAATACCACAAGGACATTGGACACACCACGGCAGAGTGTATCCACTTGAAGGAGGAAATTGAGGAGCTTATCCGCCGGGGGCACTTAGGCCGCTATGTCAAAAGAGAAAGGCAAAGGCCAGAAAATGAGCCCACAGCACCCCAGCCAAAGGAGCGAGCCCCAGAAATACAGGGGGAGGTTCGCACCATTTTTGGAGGCCCAGGATTTGGGGGAGATTCTAGGAAGGGACGAGATAAATATGCAAGAGAGGCTCGATGAAGTCCGCCTCCCTGCGTCATGAGTTTAGAACAACGACCCCCGAAGAGCTTCAAAGGGGAAAACGACTCGATAACGTTCACTGAGGAAGATGCACGAGGGGTACACTTCCCCCATAATGATCCGCTGGTGCTGACAGTCCAGTTGGAAAATATGCGTGTGCATCGAGTCTTGGTGGACAACAGGAGCTCAGTGGATATCCTATACCGCCCTGCTTTGGAAAAGATGGGATTGGGTATGCGTCACCTGAAGCCCTACCAGTCGTCCCTATACGGATTCACAGGGGATTCAGTGCAACCCCTTGGGATGATCGAATTGACACTTACCATGGGGGAGCAACCCCGCCAGACTACAGTCATATCTAACTTTGTCGTAGTAGATTGTGCATCAGCTTTCAACGCGGTATTGGGGAGGCCCTCCCTGAGAGAATTGAAAGCCATAACTTCAATATATCACTTGGTTGTCAAGTTCTCGACTCCAGGAGGGGTCGTAAGTATGAAAGGAGAACAGAAAGAAGCGAGGGAGTGTTACAACACCTCACTCCGCACGCCTGCAAAGCCGCGTTAGCCAATGGCCATGGTGGTACATGAGGCGATAAGCATGCCCACAGGGGGTCCGCAGGAGCTGGACCCTCGGGTCGTGGATGAGGCAAGAGCAGAACCGGTAGAAGATGTAGAGGAGGCTACGGTGACGGAAGAACCCTTAAGGAAATTGAAGATAGGGAGAAGCCTACAAGGTGACGTGAAGGAGGAATTGATAAGATTTTTGAAGGATAATCTAGACGTATTTGCATGGAGTCATGAGGACATGGTGGGCATAGACCCCAGCGTAATGTGCCACCACCTGAACATCTCCCCAGGAGCAAGGCCCGTCAGGCAGAAAAGGCGGGCGCTAGATCCAACAAGATACGCAACGTTAAAGGAAGAGGTTGATAAGTTGAAGGCCAACGGTTTCATCCGTGAATCCTTCTACCCTGTGTGGGTATCGAACCCAGTACTCGTGCCGAAGCCGAATGGGAAGTGGAGAACTTGCGTTGATTTCACGAATTTGAATAAAGCTTGTCCTAAGGACAGCTTCCCACTTCCCAGGATAGATCAGTTAGTAGATGCAACAGCGGGGCATGAGTTACTAAGTTTTATGGATGCCTACTCAGGATACAACCAAATCCCGATGAACCCGACAGATGAAGAGCACACGTCATTCATTACAGACAAAGGGCTATACTGTTACAAAGTGATGCCCTTCGGGCTCAAGAACGCGGGAGCCACCTATCAAAGGCTGGTGAATAAAATGTTCGCCAATCAGATAGGAAGGAATATGGAGGTGTATGTGGATGACATGCTTGTGAAAACCAAAGTAGCAGCAGAGCTCAACAAAGACCTTGGTGAGATGTTTGACACGCTCAGGAAATACCGGATGAAGTTGAACCCAGCCAAGTGCACTTTCGGGGTATCCTCAGGAAAAATCTTGGGCTTCATGGTCAATTCCAGAGGCATCGAGGCCAATCCTGACAAGATAAAGGCACTCATAGAAATGAGCCCGCCAAAGAACAAGAAGGAGGTGCAATGCCTAACAGGAAGGGTGGCGGCCCTTAATAGGTTCATCTCGAGGTCCACCGATAAATGCCTCCCATTCTTTGACATCCTCAAAGGGAGCAAAAAGTTCGCTTGGGATGAAAGATGTGACGAAGCGTTTGTCAGGTTGAAAGAGCACCTGGGGAGGCCGCCCCTGTTAGCAAAGCCAGAGAAGGGCGAGAAGCTGTACCTGTACTTGGCAGTGTCTGAGCACGCCATCAGCGCAGCCCTGGTTAAGGGAGAGAAGAAGCAACAACAGCCCGTATACTATATCAGCATGCGTCTGGTGGACGCGGAGAGCCGGTATCCAGAGATCAAAAAACTGGCCTATGCGCTAGTAGTGCCGTCGAGGAAGTTGAAGCCTTACTTCCATGCGCATACAATTGATGTCTTAACAGATAGTCCTTTGAGACAAGTCTTACATAAGCCAGAGACTTCAGGGAGACTAATGAAATGGTCGATTGAGCTAAGTCAGTTTGATATTGTCTACACCCCAAGGGCCTCCATCAATGGACAGGTGCTGGCAGATTTTATAGTAGAGTTCACCCATCAGCCGAATGAAGGACAGAGTGAAGGAGGGGAGCAGCCTGTTATGGAGGATGAACTAGGAGGTGTAGAGGAGTGGAGTTTTCATGTTGATGGGGCGTCGAATGAAGGAGGATCGGGAGCGGGCATCATGATGACCGGGCCCGAGGGACACAGAATGTACTGCGCAATCCGATTTGGGTTTGAGGCCTCCAATAACGAGGCGGAGTACGAGGCGCTCTTAGCTGGCCTGCGTCTAGCCCAGGAATTGAAAGTAACGCGCCTTCATATTTTCAGTGATTCGCAATTGGTGGTATGCCAAATAAAGGGGGAGTACCAAGCAAGGGGGCCCAAGATGGCAACATATTTGGAGAAGGTGAAGGGTTATCTGGGACGAATGGTGGCATATACTATAGAGCAAATACCCAGAGAAAAGAACACCCATGCCGATGCACTCGCAAAGCTGGCATCTACCAAGGATGGTGATATCTTGGAATCGATACCCGTGGAGTACTTACCAAAGCCCAGCATCGAAGGCCCAGATGTGCACATGATCAGTGTCCCAAAGAAATCATGGACCGAGCCAATCAAGAGGTACCTGGAGGAAGGAGCCTTGCCTGCGGATAAAAACGAATCTCGGAGGTTGGTGTACAAGACCACAAGGTACGCCTTGATAGATGGGGTCCTTTACAAAAGAGGATTCTCCATACCACTCCTGCGGTGTGTAGAAGAAGAGGAGGCGTTGAAGGTGTTACAAGAGATCCACGAGGGAGATTGCGGCAACCACGAAAGTGGACCCTCCACGGCTAGGAAGGCCATGAGACAAGGATATTACTGGCCTTCCATGGAAAAAGACGCGCATGACTTTACCACGAAATGCGACAAGTGCCAGAGGCACTCCAATTACCCTCGAAGACCCCCAAGCGAACTGACCAGCATGCCCAGCCCCTGGCCCTTCGCTATCTGGGGGATAGACTTAATCGGCGCTCTTCCTACAGGCAGGGGTGGAGCGAAGTATGCGGTGGTGGCAGTTGATTAATTCACTAAGTGGGTAGAAGCGGAACCCCTTGTGAAGATAACCGCTAAGCACATCACCTCTTTTGTCAAAAAATTCATTGTGTGTCGATATGGAGTACCCTACAAGATTATTTCCGACAATGGTACCCAGTTCGAAGGAGGAGCCTTCGATGAATATTGCAAGGAAAGAGGCATAAGCAGGAGTTTCTCCGCGGTGGTGCACCCCCAGGCCAATGGACAAGTGGAAGCCATAAACAGGATCCTTAAGAAGAACATGAAGACAAAGCTGGAAAAAATGAAGGGAGCCTGGGTAGATGAGCTACCAAACGTGCTATGGGCTTACAGGACCACCCCACGCTCGACTACTGGAGAATCCCCATTCTCCCTGGCCTACGGATGCGAGGCTGTGCTACCAGTCGAGATGCGAGTCGAGTCCCACAGGGTACGAGCATATGGAGACGAAGCCAACCACGTAGCCATGGCCGAAAGCTTAGACATGCTGGGGAAAAGAGAGAAAAAGCCCAAATGAGGGTGGCGGTATACCAGCAACGCGCCGCAAGGTACTACAATTCGAGGGTGCCAGAGAGAACTTTCAGAGTCGGCGACCTGGTGCTGAGGAAGGTGCTCCCAAACACGCGAGACCCAGGTGCAGGAGTGCTGGGGGCAAATTGGGAGGGGCCCTACCAGGTTGCTCAGTGCATCCCCCCGAACACTTACAAGCTGGCTCGCATGGACGACACCATCATACCCCGGGCATGGAACGCAGAACACCTGAGGAAGTACTACCAGTAAGGCGCCCATGCCCGCGGGTAAAAGCACAAGTGTGGCACGCTGCCTTGATAGGATTGGAAGAAATCAAAGAGGTTACCTAGATAGCCTCCTAAGTAGATGTGAGTCTTTTTATGTTTTGCTTCATATGAAAACCACCTATGTACCATTGCAACTACGTGTATGAGACCATTGTGTCACGCATATGATGAATGAAACACCATATTATAAGTAAAACTGTTAGCCACTTCGTGTGTTATTTTTTCTTCGATACTCGGGCATCAGCCAAAGTGTCCGCCGAAATAAATTTCACCAAACACTTGGGGGGACAGGACAAGGGGCGATAACACAGCTAGCAAGGGGAACCTAAAAAGGGCCCCCTAATGGAGGATCTTGGAAAGGACCCCTCGCCCTCCTAAAAAAGAGGCTCCTAAAAAAGACCCTCTGATAAGGGATCTTGAAAAGGGCCCTCAATTAGGAGTAGCCTAAAAATGACCCCCTATGCATTAGGAGGACCCGAGAGGGACCATGGCCCTGAAAAGGACCGTTCAATGGGAGGTCCTAGAAGGACCCCTTATATCGGGGCCCTAGACGAAGTCCCTAAACACAGAAAATAGTAAAAAGACCTTGCAAGGCCTCCCCTGAGTTTACAAGGATTAGCTACCCTTGTGAACATCAAGGAGGCCAAAAGGCCTTACGAAAGAAAAATATATATAGTGACAACAATAATAAGTCTAGAGTGGCCACCAAGCCGTCTAGCCAAAAAGGGTCCTAAAAGAGACCCTTGCAGAAATAGTACTATGCAAAATGACGAGAGGGACGCTTCTCGCAAAGAAATAATAACCGCGCGCAGGAAAAACATAAAAGGATGGCTAAGACCCAAGGGGTCAAAATATCCTTATAGAAGCCACCAAGAGGCACCAAAAGAGGTCCTAATGAACCCTCTCACATGGGTTCCAAAGGACCTCCAGCCTGATAAATAAAAGAAGGGAACCAACCAAACCCCATCATACAGGCATAAAAGGGTCTCAAATGCAACAGAACAAGAAATAAACAGCAACATCATATATATTTATACATTAAAAAAAAAAAAGAGTTATCGAAAGAATACAAGAGTTACTAACAGAAAAGTAGCACTGGCGATGATGTTACAAAATAAAAACAAAAAAAAAAGGAGCGAGACTATTTCAAGGCCTCCCGTAGTGGGCACTCCACCAGGCCGCTCGGGCAACGGCCTGCTCACCAAAAGAGGAGAAGTTGAAGTTGGGATCCTGCTTCCACACATTGTAAAGAGCCCGGTCTATAGACTTGCTCTCGGTTATGACCCTCTCCGCCTCCAAGGAAGCTCTCGCCGTCTCCCAGGAAGCCCTCTCCGCCTCCAAGGAGGCGACCTTCTCCTGAGCCGACTGTAGTTCAGCCCTAAGGGCCTCAACTTCAGTCCCCATTTGGATAACCATCTCATGCGACCCGGACGCAGCGACCTTGGCCCCTGGAGCTTGCGCTCCAGGCGCTTAGCCTTGCCCTTTAGCTCCTTGATCTTAGCCTTCAGCTTCTCATTCCTCGAGTCCAACTTGGCATATTTAGTCCGGGCCTTTGACAGTTGGACCTTGGTTGCACTAAGCTCATTTTTGAGCTCCTGGACCTGGACTATGAGACCGTCCCTCTCAGTGGTAGATGCGGAGAGGACGCCGGACGAGTCAGCATGCCGAAGAGACACGATATAGACCTGCACAAGAAAATCAATGGCATCAGCGATAAGTAACAAAAAGAGAAACACATGTACATCTATGCATAATACTAATCAACGCAAGGTGCAAAGCCTCACCCAAGCCGCGGCACGCCTTAACATCTCCCCGAGGTCTGGTTGAGTCACGTTCCCCAGGCTCCTCCAGTCGGAGACAGGGAGGCTCGCAGCTATTGGAATGAAACACTGCCCATAAACTGAGGCCATCCTGGTCACCCAAGGCTCTGCCTCCACGCTAGGAATATCTGGTTGGACAGAAACGGATGAGCCACTCGCCAAAGCAGGAGGCGGCGCAGAGAAGGGAAAAAATTGGGACCCCGGTGCATTAGAAGGGGGCTCCGAGAGGTCGACGTAGTCAGCGTCTGGTATGCCAATGTCATGGGGGACCTGAGGGAAAACGTCCGTACCATCAAGGCCAGGAGGGGCGTAACATCCCGCCGCGGCCTGCGGGTCCAGAGATGGAAAAGTCATGTCCTGGTCATGTGGGCCATAGAGAGGGCACCCCCCGGGGGACGGGGGGGCATCCTCCATCTCCACCTCAGCCTCACCCTCGTGTAGTGATGGCCCAGCCGGCGTAGCCGCAACCTTCTTAGACCAAGTGATCGACCACAGGAACTTGGAGTTAGAGACCGGGGACAATTGGTGGCGGGTGAGATTTTCCACCGTAAAAAGGACCGTTGCCTTCTTCTCAGCGGAATCTGCAGCAATGAGTTTGCCTATGGCCTCCGCCTCAGACCCAATGACCGAAGGATCAGCAAAGTGCCCTACAAGAACCACGTCGATGTCAGTACAAGCGAGAGTGCAAAACAGTAAGTTCTAGTAAGAAAAAAAGAAAGACCAGGATACTTACAAGGGTTGGCACGGAAGCTTTCACGAACCGAGAGAGGCCCCTCTACCCAAAAAAAGTCTTGTTTCCAAGGCCCGGTATTGGACACCGAGCCCTCTATTAAGGGGAGCTCACTGTTGGCCTTCTGCAGGTAGTAGAAGCCCTTGGACTTGGGCAATGCTACGAGGTTATACAAGGAATGCACCTCCTGCGCCGTCGGGGCGCGTTTCTCATTGTCCTTAAACCAAATGAAGAGGCAACTTAAAGTCAACCAACTGTTGGGCGACAGTTGGAGAGGGGCCAAATCAAAATAGTTGAGAACCGCCACGAAAAATGGGTGCAGAGGAATGGTGCCACCCGCCTTCAGAATCTGCTCGCTCAAAGCCACAAAGCCCCATTTAGGGCGGTCGGCCCAGCAAGCCTCCTGAGGAGCGTGCAGGGGGTATTCTGGAGGAGCTCGGTAATGCTTCACGATTGCCTTCAATTTATTCGGAGACACGTGGGACACTAGGCTGGACGCTAGTAGGGGGCGTCGTCCTCTTCCTGGACGGACACCTGTCTGCGTGCCTTTGACATATCTGCAAAATCAAAAGAAATATGTGAGGAAGAGGCAGGACACTTAATCCTCCATTTTTTCTTTCTAGCAAGAGTTTTCCATCGAGGGAGCGATGGTGGAAGCGCTAAGTTAGGATCAACTGAGACTAGAGGCTGAGGAGAGGGGCTAATAGCCCCATGACCGTCATCAGGCGAAGGGGGAGTGGGAGGTTCTGGCGGAATGTGTCCCTCCATAAATTCTAACTCCCACCGCAATTCGAAAAGGGTCGTCCTAAGACGCACTATATGGTCACTAAGGCCCAGGGGTGAAAGTCCTCCATCTCCCCTCGACACCGAGTCAACTTCGCTCTCTACCACCCAAATTTTATGCCTAAGATCAGCCATGCACTCGAGGTGGCGAATGCGGGCTTGCCTCAAAGAATCATAGTCCTGGTGAGGGTTGCCCTCAGGGGACTCTGAGTCTGAAGACAGGTCGATAAACTCAGCCCTTGGGGGTATATCGGACGGGCCCTCACTGGCCATGAAACCACGTCCCAACAGCAAAAAGGGGCTCACGTATAAACGAGGGGAAGGCTACAAAACACAAAGGCATAGGCTTAATACCTCTAGATGCAAACGCCCTAAATGGACTACTACAGGGTATATATATAAAAAAAAAAAGAGGAGGGGCGTGCATATGGTCAAACTCACTACAAGCTCGAACTAATGTACCCCATCCCAAGTGTTGCTGGTCTGGATCCGATAAAATAAGTAAATAAACGGGAGAAGGAAGGAAAATATACCTCAAGCGATTAAAAGAACGAGGTCGGAGTCCAAGGAAGGTTGGGAGGCGAAAAGCACCAAAGCGTTGAAAATGCGCGTCTGCAAGAATTAACCAGAAATGTGTGTTAGTCCTAAAATATACACACCAAGAAACTAGCTCATATATATAAAAAAAAAAATGAAAAATGAATGATGATGAAAAAATGAAAAAAGGATGAAGCTATGGAAAAAGTGAGGTTGTGGGGGATTGAACCCTTTACCTCTCGAAAAGAGCAAGGGTCTAACTACCACTAAGCCAAGGAAGTAAGGTGTAGAAATTAAGCCATGCATGAAGGCCTATTTATAGGGACCAAGATGAATAGTCTACAAGAGCACCTAAAGACCCTCTTTTAGACTAAGGGGGCAAGTGTTGATGCTCATAATCTCATCAAGGGAAAATGCAAGGCCGTCACATGGGCGAAGCCCCACCGCCTCGCGAAGCCGTTCCGCGAGGCCACCATCTCGCGAGGCCATCTCGCGAGGCCCTTGTGTGGGCGAAGCTCCACCGTCTCGCGAGGCCGTTCAGCGAGACCACCATCTCGTGAGGCCCTCGTGTGGGCGAAGCTCCACCATCTCGCGAAGCCATCCCGCGAGACCCTCGCATGGGCGGAGACCCACCGTCTCGCGAAGCCATTCCGCGAGGCCCCATCTCGCGAGGCCCTCGTGTTGGCGAAGCTCCACCGTCTCGCGAAGCCGTTCAGCGAGACCACCATCTCGCGAGGCCCTCGTGTGGGCGAAGCTCCACCGTCTCGCGAAGCCATCCCGCGAGACCCTCGCATGGACGGAGGCCCACCGTCTCGCGAAGCCATTCCGCGAGGCCCCATCTCGCGAGGCCATCTTGCGAGGCCCTCGTGTGGGCGAAGCTCCACCGTCTCGCGAAGCCGTTCAGCGAGACCACCATCTCGCGAGGCTCTCGTATGGGCGATGCTCCACCGTCTCGCGAAGCCATCCCGCGAGACCCTCGCATGGGCGGAGGCCCACCATCTCGCGAAGCCATCCCGCAAGACCCTCGCATGGGCGGAGGCCCACCGTCTCGCGAAGCCATTCTGCGAGGCCCCATCTCGCGAGGCCATCTCACGAGGCCCTCGTGTGGACGAAGCTCCACCGTCTCGCGAAGCCGTTCCGCGAGGCCACCATCTCGCGAGGCCCTCGTGTGGGCGAAGCTCCACTGTCTCGCGAAGCCATCCCGCGAGACCCTCGCATGGGCGGAGGCCCACCGTCTCGTGAAGCCATCCCGCGAGACCCTCGCATTGGCGGAGGCCCACCGTCTCGCGAAGCCATTCCACGAGGCCCCATCTCGCGAGGCCCTCGTGTGGGCGAAGCTCCACCGTCTCGCGAAGCCGTTCAGCGAGACCACCATCTCGCGAGGCCCTCGTGTGGGCGAAGCTCCACCGTCTCGCGAAGCCATCCCGCGAGACCCTCACATGGGCGGAGGCCCAACGTCTCGCGAAGCCATCCCGCGAGACCCTCGCATGGGCAGAGGCCCACCGTCTCGCGGGGTCCTTAGGCCATTCCAACTGCGCGAGGCCGAGGGAGGCTACGAGGCCGTCAACGGCGCCCCATGCGCGAGGCCGCGCAAGGTCCCGCACGCGCCCCCCTGGAGGTCCACTAGCCTACCATCTTCTCGGGAGGCCGACGCCCCATAACTTGACACGTATGGCCCAAAGGCATCTTGCCTCGTACGCTAAGACGTGGAGCGAGGCCAAGCACTTATCGCCCGCGCCCGTGGGTGACCTTAGAGTGCTCCAGGCATCCCGTACCAAGGGTTCCGTTCCCTACACCTCGAGATCCCCATGGACAGAGCCGACACCACGACCTCCTGCGCCACTATGCCTGCCACCACGTATCAGACATGGGCACAAAAAAGTGATGGAAACGTCTCCCTGACACCTGCTCATGTACGAGATGTACGTCCACGACCTCTGAAGCCACTCCCCTGACACAGTACGAATGTACCACTTGGTCCCCTGGACCACTATGTATCTAAGGCCATTAGAGCCTACTATAAAAGGAATTCTAAGACCACCTAAAAGGAGGTTGGAGATTTGACTGTAGCAGAGGCATTAGTGTGAATGAGATACTGAATTCTCCATTGTTCTTAGATTATTGTTCTTGAGTTATTGTTTAAATTTTCATAGCTTTCCAATTAGCGATTCTAATTTGATAATTTTTCCAACTTAACTTCGTTGACGAGTTCTTACCGTCAACAACATGAATCAGTTATAGATATTCTTTCCTAAATAATTGGATCATCATGGATCATGGGAGATAATCTCGGATATGATTACAATTGTACAAAATTATCTCTAAATATATGGAGTATATGACCAGGCTGGTCATATAAAAGCTTCAAATGTTACGCCAGGGGAATCTCACTGGTCGATGGTCGAACGGACCTTCTGCCAGGTGTCAGCCACGTGCTAAAAAAGTCTGCCACGTCACCCGTGCCTATTTTTTTGGATAACACAAAATATTCTCTTAAGTTTGACCGGTTGGCGAAGTTCGCGCGGGATTTGGTGCCCATTGATATGGCACATAGGGATCATTTTGTACGGGGGTAGAATGTGATGATAGGTTGGGATATCAAGATAACACTAGATCAAAGGACTACCACTTATGCTTAGGTAGTGGAGAAAGCCCTTACAGCTGAGGGGGCTGAAGATCAGATTTAGAGATTTAGAGAGAAGGCACCACAAGGCGCGATGCCCATAGGATGGTGCCTCCTTTCACTGGTTCTAGCTGGGGTAGTGGCCCAGTGAGCAGCAGAGAAAGGCCCCATATTCTTTTGTTCCTCCTAGTTCAGATAGGAGGGCACGAGGTGCTTTTAGTGGCCATTACGGCGGGGGAGAGAACTGGAGAAGCTTCCCAGAGTGTCCACGGTGCAGGCAACGACATCTGTGGGAGTTTAGAGTCAGATCATGCTTCATCTGTGGGAGCGTCAGTCATTTGAGGAAGGACTGCCCACAAGCCAGAAAGGAAGAATTGAAGAAGACTGACAGCCTTACTGGCCAGAGTGTTTACCTTGACCCAGACTGAGGTTGAGGCTAGTCCCTCAGTCGTGACAAGTCAAATTTCTAGTGTCGGTTCTTCATTTACTGCATTGATTGATTTAAGAGCTACTGGTTCGTTTGTATCTGCTAGAGTGATAGATCATTTGTGTAGACCTAGTTATTTGTATGCTAGGGGATTCAGGACTTTGTTGCCAACTGGGGAACTAGTAGTCTCTAGGAGGTGGGTTAGAGAATTATCGGTAGAGATAGAAAGTATGGAGTTATCGGTGGATCTGATTGAATCGGTGATGGATGACTTCGATATGATTATGGGGATGGACTTGTTATCAAAGTACGAGGCGATGATAGACTGCAAGTGAAGAATGGTGAACTTTGAACTGGAAGGGGAGGAACCCTTTGTGTTTGTGGGGATAGTGAGTGGGCCACGAGTACATATGATCTCTTTACTGAAGGCTAGAGACCTAATGTAAGAAGGTTGCATAGGATTCATAGCAGACATAGTGGATACCTCTAGGATCACTTCAGTTGGAGCGGATGAGACCAAACTGGTGTGTGAGTTTCCTGATGTGTTCCTAGCAGACTTGTCAGGGTTGCCACCACACTGAGAGATCGAGTTCATCATAGATTTGGCGCCAGGGGTGGAGCCAGTATCTAGGATAACTTATAGAATGGCTCCAGTAGAGTTGAAGGAACTGAAGATCCAGTTGCAGGAGTTACCAGATCTAGAATTAATCATACCCAATTTTTCCCCATGGAGTGCTCCAATGTTGTTCATCAAGAAGAAGGATGGGACCTTAAGGATGTGCATTAACTACAGAGAATTGAATAAGTTGACTATCAAGAATAAGTATCCACTACTCATAATCGATGACTTGTTTGACTAGCTACATGGGAAGATGGTGTTCTCTAAGATCGACCTTCGGTCTGGCTACCATCAGTTAAAGATTAAGGAGGATGACATACCAAATACTGCATCCCTTACGAGGTATGGACATTATGAATTCTTGGTCATGTCCTTTGGATTAACCAATGCCCCAGCAACCTTCATGGACTTGATGAATAAGGTCTTCAGGGATTGTTTGGAGAAGTTTGTGATCGTATTCATCGATGATATATTGGTGTACTCCCAATCAGAGATAGAGCACGATCGACCTCTTCGTTTGGTACTACAGTGGTTGAGAGAGGGTAGGCTATCATTAAATGTGATTTTTGATTGCCCCAACATTTATGGGCCACATTGTGAGTAAGGAGGGGATTCTGGTGGATCCTACCAAGATTGTGGCAGTGAGGGATTGGTCCAGGCCAAGAAGTGTACTAGAGGTTAGGAGCTTCTTGGGATTAGCAGGGTACTATTGGCGGTTCGTTGAGAGATTCTCTCGAATAGCCACACTGTTGACTGAGCTCACACGTAAGAAAACTAAGTATGTTTGGACAGATAGATGTGAGAAATTTTTTTAAGAGTTGAAGCGGCAACTGATCACCGCTTCAGTACTGAGTCTTCCACTAAACAATGAAAAGTTTGTAGTCTACTGTGATGCTTCAAGGCAGGGTTTGGGTTGTGTACTGATGCAAGTTGGGAAGGTGATAGCCTAAGTGTCTAGGCAGTTGAAGGAGTATGAGCAAAGATATCCCACTCACGATCTGGAACTGGTAGTGGTGGTATTCACACTGAATGTGTGGAGGCATTATCTATATGGAGAGATATGCGGAATATACACCTACCATAAAAGTTTAAAGTATTTCTTTACTCAGAAGGATTTGAATATGCGACAGAGACATTGGCTGGAGTTGGTGAAGGACTACAATTATCAGATTTTGGACAACCCAGGGAAGGCCAATGTGGTGGCCGATGCATTGAGTCAGAGGGGCCCATGGCAGTTATTCAGTTCGAGACAGATATCAGAAAAATTAGCTAAAGAGATGACCAGAGCGGGAATTGAGTTGGTAGTTGGTCTGCTAGCCAATCTCACTCTTCAGTCCATGCTCCTTGAGAAGATCAGGGAAGTGCTGAAGGAAGATCTACGGTTGAGGAAATACAGGGAGGATCTCTTAGCCAGAGTGGCTAGAGACTTTTTGTAATGCCTTGGTTACCCCAAGACAGTTACGGTGAACTTTGAACCAGGAATTTAATTGGCTACCCGAGTTCTTTGGTTACAAACGTGCTTCTAGGTGTTATTAATAGGTTAAGGTGGAAAACCAATCAAAAGGAAAGAATATATTTTATTTAAAACACAAAACTGTTCAAGGGCCCATAAAAACGTTTACAAGTTGTTTACAATGCAAAATGGTCACTACATTATAAAATTTACAACTTGCCGATCTAAGCGGCAAAAATAGGGTAAATCCCCTAGTTCCCCTGAGAACTCCTTGGCCGTGGTGGTCAAGCGGCCGCATATGTACACAACACCACCTAAGCTCTCCACTCAAGGCTGGGTGAGCTTTTCTTTCCCTTTACCTGCACCACATAGCACCCATGAGCCAAAGACCAGCAAGAATACTCAATATTGCAAGAATATAACACCAACCGATGATCATAATAATCATCTAGGACTTTTAGTCCAAAACAGAGGAGTGACAGTTGATAAGTCACTAAGGTGGGTTCCGTTCCCTTTTCAGATAAGTGATCCTTTCACTAGCTTAAACAAGATAGGTGTCTGATGAAATAGTCACCAACATAACCCTATCGAGTGATCATAGAGTCACAACGGTGGGATGCCGTTCCCTTATCCATGTGACAAACAATCACCTAGGCCTTTGGCCCTGGCTCTGAGTAACTAGTCATAGACTAGTCAAGCGCTTTAGTTTTCTTCGACCTTAAGGTCGATCCAGCATTAATACCCCATATGAGTCATTCAATGCTGATGTCGATTAGATCTAATCTTTTATCGGCTTTGCGTTCATGACGCTTATGTTGTTCCTGACTCTTAGGTCAGTAACACGCGGCCAGTGCCGATTCTGAATAGTCAGTGCCATGCACAAGTAAGCAAGATTTGCCAAGCATTTAATATGCAATCAATGTCCACATTTAAGCACTCAACATGCCTCAATAATAACCACGCATGTCATATATGGGGTGCAATTTTCTTACCTCTGGTTTGAGCGAGAATTAATAAAAGAACGACCCTTGAGAACGATCAGTCTTTTAGTCCCTTAGCGGTCACCTAGTCATAACCAAATATGGGATTCCATCAATAAAATGAATAATAAAAAGTTCCCGAACCAAGATCTAGCCTCCGGGACGTCTAATGCTACTAAACCGGGTAGTAGGAACGATCCCAAGGCCTAAGGTTGGAGTTCCCATGACAAAAACACATTTTTGGCCAAAAAAGCTCTTAAGAGCCGCGACCCAACTTCCACCATGCCGCGGCCTGCCTCCCAAACAGAGGCGCCAGCCTCAAGCTCCTGCACCCAATGCCGCGGCATTGCCTCCCAAGCGCCGCGACATGGCCTCCCAACAGCCAAAAACCCCTGTTTTCTCCCATTAAAACCTCGTTTTTTCCCTCTTTCAATCCTTCCAACAACTTACCCAAACATCTCCAAATCTAAAACTGTAACGCCCTGGTTACCCCAGAACAGTTACGGTGAACAGTGAACCGGAAATTTGACTCGCTACCCGAGTCCTTTGGTTAAAAACCTGATCTAAGTGTAATTAACAGGTTAAGGTATAAAATTAATAAACAGGAAATGGATATTTTCATTACAAACTGCTCTGCAGAGCTAATCAAAACATTTACAAGTTGTTCTCAGTACAAAATGGTCATTACTGTTTATTAATTTACAATCCCACTGACCTAAGCGGCAAAAATAGGGTAAACCCCCTAGTTCCTCTGAGAACTCCTTGGCCGTGGTGGTCAAGCGGCTGCATATGTACACATCACCACCTAAGCTCTCCACTCAAGGCTAGGTGAGCTTTTCTTTTCCTTTACCTGCACCACATAGCACCCATGAGCCAAAGCCCAGCAAGAAAACATAACACTATACATAAACATTATCAAATGATAATCATTATAATCACACTGAGCATAAAGCTTTCAAACAAATGAGTGAACATCACACGAGGTCCTGACAAACCATACTGAGTGACTGACAAGCAAGTCACTAATTCAAATGGAAGAGTGGCTGCTAGGTAAGCCACTAGCCTCCAAGCACTTATTTCATTCATCAACCCTCGAGGTCGGTCTGGCATTAATGCTCTTTGAGTCATTCAATGCTGATAGTTGATTAGATCTAATCTTTGTTGGCTCGTGTTAACACGCTAAGGCCGTCCTGACTAATGAGTCAGCGCAATGTGACCAGTGCCCAGTACCACCGCCGAACCTGACTAATAAGTCACAGCTTCACAGTTGGTACTAGCACCTTTGCCAAATCTGACTAATGAGTCAGTACCATGCACAAGTGAGCAACATATGCTAAGCATTCTATATTCAATCCATATCCATATTTACACAACCAACATGCCTCATGAATATCCATGCATGTCACACTTGGGGTGCAGTTTTCTTACCTCAGGTTTGAGCGAGAAATACAACAAGGACGACCCCTGAGAACGATCGATCTTTTAGTTCCTTAGCGGTTACCTAGTCACAACCAATGATAACCTCTGTTAATAGGAATCCACATAAATAGGGTCTTAACCTAAGAACCACTCTCGGGACTTTAAACATGCCCACACGGCGAGTAGATTCGATCCCGGACCTTAAGGATTGAAACCCCAAGTCAAAAACCCTTAAAAACACTCAAAACGGGACTTAGAAGGAACATGGTAGCGCTACAGTGCTCAACCCCTAGCGCCCCAGCGCTGTACTCAGAACCACCCATAAGCCAAAAAGCCTCCTGAGGAGCGCTGTAGCGCCGTAAGGTGGGTGCTATAGCACTACCTCCAGACTCAAACTCCCCTGAACCGACCTTCTTCAACTCCTTCGATTCTAATTCGATTTCCAAGTTTCCAAATCCTATTCTTGATGCCAAATGAACCCAAAAACCATCCTAACACACCCCAAACATCACAAGCATGGGAACCCTAGCCAAAACCCCCAAGAAAACCAAGAATTCACCCTAGAAATCTCAGCTGCAAAACAGAACCAAAACAAGGCAAACCAGATAAATCCATGGTTAGAAACTTACCCAAAGTTCAGCTTATGATGCTCTTCAATGATGGAACACACTCCCAAACTCCCAAGGCTTGCTTCCTAAGCTTGAATCCTCAAAATTGGTTCAAAAACCACAAAGAAAGGTGAAGAGAAGAAGGTACGGGAGAACTCTTAGGCATGCTTTGTTTTTTTTTTTTTGTCACTATCTTCTTCAGCTATCAAAGGATATATCTATCCTAGGGGTGAAATGTCCATTTTACCCCTAGGTCAATTAATACTTTCTAAAGGCTCCCAAGGGCATATTTGGTACTTCCCTCCTATCTCGTTAATCATAATTAACACACTCCAATTCCCGCTATTCTCAATAATCACAAACACCAATAATTCACATCCCGTTACCCTTTAATACCCGGTAACGCTCTAATCATTAAAGTCACCCCGAGACTCAACCCAAGCCCCGACACTTAAACTTGTTGTGACTAAACCGCTAATCAATATTCTAAGATCGTCTCATGCCGAATAGCTCGAACAAACCCACATTATAATGTGGTCTCAACACATATCATCGACATGCATACAATTATACAATTATACTCTCAACGAACCAAATGACCATCACACCCCTGTAATTAAAATGCGGACCCACATGCATGCATTTAACATCATATTATAATATAATTCACATATACATGCATAAACACATTTAATGGCATAATTAAACAGTTATGGCCCTCCCAGCCTACTAATCCAGCCATTAAACCATATTAGGGAATCCGGGGCATTACAACTATCCCCTCCTTACAGAAATTTTGCCCTCGAAATTTACCTGAACAGCTCGGGATACTGACTCCGCATATCCGACTCCAGCTCCCAGGTCGCCTCCTCGACCTTGCTGTTCCTCCACAATACCTTAACCAAATGTATTGTTTTGTTCCTGAGGACTTTATCTTTCTTATCAAGTATCTGAACAGGCTGCTCCTCAAAGGAGAGATCTGGCTCAAGTTCCAGATCTTCATAACTCAAAACATGACTCTCATCAGATACATACCTCCGAAGAGCAGAAACATGAAATACATTATGCACGGCCGACAATGCCGGAGGCAAAGCTAGTCTGTAAGCCACTTGACCAATCCTCTCCAGGATCTCAAATGGACCTACAAACCTGGGACTCAGCTTGCCTTTCTTCCTAAACCTTCTCACCCCTTTCCATGGTGAGACTTTAAGGAAAGCATAGTCTCCCACCTGGAACTCCACGTTCCTGCGTTTGGGATCTGCATAGCTCTTCTGTCTACTCTAAGAAGTAAGCATCCGAGCTTTAATCTTGTCAATAGCCTCACTGGTCCTCTGAACTGCTTCAGGACCTAAGTATCTCCTTTCACCTGTCTCATCCCAATGAATGGGAGATCTACATTTCCTACAATATAGCATCTCATAAGGTGCAACTCCAATGGTAGACTGATAACTGTTATTATAGGAGAACTTTATCAGAGGCAGATACTTACTCCATGACCCACCAAAGTCCAGCACACATGCCCGCAGCATGTCCTCTAATATTTGAATCGTCCTCTCAGACTGCCCATCTGTCTGAGGATGATAAGCTTTACTGAACTTCAACTGTGTACCCATGGCCTGCTGTAAACTCTTCCAGAACTTGGAAGTAAAAGTAGGGTCCTGATGTGACACGATCGACCTAGGAGCCCCATGGAGGCGCACGATCTCTCTCACATAGAGATCTGCATACTGGTCAACGGTATAAGTAGTCCTCACTGGCAGAAAATGAGCTGACTTGGTATAGCGATCCATTATCACCCAAATAGAATCATGCTGACCAACAGTCCTGGGTAAGCCCACCACAAAATCCATCGTGATGTCTTCCCATTTCCACTTTGGGATATCCAGAGGCTGCAGTGTCCATGCCGGCCTCTGATGCTCAGCCTTGACCTGTTGACATGTCAAGCACTTAGCCACATATTCTACTACATCTCTCTTCATCCCCGGCCACCAATATAATGATCTCACATCCTGGTACATCTTCGTGGTGCCTGGATGCAAAGAGTAAGGTGTAGTATGAGATTCATCCAGAATCTCTCGCCTCAAAGTAGTGTTCAACGGAACACATATCCGTCCCTTGTACCTCAACAACCCCAAATCAGACACTGTATAGTCTCTGGATGCTCCAGCCAAGACATCCTCTCTAATCTTGATCAGTTGTGGATCACTCAACTGACCCTCTTTGATTCTCTCCAACAGCGTAGACTCTAGCGTAATATTGGCCAACTGGCCCACCAGCAACTCTATACCAGCTCTGGTCATGTCATCTGCCAACTCTCTGGCTATCAGCCTCACACCATGAATCTGCCCCGGACCCTTCCGGCTCAAAGCATCAGCTACCACGTTGGCTTTTCCTGGATGATACAGAATCTCACAATCATAGTCTTTTACTAACTCCAGCCAACGCCTTTGCCTCATGTTCAGATCCTTCTCGGTGAAGAAGTACTTCAGGCTCTTGTGCTCTGTATAGATCTCACACTTCTCTCCATAGAGATAGTGCCTCCATATCTTCAGAGCAAAGACCACTGCTGCTAACTCCAAATCATGGGTAGGATACCTCTTTTCATACTCCTTCAACTGACGAGAAGCATAAGCTATCACCTTCTCAGATTGCATCAAAACACAGGCCACCCTGATGAGAAGCATCGCAGTATATCGCAAACTTCTCCTGATCCACGGGAAGACTCAGAATCAGAGCTGTAATCAACCTCTGTTTCAGTTCTTGGAAGCTACTCTCACATTTATCTGACCACACAAACTTCTGACTCTTGCGTGTCAGCTCAGTCAACGAAGTAGCAATCTTTGAGAACCCTTCCACGAAACGCCTGTAATACCCTGCCAATCCAAGGAAACTTCTAATCTCAGAAGCATTCTATGGCCTTGGCCAATCTCTGACCGCTTCAATCTTTGCTGGATCTACTCTAATCCTCTCCTTAGGGGTAAAATGAATATTTTGTCCCTAGGTCATTTAAAGGTTTCTAAGGACTCCCAAGGGTAAGACCGTCCTTTCCCACCTATTTCATTAATCATAATTAACACCCTCCAATTCCCGCTATTCTCGATATTCTCAAATGCCAATAATTCATATCCCGTTACCCTTTAATTCCCGGTAACGCTCTAATCACCAAAACTCCCCGAGACTCACCCCGAGCATAAGCCTGTTATGACCAAATTGATAGTTTATAATCAAAGATCGTCTCATGCCGAATAGCTCGAACAAATCCACATTATAATGTGGCCTCAACAATTATTCACAAGCATGCACTAAAATATACAAATATGCTCTCAACGAGCCAAATTAACAAAATGTCCTTATAATCGAATGTGAACCCACATGCATGCATTTAACATCATATTATAATATAATTCACATAAACATTCATATAATCATTTAATGGCATAATAAAAAAAATATGGCCCTCCCGACCTACTAATCCAGCCATTAAACCGCATTAGGGATTTTGGGGCATTACAACTATCCCCTCTTTACGGAAATTTCCTCCTCGAAATTTACCTGAACAACTCGGGATGCTGACTTCGCATATCTGACTCCAGGTCCCAGGTCGGTTCCTCGACCTTGCTGTTCCTCCACAATACCTTAACCAAAGGTATCGTCTTATTTTTTAGGACCTTGTTCTTCCTATCAAGTATCTGGACTAGCTGTTCCTCATAGGAGAGATCTGCCTCGAGCTCCAGATCTTCGTAGCTCAAAACATGAGTCACATCAGATACATACCTCTGAAGAGTTGAAACATGAAACACATTATGCATGGCTGACAACGCCGGTGGCAAGGCCTACCTGTAAGCCACCTGGCCAATCCTTTCCAGGATCTCAAATGGACCTACAAACCTAGGGCTCAGCTTGCCCTTCTTCCCAAATATCCTCACCCCTTTCCATGGCGAGACTCTAAGGAAGACATAGTCTCCCACTTGGAACTCCACGTTCCTAAGCTTGGGATCTGAATAGCTCTTCTGTCTACTCTGAGAAGCGAGCATTCGAGCTCTAATTTTCTCAATGGCCTCACTGGTCCTCTAAACTGCCTCAGGACCCAAGTATCTCCTTTCACTTGTCTCATCCCAATGAATGGGAGATCTTCACTTCTTACCATACAACATCTCATAAGGTGCAACTCCAATGGTAGACTGATAACTGTTGTTGTAGGAAAACTCTATCAAAGATAGATACTTACTCCAAGATCCTCCAAAGTCCAGCACACATGCCCGCAGCATGTCTTCTAATATCTGGATTGTCCTCTCAGATTGCCCATCTATCTGAGGATGATAAGCAGTACTGAACTTTAACCGCGTTCCCATGTCCTTCTGTAAACTTAACCAGAACTTAGAAGTAAAAGTGGGGTCTCGATCTGACACGATCGACCTCGGCGCTCCATGGAGGTGCACGTTCTCTCTCACATAGAGATATGCGTACTGGTCAACGATATATGTAGTCTTCACTGGCAAGAAGTGAGCTGACTTTGTATAACAATCCACTATAACCCAAATAGAATCATGCTGACCAACAGTCCTAGGTAATCCCATCACAAAATCCATCGTGATGTCCTCCCATTTCCACTCTGGGATATCCAGAGGCTACAATAACCCTGCCGGTCTCTGATGCTCAGCCTTGACCTGTTGACATGTCAGCACTTAGCCACATACTCTACTACATCCCTCTTCATCCCCGGCCACCAATATAATGATCTCACATCCTGATACATCTTCGTGGTGCCTGGATGTAAAAAGTAAGGTGTAGTATAAGATTCATCCAGAATCTCTCACCTCAAAGCAGTGTCTAACGGAACACATATCTGCTCCTTATATTCCAGCAAAACTAAATTAGACACTGTATAATCTCTGGATGCTCCAGCCAAAACATCCTCTTTGATCTTGACCAGTTGTGGATCACCCAACTGACCCTCCTTGATTCTCTCCAACAGTATAGACTGTAGCATAATATTGGCCAACTGGCCCACTAATAACTCTATACCAGCTCTGGTCATATCATATGCTAACTCTCTGGCTATCAGCCTTGCACCATAAATCTACCCCGGACCCTTCCGGCTTAAAGCATCAGCTACCACGTTGGCTTTTCCTGGATGATAAAAAATCTCACAATCATAATCTTTTTCTAACTCTAGCCAACGCCTTTGTCTCATATTCAAGTCTTTCTGGGTGAAGAAGTATTTCAGGCTATTGTGGTCTGTATAGATCTCATACTTCTCCCCATAAAGATAATGCCTCCATATCTTTAAAGAAAATACCACAGCCGCCAACAATCATGAGTGGGATATCTCTTTTCATACTCCTTCAGCTGATGTGAAGCATAAGCAATTACCTTCTTTGACTGCATTAGAACATAGCCCAAACCTTGATGAGAAGCATCACAATAAATCACAAACTTATCCTGATCTGTTGGAAGACTCAGAATCGAAGCTGTAATCAATCTCTGCTTCAGTTCCTGGAAGCTGTTCTCACACTTATCTGACCATACAAATTTCTGATTCTTGCATGTCAATTCAGTCAATGCAGTAGAAATCTTTGAGAACCCTTCCACGAAACGCCTATAATAACCTGCCAATCCAAGGAAAATTCTAACCTCAGAAGCATTCTTTGGCCTTGGCCAATCTCTGGCTGCCTCGATCTTTGCTGGATCTACCCTAATCCCCTCCTTACTAACAATGTGCCCAAGAAAAGATACATGAGATAACCAGAACTCACATTTCTTGAACTTTGCAAACAGTCTGTGCTCCCTCAGTCTCTGCAGAACCAACCTCAAATGTTGTTCATGCTCTGACTCTGACTGAGAATAAACCAAGATATCATCGATGAAGACAATCACAAACTGGTCCAGATAATCCTCGAACTCTCTATTCATCAAATCCATAAAAGCAGCGGGGGCATTAGTCAATCCAAAAGACATAACTAAGAACTCATAATGCCCATACCTGGCACGAAAAGTAGTCTTCGGTATATCTCCCTCCTTGATCCTCAACTGATGATAACTAGAACGAAGGTCGATCTTTGAGAAAACCTTCTTACCTTGCAACTGATCGAACAGATCATCTGTCCTTGGCAAAGGATGCTTGTTCTTGATTGTTAACTTATTCATTTCTCTGTAATCAATACACATCCTCAGAGAACCATCTTTATTTTTCACAAACAGAACTAGCGCTCCCCAAGGTGAGAAACTAGATCTGATAAAACCCAAATCCAACAGCTCTTGCAACTGTACTTTCAATTCTTTTAACTCAGCTGGGACCATTTTGTAAGGTTCTCTAGACACTGGCTCTGTCCCTGGTGCCAGTTCTATCACGAACTCTATCTCTCTGTGTGGTGGCAACCCTGGCAAATCTTTTGGAAATACATCTAGGAATTCAAAGACTAATCTGGTATCTTCCAGTCTCACTGGCATGACCTGAGTGGTGTCAACCACACTGGCTAAGAATCCAATGCAACCTCCTTGCAGTAGATCCCTAGCCCTCAAAACAAAAATTAGAGGTATGCGAGGTCCATGCACCGTACCAACAAACACAAAAAGATCCTCACCTTCAGGCTCAAAGGTGATCATCTTCCTTTTGCAATCAATGGTTTCCCCATACTTCACTAACCAGTCCATACCCAAAATCATTTCAATGTCAGTCATAACTAACTCTATCAAATCCACTGACAACTCTTTGCCCTCCACTGTCACTGGCAAAGATCTGACCCATCTCCTGGATACTACTATCTCCCCAATGGGAAACAAAGTTCCAAAACCCACAACATAAAAATCACAGGGTCTACACAGTCTATCAATAATTCTACTAGCAACAAAAGAATGTGTAGCACCAGAATTAATCAAAACATTATAAGGGGTTCCGGCACTAAGTAGCTAACCTGTAACTACTGAGGGAGAAGCCTCAACTTCTGCTTGTGTCAATGCGACCACTTGAGCTGGGGCTGAGCTATCCGCTTTCCTGGGTTCTTCTTTTCTGGCCTTAGGGAAGTCTTTCTTAAGATGGCCCACTGCCCCACATGAAAAGCAGGCCCTTGCCCTACACTCTCCCAAATGATGCCTTTTGCATCTAGGGCATTCAGAATAAGACCTCCAGGCCTCATTACCACCTGGACGACCCATTGAATGTGTCAGGAACCTTCCTCTTCTGATCACTGAGGCCTCCACCCCTACCAGAACCCACAAATGGAGGACCTGTCCTCCTGAACTCCTTTCTGGCTGCACCATCTCGCCAAATCTTATTCTCTGCACTCTCAGCTGTGAGTGCCTTCTCAACCACCTGTGCATAGGTAGTAACCCCAGCCACATTGGAAATGCGAACATCACGGGCTAATTTGGGCTGTAGCCCCTAGAGAAATCTCTCCCTCCTGGTCCCATCAGTGGGCACCAGCTCCATGGAAAACTTTGCCAAATGATCAAACTTCAGGGCATACTCAGTCACTGATAAACCTCCCTGAAGTAACCTGATGAACTCCTTAGCTTATGCCGCCATGATAGCATCATTATAATATTTCTCATTGAACAGAGTCTGAAACACTTCCTAACTCAGGGTATTGACATTTCTGGTCTGGGTAATAACTTCCGATCGAATTCGGGCATCCTCCCGAAACATATATGTGGCACAAGCCACTCTCTCATTACCAGTCACCCTCATGAAGTCCAGGATGGTGTTAATCATTCTCATCCACTGCTCAGCTTTAGCAGGGTCTACACTGCCTTAAAAAACTGGAGGGTGTTGCTTCCTGAACCTTTCATAGAGAGGCTCCCATTTATTACCAACCTCAGGCAGCTGCTGGCACCGACACAGGAGGTGGCTCTGATACACTGGCCACTGCAGGATCTTGCTATTGTCTCAGGAGGCGAAGTTCTTCTCCCTGCCTCAACACTATAGCCTGCAGGTCGTTAAATAACTGCTTCCAGTTTGCAGGAGCTGACTGTGGAATCTGTCCCTGGTCATTCTCTTGACCCTGATTATTATTATTCTGGCCTTGATCACTCTGGCCAGCTGATGTATCTGTCTATCCTGGATTCATTGTTATCAATTTATACCTTGCTGAAACAATAATCAATACGACCAGTCGGGTAGTGATAACTAAACCTCTTGCCACCTCACGGTCCAAGAGCAATCAGATAATTATTATATTCCACAGTCATACAAATATACAAATAGATACATGATTATAACATTTAGCACTTAGCATGTATCACATAATAATTCACAATCAACAATACTAATAAGTATGTTCCAGCAATTTCAGTACTATTTAGCACACGGTTGCTGAAGAAGCAGTATTCAGGGAACAGGTTTAACATGGTGTCTCATGTAAACATGTAAAGCATTTATACTATATTTAAGCAGTTATACATATAACTACATAACTAGTTACCAAACCATGAGTCGAGCTTGTCTTCAGTGGTGTAATGACCCAACTATTCTAGACTCTTGGACCATTAACGAAATTATACATACAAATTCTTACTAAAACTTACATTTGCGAAAATACCATAATTTTATTAGAAAACTTATAGAAATAAGAGTTACTTACATAAATACCAAGAAGGATATGGGATCCCATTGTTTGAAAAAAAAAACATAACATGATTTATAAAATAAAGGGATTACATAGTAAGTGCGGAAAATACATATAAAGACCATAAACAAATGACTACATCCTCGAAATTGAACTCTCGACTCCTTGACTCCATTCATCATCGATACACAATCCCAAGCATCCACGAACCTTACCGCCACTAAAACTATTTTCCTGCACATAAAACAAAAAGGAATGAGCCTAATGCCCAGCAAGGAAAATCTACCACATACATCATGCACATAAAATTTCGTAAGAAACATAAAGACATAACATAACACTTATTATATACACATACTATAATGGCCATTATTACTTGGGGTCCCATAGACTAAACAAGTCATATGCCCATGAGATTAGTGGGGTCCTACTAGCTAAGTAGGTCATATGCCCATAATCTATTTGGGGTCTTGTTAGTCATATGGGTCATATGCCCAAGCCTACAAACATACATATCATAACACTTATCATAACATAAGAAACATAAGATAACATATAGAACATATAACATATGCATTTCTATCCTATTTTCCTTACCAAAGTTACCGGGATATGTGGACAGTGTTGGGACTTTGGAACACTCCTAATAACCATTATGAAAAAGAGTGAGTCTAATGAAGAAAAAGAGATGAAAAGGAATGGGAAGACTAAACCATTGAGAAACATACTTACTGAAACTTATGTGCTCAAGAACTTAGAGTTCCTAACCAAAATAAGAATGAGGTTAGAAGACTGAGTAGAAGGCTATGAGAAAGAAAATAACATAAAACCAATGAACTAGAGTTTTGGGTTACCTTAAAGACTTGTAAGACCAATCTACACCAGAAACTGAAATACTATAGAACCTTACTTCCCAAAGTGTTTGATAAGCTTATGAGGATCAAGCTTATGATTTCCCCAAACCAGATGTTTACACTCTCACACTCACTTAGCACTTGCAGCCTCTGAACTTAGAGCAAAAGATGAATAATGGCTGGGTACTAGGTCCTATTTATAGAGTTTAGGAATGAAAGGATCTTGATTTTACTTGAATAAAAATAATAGCTTTTTAGGTGAAAATAATTTGAATAATCGTTCAGCAGAGGCTGAAGACTCGTTCAAAAAGATGCTGGACTTATCAAGAGGTTGAATGGCTGAATGGAAAAAGAATTCAAAAACTTTGAAAACATACTGAAGGAGGCGATATATCGCCCCTTGTAGGCGATATATCGCCTGGGCCGGTATGCCCGAGGCAGTCGTGCATTGTCTCGTGTTTTCCGTATCTACGTGCTGCGATATATCGCCCCCTATAGCTGCGATATATCGGCACACGCTGATTAATTAAACACGAAATTACACATTTTTAGCTAAGTTTGAATGGAGTAAACAGCCTTGACTAAGCCCTCAACGTATTCAAAGCTGCTGACTGACCTTATAGCATTCAAACTTTTACCCTTATTAAATTAAATCCTCAAAATACTTAATCCTTAATCACCCATTCATAACATGTGCTTAAAATCCTATTGTTCCTTATCTAAACCTTATAGTATAATAAATATTATTCTTAATATCAGTCATATAATCAAACCTTAGGTTAACATTAATATCCTTAAACTATAGGTTAAACTTAGAAAATCTATAAGTACTACTATGAGTGTCCAAATAATTCCCAGTCTGAACCAAAAATCCACAGTTACAAAGATAATACTATACATACTATAATACTACTAAATAATTAGCTAAGTAAAGTTCTTGGACTCTACAAGTGGTGAGTGTACATGCCCAGCCAGTCTACAAGAACCCTAACCTTGGCACGCTCTGATACCAAGTTGTAACACCCTGGTTACCCCAAGACAGTTACGGTGAACTTTCAAGCGTGAATTTAACTCGTTACCCGAGTTCTTTGGTTAAAAACGTGCTTCTAGGTGTTATTAACAAGTTAAGGTGGAAAACTAATCAAAAGAAAAGGATATATTTTATTTAAAACATAAAACTATTCATGGGCCCATAAAAACATTTATAAGTTGTTTACAATGCAAAATGGTCACTCCATTATAAAATTTACAACCCGTCGATCTAAGCGGCAAAAATAGGGTAAATCCCCTAGTTCCCCTAAGAACTCCTTGGCCGTGGTGGTCAATCAGTCGCATATGTAAACATCACCACCTAAGCTCCCCACTCAAGGCTGGGTGAGCTTTTCTTTCCCTTTACCTGCACCACATAGCACCCATGAGCCAAAGCCCAGCAAGAAAACTCAATACTGCAAGAATATAACATCAACCGATGATCATAATAATCATCCAGGACTTTTAGTCCAAAACAGAGGAGTGACAGTTGTTAAGTCACTAAGGTGGGTTCCGTTCCCTTTTCAGATAAGTGATCCTTTCACTAGCTTAAACAAGATTGGTATCTAATGAAATAGTCACCAACATAACCCTATTGAGTGACCATAGAGTCGCAGCGGTAGGATTCTACTCCCTTAGCCATGTGACAAACAGTCACCTAGGATTTTGGCCTTGGCTCTAAGTAACTAGTCATAGACTAGTCAAGCCCTTTAGTTTTCTTCGACCTTAGGGTCAATCCAGCATTAATACCCCATATGAGTCATTCAATGCTGATGTCGATTATATCTAATCTTTTATCGGCTCTGCGTTCATGACTCTTATGCCGTTCCTGACTCTTAGGTCAGTAACACGTGGCCATTGCCGATTCTGAATAGTCAGTGCCATGCACAAGTAAGCAAGATTTGCCAAGCATTTAATATGCAATCAATGTCCGCATTTAAGCACTCAACATGCCTCAATAATAACCACGCATGTCATATATGGGGTGCAGTTTTCTTACCTCTGGTTCGAGCGAGAATTAATAAAAGAATGACCCTTGAGAACAATCAGTCTTTTTGTCCCTTAGCGGTCACCTAGTCATAACCAAATATGGGATTCCATCAATAAAATGAATAATAAAAAGTTCCTGAACCAAGATCTAGCCTCTGGGACGTCGAATGCTACTAAACCGGGTAGTAGGAACGATCCCGAGGCCTAAGGTTGGAGTTCCCATGACAAAAACACACTTTGGCCAAAAAATCTCTTAAGGGCTGCGGCCCTACTTCTACCATGCCATGACCCGCCTCCCAAACAGAGGCGCCAGCCTCAAGCTCCTGTACCCAATGTTGCGACATTGCCTCCTAAGCGCCACGACATTGCCTCCCAGTAGCCGAAAGCCCCTGTTTTCTCCCATTAAAACCTCATTTTCCCTTTTTCAATCCTTCCAAAAACTTACTCAAACATCTCCAAATCCAAAACCAAGTATTACCACAACACAATCAACATACCAACAACAAAACCCAAGCAAATTTTCTCAAAAGCCTCCATGAATTCCCAACTAACCACATCAAAATCACTTGACTAAAAACCATAAGAAAAACAGAGTGTAGCTTAAATCATGGGTGAATTCTTACCTCAAGCTGGGTTTGTGTCCTCTTCAATGGATGAACTAAGTTTATAAACTCCAATCCTTGATTTCCTACCTTGTTCTTCAAATTGAGGTCAAGAATTACAAAGGAAAATGAAAGAGAAGGGATGTACGGGAGAAGAGGAGAACTTGCTCTGTTTTGGCAAGCTTCTACAATCTACAAAGCTGATATATATCTTAGGAGTAAAATGACTATTTTGCCCCGAGGTCATTTAAAGGTTTCTAAGGACTCCTAAGGGTAAAACCGTCCTTTCCCACGTATTTCATTAATCATAATTAACACCCTCCAATTCCCGCTATTCTAAATATTCTCAAATACCAATAATTCATATCCCATTACCCTTTAATTCCCGGTAACACTCTAATCACCAAAACACCCCGAGACTCACCCCGAGCCCCCGAGCTTAGGCCTGTTATGACCAAACTGATAGTTTATAATCAAAGATCGTCTCATGCCGAATAGCTCGAACAAATCCACATTATAATGTGGCCTCAAAAATTATTCACAAGCATGCACCAAAATATACAAATATGCCCTCAACGGGCCAAATTACAAAAATGCCCTTATAATCGAATGTGGACCCACGTGCATGCATTTAACATCATATTATAATATAATTCACATAAACATTCATATAATCATTTAATGACATAATAAAAAAATTATGGCCCTCCCGGCTACTAATCCAGCCATTAAACTGCATTAGGGATTTTGGGGCATTAGACTTTTCTATTTCTGAGATTGATCTGTTGAGATATAGAGGTCAGATATGTGTCCTGATGGATTCTGGTCTCAGATGAGAGAATCTGGATGAGTCTCATACTGCTCCCTATTCTCTACATCCAGGTACGATGAAGATGTACCAAGACTTGAGAACTTTGTATTAGTGGCCGGGGATGAACAAGGATGTAGTAGATTATGTGGCCAAATGTTTAACTTGTCAACCGGTGAAAGTTGAACATCAAAGGTCAGCAGGGTTGCAGTAGCCTAGGGATTCCAGAGTGGAAGTGGGAGGATATCACTATGGACTTCGTGGTTGGATTGCTGAAGATAGTGGGGCAACATGATTATGTGTGGGTGATTGTGGATAGGTACACCAAATCAGCCCACCTTTTGCCGGTTAGAACAACTTACAAAGTGGAGCAGTATGCCAAGCTATACGTGAAGGAAATTGTGCGAATTCATGGGGCTCCACGGTTGATAGTATCCGACAGGGATCCCACCTTCACCTCTAAATTTTGGGAGAGCCTGCAGAAGGCTATAGGCACGCAGTTGCGGTTTAGTACCACTTATCGTCCTCAAATGGATGGGTAGTCTGAGAGGATGATTCAGATACTGGAGGATATGTTACAGGCCCGTGTGCTGGACTTTGGGGGATCTTGGAGTAAGCATCTCTCTTTGATTGAGTTTTCTTATAATAATAGCTATCAGGCGATTATCGGAGTGGCTCCATATGAAATATTGTATGGGAGGAAGTTCATATCACCCATTCATTGAGATGAGACAGGTGAGAGAAAGTACTCAGGCCCTGAGGCCGTTCAGAGGACTAACGAGGCGATTGAAAAGATTAGAGCTTGGATACTCGCCTCCCAAAGTCGATAGAAGAGCTTTTCAGACTTTAAATGCAAGAGTGTAGAGTTTCAAGTCGGTGATCATGTGTTTCTCAGAGTTTCTCCTTTGAGAGGAGTGAAACGATTTGGAGTAAAAGGCAAGTTAAGTCCAAGGTTTGTTGGCCCCTTTGAGATTCTGGAACAGATTGGGGAGGTAACTTATAGACAGGCTATGCCTCCAGCTTTAGCAAAGGTTCACAACGTATTCCACGTGTCTATGCTCCAAAAGTACGTATCAAATCCTACACATGTGCTGAGCTATGAAAACCTAGAACTAGATCAGTAGTTATCTTATTAGGAGAGGCCAATTTAGATCTTAGACCAGAAAGATAAAGTCTTACGGAGCAAGACCATTGCCTTGGTGAAAGTGTTGTGGAGAAACAACATAGTAGAAGAGGCAACTTGGGAGCTTGAGTTTGATATGCAGGATCGATATCCCGAGCTATTCAGGTAAATTTCGAGGACGAAATTTCTGTAAGGAGGGTATGGTTGTAACGACCCAAACTGCTAATAAGGCTTAGAACCTTGATTAGTGTGTCCAAAGGGCAATAATTGATTTAATTATGTTATTATGTGGATTAAATGATTATATGACTAAGAAATGCATTATTAGGTGAATTAAATATGCATCTGGGTCCATTTTCGTTAATAGAGGTGTATTTGTAATTTAGGCCCATTGAGGGCATAAATGTGATTATGTGTGTATTATGTATGGGACCACAATATTGTGAATATATAATTGAGATGTGTGATCTGAGATGGTCCTAGGGAGTGGAGTAGCGGAATAGTCACAACAGGGTCGAATACCCGGCTCAAGGTGAGCCTAGGGGTATTTTGGGAACATAGGATGTGTTTGGGATTTACCGGGTAACGAGTAGCTATTTACCGGTTATTTAAGTATGTCGGGGTTAATCAGGGATCTATAGGAATACTCGAGGAATTAGCGGGCTGTGGCAAATGATGAGATTGCCCTTGGAGGCATTAAATGAATAAGGATTTACTTAGGGGCATTTTAGTCATTTTTAGAGGATAGATTTGAGTAAGACTCTAGAACTAATCAGAAAACACTCTCTCATCTTTCCTTCTTCTGTATGTCACGTTTCTCTCTCTCTCCCTCTCTCTCACACTAAGGTTTGAAGTGTTGGTGAAACTCTTTGGAAGATACCCTGTTTTGTACCCTAGAAACCTCTCACATTCCCTTTTCCGAATAGGCATTCCCTAAAGCTACCCAGAAAAATTACCCAGAAAATATCTTGTCAGAAAATATCACATTCCTAGACATGTTCTTGTATAGTCAATATGCCTAGGATCAAAACCTATGCACCAAAAACCAGCCAAAAACAACCTACAGCGTGCGACTAAGAAAAAGGTTTACCTAACAGAGAAAAGGAAAGATCAAAACATGCAATAGGCAGAGGACTTATAGTGTATTTTCCATGTGAAAGTCACAAAAAGAGTAGGAATCGGAGTCTTGGTGGAATCCTTAAAGCTGGACTGAGGAAGAAACTCTTGTGGCGAGAAAGTGGGGATCTCTGGGATGATAACCAGAAGAAGATAAGCTTCTGAGACTAAAAAGGAGAGAAAATGAGGAAACAATTTCAAATGAAGGGTGGCTAATACGGAAGATGGCCAACCTTATATATATGTAAGAGACATAAAGGAACGAGGACCGTTCAATTAGATTAATGCGAGATAAGAGGGTCATAACTCGAGAGGCGAAACGACAGCCGAAGGCAAGCTAGGCCATTTAATGCAATTCTCTGAAACCGAACAGTCGCCAACCAAGGCGCTCAACGTATCCGATACCCACGCAGTGGGCGGAACATGAAGAGTCAAAAAGAAAACTTAAAAGCCCTCGCTGTGAAGGTCACAGATAATGTCATGGGTCACGAGCAAGGCTTGGGGGGCAAATGTATGCCCTAAATATCCACGCACTTCGGCGAGCTAGAAAACAGCCTAATTCGATCTGCCACGTGTAAATCGTCCACCCAGAGCTGTTTGTTACGGGCCTCCATCTATCCAGCCCGAGCTGATTAGAGAGTTAACTACTACTCGGAGGCATTGTGTCAGCAGTATGAGTGTCACGAGCTGACGCCACAGTAAGCTCGGAATGCGCCAGAGATCTGACACCCGAATCCTTGTAAAGTCAACCATGCAATATAAACGTGCATATATCAGACATCACGTGTCTATTCTATTCCTGAATTCTCGGACATGCAGTATAAACGTACATGTTCAGACATCCCACGCCTAATTTGGCCCGTGCGGTCCATTATCCCTCCTTACCTATTAATTAGACCATACTTCACTGCAAAGTTTAGGAGTTAATCATCAATGTCTCAGAGATGACGTGAAGGGTAAAGAGATCACGGGATGACCCCATTGCCAACCCAGATATCTTCTTCCTATAAATACCGAGACCCTGGGTAGTGCAGGGGGTTGAGAGATTTTTGTAAAGAAACACTTTGTAAGAAATAGTCAAGAGATATCAATAATATCGACTAGTGGACTAGAGGGATTTTAACCTTCGAACCACCTAAAAAGAAAGGAGTGACCATTTTCCCATGCTATTAGTTTCTCAAGTCTAGAATATAATTATTCTCACATTACGGTTCACCAATTTGCACTAATCCATCCTACTTATTCGTATAATTACCTGTTGGCGAAGAACCGCGTCAACACAAACCATACCGAACCATTTCACTCTTGACATCGCGGTTTGTGGTGTAGTGTGGTGTGGTGCGGTCGGTCGTCGCGGTTTGCCGGTTTAGATGCTCACCCCTAATCTTAACTGTTATTTTCAAAAATATATTGTGTTGTTACAACAATAAGCTAATATTTTAAACATTAAAAAATAAATAAACTATTAATAGGTATACCAACCCTAAAATATCTTAAAACAGTTAAACAAATTCAAATATCCATGAAAATATCTAACTAACAAATTTCAAATAATTTAAATATTAAAAACTATAGAATAAACAGTATTTTAAAATAAAGATTTATTAAAAATATCAAGTATTTAAAAGAAAATATCTTAAATATCTTTAATATATTAAAATATTTAAAATTAAGTTGTTAGTCTATTTTTAAATTTGAATTTGAATATTTGTAGAAAATATCTAATTATTTAAATCTCAACTAACAAAAATATCTTATTTTAAAAATTAATTTTAAATGATAAAACAAATATGATATATTTGGATTTGATTATCAATAATAAAATTTCACAATTTTATTTTCTTTAATTTAAAAAAAAATTAAAATTAAAAAAAATTATGGATGAACAGATCGTGTGCTCGGTTGCAAGTGTGCGCGTGTGCGGTGGGGCTGGCTGCCAACGGTGTGCGCGCGCGGTTGGAGGGACGCGCACAGGCGCGCACACAGAGAAGGGTGACACACATTGGTGCGTGCGCACAGGAGGCGCGATGCACGTTGGTGTGCGCGCTGGTGCGCGCATGCATGGGAATTTTTAACATGTTTTACACAAAAAAAATTCATACCAAAACCAAAACAATTTTTCAAACCAAAACAATTTTCTAATTAATTTTTAACATGTTTTACACAAAAAAAGCATATATAAAAATTAATGGCATAGAAAACACAACAAAACAACCTAAAAATTGCTAATAATCACATAAAATTAATATGCTTCATAAAAATATGAAAAACCATCCAATTATTCAGACACATCAACTAATTCAATTTTTAACATGTTTATGCAAGAAAATAAAGATTACCAAAGGCTCTGAGGCCAGTTGTTAGGAAAATTTATACAAGATCTTTATTTATTTTCATGTAGATCTAATATTAAACAAGTTAATATGAGACAACCTAGAACATGTTTCTAAAATTGAATTCAAAGAGAAATAATGATAAGAATTCTTACATTATATGTAACGGAATGAATGAGTCATTCTTTTAGTTTCTCTAACCCTTATATCATTTCTGTCGTAGAGTATTACCAAGAAACTGAACCGATCTTATATTTTCTTCACAGCCTTCCAAAGTATCCTTGGAATCACCTAGACTAGAGTGGGCAATTCTCAACACATGAGATTGATACAGAGAGAAGAACAATAAGGCTTAGAAAATGACTTATGTTTATAGAGAATCTAAAACCTATCAGAAACTTGTGTCTGCCACTCTGTTTTCAACTCTCACTTAACATTCCTTTTATATACTCATTTAGGTCATTTATTTAATTAAAAAATCAATAAAATAATAGCCAATTAACATCCCTAGGTCAAAATTATCATGGACTTTAGGTCCGTGAAATTTCTCATTTGATTATAAGTCCATTGGACTTAAAATCAAGGCCATTATTATTTCCTATTGATTAATTAATTAAATAATTATTCAAATCCTTTATCAAATTAATTATTTATAATTTGAACCTTGATTTAAACTTATTTATTAATTTAGATACTAATTTATCTTAATTAATAAATCTACCATAATTTCTCTTTTCTTCTCAAAATTACATAACTCTGTGAAACTATCCAAAATTGACCTGGTCAACTTTGATAATTCTAATTGATAATTAAATAAATTAATTAAGACTATCTAGATGATTTTATCCAAGGTATAGTGGGGACCATGGGCCTATGAAATCAAGCTCCAATAAGTTATCATAAATCTAACAAATAAATTACTAACTTATTAATTCCTCGTGACTCCACTAAAGACTCAGAATTGCACTCTTGAATTCATAGAACACTCTATAACAAATATAGATACAGTATTAATTATCCATTGTTACAACCATAATTGTCACTCAATCCTCTATATATGGTCTACAATGAGATGGGACTAAAATACTGTTTTACCCCTCATTGTATTTTATCCTTAAAACACATAGTTCCTTGTAAATGATATTTTATTAAACTAATATTAATTACTGAAATGACATCTCTATCATTTAGCACCTTCAACCAAACTAAAAGGAAACCATTGTTTCACTTCATCAGAAGCTATAGATGTTCATATCTATGATTAACACTCCCACTCAATTATACTACCGAGTTGCTAAGATGTAAGTATGGGCTAGTCCGTAGGGTAAGCTGGTAACGAAAAAGTCAAAGAACTCAAATAATACAATCAGTTAGAATATTAACCACTCAGAATTGAGATTGAATTGACCTATGATCAACTATATGATATGACTAGAATAGATAATAACTATATGTTTACTTATCCTACCAACTGTCAATATCGGTCCAGTCCGATGTAACAAATACATATGATCTTATCTAATTTGTTAATCTTCTAGAAAGAACATAACTCTACGATGTGTAAGTAGATCATATCGTAGATTGGCAAGTCAGTGTAAATCCCGTGCACTGACTAATCTTAGGACTAACTTATTTTGAACATATAATCATATTTATATTCTATTGTGATTATGTCATTATAAATACGATTAGCTATATGCTCGAGATTTAATAGAAGTTTATATTAAACAAAATATCATGAAAATAAAATTTGAAAGTGGTTGACCAAGTCAAAAAATGATTTCTATTCTTTTATTGATAATAAATGAGATTATAAAGAAATTGGGTTTTAATTAGGGCATAAAACCCCAACATTTGATCAACTAGGGGGATTGGAACAAATATGGAGAGAAGAAGATTTAAGGGATATACTGAACGATTGAAGGGAAAGACACGATGTACATATCCCTACTATTGCTCCTGCCCCTGCTATACCAACTACTATTCAGGCCCAAATAGATGCATTGAACCAAGTAGTCCGACAGCTGGTTGGAAATAAGACTTCGAATATAGAATATGACTAAAGAAAATACACTCCCTTCATTAACAGGATTTCACTAGCCGAAGTCCCCAATAAGTTTAAGATGCCTATACTGCCCAACTATATTGTAAAGGAAGACCCCGGTCTCATGTAAACAAATTTGAGATACAAATGGATATTCAGAAAGTATCTGAAGAAGCCTGGTTCCAGATTTTCTAGGAAACTTTTTTGATGCTGCTCAAGAATGTTACTTCAAGTTTTAACCACCCTGCATAACCTCTTGGGAGATGTTTGTTATAGAGTTTTACGACCAATTTTATGCTGGTTGTATACATCCTACTAGGCTAACCAACTAGTAGATATAAGGAAAAAAGAAGGAGAGGCTTTAATGGAGTACATTAATTGGTTTATGAGAGCAGTTTCCCGTGCCAAAACTGTGGGGGGGTGAAGAAAAGATGGTGCCCATAACAGCTGGGTGCAACACCAATCCCAACTATGGAACAATTTACGAAAGAATTGATTTAAAACTACTGAAGAATTTTGGGACCGAGTAGATAAGTATATTAAGCTCAAAGAGGCCATTGCCAATGAATTGAAGGCTCTAAACACAAAGTAGGGCAAAAAAGAAGAGCCAGCTAAAGCTGTTAGTGGCTCTAGTAAGCCCAATAACAATGGTGGCAAGAGCAATGAAAAATACGATGGAAAACGGTCGAGCAATGATTCTGATGCATCTGATAACAAGCACCCTAAGCAAACAAAATACGAGCCCAGGTTCACCAATTATACTTCACTGGTTGATGTTCAAGCAAAGGTGTATTAGGCCAATCACACTACCACACCTTTCAGGCGACCAACCCCATCAGGAAGGACACCTCTAAGAGGAACACCACAAAGTTTTTTCACTTCGATAACGACTATGGCCATGATACGAATGAATGCAACCAGTAGAAGGATGAGATTGAATTTCTGATCTAAGAAAGACATATGAGGAGATATATACGAGCAGGGGTTGATCCCTAACAAGCAGTTAATGGAGGCAACAAGCAGGCTCGAGGATGCCAATAGTTGCCTCCCCTTTAGCCTGCCTTGGTCGCAGGCACTATGCTCACTATTTGAGGTGGACCACACTTAGTAGGTGATAGTAGTAACTCGAGGGAAAGATATGCTAAAACCCTGCGTCACAAACAAGATATTGAAATGTTAACCATGGAAGAGCGAACTCCCAAAAAAGCTCAAGGAGGGGATGATTGTATAACTTTATCCTACCTGGACGCACATCATGTAAGGTTCCCCCACATTGATCCTCTGGTCATAGATGTCCAAATAGCCAACATGAAGGTAAAAATGGTGCTGGTTGATACATGAATTTTAGTGAACATACTATAAAAGTCATCATTGGAAATAATGATGTTGTCTGTACAAGACTTAGAACCATGCAACTAAACCATCTATGGTTTCTCTGGAGAGAGGCTCGCACCAACAAGGTTGATCAGGCTTCCAGTGACAGCAAGAATAGAACATGTGAATAGGACAATACTCACTATTTTCATAGTAGTTGATTGCCCTTCCGCATATAATGCTGTAATTGGAAGACAGGTCTTAGTAGACCTGTGAGCAGTAACATCTATGTGGTATCTAGCCATTAAAGTCCCAACTGACTCGAAAATTGGGTGTGTTTTTGGAAACCAAAGAGAGGCTAAAATATGCTACAACTCCTCGATTTTGAAGGCGAAGAAGTATGGTTATGGGAGTGGACTTATTGCATCGAGCAGCTCCAGCATATAATAAAAAAGGTTTCAAGGAGGATTTAATGAGCTAAATGCCGAATCCAGTGAACAAGACATCAAATAAGGTGTTGCCCAAAGTAAGGATAGAGACATAGATCCTCACTTTGGGAATTTTGACGAGGAAGTTGGACTCGTAGAGGATCTCGAGGAGATCCATGTAATGCCCTAAACTCCAGGAATCGTTACGGTGTGCATTTTAAACAGTGCTAAACTCTCTAATTGAGCCATTTGGCCATAATCGTGTAACTAAGTATGATTAGCGGTTTAGGGTTAAAATTTTTGGTTAAGATATAATGTTTCACTAAAATGTTTTAACGTATACATTGGGATCCCAAAAATATAATTTAAAGGTTAATTATAGAAAAATATTTACAACCAGCCAACTTAGGCGGCAAAATAGGGTTTAACTCTAGTTCCTCTTTCAACCCTCGGCTGTGGTGGTCAAGCAGCTGCATATGTACACATCGTCACCTAAGCTCTCCAACTCAAGGATGGTCCAACTTTCTTTTGCCTTTACCTGCACCATATAGCACCCGTGAGCTGAAGCCCAACAAGAAAACTCAATATGCTCATGAACAAGTAATAAAATTTTGCTAAGTCATAATAGGCATGCCTAGCAGTAATAACCCTACTCATGCATGCAAGCAGATACAAATACATGTTTGTCAAGTCTTGCGCTCTGAGGTAGATGACTAATAAGTCTCTCTGAGTTAGATAACTAATAAGTCATTCCTTGATCAATTGACTAATAAGTCACTCTCTAAATAGATGACTGATGAGTCCATCTCGGTCAGATGACTGATAAGTCCATCTCGGTCAGATGACTGATAAGTCCATCTCAGTTATATGACGGATAAGTCCATCTCGGTCAGATGACTGATAAGTCCATCTCGGTCAGATGACTGTAAGTCCATCTTGGTCAGATGACTAATAAATCCATCTCGGTCAGATGACTGATAAGTCCATCTCGGTCAGATGATTGACAAGTCCATCTTGTTCAGATGACTGATAAGTCCATCTCGGTCAGATGATTAATAAGTCTATCTCAGTCAGATGACTGATAAGTCTATCTTGATTAGATGACTAATAAGTCTATCTCGATCAGATGACTAATAAGTCTATCTCGGAGGTCCCATACCTTCCTAGCCATGTGACGTGTAGGTCACCTTAGCCTTTCTGGCTTTGGCTCTAAGTAACTAGCCTTTAGACTAGACAAGCGCTTTTAGTTTTCATCGAACTTGAGGTCGGTTCGACATTAATGCTCATGATGAGTCATTCAGTGCAGATGTCGATTAGATCTAATCTTTATCGGCTTGCATTAAACATGCTAAAACCGTCTTTGACTCATAAGTCAATGCTATACGACCAATGCTCGGTACTACTGTCGAACTTGACTAGTTAGTCACAGTTTCACAGTCAATACTAATACAAATGCCGATCCCTGACTAATAAGTCAGTGCTTCCTCAATGAGGTAATGCAAACAGACATATATCATATGTCAAATATTCAGATATAAGGCATTTAGCATTCTTAATCAATAATCAGAAGCATAATTATAATCATGCATAAATACAGAGACTCAAGCTCTGATCAATCTCAATTTTAACATTCATGCCATGCCCTAATCTCATGTATCTTATGCATCACATGCATCACATACTGGGTGCAGTTTTCTTACCTCTAGTTCAAGCATAGGTTACCAATAAACGAGCCACAAGCACGATCCTGATGCCAAGCCCCTAGCGATAACCTCCGATTGAGTTGTTTCCTAGCTAAACCCTTCGGCTAATAAGCTTCTAATCTTCCCTAGAATCGCTACGCCTCAATCCTCGCTTGAATCCGAGTCCTAGAACTCAAGTTTCCTTCGAAAATGCGATCGAGAGACGAAAATGGAACTTTGAGGGAGAGAGAACGTTTTGAACATTCTTTTTATTTCTTAACAGGTTACTTCAAGCTTAAGTAGCCTCAAAAAAATCCTAATGCTCGGGGTCCCGAAATCTCCCCCGGGGATAAAATAGTCAAAACTTCTAGAATTTCCCCTGATCTTACTAACTCCCAATTTATCATCAAATATTTATTCTCATTACCCAATAACCTGGTAATGTGCTAAATATCCCCTTGACTTACTCTGAGTCAAGAATAAATCCTGTTGTGACTTTCCCACTAGTTTACCTCCTAGGATCGTCTTGTGCTGAGTAACCCTAGCATAACCAAATAATAATGAAGCACCACACACATATGCCAAATATGCCCAAAATGGCGAAAATATGAAAATCACCCAATTAATAAAAAATGGGTTCACATGCATTTTTAATACACCTAAACATGCATATTATCATTTAATTGCATAATAAATCAATTATGGCCCTCCCGGCCTCCTAATTAAGGTCCTAAACCTTATTAGGAAATTTGGGGCATTACAATCCAGCTAGAAGATAAACACTTGACCAGAGTTGTGAAAGTCGGTAAAATCTTAGAAACTACAATCAAGAAATATTTGGTTGAGCTTTTAAGAAAGAATCAAGAAGTTTTTCTGGGTCATATAAAGACATGATGGGTTGACCCAACAGTTATCAACCATGTCTTGAACATCTAAAAAAATTACTCGCCGGTACAGCAAAAAAGAAGGTTGCTCGACAAATATAGGTCTAAAGAACTAAAAGTGGAAGTCAGAAAGCTTAAGGAAAATGGATTCATTATCGTAGCATTTTATCGATCATGGGTCTCCAATCCCGTATTACTCCAAAAACCAAATGGTAAGTGGATAACTTGCATGGAATTTATAGACCTTAATAAAGCTTGCCCGAAGGATTGTTTTCTGCTGCCAAGGATCGACCAACTAGTTGATGCTACATCATGGAATGAGACATTATATTTTATGGATTCATATTCTGGATACAATAAGATAAGTATGCACCTACCAGACGAGGAACATACCAGCTTTCGAACAGACACTGGGGCTATAATACTACAAAGTAATGCCATTCGATTTGAGAAACGCTGGTGCAACTTACCAACGACTAGTCAATCACATGATTAAAGACCAAATCGATAATAACATGGAAGTTTATGTCGACAACATGTTGGTTAAGTCAAAAAAAGCTGGTGGACATGTCAGAGACTATTAGGAATGCTTCAACATCTTGAAAAAAAAATATCAGATGGAGTTTAATCCTCTCAAGTGTTCTTTAGGGGTAGGATCATGGAAGTTTCTTGGGTTCATAGTAAACTCACGAGGAATAGAAACTAATCTCGAAAAAATCAAAGACTTAATTGAAATGAAACCACCTGCCAGAATCAAAGATGTACAAAGTCTGACAGGAAGAATTATTGCCCTTAGTAGGTTTATCTCAAAATCTACGGACAAATGTATTCCATTTTTTAATATGCTCAGAAATAAGAAGTTTGAGTGTAGAGAATAGTGCGAGCGGGGTTTTCAGGCTCTAAAACAACATATGGCTCAACCTCCTATTTTATTCAAACCAATCGAAGGAGAAACCTTGTACATCTACTTAGCAATTACAGAATATGCTGCTAGTGGCGTACTAATCAGAGAAGAAAATAACGTCCAAAAAGCAGTGTATTATACGGTAAAACCTCTCTATAGTAATAATGTTGGGACAAACTATTTTTATTACTATAAGGAGGTTATAACTTAATAGAATATATCTATGAAATATTATGAAAATACATATTTAACTTTAAATTAATTAATAATTAATAAAACATATCAAATTGACTATATAAAAATTGATAAACAAATATACTTATATATATAATTACCATGTATGTTTTTATATAATGTTGGAAATATACAAAGTTATCTTAGAAGTTTAAATTGATAATTAATTTATAAATAAATATGTCAAATTTAAGCATTGGAATATATATATATATGATAGTTTCAAAATAGTAGACAATAAGAGAGGGAAGATAATCTTGAGGATGAAACTAAATAAATACAAAAAATTTCATGCCAAGAAGTTCTAAACATGTTTGAGAAAATAGAAATATTTTGGCTCGAGCAAGAAGATACTCATGTTGGCAAGTTATTACAAACTTGCAATTTCAATGATTTGATGATAACTCTATAGAATAAGTCATTGTTTCCAACAACTTTAGATACATTTTTTATTTTATCTTATATTTTTAGTATAAGATAGTATATATATATTCAATATAAAGATAATTATTTATGGAGGCATATTTATTAAGACGGGATCTAGAAATATTATAACTTATTACAATATGGAGTTTATTCTTATTTATAACTGGTCCCAAGTGGGGACTAAATTTTCTTATGACTATATAAGAGTTATTCCATTATAGAGTAATACTTTATGGATGTTTTACTGTATAAGTAAACGACTAGTAGGAGCAGAGTCACGATATCCAACCATTGAAAAGTTAGCTTACTTCTTGGTGTTGGCATTACGAAAGTTGCGACCCTATTTTCAGACTCATCCAATGATGGTACTTACCGACCAGCCATTACAACAAGTCTTGCAAAAACCAGAAGTCGCTGGTCAACTACTGAAGTGCGCCGAAGAATTAGGACAATTCGACATTTCCTATTTACCATGAGCAGCAATAAAAGGCCAAGCATTGGCAGAATTTACTGGCCTCCAGGTAAACGAGAAAGCACAAGAAGCACAAGTGCAAGAATAAATCCCAACCTGGAAGCTATTCGTTGACGATTCTTCTAACGAACACAACTCTGGAGCGTGTATAACTCTTATTACACCAGAAGGGAATCAGTTTCAATATGCACTTAGATTTGGCTTTACTGCTTCCAGCAATGAAGCTGAATACAAAGCACTGCTCCCAGGATCAAGACTAGCCAATGATCTAAGTCTTAAATCACTAGAGATATACAGTGATTCACAGCTGGTCGTTAATTAGATCCTAGGACAATTTCAGGCCAGAGGGTTGAAAATGGTCACGTATCTTAACAAAGTGAAAGACTTGTCAGCACAGTTCGAGAAGTATACTTTGCAACACGTACCTCGCGACTTGAACTCAAACGTAGAAGCATTAGCCAAGCTTGCCAGCGCCAAAGATGCTGATACACTAAATATAGTACCGGTCAAACATTTGACAACTTGTAGTATACAAGTTGACTCCACCATGGTCATACACGTGGAAAACACTTGGATGATTCCCATCATTAAGTACCTCAAACATGGATTATTGCCGGTTGAGTAAAATAAATCGAAGAAAATACAAAGGTAGTATGCCTGGTTTATTCTGGTCAATGGAATTTTGTATTGATAGGGATATTCTTTGCCATTATTACGATGTATCCCTAGGGAAAAAGCTAAAGAACTGTTACAAGAAGTACATGGAGGATTTTATGGGACCATGCTGGGGGGGGCGGGGGGTAAAGCTTATCAAAGAAGATTCTACGACAACAGTACTTCTGGCCCACTATGAATGAGGATGCTCTGGAATTTGTGTGAAAATATGATAAGTGCCAATGATTCTCCAAGAAACCACAAGAAGCACCAAATGAGTTAAAACAGATGCAAAGTCTTTGGCCTTTCTCAGTTTGGGGAATAGACTTGATCAGATCTTTACCAACAAGAAAAAGGGGTGTAAAATATGCAGTAATAGCTATCGACTACTTTACTAAATGGGTTGAAGCTGAACCGCTCGTAACAATTACGACCAAGAAAGTTCTAGATTTTGTCATAAAAACATAGTATGCCTTTATGGACTTCCAAAGAAAATAGTGTCAGATAATGTCACACAATTTGACAGTGACTTGTTTACTAATTTCTGTGAGTGGAATACGACTAGACAAAAGACACTCTGAAGAAAAGACTCGAGCAAGCAAAATGAGCTTGGCCATAAGAACTATTTGAGGTCCTCTGGTCATATAGAAAACACATTGAATAATAACTGGCCATACACCATTCTCACTTGCTTATGGGTATAAAGCCATGCTTCCAGTTGATTTAGACCTACCTACACACAGAAGGCTAACATACGATTAAGATACCAATCACCAGTTACTGATGGAGTCATTATACTTGATAGAGGAACAACAAGAAAAGGCTCAACTACGAGTAGCAACCCATCAACAAAAGGTCGCTTGATATTTGAACTATAAAGTACGTGAAACGAAGTTTGTTGTAGGTGACTTAGTACTCAGAAGTGTTTTTCTCAATACTTGCGACCAAGCTACTGGAGTCTTTGGGCCAAATTGAGAAGGTCCATATCAAGTTAAAGAAACTCACCAACCAAGAATGCATAAACTTGCTCACTTAAATGGAAACCTCATTCCTCGTTATTGGAATGGAGAACACCTATGCACGTATTGTCAATAAAACATTTCCTTTTAAAGAAATGGCTTGTAAGATCATTTGATCACTCGTATAGACACGGATTTTTGTCCATTTTTTTACAAGAAATAAAAGGAACTGTGCCTAGCCAGTTATTCTTGCCATTTATTGTATTTTTTACAAGTATTTTCTCATTTCGTTTGTTGTTTTGCTATACTCATAAATATATATAAGATTTGTGATAAATTATGTTCGAACATGCATTGGTCTATGGCAAGTGACCGAGTACCTTAAGTGTAACGACCCAAAATCGCTAATAAGGCTTAAGGGCCTTGATTAGTGTGCCTGGAGGGCATATTGGGATTTATGTGTGACTTTAATGAGTAAAATGCATGGTTATGATTTAAAGCATGTTATATGACTATTTGACTATTTGAGATGCATGACTATGTGTATTAGTATGCATGTAGGCCCTGATTGTGTTAGAAGGGCATAATTGTAATTTTGTCCATTTTGGGCATAACTGTATTGATATGTGATGATTTTCGAGACCACATTGTTATGTGGATGTACCTATGATTTGCGACTCGAGACGATCCTAGAGAGCAGACTAGCAGTAAAGTCAAGGCGGGAATTTATACCCGGCTCGGGGCGAGCTTGGGGGCATAAACAAGAAATTTAGAGAATATATTGAGGTTAATTTTGATGATGAGGAATACATATTTGGTGATTTATCAGGTATTGGGAAGCAAGCGGGAAAATATTAGAGACACTTGAGGAATTAGCGGAATTGGGTAAAATGACTAAAATGGCCCTATGTGGACAAAGAGGGTTTAGAATTTATAGGGAGGGCATTTTGGTCATTAGACTTCTTAGAGATAGATTAAATGAGGCTTTATATAGTGAGTGGGATTGTTAGAGAGTGTGAGAAATCTGAAGGAAAAGAAAGAAAAAGGAAGAAAAAGAAAAGAGAGAAAAACATAAGGTTTTCCAAAAGGGGCGGTTTGAGGATTCTAGCACCATTTCTCTTCAAATTTCTTGGGGCAAAGCTCAGAGGAGAGCTAGGATAGGCTGAGCATCGAGGATCCTAAGCTAGGCTTGAAGATTTGGCAAGGGATTAGTAAGATCACATCAACTTTTGAGGTAAATTTTAGAGTTTTCAGTTTTTGGGTTTTGACTGGTTTGAGCTGTGTATTAAGCCGAATTGATGGGAACTTCAGGGGAAATTCTGGCTAAGATTGAGGAGGAGAAAGCTAAGGAGGTCTAGGAGTTGAATCAAAGTCGAAATTTCATCTACGGTATGAATTTTGAGCCTCTAACTTTGATGTTTGATTGAATTTCTGGGTTTAGGGTTAACCATGGTAAATTTTGAGATTTGGGATGAATGTTCTTGGGTTTTGAGGATTTGGGATGCTTGGGATGAGTGGAGAGTGTTTATAAGCTTGATTTTGAGTTTGGTAAATATTTGAGGAAGTTTGGGTTGAATTTGGCTCAAAAAGATCGCAGAAAAGAAAATGAGAATTTGCCTGCCTGCAACTAGCGCTACAACGCTAGTCTTTGGGCACTGTAGCGCTAGGCCCTGTTTCTGGGGATGTCCGTTCTGCCTGTAGTGCTATAGCGCCCTCTTTAGAGCGCTACCCTGTGCCCAGAAAGGGGTTTTTGGGTTATTTTTAAGGGATTTTGACCTAGGGTTCGGGGTTTGATTCCACCATCTTGTTTTGTGGATCTAGGACTTCCTGGGGGGCTTGGGATTGGTCCCAAGGCTAGGTTTTTGGACTTGAGGTTCGGTGATGACTTTGACCTATGGCTGTGTTTAGGTGTGCGCTAGGGCTCAAGTGGGATCATGCTCAAGGAGTCAAGTGTTGTAAGCTATCAAATTGACAGGTAAGAAAACTATAACACCCGTAGGACAGGGCGTGGGCCCATAGTGTGATTGTAGGGCACGACCCTATATTGCATTACATGTTAGGGTGCAGACTTAATTGAATTGATATCAGGGCACGACCCTATATTGCATTACATGTTAGGGTGTAGACTTGATTGAATTGATATATGTTTGAATGTTATTTGAGTTATACTATTTGTGATTATTGTAGGAATGTATGGCAACAGAGCTAGGAACGGCAACAGAGTCGGGGATGGCAAAAGAGCCGAAACGGCAAGGGAGCCGAGAACGGTGAAAGGCCGAGAACGGCAGCTGGGCCGGAAGTAACACTTAGCACGTGAAGTTCTTGTAGACAGGGTGGGACCCCAATGGATACAGGGGATATCCTTACGATAAGGACTGAGACCCCAGGCTTTGGTAATGCCTCTGGGACGGCATGGCCGTGTTTGTTTAGTCTGATGGAATACTTGTTTATCTGTGGATTATCTGCTATGTTAACTATATAAATCGCATATGTTATGTACTGTATGAGTTTTCTTGTTGGGCTTCGGCTCATGGATGCTCTGTGTTGCAGGTAAGGGCAAAGATTGAGTCAATCAGCCATGAGTACGGAGAGCGTGAAGCGACACGTACATGTTTGGCCTGCCCGACTGCTTTGGTTGGGGGTATTTACGAGAAATGGCTGTAATAATCTGTGATTTTAATAACTATCAACTGTAAACTTATTTTGAGTTGTAAATAGTTTTCAAACCTTATTTTGGGATCCTAGATGTTAAATAGTAGAAGTTTTTCAATGAAACAACGCATTTTTTTTTTAAGATTACAGCCTTAACTTTTGCTTAGTCACACTTTTGTTTTAAAAACCTTGGTTAGCGAGTTCTTTGCACAAAGTTTCTTTTAAAACTCACTTAGTAACGGCTCTAAGGGAGTAGAGCGTTACATTAAGCCCCTTGATCACTTGGGGGGCATATAAGAAACTAAGTTATGCAAATCATAGGAAAAATATGTAAACACATGAGAGAAATAAGGGAAAGCATGCAACAACACTTAGAATATTTTTTCAATTTTTTTGGTAAAGAAATATAAATTGTTATGATAAGATCAGTCATGCGAGCAGGTGTTATAATGAAAATTATAATACTAAAATGATTTGTCTTAAAACCACGAGCAGCATTGCTTGGATGTAATGGAAAACACTAGTAGATTTAAGAAAGTAAAACTGGTACAGGTAGCAAATTGTCTCAACACCACGAACATGTTGCCTAGGTATTTTATTTACTGAATAAAAATTAGAAATATAAAAATCACTAAGCAGGAGGATTCTGTAGTGGATGTTGGTCAATGGTAGCCTCGACTTTGTCCTCCCCATCTATCCCAGTCACCAAAAAGATCTTAGGAAACGCAGGGGGTTATTTCCTCCACTAAGCGAGTAACGCACCTAGCAGTCTCCGGTTCTTTTATCTGCTCGAGAAGATAATCAAAATTTGCATTTTGATTATTTTTCCAGAATATATAAAGGCAATTAAAGGTTACACCCTGGAACCTCTCAAGGTTGCTCGCATTTATCTCTTCAAGTTGTTTCGCCTTCTCCTCCAGCTCGTTGGCCTCCTTCTAACTAGCGACCAGGTCATTCTGTAACCTGACCACTTCGGTGTGGTTTGTTTGGGATGCATCTTTGTGTTTTTCCTTTGGCTTAAGGGCTTTGTCCAGGTCCTCCTTTCCAATTTTGAGATATTTAGTCAAGGACTTAATGGTGTCCTTTGTAGTTTGCTTCTCAGTGGCCCATTTCTTCCTCTCCTTGATCCACCTATTTTGCTCCTCAGCAAAATCAGAGTTGTCCTCTTCAACACGTCTCCACCCGTTGTTAAGGGTTAGGATGGCCTACGATCAACATAAAAATTTGAAAGCTGTGGTAGTATGATAAAAGGTAATAAGTATCGAGTAGTGAAAATAAAATTAAGAGAGAACTTATGCCGAGAAGCTCATTAAAATTCTGACCAATCACCTGGTCATATTTTAAAGAGGGAAGTGAAGCAAACTCCTGTTTTCTTAGCCATTGCTTTGACAACTTCTGCAACTTGTCGATGGTGGGTTTGGAGGCGTGCTCAACATCTCATTAACTGAGGGTTCTCCTACATGATCAGTGGAGGACTCTATATGAGGAGAGGGTGGAGAAGTTGTTGTCATGGAAGGAGGGGGAGTTGCCTCCTTGATTGGGGGAGTCTCTGCTGGTCAAGAATTTTTGCTCGAAGGGGCCCCGCTTGGACCTCCGTTTTCCTTTTTGCTCAATTTCTTTGAGCCAACAATTGCACCACCTGAGGCATAGAGATCGAAGGCAATAAAAGCCTGCATGACTGTAAAAGGATCAAGCAGTTTGTCAAATATTCACAAGAAAAAGGCAAAATAAACAAGGAAAAATTCGAAGTTATATACCCGAGCTACGATTACTAGTTGCTACTTTTTCTAAACTACTACTGCTACAAACACTATCTACCTCAAAGAATCCTGAATTAAAGCTACTGATTGAAGAAATAAAGTTTCTAACCCTATCTAACAAACTATTTGAGATGGGCAACATATTTGGAAGAGTCAAAAAGTTTGTACAGTTTTCATCATCAGACGAGTCATCTACCCGACCAGGGTGCTCGGGAAATTTTATTTTTTCCTTTTCCATGGGAAGAGGGAATTGGTGTTTGTTGGGGTGGAGCTAGGCTCCCTGATAGAAACCCCAGTTACTTGATGCATGGGGGGATGAGAGATGTTTTGGGGCTGCTTGGAGGGGATTTGCTCCCCAGTGCCTTTGCCGGTGGCACTCTTAGCAATGGACTCCCTCATATCCTGGTGAGTTTCCAAAAGGTTGACCAATCTTAAATTTCTCTCTGTGACCAGCTCCTTCACACTCTTCTCGATTGGTGTCATGCTGGCCAAAGTGGCGGCTCTCTCCACCATAAGGGTTATTTGGAAAAGGGCGATGTCAAAGTAGTTCGCCACCCCCGTGAATTAATCGTGCAGAGGCAGGATCACCCTTACTTCAATATGGTACCTCGACCAGGCGATATAAGCGGCACTAGACATGTTTGTCCTCTGGTCTTGTGTAGCCTTGTATAAAGTAATCCCATAAAGGCCATACTTCTTGGGATACTTAGCGACCATCCTACTTGATATGACGCTATCAAGGGAAATGTACCAAGGTACATTCTTTTTGTTAATGCCCTCTTTGACAAAGGCATGGGTAAGGAGTATCTCAGGGGCTGCTCAATGGTTTCTTGTTGGGGGTTGGTCGACGAACCCTTAGCATTGGCCGCATGTTAACCAATGTGAGGATCAAAGGTCTTTTTTTGTTGCTGGGCTACTTGTTTAATTCTGGCCATGGATGGTTTGGATCTTTGGGGCCTACATCTAGGTCGGCTAGAAGAAGGGTTTGGTTTAGAAGAACTAGTCGGTGGATTCAATTTGGGAAAACTAGTCAATGGATTTAGATGTGGTGGAAATTGGGAAATAGGCAAGATGGGCTGCTCGGTGTCTTCGATCAGCAAGGCTAGAAGATCTTTGTCTATTGACCTCTCACCTCCCCAGTAATTGTGCATGAATATCTAAGAAGAAAAAGGGGGAAGCGAGAATCTATGGACAACAGAATAAGTAAGACTAAAAAGAAAATTAATACTGCTCATGGATAAAAGTTAAGCTTTTATCTGACTAACAGTATTTGAAAACAAACAGATTGAAATCTACGGGCAGAGGATGAAAAATATCAAACTGTGAAAATGAAAACTTTTCAAGAAAAAACTTTTGACCTTTATTACAGGTGGGAAAAACCCAAAATTTTCACAAAGTCTCAAAATCGAATCTTTACTTCGATTTTAGGCCCAAAATTCAGCCGTGATACCGTAATACAATATACCTAATGTCTTTATATCCCTTAACACTACCTAAAATACCTTTAAGACCCATAATTATACATGTTTTTTTTTACCAAAAACTTCAGGTTTCTCAAGAACAGACACAAAACTTCAAACAACAGTTACAAAAACAAAAAATCTTGGCAATTATGCATGAAAATTGCTAAAATATAGGAAAAATGTAGTAAAAAACCCTACATGGTATGAAGATTACTGAAGAAATCACTCGGAAATCTCTTGAAACGCCTAGAAGTTGTCTCAGATTGTCTGAGTATTGCTTAAGAAAGCTTGGGAATTCTTGAGAAAAGAGAAGGTAAAGGTAAAAAGTGAGAAGAAAAAAGAAGGGTTATTTATACTGAGTAGGGAATATGAAAAGTCATGATTAAAAAATAGGGTTTTGGAAACATTGGGAAGTACGAAGCCATCAACTTTTCCTTGAAAACCGTAAGATGATGATTACTTATACTTTCGAGGAAATAAAAGTACAGCAGATTTGGCAAATCATAGATTGATGGCCGAGTAAGTTTATTTAATGTTGGTGGCATCATAATAAACTTGGGGGGAAAATGTTGGTGGCATCAGCATGATGATGTGGCATAAAAATGGGACACGTGGAAAGCACATGATAGCTCATTAATGAAGGACTGGTCGACCCACGACTAGATAAAATAACATGACTTATTATTCTAAACGAGTTCACGAGCTAGGTGGAGCAGCTGGTAAAGTAAGCTGGTCACAGGTCACGACTAGATCTGCTTGATGGAGCACGACAAAAGCTCAAAATCAAATGAAGTTGAGATATTTTTGTGACAATCGATTCTTTTGTATTATTTTATTCATGTTTGCTACGTAAACTATGTAAGGCCCATGACCCATCTATGTACATTCTTTAGCGTATAAATAGAGGACTCAATGAATCATTATTTTTTACGCTGTAATTCTTTACTTCAAAGGGTTTATAGATTCAAGTGTTGTTATACACGTTTCTTGTATTCTTTCTCTTACTTGCAAAACTTGGTTGATTCTATTCTTCTCATTGGATGTTCTGGCAGCTTTACATAAATAATAGTACTAGGTTATTACCGACCATCGGGGCCAAACCACTATAAAATTTGTGTGTCGTTTGTTATTAGCAAGTTCAGTTCTTATTTCATATCGTTCATTTGACTCAGGAACAGGAACAAATTTTAGAAAACAAATTTTAAAAATAAAGTTACAAAAAACAGGAACTTTAAAGAACAACAAAAAGTTGTTTTTCTAAAGTTCACAATTTATTTTTGTCTATCCTTTTTTTCTTTCTCTGGTTACTTTTTTAATTATTATTATCTCCTATAATTTATTTCCACATCATTTTTCTCTCCTCTCTTTCTATCACATCATTTTCTCTCTCATCACTCTATCATCATTTTCTCTCTTCTTCCTTCACTTTCTTTCTCATCACTTTTGTTCTCATTTCTTCTTGTATCTTTTTATCTTTTTCTCAATTTCTCTTTCATCACTTTCTCTTTCCTCAAAAATTTTCTCCTTAGTTTCTCGCTCCTTATTTTTAATCACCTTTCCTTTCTCATGATTTTATCTTATTATTTATTACAAACTTTTAAAAGATTTTTCTCTATGTAAATATAGTTTTTAGTTTTTTGTAATGACCCGGCTAATTCTAAGTCCTCGAATCATTAAAAACTACTAATACATAGCTATTATTTTGAAATACATAAATACATACATAAAATAGTAGAACTTTGTTGACTCATGATTTAGCCAACTGACACAGAGTCAAAAAATGAACGATATGGACCAATGTAAAGAGAATAATGTAATGACGAAAGTAAAGAAAGCACAGTAATTTATAGTGGTTCGGCCCCAGGATCTGGTAATGACCTACGTCCACTCAGAATTATATTGATATGAAATCAGAAATGTGATCAGAGAACTTGGGTTCAATGAGTTTCAACACTTCTCACAAAACAATACAAATTTCCTAGAAGAAATTCTATATCTCTATGATTCAGCTGCCAAAAAGTCCCTTCCCTTGAGCTATATCTTGCTATTTATAGGCTCATGGAGGGTTACAAAATATTGTTACAGATATTATCCCCTGAATAATGGGATATCCAGAAGATTGCGTGAGATAAATTCGGGATTCACAAAGATCTTCCCATAAATGTTGCCTTGCCAGCGGAACCACCGACCAGCCTGGTCGTGGGAAAAACAGGCTTGTCCTGCTTCTGCTGTTTCTCTTGGTCGATACTCTAGCAAACGCCGTCCAGGTATCAGCCACGTGTCAAGTGATTACCCGCCACGTCACAAATGATAATTTATTGGATAACATTTGCCCCCCAAAGTTTATTTACTACGAACAGTAAATAAACTTTGAACGAGCGACTCTTCGGTAACCCCTCCTGACGTGTCAGAAACCTTCGTGTGTTCTTGAAAAAAGTAACCCACTCCTGTCTAATCATGACCTTTCAGTTCCCCAGAAACAATTTCGACGGCCATCACGTTCCCCCATACTTCGAGAAAGGAAGACTAATGATTACGCCTTTTTAATATCAGAGATAAACTTATATAAGACCACCAGATTCATTTCTTTTCTTTTCACGCACGCCATTATTCTGCCAAAAAACCCTAAAAACCAGAGCTTTACCTTCTCCGGCGAACGTTCTCTTGTGCTTTCAACACTCAGACGGTGGGCTCCTTGATTTCCGAAGTCCTTTCTTCCACCTTCACGACCATTTTCCCTGGTAAGCTACTGAAACCCCATTCTTCTAATTTCTTGTTGTTGCATGCTCTTTAATGGTGTACTGTCTAAGTCCCTTGGCTTCTGGTTCTTAGGCGCTTGTAGATAGAATGTTTTTGTAGGCAGAGTAGGCTTATGTTTTAGTTTAAAACTCATGATCATGCTTTTTAGGACGTAAAACCGAAGTAACATTTCGATTTTTAAGCCGGTTGAAAAATAATTTTTCCCGTTCTAAGGGGAGTTAAAAAAAAACTTTTTCAGGAAAACTTTTCACGTTCTCCCTTTGATCCATTTTTCAAACTGTTCGCGTAGAAAGATTTAGTTTCTTTGTTAGAATGCTGTTGTATAAAGGCTTGTCTTTTATACTCGACCAGCGATATTCTAAAAACCTTCTAGAATCCTTTAACCTCACCTTCCCATTCTTCTGTTTGCAGACTTTAATGCCAGATTTGTGGGGAGGTGAGAGACCCATCGACGACGACCTCCTCGCCCAGCTGCTCGAGGGAGAAGAACAACCAACCGATCGTATTCACCAGATACCTTTCTCGCGAGTCTCTTCCAGACTACATCCTTCTCCTCCCATGGCCCGTTCAAAGTCTTCCGGCAAGAAAAGGGCTCGAGTATGAAAGTAACCCTACTTCTCCTGCCCAGCCTGGCTCGCAGGCTGGGGTTCCCTCGACCAGTGGTCGAGAAAGTCTTATTCCTGACCCTAATATCCAAACTAGGGCTCGTCCTCGTCATCAGAACCCGCCTGATGTTGAGTGGTACACCTCCCCAGCTAGTTCGGTGACCCTTCAAATGGTTGCCAACTACTTCAGAAAATTGACCCTCACGGGGGTAACCATTACACGTCCTTCTGCGGACCAGAGAGCTAACCGCCCAGGAGGGGTGAACAGCGCCTGGTCCCGATACCACATTGAGGCGGGAGCTTATCTTCCTCTTCATCTGTTTTTTGTGGGGGTGGCCAACTACTTTGGTGTCGCCCCTTTTCAAATAACTCCCAATGGATATAGGATGCTGGCCGCACTCTATATCCTCTACAAACTCAACAAATGGCCAGAACCTTCACCTCATGAGGTCAACTACCTCTTTGATCTCAAGTCCAATCCTCAGCACAACGGGACTGGATTTTTTCACTTCTGTCACTAGGAAACCGGCCGGACGTTCTTGAGTGGCACCACCCATATCTCGAACGTGGGTCATTACAATAAGGAGTACTTCTTTACTCCGGACATAGCCAGTAACAACTTGGCCTTCGCGAGAGGAGGTAAGAACTTATCTTTCGCTGGTCAATACTTTTCCCCAGAGTATACTCTTTCATTTTTTCTCAAACTTGACCTATTTTTCAGGCCCTTGGTTACGTCCGACTCCAACACCAGACATGGTGTTGAGGTCCAATGCTCTGGCCAGGATGTCTGACGCAGCGAAAAGCGTCAAGGCCCTGATCATTGAAAAGAACTTGAGGTCGTCTGGCCTCCTGGCTCCTCGCCATGAAAATAGAGGGTCCGTGGTGGACGAAGCCACTGCCGAGGGGGTTCCCGAGCAGCAACCTCCTGTGCCTTCTCCCAGGAGGAGGCCAACATGAGTTACGATTAGGGAACCCACGGGTAGCCCTTCTGCTGAAAGGCCTTCTGCTCCCCAAGGCAAGGGGAAAGAAAAGGCCACAGAGCCTGTTGTTGACTTGAGAGAGTCCTCTGATGACAATGGTAACGTTATTTTGCTTTTAAATGGTTTGCCAATTCCCTGTCATATGTTTGACGGGGACGGTAACTTTACATATGCCCCAAATTTAGGGCCAGACTTCTTCATGCCAGAAAATGAGTTTATGATTCATAGAGTCAATAATGTAACGACCAGTAGTTGTAGCTCGGGTATTTACTTTGCTATCTTCTTTCTGTTGTATTACTTACTTTCACCTTTCTCTTTCCTTATTAGCCCCTTGCGTTTACCTTCATGCAGATATGTCGACTCCCAACATCTTCGACATGTACCAGGCCGAGGAAGAAGAAGAAGTCCCCCAACTCTCACAGAGATCGAAAAAGAGGGCTAGTGAATCCAGTCGGGGCCCTTTGGCCAAAAAGAGTCGACCAGAAGACCCTCCTCAGGGCACACCCACTGGGCAAAATCCTGCGCCAACTGGGCGAACTCCTACTCCTCCTCCTGCTCCTTCTGAACAGCAAAATACTCCTGTTCGGTCCAATCCTCCAGCTGCGCCTGCTAGGGAGCATTTTTCTCGTGAAGAGGCCCATGGGGCTAGAATCGTGAGCCGTGCCATCAGATCTGCCAAGGACCGTCTTGACCGCATAGGCAAAGGCGAGCATATTGGGACCGCCATGATCCAAGCTGAAGAGTTACCGGTCGACCAGATCCTGAACAGGGCTCTGAACGAAATCTCCAGCGTAAGTGTCTTTTTATTCTTCAAGTCTTGTAGTTTTTTAAACCTTGTGATAAGTCCTAACTCCTTTTTCTTTGTGCACAGGCCTTGCTTTCTGCCACTACTGCTCGTACCCGAGCTCAGTTTCTTGTCAAGCAGGTCGAGGCAAAAGCTATCGAGAAATATCAGGTGAAGGCGGCCGAGGAGCTTTCGGCTGCTGAGGCCAGGCATGCTACGGAGTTGGAAGCAATGGTCCGAGAGAGAGATGCAGCGGTGACCAAACTATCCGCAGTTGAAGCTGTAAAAGATGCAGCGGTTAAGCTGAGGGAAGAGTATCGGTCGTACAACAAAACTCATCTCTGCGAAATCAAGCATCTGGATGGGGTAGTCAAGACCAAGGACAAGACTATTGCTACTCTCGAGAGCAAGGTGCAGCAGTTGGAGCTCGACAACTCCAAGAATCTGGAAAAGTACAAAAGGACGACACTCTGATGTTTCTATAACTTCTGGAAACACAATCAGGGTGCTGACTTTAGCTACCTTTCAGAGGAAGTCAGAGCTGCGGAGTTGGCCCGGTGCGCTTCCCAACTGGCCGAAGAGGAGGCAAGAGCTGCGACTCCTACAACTCCAAGCGCCGTTGGTTTGGAAGAGGAAACTATCGAGGAAGCGACCGACCCGAATGCTGCCCAGGATCCTCCTGCCCCTCATGCTTCTTAATCTTTATTAACTATTTTCCTTTCTTTTTGAACACACGACCCACGGGTCGTGATGTAAAGACAATAGTTTTCTTTTTAAACTTTGCTGCACGGGCAGTAAATCTTTTTTGTTTGAACAGTTACATCCAAGCAGCAATGCTTGAGGTGTAAAAGCTTAACTCCTGGTGCTATAATATTTTTACTTATTATAACATTTGTCCATATGACCGAACATAGCATAGTACTTTGGCATAATTTTAACAAAACGTAAATTTTGAAAAATACTCTAAGTACTGTAGTATGCTTTCACTTATTTTCTTCATGTGTTTACATACCTTGCGAGTATGCTTTGCTATCGATGTGCCTTATATGCCCCCCAAGTGATCGAGGAGCTTTAGGTCCTTGGTCACTTGCCTTGACCATAACCTGTTCGAACGCTCCTGTTCGTAATCAAACTTATACTTGTAATACAGCAAAACAACACACGTAATGAACAAATACTTGTAAATATAAATTCACAAAGGTTTGCAAGAATGACTGGCTGAGCACAGTCCCTTATAATCTCGTATTAAAAATGGACTAAACATGTCTTTACGAGTGATTCTGAAATAGAATCTTACATATACGAGCAGTTAGCCATACATCGTGGCTAACCCTCTTTGCAAAACTTGTAAAAATTAAAAGAGAAATTTAAACAAGCCAGTCCTTTAAGAAGGGTTGTTCATTGATAATACTTGCGCAGGTGTTCTCCATTCCAATAACGCGGAATAAGATCTCCGTTTAAGCGTGAAAGTTTGTAGGTGCCTGGGTGAAGGACTTCTTCAATCTGGTAAGGCCCTTCCCAGTTAGGTCCGAGCACGCCAGCAGTGGGGTCGCGGGTATTTAAGAAAACTCGTCGTAGCACCAAATCTCTGACGTTGAATTTTCTTTCTTTAACTTTGGAGTTAAAGTACCGGGCGACTTTTTTCTGGTAAGCAGCAACCCGGAGTTGAGATTTTTCTCTTATCTCATCGATCGAGTCTAAGGACTCCATCATCAACTGGCTGTTCGCGTCCTGGTCGTAAGTCAAACGCCGATGTGAGGGGGGATCTAATTCGACAGGTAACATTGCCTCATATCCGTAGGCTAGAGAAAATGGGGTATGCCCTGTCACTGTTCGATGAGATGTTCTATACGACCAGAGGACTTCAGGCAGCTGTTCTGGCCACGCTCCTTTAGCTTCTTCAAGTCGTTTTTTCAGGGTGTCCTTGAGAGTTTTGTTTACAGCTTCGACTTGCCCATTTTCTTGGGGGTGTGCGACTGAAGAAAAGCTCTTAATAACTCCATGCCTCTCGCAAAAATTGGTGAACAGGTCGCTATCAAATTGGGTCCCGTTGTCTGGAACTATCTTCCTGGGCAATCCATATCGGCATACAATGTTCTTGATGACGAAGTCAAGAACTTTTTTGGTCGTGATGGTTGCGAGTGGTTCAGCTTCGGCCCATTTTGTGAAATAATCGACTGCCACGACTGCGTACTTTACTCCTCTTTTTCCGGTTGGTAGTGATCCAATCAAGTCTATTCCCCATATTGCGAAAGGTCACGGGCACTGCATCTGCTTTAGCTCGTTTGGAGCTGCTCGTGGGATCTTGGAGAACCTTTGACATTTATCGCATTTTCGTACGTACTCCATTGAATCCTCGTTCATTGTTGGCCAGAAGTAGCCTTGTCTTAGAACTTTTTTCGCCAAACTCTGCCCCCCAGCGTGATCCCCGCAGAAGCCTTCATGCACCTCTTTCATGAGTTCCTTAGCTTTTTCTGATGTAATGCATCTGAGTAGTGGCATTGAATATCCTCTTCGGTACATAACACCGTCGAGCAGTATGTACCTAGCCGCCCGTCTTTGCAGAGTTCTGGCCTTGTTTCTATCTGCTAGCAATGTTCCATTTGTCAGATACTCCATGTAAGGCCTCATCCACGTATCTTCTGCGCGAATCTCCATATTGGCATTGGCCACTTCAATGCTTGGCTTACTCAACCTTTCTACCGGGACTATGTTCAAGGTGTCAGCATCCTTCGCACTTGCGAGTTTAGCTAAGGCGTCTGCATTGGAGTTTTGGTCTCGCGGGATTTGCTGGAGGGTGTACTTTGTGAATTGGGCTAGCGCATATTTCGTTTTATTAAGGTAGGCCATCATCTTTAACCCTCGCTCTTGATATTCTCCCAAGGACTTTATTCACGACCAGCTGGGAGTCACTGTAAATATCGATCGTTTTGATGCTCATGTCTCTGGCCATTCTCAGTCCAGCGAGGAGTGCTTCGTATTCTGCTTCATTGTTTGATGCTGCGAAGTCAAACCTGATTGCGCAGTGAAATCGATGCCCTTCGGGCATCATCAATATCACTCCTGCTCCAGCGTGGGAATCATTGGATGAACCATCCGTGAATAGTTTCCACAAAGGAGCCTCGTCTTGAGGCATGGGCGCTTCAGGCTGTTTGCATAGCTCACTGTTGGGGAGTTCGGTGAACTCCGCAATGAAATCGGCCCAGACTTGCCCTTTTATTGCTGCTCGCGGTGAATAAGTTACATCGAACTGTCCTAATTCGACCGCCCATTTTAACAGCCGCTCAGCCGCCTCAGGTTTTTGGAGGACCTGCCGAAGGGGCTGGTCGGTCAGAACTGTGATAGGATGGGCTTGGAAGTACGGACGCAACTTTCTGGAGGCTAGAATTAAGCAATATGTTAACCTCTCGATCGGTGGATATTTCAATTCTGCTCCGATAAGCCTTTTGCTGACATAGTAAACAGCTTTCTGTACGCCTTCTTCCTCCCGTATTAATACCGCACTAGCAGCAACTTCGGTAATTTCCAGGTAAATATACAAAGTCTCTCCTTCGATTGGTTTTGATAGGATGGGAGGTTGCGACATATGAGCTTTTAAGGCCTGGAATGCCCGCTCGCAGTCTTCCGTCCATTCAAACTTCTTATTCCCTCTGAGTAGATTGAAGAATGGAACGCACTTGTCAGTTGACTTTGAGATAAATCTACTTAGGGCAGCGATCCTCCCGGTCAGGCTTTGTACATCTTTGATTTTCTTCGGCGACTTCATGTCGATCAGGGCTTTTATCTTGTCAGGGTTGGCTTCGATTCCTCTTGAATTTACTATAAACCCCAAAAACTTCCCTGACCCGACTCCAAAGGAGCATTTGAGGGGGTTCAATTTCATCTGATACTTGTTCAACACATCAAAGCATCCCTTCAAATCCCTCACATGTCCTTCTACCTTCTTGGATTTTACAAGCATATCATCCACATATACCTCCATGCTTACCCCAATTAGCTCCTTGAACATGTGGTTGACCAGTCGCTGGTAGGTCGCACCTGCGTTTTTCAGTCCGAAGGGCATCACTTTGTAACAATATAAGCCCGTATCGGTCCGAAAGCTGGTGTGATCCTCGTCGGGGGGATGCATGCTGATCTGGTTGTATCCCGAATATGCGTCCATGAACGAGAGGATCTCATGTCCTGCAGTTGCATCGACTAGCTGGTCGATCCTCGGGAGTGGGAAGCAGTCTTTTGGGCAGGCTCTATTGAGGTCTGTAAAATCCACACAGGTCTTCCACTTGCCGTTAGGCTTGGGGACCACCACCGGATTCGAGACCCACGATGGATAAAACGCTACCCTGATGAACCCATTTTCTTTAAGTCTTTCGACTTCTTCTTTTAAGGCTTTTGATCTGTCTTTATCGAGCAGCCTTTTTTTTTGTTGCACCGGTGGAAAGGCTTTGTTTATGTTCAGGACATGGCTGATTACTGCTGGGTCTATACCAACCATATCTTTATGCGACCAGGCGAAGACTTCCTAGTTCTCTTGTAAGAATTTCACCAGTGCCTGCTTTGTGGTAGGCTCTAAACTCTTCCCAACCCTCACAACTCTGGCCGGGTCTTTTTCATCGAGTTGGACCTCTTCCAGGTCCTCGATGGGTCCAACATTTTCTTCAAAATCCCCAAAGCGAGGATCCAAATCTATATCCTCACTTTGGGCAACGCCCTATTTGGTGACGTTACCACCTGGTTGGGCTTGTCTGTCTTCTGCCATCTGCAATCGGTCTGGGGTAGCGCTCCTTGACGCTCCACTCCTTGCCTTTGTGATCGAAGCGTTATAGCACTCCCGGGCTTCCCTTTGGTTTCCTAAGACGTATCCTACTCCTGCATCCGTTGGAAACTTCATGGCTAGGTGCCACATGGAGACGACGGCCCTTAGATCGACCAGTACGGGCCTTCCAATAACGGCGTTATATGCTGAAGGACAATCGACCACTACAAAAGTGGTGAGTAATGTCCTTGAGGCAGGCGCTGTACCTGTGGTTACTGGGAGTTTGATCATTCCAGCCGGGGCGAGTCCTTCTCCAGAGAAGCCGTATATGGTTTGATTGCAGGGCTCCAAGTCCTTTATGCACAACTTCATGCGTTCCAGTGTTGACTTATACAAGATGTTCACTGAACTTCCTGTATCAACCAGTACTCTTTTTACCATCATATTGGCCATCTGGATATCTACGACCAGCGGATCGGAATGTGGGAACCGGACGTGTTGGGCATCACCTTCAGAGAAGGTTATCCCGAACTCCTCTGAGCGAGCCTTTTTCGGCGCACGATCCTCCACAGTCATCATGTCGATGTCCTGGTCGTGGCGCAGAGTCCGAGCATATCGTTCTCTAGCCTTTCCGTTATTTCCCACGAGGTGCGGGCCTCCACAGATGGTTAAGAGTGTTCCGGCTACGGGGGAAGGCTATAATGGTGGCGAGCGTTGGCGTGTGGATGTCTGCTCGTTGCCACTTGGAGCTTCTCGTTGGGTAGTTCCCGAGGCCCGTACGTACCTTCTCAAGTGTCCTTGTCTAATAAGGAACTCGATTTCGTCTTTTAACTGGTTGCATTCATTGGTGTCATGTCCGTAGTCGTTATGGTAACGACAGAACTTGGTAGTGTCTCTTTTTTTAAATGTCTTTTCGAATGGGCCCAGGTTTCTTGTAAGGCACACTAGAGCTTGTGGCCTGGTAAACCTCTCCCCGGGACTCGATGAGGGCAGTGTAGTTAGTGAACCTAGGTTCATAACGATTACCCTTGGCTCGTTTATTGTCAGAGGTGGAAGGCTCATTGTGCGGACGTTTTCCATCGTTCTTGCCATTACCATTGTTGTTCTTGTCGCCTTTGCCGTTGCCATCAGGTTTGGAACCGTTGGAGGCTTTGGCGGGTTCGGCGGCCTTCTTACCCTTGTTCGAGGGTTTTCCATCATCAGCAATGGCCTCTTCGAGCTTGATATATCAATCATCTCGGTCCAAGAACTCCTGGGTAGTTCTAACCCCGTCTTTACGGAGACTCTTCCATAGAGGAGAACGGCGCCTCACTCCTGCGGTTATAGCCATCATTTTTCCTTCGTCTCCGACAGTCTTTGCTCTAGCTGCTGCTTGCATAAAGCGCTGGATGTAGTCCTTCAGGGATTCTCCATCCTGCTGGCGGATTTCAACCAGCTGATTGATAACTCTAAGATTTAGAGTTATTTTTATTTCTTTAAACTTAATTTTCAAACCAAATCAAAGAGTAATGAATTGTAATTAGTTGAAATGGTGTCGAATTAGTGTAAATTTATGTTAGGAGTAGTTGTGTTTGTGTTTTCATATTTTTAGTGATTTATGTAGTTTATGTTTTGTTATTCAGGTTAGGAAACGAGAGATGAAGGAACTGTGAATCAAAGGGAAATGTTGCTGAAAAGGGGAGGATGCTAACTCAATAATGCTGTAGCAATAAGTCCTAGCAATTAAACAGAAGCTAGAGAAAAAGGACTTCGTGAAAAAAAAAAAAAAAGAAATACTCCAGCTGGATTAAATGAAGAGAAAAGAGGCGGCCAGGTGGCAAGTGTACTGAGTACTGAGTCAGCTGAGTATGTGGGACAAAGTACATGTAGGCAAATGATCTGGATTGTCCAATTAGGGTAAAGGAAAGTACCCTAGAATTAAAGGAGGGGCCGTATTTTTTTGGATGAGGGACCATTTTTAGAAATGGAGAGAACTTTTGGCTAAGTACAGAGAAGGTTTCAGGGAGAAGATTTAAGAAGAGTACGACCAACAGAGAAGGAAGAAGGCTGATACCATAAGGAGGATTTGAGCTCACAACTCATTCTTCCTACACCATTTCTTTCTCTTTGTATTAATTTCATCTAATTTCTGCAAACTCCATGGATTACTTCTGTATTATTTTCATGTTTAAGTTTGCAACTATGAACAAATTTCCTAAGGGTTTGGGTGATTATGAACCCTCAAGTATGAACTCAACATATTAATGCAATGGCTAAGTGATTATGTCTTTGTTCAATTGAATGTGCTTTACTGTTATTGAATGTTAATTATTGGCCATTTTTAGCATTTACTAAGCTAGATCTAACTTGGAAAAGGGAAGTCTAGCTGATTTCATTCAATTGATGCAAGAGATTCATCTAGTTTTAGGTGATTTTGAGTAGTAGAATAGGAATGTTTGCTACCTTGCATAACTTAAGAATTGATGCTTAAATGAATGTTTATAATCTGATCTCATGCAGGAATGTATAGAAGGGGAGTATAGACATTAGATTGCACGTTTTGGGAAAAACTTGCTGGGTTTTACGACATTTGTTAACACTGACATAATTGCTAACCCATTGCTGTAACAACTGGAATGAACTGAGGGGAATTAATCACCCGAATCCATTTTTCTTATATCTGAAAACCACCCAGTATTTTGTCATTTTAATCTCTGATTTTTGGTTTAATTCCTTTGTTTGTCTACAATTATTTTCAGAGTTAATTACCCACTCTTTCCTTTGTTTTGGTTACTATGTTATAAGTTGTTTTTGGTTGATTTTACATTAATTTAGTTAAAAAGTCCCTGTGGATACGAACTTTGACGCTTTTTCACTGTATTACTTGTTGCCGATTGTGTATACTTGCACATATTTTAAAATTTAAAAAATTCACAACAAGTTTTTGGCACCGTTGCCGGGGACTTTAAAATTAAATTCTGTTTTATCAACTATTTGACAATTTATTTTCATTGTTTTTAACCTTGTTGGTTCGGGTTGTGCAATCTCAGGTACCTACAGTGTATGAACCAGCAAGAGGACAGTGAACTTGCTCTTATTGACCCCGAGATCGAACGTACTTTCAGAAAAAGGAGCAAGGCACAAAAGGCTAACAGCCGCTGCAACATGGCTGAAAATGTTGGAGAAGAAGAAGAGGGTGCGCAGAACATGACTAATCCTATTGTCTTGGCGGATGATAGAGCCAGGGCAATAAGAGAATATGCTGCCCCTATGTTCAACGAGCTCAATCCGGGCATTATGAGGCCCGAAATTCAAGCACCTCAGTTTGAGCTCAAACCTGTCATGTTCCAAATGCTCCAAACAGTTGGTCAATTTAGCGGGATGCCAACGGAGGACCCTCATCTCCACCTTCGTTCATTTTTGGAGGTGAGTGATTCCTTTAAGCTTCAAGGAGTGAGTGAAGAAGCATTAAGGCTGAAGCTATTTCTGTTCTCTTTAAGGGACCAAGCTAGATCATGGTTCAACACCCTTCCTCCTGATTCCGTCACAAATTGGAATGACTTGGCTGAGAAATTTCTAAGAAAGTACTTCCCTCCCACCATAAATGCAAAGTTTAGAAGTGAAATTATGTCGTTTCAGCAGCTGGAAGATGAGTCCACTAGGGACGTGTGGGAAAGATTCAAAGAGCTTTTAAGAAAATGTCTGCACCACGGTATCCCACATTGTATACAAATGGAGACATTCTACAATGGTCTCAATGCAGCCTCTCGAATGGTTTTGGACGCTCCAGCCAATGGAGCCATTCTTTCCAAGTCTTACAACGAAGCATTTGAGATTTTGGAAAGGATTGCAAGTAATAACTATCAATGGTCAAACACTAGAGCTCCTACAAGTAGAAAGGTGGCGAGAGTTCTTGAAGTAGATGCATTAACGACTCTAACAGCTCAAATGGCCTCAATGACCAACATCTTGAAGAATATGAGTTTGGGAGGAAATATTCAGCCAGCTGCTGCCATTCAAAGTGCAGAAGTATCGTGTGTGTATTGTGGGGACGGGCACACTTTTGAGAATTGCCCTTCAAATCCAGCCTCGATTTGCTATGTGGGTAATCCAAATTTCAACCGCAACAATAGCCCATATTCTAGCACTTACAATCCAGCGTGGAAGAATCATCCTAATCTGTCATGGGGGGGTCAAGGAGCAAGTTCAAGCACAGCACCAGCACAAGGAAGACAAGCATATTCACCAGGTTTTTCACAGCAGCCAAGACCTTCACAACATGTTCAAAACTCCCAGCCGAACTCTTTGGAGAATCTAATGAGGGAGTATATGGCTAAGAATGATGCAGTAATACAGAGCCAAGCAGCTTCTCTTCGTAATCTTGAGATGCAGCTCGGCCAGCTAGCCAATGAAATGAAAACTAGGCCACAAGGATCTTTGCCTAGTGATACAGAAAACCCAAGGAGAGATGGGAAAGAACACTGTAAAGCTATTCAGCTGCGGAATGGTAAAAATCTGGGAAATTCTGAGGAAATACAGGGTAGTGGAGAGCCCACTTCAATCCAAAGCGAAGGAGAAACAAGTAACAAAACTACCCAGGAAATTGCTGAAACTAGCCCAGTTGCTACAGCAAAGGGTCAGCAAACTGCTCCAGTAAATTCTGGTCCTAAACCGCCCCTTCCATTTCCGCAGCGATTTCGCAAACAACAACAGGATGGTCAGTTCAGAAAGTTTTTGGATGTACTAAAACAGCTGCATATTAATATCCCCTTGGTCGAAGCATTGGAGCAAATGCCAAATTATGTCAAGTTCTTAAAGGATATTTTGATGAAGAAAAGGCGTTTGGGGGAGTTTGAAACTGTAGCACTTACAGAAGGATGCAGCGCAATGTTGAAAAGTAAAATACCCCCTAAATTAAAAGATCCTGGCAGTTTTACAATTCCGTGTTCAATTGGGGGTAGAGATGTGGGAAGAGCATTATGCGACTTAGGCGCTAGTATCAACCTTATGCCTATGTCAATTTTCAAGAAGCTGGGTATTGGTGAGGCACGACCCACTACTGTTACTTTACAACTTGCGGACAGATCTATGTCTCATCCCGAGGGAAAAATCGAAGATGTTCTAGTCCAAGTGGATAAGTTTATCTTTCCGGCGGACTTCATCATTCTAGACTATGAAGCGGATAGAGAAGTGCCTATAATATTGGGTCGGCCCTTTCTTGCTACAGGGCGTACTCTCATTGATGTACAGAACGGAGAACTTACTATGCGGGTGAATGACCAACAAGTCACTTTTAGTGTATTCAAAGCCATGAAGTTTCCGGATGAAGTGGAAGAATGTTCTAGAGTTGATGTGATTGACACTTTGGTGGCTGAGAGGTTCGGCAAAAGTGTGGAAAAAGCTGCAATGGGTGCCCAGATTTTTGTAGATGAGGAGGAGTATAGCAGTGAGGAAGAGCAGATTATTACATGGGTGGATTCTTATCAACCAGTAAAGAAATTCAATAAAGTTTTTGAAGCTCTAAATCTGCCAGAAAAACACTTCCAGCCACCCAAGCCATCTGTTGAAGAACCACCACAGCTAGAGTTAAAGCCACTGCCAAGTCATTTAAAGTATGTGTACTTGGGCGACAATGATACTTTGCCTGTAATAATTTCAAGCTGTCTGGAGTCTGTTGCTGAGGAGTCATTGCTGAAATTGCTGAAGCAGCATAAAAGGGCGATTGGATGGACAATGGCTGATATTCAAGGGATTAGTCCAGCGCTATGTATGTACAAGATCTTGCTGGAATCTGATTGTACGCACTCTGTGGAGAAGCAAAGGAGGTTGAATCCAGTAATGAAGGATGTGGTTAGAAAAGAAGTCATTAAATGGCTTGATTATGGGATAATCTATCCGATTTCCGATAGCACTTGGGTTAGCCCTGTCCAATGTGTTCCGAAGAAGGGGGGTGTTACAGTAGTTACAAATGACAGCAACGAACTTATTCCTACTCGCACAGTTACTGGGTGGCGGGTTTGCATGGATTATAGAAAACTAAACAAAGCCACTAGAAAGGACCATTTCCCTTTGCCCTTCATCGACCAAATGTTGGACCGCTTGGCGGGAAAGGAGTTCTTTTGTTTTCTTGACGGGTATTCTGGGTATAATCAGATATCTATCGCGCCTGAAGACCAAGAGAAGACTACTTTCACCTGCCCATACGGCACATTCGCCTTTAGGAGGATGCCTTTTGGATTGTGTAATGCACCGGCCACATTTCAGCGGTGCATGATGGCGATTTTTTCAGATATGGCTGAGAGTATTTTGGAGATATTCATGGATGATTTCTCTGTCTATGGGGATTCATTTGAAGGTTGCTTGGAGAATTTAGAAAAAGTCTTAAAGAGGTGTGAAGAAACTCATCTAGTGTTGAACTGGGAAAAATGCCATTTCATGGTGCAAGAAGGCATTGTGTTGGGGCATAAAGTGTCTAGCAAGGGGATAAAGGTTGACAAGGCTAAACTGGAAGTTATTGAGAAACTACCAGCCCCTACCACAGTAAAAGGCATTAGAAGTTTCCTCGGTCATGCTGGCTTTTACAGGCGTTTTATCAAGGATTTTTCTAAGGTGTCCAAACCTTTATGCAGCTTGCTGGAGCAAAATAGGCCTTTTGAGTTTACTGATGAATGTCAAGAGGCATTTTTGAGATTGAAGTCAGCCCTTGTTACAGCACCAGTGATCACAGCTCCTGACTGGTCATTACCTTTTGAACTTATGTGCGACGCCAGTGACTTCGCGATCGGAGCTGTTCTTGGGCAGCGGAAGAACAAAATTTTTCATTCTATTTACTATGCAAGAAAAACATTGGTGGATGCCCAGATTAATTACACTACAACTGAAAAAGAGCTGCTGGCCGTGATTTTCGCCTTTGAAAAATTTCGATCCTATCTTGTGGGGACTAAGGTCATTGTGTACACGGACCACTCTGCAATCAAGTATTTGATAGCCAAAAAGGATTCTAAACCGAGGCTAATACGTTGGGTTTTGTTGCTGCAAGAGTTCGATTTGGAAATCCGAGACAGAAAAGGGACAGAAAATCAAGTGGCGGACCACTTATCAAGGCTAGAAACTAACACTCACAGCAGCAATTTAGAGGCAGAATTACAAATTCAAGACTCATTTCCTGATGAACAGCTGCTGGTTGTGGAGCAAGATCAGGTACCATGGTATGCGGATGTTGTAAACTTTTTTGTTGGGGGTGTACATCCACCTGGTTTCACCAAACAGCAGCTTAAAAAGTTCTTACATGACATCATATTTTATTTCTGGGATGAGCCGTACCTGTACAAACAGTGCCCAGATCATATAATGAGAAGATGTGTACCAGAAATTGAAGTTTCCAGCATCTTGGAACACTGTCATTCAGCTCCATATGGTGGTCATTTTGGTTGACAACGCACTGCTGCCAAAGTGTTTCAATCAAGTTATTATTGGCCCTCTATATTTAAGGATGCCCACGATTTTGTTCAAAGATGTGATCGCTGCCAGCGAGTGGGAAATATCTCAGCCAGGAATGAAATGCCTCTTAATTGCATTTTGGAGGTGGAATTGTTTGACGTGTGGGGCATCAACTTCATGGGGCCTTTCCCCCAATCTTTTGGGAACCTCTACATTTTAGTGGCTGTGGACTATGTATCGAAATGGGTGGAGGCAGTAGCTAGTCCAACGAATGATGCCAAAGTGGTAATGAAATTTCTGCATAAAAATGTTTTTACACGATTTGGGACGCCAAGAGCACTAATCAGTGATGAGGGGACGCACTTTGTCAACAAATTCTTGGCTGCCTTATTAGCTAAGTACAGTGTAAAGCATAAAATAGCCACGACATATCACCCGCAGACCAACGGGCAAGCGGAGATTTCGAACAGAGAAATTAAAGGAATTCTTGAAAAAGTGGGGCATCCCAGCAGGAAGGATTGGTCCCAACGATTAGATGATGCACTCTGGGCTTACCATACAGCTTTTAAAACTCCTTTAGGCATGTCACCTTATCGCCTAGTTTATGGGAAGGCCTGTCATCTTCCTGTAGAATTAGAGCATAAGGCATTTTGGGCGTTGAAGAAGTTAAATTTGGATCTTGTAGTGGTTGGAGAAGCAAGAAAGCTGCAGCTGAATGAATTGGACGAGATGCGGCTGTTTGCTTATGAAAATGCAAAGCTGTACAAAGAAAAGACGAAGAAATGGCATGACAGCAGGATCAAGGAAAGAGTATTTGAGAAAAATCAGCAAGTGTTACTGTTTAACTCCAGGTTGAAGCTATTTCCTGGAAAGCTTAAGTCCCGTTGGTCTGGACCATTTACTGTGATGGAAGTGTATCCATTTGGAGCTGTCCTAGTGAAAGATGAACAATCGGGAAGAGAATTCACAGTTAACGGACAGCGACTGAAACACTATTGGGGAGGCGAGGTCAACCGAGAAAAGACATCGATCTCCTTAAAGGATGATTGACAATTGTAACTTAGGGTGCCTACAAAAAAGAAGAGAGAAAAAACAAAAAAACAAAAAAAAAAAAGTCAGAGAAAAAAAAATGATGAGGAACAACAGATTCAATGGCACCCCATAAAAAAATATATAAAGAGAGGAAAAAAAATATATATAAAAAAAAATATATATATATATATAATAGATAGCAATAACTGTTTTGTGTAATTCTGAAAGGTGTATTTTTGGTGCAGGTTAAATTCTGGAAGGAAGTCAGGATCTGGGAAAATTTGGAATCTGGGAAAGACATTAAGTTTGGGGGGTAGGAGTATTGCCTAGTTGCTATAGCAATTCGTTAGCAATTGCTGGGCAGCAATTTGACAAAGCTGGGTTCAAAAACGAGAAGTATCGGGCTCGAAGCTGGGGTAATTGGTTCTGTGAGAATTAATGGGCACGTGGCCAAAAAGAAAGAAACATTTTCAGTGAGCCAATGAGTGGGAGATAGGTATTCAATCATTGGGCTTATTTAAAGAATTAGTGGGACCACTTACCTAAGCCCTTTCTTTTCTTGAAATTTTGGGAATGGCCCGTGGAAGTCAATGAATTAAAGAATTAAAACAAAAAGAGATCCATTTGCAAAATTTGTTTTTGGGGATTAATTATTCAAGTCAAAAAGGGCCCCATGCATTTTAAATTCGGCCAGACCAGAGAAATGGGTATTGGGCTGACTTAGAAAAGTCAACTGGGCCCCTTGACCACTTTGACCCCAAAACACTTAGTGGCCCACTACATCTCAACCTTACCCTACTGCATCTTCTCCCCTTGGCACCAAGCACAGCAACTGCCCCTCTCCACATCCAGCTCCGTCGCATCAACCCGAGCCAACCACGAGAACCCCGACCGCATCCCTCGACCCACCTGCCACATACACCGTCCGCACCACCACATTCCACGACCACCGACACCGAGCCAGCTACTGCGAAAACACCACGCGCATTCACAGCCGCAAGATCCCAGTCGTATGCCGCCTCTGCCCAGTGACGTGAACCCGAGCCACTTGCCGGACTCAAACGATCTCCACCACTCAGTAAGCCCTTTCCCTTGTTTACTCGTCCCTACATACGAACCATTCTCTGACTAACCACCATACACATCCATTCATTTCCACCATTACCCAGAAATCAACCATCAACCCAGCAATATTCACGCCCTATACCTGAGCCAATTGCGTACCCATTACCCATTTCCCCACATCATTCAACAGAGCTAACCTAACCTTCACCATCCACAAATGCCGAGAGTAAAGTCAGTTGCTCACAAAGAGAAAGGCAGGCAACGGCAGTTTAATGAAGTGGCCAAGTTCTATTGCCCAGTTGCAGAGGCCAAATACAACAATCAAGTTGTTCATCGCGAGTTGTACATGGAACGGGGGCTCGTGGCAGATTCAGAGGGCATCAAAGAGTTACCTGAATGGTTGCAGGCAACAATCACTTAGAGGGGGTTGGATAAAATTGTTATGACACCAGCACCAGCTCTCACTGAAGTTGTTCACGAGTTCTACGCGAATTTTTTATCTCAGGAATGGCCCACCGTAGTCCGAGTGCGTGAAGTACAAGTCCAATTTACTGCCGAGGCGATTAATAATCTGTTTGGGCTCGAGACAGGGACATGTGTGTTTTCCAAGAACCGAGGAGAGATTCGGGGGGATGAGTTGGTTGAAGTGATGGAAAATGTCACTCCAGGTGATGTCTGGGATGTCGATGAACAGGACAACCTGCGGCTTAGACGGACGGATTTAGAGCACGAGCTGAAGTGTCTCTATTCATTTGTGCAGACCACTTTATGCCCAACTTCGCACGATTCCACTATCAGCAAAGCCCGAGCTTTCATGTTATATTGCATTCGGAAGGGGTTGCAAGTGGATGTTGGCACAGTCCTAGCGCGGGAAATTTTTGAGTGCGCATAGCGGGGCAAAGGGAAGCAGTTTTTACCAGCCACTATTACTGCCTTATGTCGAGATGCTGGTGTACTGGTATGGCCCGAAGAGGGGCTGTTGCATCCTAGAGCAGCAGTGAGTTTTGGCCCGGCCCGAGCGTCGAGGACTCATCGTGCCTCTGCCTTCTCCTCAGTGCATGACCCTACTGCCCCTGTCGACCATGCCCTCATGGAGCGGTTTACTCAGTACGAAATGATGCAGTACCAAATGCATCATCGGCAGGGCGAACTATGTGACAGAATGCAAGCATTTTGGCAGTACGAGCAGCAAAGAGACGACATCGTGGAACGTACATTCAAAAAGCTAACTCCCAGGATGGTTCCACAGTTCCCACAGCAACTCCTCGACCCATGGACGGACTACTCAGCCCCTGCGCCCAATCCGGAGGCTCCCGATGAGGACTCCGAGTGAAGGGGGTTTCCTAATCCTAATATATATTTTTTAATTCTGTTTGCTGTTTTTCTGTGTTAGTGTTAGTTGTCATATAGGTGTTCGTTTATGTTTCTGTTCTGGATGTTATTGTTTGTTGTTTTTGTGTTTTTGTCTGTGATGAGAGTTTTAAAAACTTATTCTTTTGGCCTAGTGTACTGCTCGATGATGATATTTTTTCCATTCGATCCATGCTTGTTTCTGCCTGGCTTTATATGCGGCACATTCATGTTTAATTGCTGGATATTATGGATGTCTCTGTTAGTCTCTCCTCAATAGGGTATACTTTTGATTTTCCCACCTTACTTTGATCTTTTCTATCAATGATTGCTGAGCTTATGCTATTAGCATCTAGAATTGGTTAGTGCATTTCCTTGAGGCGAAATCCTAGCTCCACTTATCCTTTAGAAATGATTTAGGTCATCTTTGGACGATTGAGCCTTCTTAGCCTTCCTTGTATGATATGTGTTCCATAGTCACCCACGTTTGAGCCTATTAGCTTGATTTTTTTTTTTTCCATTTAACCCAAACATGCATCACCTTTTCCCCGTTAATACACTTTCCATTTATCTACCCACTTAATTGCTCTCACTTGTCAATTATTATTTTTAAGATTAAGTTTGGGGTGAGTGTGGTGAGTGTAGCTTGTGGCGAGCTAATTTTTATTCATTATTTTAGCCACATTGGGGACAATGTTGGGTTGTAAGTTTGGGGTGGGGAATTAGCTCACAAAGCATACATTAATTATATGCAAATTTTCTTGCTATATATATCATCATGTATTAATATCTCTCTCTTATGTTTAATATGTGTTTTATGTCTCAAAAAAAAAAAACAGCATTTTTTAAGAAGAGAGATAGGAATAAAATTAGCAAGAGAAACAAATTTTATTTACATATCTTTGTGAGCCAAAAATCATAGGGAAGAGATTCAAGAGTGAAAACAAAAACAAAAACAAAAATCATGAGAAAGAGGCTTAATTTTTGACAAGTGAGGTGGTTAGGTTTAAGCTAGTAAACACATCCTTTACCATACCCTAGCCTAAGCCTTACATTATAAGCTTAATAAAGTCCTTTTGATCTAGGGGATAAGTGAGACTACATTAGTGGAGAGGAATGCACTAATTCAACTTATGGAGCTATAATGAAAAATCAAAGGGTAGTTGTAGAAAATTCAAAGTTAGGTGGGATGCACTTGTGTACACTATTGATTAGGCGACTTGGAGGAGATATTAATGATATCCAGTGAATAAAAGTTGAAAAGGGCAGCATATACGGTTAGGGCAGAAACATTTCATTATTCCACTCAAATCCATTTTTTCTGAGAGCAGCAATGTCACTAGGCAAAATTTGAACCTTTTAAATCTCTCATCTGTTATTTGTGTGTTGTGTTTTGTTTTTTTTTTGTTTTTACTGTGTGTTGTCATTACTCGAGGACGAGCAATATGCTAAGTTTGGGGTGTTGATAACTCTAAGATTTAGAGTTATTTTTATTTCTTTAAACTTAATTTTCAAACAAAATCAAAGAGTAATGAATTGTAATTAGTTGAAATGGTGTCGAATTAGTGTAAATTTATGTTAGGAGTAGTTGTGTTTGTGTTTTCATATTTTTAGTGATTTATGTAGTTTATGTTTTGTTATTCAGGTTAGGAAACAGGAGCTGAAGGAACTGTGAATCAAAGGGAAATGTTGCTGAAAAGGGGAGGATGCTAACTCAATAATGTTGTAGCAATCAGTCTTAGCAATTAAACAGAAGCTAGAGAAAAAGGACTTCGTGAAAAAAAAGAAAAAGAAATACTCCAGCTGGATTAAATGAAGAGAAAAGAGGCGGCCAGGTGGCAAGTGTACTGAGTACTGAGTCAGCTGAGTATGTGGGACAAAGTACATGTAGGCAAATGATCTGGATTGTCCAATTAGGGTAAAGGAAAGTACCCTAGAATTAGAGGAGGGGCCGTATTTTTTTGGATGAGGGACCATTTTTAGAAATGGAGAGAACTTTTGGCTAAGTACAGAGAAGGTTTCAGGGAGAAGATTTAAGAAGAGTACGACCAACAGAGAAGGAAGAAGGCTGATACCATAAGGAGGATTTGAGCTCACAACTCATTCTTCCTACACCATTTCTTTCTCTTTGTATTAATTTCATCTAATTTCTGCAAACTCCATGGATTACTTCTGTATTATTTTCATGTTTAAGTTTGCAACTATGAACTAATTTCCCAAGGGTTTGGGTGATTATGAACCCTCAAGTATGAACTCAACATATTAATGCAATGGCTAAGTGATTATGTCTTTGTTCAATTGAATGTGATTTACTGTTATTGAATGTTAATTATTGGCCATTTTTAGCATTTACTAAGCTAGATCTAACTTGGAAAAGGGAAGTCTAGCTGATTTCATTCAATTGATGCAAGAGATTCATCTAGTTTTAGGTGATTTTGAGTAGTAGAATAGGAATGTTTGCTACCTTGCATAACTTAAGAATTGATGCTTAAATGAATGTTTATAATCTGATCTCATGCAGGAATGTATAGAAGGGGAGTATAGACATTAGATTGCACGTTTTGGGAAAAACTTGTTGGTTTTACGACATTTGTTAACACTGTCATAATTTCTAACCCATTGCTGAGTCATTGCTGTAACAACTGGAACGAACCGAGGGGAATTAATCACCCGAATCCATTTTTCTTATATCTGAAAACCACCCAGTATTTTGTCATTTTAATCTCTGATTTTTGGTTTAATTCCTTTGTTTGTCTACAATTATTTTCAGAGTTAATTACCCACTCTTTCCTTTGTTTTGGTTACTATTTTATAAGTTGTTTTTGGTTGATTTTACATTGATTTAGTTAAAAAGTCCCTGTGGATACGAACTTTGACGCTTTGTCACTGTATTACTTGTTGCCGATTGTGTATACTTGCACATATTTTAAACGTTAGAAAATTCACAACACTGATTTGCCTCGGTTGGGTGCACACGCCCCGCATAGAATTGTCCGTAGAACTCCCTCACGAACATTTCCCAGGAAACTATGCTTGCAGGGGGGAACTTAAAGAACCACTCCTGTGCTGCTTCAGAAAGTGTTGCAGGGAAGATCCTGCACCGAGCGTCTTCAGACACTTTCTGAATGTCCATCTGAATCTCAAATTTATTCACATGCGAGACTAGGTCCCCATATCCATCAATGTTCGGGAGCGTAGGCATTTTGAACTTGCTGGGAGTTTTGGCATTAGCTATCCTCTGGACGAAAGGGGTATCTTTCCTCCTGTCGTGATCGATGTAAGAAGTCCTTCCTCTGACCAGCTGCTGCACAGCCTGATTGAGTGCGTCTATCTGGGCTTGCACTGTGGTAGGAATTGCGGTGGCCTCTGTGGCTGGGGGGATGTTCTCGCCGTGCCTTTCTCGACGATCGTTGAGTACATCTCTCAGGTCCTCCTCTCTTCTCCGTTGCTCACTACCTCCGAGCTGGTTGAAGACATTATTTTGTTTAGGTTGCCCCCCAGCTTCTTGTCTATTCGGTTGGTCACCTTGAGGTACTTGGCTCCTGCTTTTACCTCTATTTCCGTTTCTCCCCTCAGCATTACCCTTGCCTGAGTAAGCCTCATTGTACCCGTGACCATCTTTGAACCTTGACTGGATGTGGTGAGACTGGCTGTTCCCCCTGTGACCGTCTCTGGCAGAAACACCTCGAGCGTTAGAGGGTGGCCTGCGCTGGTCGCGGTATCCCCGTGCATCGTTATGCCGTGGGGGTCCACGGACCGCAGAGCCTAATTCTGAGTCTCTCCTGTTACCAGGAGGGTGGTGACCTCTGTTCGCTAGGTTTGGCCCATCGTTTTCATGGCGTCTAGGACTACGAGGCTGACGCTCAGCCTTATTCTGCCTTTGCTGCGAGGGATTACCCCGAGCAGCCTGGGATGGTGGATTTGCCTCGGGGTCCAGTGGGACTTCTTCATGGGGCATCTGAGGCTGCTCGGGCCTTTGTGGACTTGAAGGATGGATTGGTGGGCTAGGGTTGGGACCCGTCTGAGGTGGCCCATTCCCAGGTTGGTTAGGCTGCGAGGCAGGTGTGGCTTGATTTCTCGCGAATGGCAAGGCTGCTTCGAGGGCTGCCATGGCCTCAGTCTGGTGGCGGTCCACCTCCGCTTGTCTCTCGCCCAACTCCGCTCGCTGACGGTCAAGCTCCTACTGCTGTCACGCCATAACTTCTGCGGCAGTCTCTTGATTGGCCCTCAGAGTAGCCAATTCTTCTTGCAACGCGCCCAGGGTGCTCTTCAGTGTTGCATCGTCCATTTCCCCCTCTTCAAAATCTAGTTGCGGCTCATCTTCCGCCATGCTTGCGGGTGGAGGAGGAGGTGGCGGATTTGACGATGCAGCGGCGGCAGTCTGGCCAGCTTTCCTTCCTGCTTTCGCCATTAGTTTTCTTAACAACAATGAATCGTCCTCTCAATGAAAGCACCAGAATGTTGACTCACGATTTAGCCAACTGACACAGAGTCAAAATATGAACGATATGGACCAATGTAAAGAGAATAATGTAATGACGAAAGTAAAGAAAGCACATTAATTTATAGTGGTTCGGCCCCCGGATTTGGTAATGACCTACGTCCACTCAGAATTATATTGATATGAAATTAGAAATGTGATCAGAGAACTTGGGTTCAATGAGTTTCAACACTTCTCACAAAACAATACAAATTTCCTAGAAGAAATTCTATATCTCTATGATTCAGCTGCCAAAAAGTCCCTTCCCTTAAGCTATATCTTGCTATTTATAGGCTCATGGAGGGTTACAAAATATTGTTACAGATATTATCCCCTGAATAATGGGATATCCAGAAGATTGCGTAAGATAAATTCGGGATTCACAAAGATCTTCCCATAAATGTTGCCTTGCCAGCAGAACCACCGACCAGCCTGGTCGTGGGAAAAACAGGCTTGTCCTGCTTCTGCTGTTTCTCTTGGTCGATACTCTAGCAAACGCCATCCAGGTATCAGCCACGTGTCAAGTGATTACCAGCCACGTCACAAATGCTAATTTATTGGATAACATACTTTATTATAAAATTTCAAAATACGGTACGAATACAAAATATGGTACAGGATCCCATTGTTTAATACATAAAAACATAAAGAAAAAAAAAACCTTTAATTAATTGTTTAAAAACTAAGTGCAAAAATACATAAGAACATAAATTAAAAGAATCGAAACAACGTCATCCTCAATCTCCCACCAGTCCATTCAATCAATCCATCCCCAATACACATGCCAAGCTGCCACGAATCCATCCCGCCTTCCAAGCTCATTTTCCTGCACCATCTAAAAATAAAAGGAATGATCCTAATGCCCACTAAGGAAAATCTACTAAAAACATATATCATACATCAAAAGACTATATCATAAAACATATACTATAAAACATACGACGTAAAACCGTATATCATATAGGACTACAATATTAATGGTCATTAACTCATTATTGTAGCGTGTGATAAAACCATCTAGGTCCTCAGTCTACTAATCGAGGTAGGTTAGATCACAAGGTAGTATATGATAACCCATCTAGGTCCTCTGTCTACTAATCAAGGTAGAGTAAATCATAACTCCAATCCACGATAATGATAAAAAAATCTTGGGGTTGGCTATCTAAGCAACTATAAGCCCCAAGTGACTACAAGACATATTTATACATAGCACATAACATATCATAGCATATAAACATATCATGACACATATAATCTAACCTATTTTCCTTACCATATAATGGGATATTGGAGTCAAGAATAGGATGGAAAACTTCTAAGATCAACAATAAGAACCATGAGTTTCTAAAGAAATGGAGATGAAAAGAGATCTAAACCATCGAGATATAAACTTACCAAAATCCTTACTTTCAGGAAACATAAACACCTAACGAACAACCATAATAATGAGTTAGGATCTGAAAGAAAATGATAGAAAATAAAATAACTATGATGGATTAAACCTAAGGTTAAGAATACCTTGAATGGACTAGAACTTTGATCTACACCTCGAAACAAAAATAACACTCTATCTTACTTCCCAAGTGTTTATAAAGCTTAGATTGAAAAGCTTTTAAATCCAAAACCCTAGTGTTTTCTCTCTAGAATAAACTTAGCAGCTTGGAGCCTCTGAAGAATGCTTGAATAATGAATGAAATGGTTGAGTACTAGGTACTATTTGTAGAGTTTAAGGAGTGAAACTCCCCTTTTAAAATGAATAAATAAATGAAAAATAATATAGTAAATTTGAAGTTTTGGTTAAATAGATGCCCAGAACTCAGTCAAAAACGTTCAGGAACAAGTCCAAGTGGTTGAGAGTCGTTTCTAATTTAAATCTACAAGTATCAAAAATGGCTCCAAGAGCCGATATATCGCCTACCCTAGGAAATATATTGCCCCTACCTATGCCCCGAGCTTTCGTGGTTTCGTTCGTGCAAAATCGATGTGTTTTCCGTATCAACATTAGGTGACATATCGGCCCCTATAACTATGATATATCGGCATACACTTATATTTTAAAGACGTTTTTGCACATTTTCAGCACACTTGAAGTTTGTTAAAATAACTTTGACTGAGTAAAACGTGATTCTAACAGCTGCTGGAAGGTTCTAGATCTTCTAGATCTATCTTTTATTGAGTTATTCATCTAAAATCCTTAAATCCTTAATAAACATGCTTGTGACAAGTGTCAGGTTCTTATTAGTTTTGTATAAACCTTAGGTTATAATAAATAAAATTTCTAGGACCAGCTATATTAATCAAACCTTATGTTTTAATTAATATTTCTAAACTATAAGCTAAACTTGTAAAATCTATAAATATTTCTACGACTTTCTAACTAAATCCTGGCTTGAACCAATATCCACGAAAACAAAATTACTACAAGCTACTACTACTACTACTACTGCTGCTGCTACTGCTACTACTACTAAGTAAAATTTTGAGACGCTACAATTCTCCCCTACTGAAAAGAATTTCGTCCCCAAAATTTACTTACCGAACAATTCCAGATACCGTGTTAGGATGTCTTCCTCCTGCTGTCACCATTTTTCGTCAACTTGGAAATGAAGAGTAATTAAACAAAATACCAAAAGAAACAAACAATAAAAGACACGATTTTTACATGTTTTAGCAGTTAAAATCTACCTAGTCCACGCGTCGGTGTTATTCACTTTTTGGAATTCTCTCAAAGCTTTCTGGAAGCAATTTTACAGAGTCTTACCCATACAAATTTCTCAGTCCCCACAAATGAATTGTTCCACGCTATTCATAAAGTGGTTTAGAGAATATCTCCCCTCACATTTCGGGGGAGTTATTATCCAAATCACAAATTAAATATAATTAAATGGATATAATTACACAATACGCGCATAAATCCCATGATATTCAGGATTTATTAACAGATTACAACCAATCCCTTATATATAGGAATATTCAAACAGTAAATACGTTCACATGTGTCTATTGACCTCGAATGAATGCCTCCAAGATCGGTCACCCACAACTTTGTTTACCTCGGTCTTAGCAAGAGACTTTATCGAGATCATCCCTCCTCGAGCTCATAATGCATGAGCTCGAGTTGTCTTGTCTAATGGAAAAAATTGAACCAGTAAATCTATACAAGTGCTGACTTCCCTTTCATTGTAAGTTCAAGATCGCGGAACCCCTTCGAGATCGTGTAAGTCTGAGCTCACCAATTCTGACGTCACCATTTTAATTCTCAGGGAGATCGTCCTTGACTTTCTCATTACAACTGACTGTATGATGAATATGCTTATTCTGAGCTTACATTTCACGAGCTTGACTTTCGAGATCAAAATTTCTATTCTCAAAATTTGGGTGTAAGATTTTGCCCCCTCAAAAGTATCAGTTCAAATCCTATGAGAAGGAAACTTTTGAATTGCTTCCTTCGAAAATCGAGCCACCTACAACACTCGAGTGTGGACACGCGTCAGCCATGGATTGTGCAGTCAGAGTACTCGAGTACTCTTTTCATCTGCCCACGTCTTTTCATATCCTAGCTTTTTGCCGCCAATGTTATATTCGTACCCCACCAGTTGGATAAAATTCCAACTCGAGCCAAAGGCCCAGATCAACCTGACCCTTGATATCCTTTGGGGTCTATAAATAATCAAACTTCATCTTCTTCCTTTTACTTTTGTTCTTTCTACAGAAAAAACTCGTACCAAAAAAAGAAAAAACCAGAGATTTCTTTGTATGTTCTCAAAACCCAAAAAGCAAAGCAATATTTCAACCCTCAGTTCAGTGGGATCGTATTTGTTGCCTCTTCTACAATCGATGTTTTCCTCGTATCCTCGATCCAATTTACGTAAGTACTCTGATCATTAATTGGTGTATATACATTTTTTATTTTCAAAGTGCTTTTCTGCTGTATGAATATGCTTGCTAGTTCTCACTTCTAGCTTTTACAAAGTAGTTTATCTAATATTGCACAAACTTTGGACTCAAAATTTTTGAAATCACGGTTCTCAAACCTAGATTTATTGCAAAAAATGCAAAAATAGGGTCTTTCAGATTAAAATAGTGTTTCGTGTAAGCCAAGAAATATGGGTTTTGATTTAGGGTTTTTAACTACACAAATCCAAAAATTATCACCTTTTTTGGTAACTGTGAGCTTTATCCCTGAAAATCCAGGATCCTTAAAATTGATATCCACTTCTCCACTCTCGCGTGTTGAGTACACACTTGAAGCTCGAACAATACAATAGTTCGATACTCAACTTTGAATTCAATGTATCCTTTCGAGACCTCAGTCTCGATTGAGTTAATTTCGTGATCTCGGGCTTTCGAACTCGAATCATCAAAACTATCTTTTCTGTGTTTTTTTTATGCCTTGCCCTCACCCTTTTCTTTCTTGCTAGATGTCGCAAAATTCTAAGAATCGGTGGGGGTCAGAGCTCGCAATCCCTTATTCTCCATCATCTCCTAGCCCGAAATCACCCTTCACTCAGAACCAACGGCTGATACACGAGCACCGAGAGAGGTGCGAACAAGAAGACATCCGAGATCACTTCCAACGGTAGATTGACGAGGTCGAGGAGAAGAAGAAGAAAATACTCCGGGTCGCAGTCTACCCAGATCCGGATCTCGAGATCAGACTCATCCCTCTCGATCTAAAACTCAAAGTCACCATCACTTTCGCGCCTAGTGTTCTTTCATTCTTGCTGATGGGATATCCTTCGAGCTGCCCTTCTACCTCATAAGCTGCTTCAATTCTGACCTCAAGGGAGGAATTCTTCGAGGCTGAAAACTACTAGAGCTTAGTCGTATCCACACGCCAAATATCTGATCTGCTAACATACCATGGCTTAAAGCTCTCCGATGCTCTAATGTGTCAGCCTGTGACCTCAAGCCAGCGGAGTTGTTTTCCCCCGGGAGATGGCAGTCCCGACAACAAAATCAAGCTCACTGCATGGAGTCGCGAGCACATGAGAGCAGTGGCTTTGATCCTCCTGAAGTCCTACTTCAAATACATTCTGGACTTCGTTGGACTTGCTCCCTTCCAACTCTAGACCAACACCCGTAAGTCATTATATCAAAGAGTTGAAGTGGGAAGGACCCTCACCTCGAGAGATCTTATATCTCTTTTGCCTCAAGGGCAATCCCTCTCGAGCTCGGGGAGGAGACGACTTCTATTACCTCTCGAACTATCCAAAGGAAAGGAATCTCTTCAGAGACATGCCAAATTACCCCCTGAATTTCAAGCTTGTGTTCTTCTGGACTGACGGCCTTGCCCCCTCGAAGTTTTACTCCATCCAACGCATTCATAAGTATTCTCAAGCCCAACCTTCTTTATTTTTCACCAAATTGTTAAGCTTGGAATATTAACGTTAAACTGTTTCTACAGCTACCTACCACCGTCCCACTCCCACTGACTCAATGGTGGAACACAAGGAAGCTTTGTTCCAACTTCCTTATGGACAGCAATCGCTGTCATATCTTCTCCATGAAAAGTGACTTCAATCTTGCGGCTTTTTGGAGGAAGCCCAGTCGACTAATGACTCTGTCTATAACAAATATTTTTGGTGGGAACACATGCCCCTTCCTACCGACAAGCTTCCTCCTAGGAGGGGGTCTTCGAGCTCGCGGGCTCGACCCCCTGCAGCTCGCCGCAATGGCCGTCCCACTTCGAGAAACGAAGCTCAAGACGAGGCTTCGCCGAGCTCGGATAGTGGAGGTAAAGTTGTGCTTAGCTCCAAAATGTGGTCACCTTCCTTACTTAAGCAAAAACACGACACCTTAATCCTTTTCCTCTACCCTAGGGATAATTTTCACGTTTGGTCCTGGGTAGATCATAGGGTGCATAGGATTGATAGTTGGCTAGGCCCATTTCAAACCATGTATAGTCTAAATGAGGTTTAGGACGGGGTCTCCATTCAATACGGGACCAATATATATAGGGACCTCTCAAAGCTAACCCCTACTTATAGATAAGGGACTTCCCCAGCATCCTTGGAGGATAGAGGAATTACTTGGTCGCCAAGCTCAAGCTCGATAGAGAGAACTAGTTAAGTTTCTTTTCTCCTTATTTTTGCTTCTTTTAGTGGCTTAGGCTCGTAAACTAAACTATAACTTGTATGTTATGTAGACGATATAGACTCTGACCTGGACAACGTGCTCAACCGCCCCGCGAGAGCCAACAGAAGCAAGCGCCCAAGGGCGTCTTAAAGAGGAGGGTGCCCCTCCAAAGCCCTGAAGAAAACCGAGGTGACTCCTCCAGCCTCGGCTGTCCAAAATCCGAGCCATGCTGTCGATCCTATACCCGAGGCCAGAGTCTCTACATAAATGGATTTGGCAACGCCTACAGACCTCCTACCTCCGGTCTCATCCCCCAAGCAACCTGCATTGGCCCCCAGAAAGCCAGCCCCTACCCGGGAACGTCTTCCGTCTATCTCGACCCACATTCCTGAGTATGTGATTGATCCAGCCACGGGGTCACATGGGATCAACTTGGGCTCAGACGTCTTATCCCGAGTTGGCTAAAGCCTTAGCAACCTCAGAGCTCCCCAATGGCAGTTCCTTACCTCTTGTCGCGACACAAACACCATCTTTGACAAGGGCAGCGAGCTCTTCACCTCGGTAAGTCATTTTATTTTGGTAATGTTGCCTATACATACTTATCTTGTATGTTTAATAACCCTTATTTGTTTATGTGTACAAGCTTTTCCCGCATTTTTTCAATGCAACTTGAAGTTGAACAATGAGGTTTTAGCGACCTGGGCCTACGCTCAAGAGATGAAGAACCTCCAGTTAAAGCTCGCAGACAAGGTCAAGGTCGCGACATTAAAGGTTTCTGAGTTTGAAAAGAAGTTGGAGGCTGCCCTGGTGTCTGCCCAAAGGGTGTCTGATCTCGAGTCTACAATGGCCCTAACTTTGAAAGAAGTCGAGGCCAAGAGCTCTGAGATCAAGGAAAAGGACTCCAAAATTAGAGAACTCCAGGAGCTCAATGCCAAACTGGAGGAGGACAAAAAGGCAACCTTTGATATAATCGAAGGTGAGAAGGCCCACCTTCTTGAGGAGTTCAAGAAGAAAAAAGATCACGCCGTCGACATGGCGATGTACCATATCTGGGTCAACAACCCTGAGCTTGGCACCAATTTCTTGGACACCCTCAAGGCTGAGTTTATTGAGATATGGCAGGCTTGCCTCGACGAAGAAGATGCCAGGGCTGAGGTAGAGGAGACGGCTGGAACCTCCATAGCCGCTGGAGGGGAGGAACCTGCTCCGTGAGAGTGAGGTCATGGGCTGCGTTCCATTAATATCTTTTTTCAATAATTAACATAATATATACATGCCCTTAGGGAGAAGACAATTCTCAGCTCGATTTAGAGCTAATTTTTATATATCGATGTTAATTTTTGATGCGTACAATCTTTTGGGTCGAAAATCTTTCATGCATTTGATTTTTCTTTCAGCTTTTTGTTTTAATATTATGCTTTACATTTCTAAGTCGAAATACTTTGAGCATGTTATATTAAAAACTTGCTTTTATATTTGTTTAACCATACAAATACATATATATTGGATTTATACTCGAATTCCAATGCATTCATGCACAATTTTTTGAAATATCCATGTTCCACTCCCTCAATGTCAAGGTCGACCCTTACTCTCACCACGTACTCGAAAGTACTTAACTGGCATGTAAGTTGAGTGGCTTAGTTATATCTTGCTTTTCTAGTCACTTTTTCTCATCCTCGAGTAGCTCCTCGAGGCTGTGAGGTCGAAACTAATTTTTGAAAATTTTTCCAACCTCGAGATTGACTTATTTTCTAATTGGTTTATTTTCTATTCCAACTTTCTTGCTTGTCAATTAGTTTTAGCTGGTTTGTTCCAAACTAATTTAGCTCGAGTTTGGTTTGTAATCCATCAACTTATAAATTTTTTCAATCTGGTTAAGTCCAGACAGCTTTAGCTCGCGTGTTTGGTTATTACTTCATACACTTTTAGTTCGCATGTTTGGTTATTATTCCATACACTTTTAGTTTTAACGACGGGTTAAGTCTGGGCAATTTTAGCAAAATTTTCATGTCGGGTTAATGATCCAAACATTTTTATTCCATGTTATTTATTTTTTCAAACTTCTGGTATGATTGTATACCACTAATGCCCCTTTTATATCCTATAAGTGTGACCATAGGTTATTGAATTAAGAGAGTTTGCAAAAATACAACATTTAATCAAGAAAATAAATTTTTGAACAAAACTTAACATTTTATTAAACAAGCTTTGTGTAACGACCCAAATTCGCGAATAAGGCTTAGGGACCTTGATTAGCATGCCGGGAGGGCATAAATGGGATTAGAGTGGATATTGTTGACTTAAATGTGTGAATATGTGATTAATGTTGATTATATGATAGTTGATGATATTATGTGATAATATGAAATAAATATGTGATATATGTGAGAACCACATTATTATGTGGACAGGTTCGCAGAGCACAACTCGAGACAATCCTAGGGTCAGACAGCGGGAAAAGTCACAACAGGACTTAAGATATGACTTTGGATAAGTCGGGGGTATTTTAGGTATCGGGTAGCGATTTGGATTATTGGGTTATAAAAATAAATATATGGAGATATATTTGAGGTTAGGATGTCTAGGCAGGAATATTGAGGGATTTTACCATTTTGGTCTCGGGGACAGTTCCGGCACCCCGAGCCTTGGGATTGACTTAGCAATAAGATAGACTTAAGGAAACTCTTGGAAGAAAAGATAAACCAACTAAAACTCTTTACCTCAGTTCTCTCTTACTCTCAAGGAAAACAAAGGGAAGAAAAACACTGGAATTCTAAGGGAAAATCAGCTGGAATTTCTGAGGATTGAGGTGGGAATTTGGAGGCTTAGCTAAGGGATTAATTAAGAACTGAGTCAGGGTTAAGGTAAGCAATTTAATCTTCTCTTCTGTGGTTGGAAATTCTGGGTTTTGGTTAAGTTTTGAGGAAAACATGGTTTTGATGTTTTAAGGTAGAATTGAGGAGGAAACTTGGGGACTTAGCTTGGTTTTGGCTTGGTGAAGTGGTTCAACAGAAGAGGTAAGTTTCAACTCATGGTTTAGAGGTTTTAAATTGGATTTGAATGGCTGGTTTGAGTGTTTATAGCTCTTGAGTTTCAGAAATTGAAAAGAGAAGATTAGTGTGTGTTAGGCTGTGTTTTCTGTGGAATTATGTTATTTAAGTCATGCCAAGGGAGTTGAGATTAATTGGTTATGAGTTGGGGAGCTTTGGGATGGTTTAAGGTGAGGTTTCAAGCTTAGAAATGATGGGTTTTCTGGGCCCGAAGGGGAGGGTCGCGGCTCTGTTCTAGAGCGCTGCGGCCCTAGGATGAAAAAGGGCCAAGGAGGCTCGGCCAGGGGAGGGCGCCGCGGTGCCCAAAGCAAGGGCCGCGGCACGTGTTATCTTTGGGAAGGCATGGGTTCTGTTTTGGGGCTAGGGCCGCATCCCTTGGTTGCACACATGATTTTTTGAGGGTTTTAGGCACAGGAAAGTGGTTTAGTATGCTCGGGATTGGTTTCACCACTATGCTTGGTGGAATTCGGATTCCCGGGAGTTAGTTTTGTAACCAGAAACCTATATTTGAGTATTAATGGAACCCTATACTTTGTTTGTGACTAGGTGATAAAGGCTTAGGCTCGAGAACGGATCATGCTTGAGGGGCGTTGCTCGTAATTCAATAGCTGTACAGACTAAAAGTAAGAAAACTGCACCTGGTTGAATATATGTGATGAGACTAAGGGCTCCCTATTGAAAACGCTTGAAAAGATGGTATTATGCCATGCAAGCCATTTAGTGAACCAACGACCTAAGGGTGCCAAGGGTTTCACTAGCGCACAGGGCACAGCTCGGCCACTGGTAGTCGAGAAAAGCTTATTATGCACTGAGCTCGGTTTAAGCGGGCCGGAGTCAGTGGGTTAAACAGAGGGTGCGGCCTAAGTCGTCCACCCTGAATATTATGTGATATGAGTGTAATATGTGAATGATTGTATCCTGAATCTGAGTGTACGTGCTGAATATCTGTTGTGGATTATCTGATAGGAATACATGCATATTGAATTAACTGTCTGTTTTCAATGATTGAGTTGTATAAGATGTTTTCTTGCTGGGCCTTGGCTCACGGGTGCTACGTGGTGCAGGTAAAGGCAAGGGCAAGTTAGATCAGCCTTGATTGGAGAGCTCAACGAGCAGAATGTACATAGCCAGTTGCCCGGCCGCCACGGTTGGGGTTTAGGCAGGGACGCGAGACCTGAAGACTATCTATTTTGCCTTAATATGGCTAGTGATTACTCATGTACTTTTGGAAGTCTGTAAACTTATTTTAATTCTGTTTTCTTATGGGATCCCATGTTTATAACAGTTTAAGTATATAAAATGAGTCTTTTGAGACTAAAACCTTTTTAACCCTAGCTCTTACATGTTTAGCGACACATTTTTAAAATAATGACTTGATTAGCAAGTCTTGCACCTTTATAAGCACACAGTGTAGTGGTCTTGGCTATCAAGGGCGTTACACTTTGTTACAACGAAAACATCATTTCCACATTATTGATAATAAGGTCGTAGATGTTCTCCATTCCAAGCTCTCCGTTCAATCTTGCCAATTTATACATCCCAGGTCGAATGACAGATTCGATCTGGTACGGTCCTTCCCAATTAGGTTCGAGTACCCCAGCAGACGGGTCTCGTGTAGCTAAAAATACGTGTCATAGTACTAGGTCTCCCAGTCTGAATTTTCTATCTCGAACCCTCTTATTGAAGTACCTTGTAGCTCGTTGCTGGTATGCAACATTTTTACATTGAGCTTCATCTCGTCTTTCTCCAATGAGGTCTAGACTTTCTTCGAGCTGGGATTGGTTCGAGGCTTGATTGTACCCATGGCTCCATATTGTAGGAATTTTGACTTCAATAGGCAACATGGCCTCGCACCCATACACTAGGGAGAAGGGAGTATGCCCCGTTGAAGTCCGAGCTGTGGTTCGATTAGCCCACAAAACCTGAGGTAACTCCTCGGGCCACCTTCCCTTAGCCTCTTCTAACCTTTTCTTTATGGAGCTTTTTAGGGTTTTGTTGACTGCTTTGACCTGTTTGTTTGACTGGGGATGGGCGACGGAGGAGAAGCTTTTTATTATCCCTTTTTTTTTTTTGCAGAAATGGGTAAACAGTTCACTGTCGAACTGGGTTTTATTGTCTGACACTAACTTTTTGGGAATCCCATATCGGCAAATGATATTTTTTTTACCACAAAGTCTAAAATTTTTTTAGGTAACAGTGGCCAAGGTTTCAGCTTCAGTCCATTTCATGAAATAATCGACCACGACCAAATCGTACCTTAATCCACCTTTGCCAGTTGGCAATGAGCCTATAAGGTCAATTCCCCACATTGAAAATGGCCATGGGGAGGTCAACATGGTAAGCTCGGTAGGTGGAGCTCGTGGAATTGAAGCAAATCGCTGGCATTTATTACATCGTTTGACGTACTCGAACTCGTCTGCCTTGACTGTGGGCCAGAAATACCCCTGTCTTATCACTTTTTTGGATAGACTATGCCCCCCAGTATGATCTCCACAAAATCCTTCATGAATTTCTTCCAAAATTTCTTCGCCTCGGGTGGAGTTACACATCTGAGTTATGGCATAGAATACCCTCTTCAATACAACCATCCTTCCACAATAGTGTACCTCGGGATCTGATACATCAACCTCCGAGTCTGGTTCTAGTCTGCCGGGAGACTTTTAGTTTCGAGGTGATCGATTATTGGGTCACCCAGGTAGGTTGCGAGTCGATCATGCATACGTCCTCTTCGTCAGGCTCGCTGATTTTCAGGTCGATAGAAACTCTACCGGGACCACGTTCAGTGTATTGGCCTCGTTGGTTGTAGCGAGCCTGGCCAATGCATCTGCCTTTGAATTTTGTTCTCGGGGGACTTGCTCTATAGCATAATATTTGAACTGTTCGAGCGCAACTTTTTCTTTTTCTAGGTACACGGCCAGTTTTATGCCACAATCCTGATATTCCCCTAAAACTTTGTTGACGACCAGCTGCGAGTCTCTATAGAAGTGTATAGCCTTTGCTTTGATTTCTTTGGCTATTTGAAGTCCTACTAGTAATGCTTCGTACTCATCCTCATTATTTGATGCTTCGAAGTTGAACCTTAAAGCGGACTAGAATCGATATCGTGCTGCGGTAATCAGTATAATGCATACCCCTGATACGTTTTCGTTGGAGGATCCGTCGACATAAAGTTTCCACAGCTCGTGGGCTGGGGTTACAACTTCGTCACTTTAAATTCCAGTACACTCGACAATGAAATCCGCCAAGGCTTGTCCCTTGATGGTCGTTCTTGGGTGGTGCGTGATCTCAAATTTTCCGAGTTCGACAACCCACTTTAATAATCTTCTGGATGCCTCTGGTTTGGACAAAACTTGTCGTAGTGGCAGTTCAGTTATCACATGAATGGTGTGTGCTTGGAAATAAGGTCGAAGCTTTCGAGATGAATGTACCAGGCTAAGAGCCAATTTTTCCATCAACGGGTATCTCGATTCTGCCCCCAATAACCTTTGCTGACAAGTATATAGGCTTTTGTACTTTTTTCTCTTCTCGTACAAGAACCGCCCTAATGGCATGTTCGGTTGTCGCGAGGTATAGATACAAGACCTTTCCCATGATAGGTTTCTACCTCAAGGTCTTTCTGGAGTTCTATCATCTCGTACTTGAGAATGCAAGATGGGTCTGACACATATCTACGCAACATCAAGATGTGAAATACATTGTGGCTATCTGCTAGAGCTGGCGGTAGGGCCAATCTATATGCAACTGTTCCCACCTTGTCCCATATCTCAAAAGGACCTATAAACTGGGGACTAAGTTTGCCCTTCTTCCCAAACTGCTTCACTCCTTTCATAGGAGATATCTTTAAGAAGACTTGATCTCTGAATTTGAATTCCACATCTCACTGCTTGGCATCCGCATAACTCTCCTGCCGGCTCTGAGTAGCGAGCATACACTTTCTAATCAGTGCCACTGAATCCTAAGCCTCTCTAACAACCTCAGGTCCAAGAAGTTGTCTTTCTTCTACCTCATCCCAATGTAACGACGATTAGAACTTCCTTCCATAAAGTAACTCATAGGGTGCCATACCAATCGTTGCCTGGTAACTATTATTGTAGGAGAACTCTATAAGTGGCCAATACTTACTCCATGATCCTTCGAAGTCCAGTACACAAGTGCGCAACATATCTTCTAAAATCTGTATGGTACACTCAGACTGACCGTCGGTTTGATGATGAAATGTCGTGCTAAGACTTAACTTGGTACCCATGGCTTGCTGCAAGCTTCCCCAAAATCTCGATGTATACACCGATCCTCTATCAGATACTATGGTCTTAGGTATTCCATGCAGTCATACTATTTCTCGAACATAAATGTCTGCGTACTGGTCCACAGTATATGTAGTCTTGACATGCAGGAAGTGAGCAAACTTGGTGAGTCTATCTACCACAACCTAAGTCGAGTCGTGTTGCTTAATTTTTCGTGGCAATCCTGTCACGAAGTCCATGGCTATATCTTCCCACTTCCATTTTGGAATACTAAGTGATTGTAAAAAGCCTGCGGGTTGCTGATGTTTTGCTTTTACTTGCTAGCATACTAGGCATTTGGACACATATTCTGCTACGTCTTTCTTCATTCCCAGCCATCAATATAGTGCCTTAAGGACGTGAGTCATCTTGGTCGACCCCGGGTGAACTGAGTATGAGGTAGTGTGTGCCTCTATTAAAATCTTCATCTTAATTCCATAATCATTCGGCATGCACACCTGTCCTTTATATCTCAAGAACCCCTATCCTGATATGGAGAAATTTGTAGTCTTTTCTTCTTTGACTATAGCCATATGCAATACTAACGTGTCATCATGCCCTTGCCCAATCCATATATCTTCTAATAGACTTGAATGGATGGATAAGTTAGCCAGTTCACCAATGATTACTTCTATTCTGGCATTCATTAGCTCTTGCTGAAGCGGCTTTTCTATTTTGGATAATGCTGCCAGCTTTTCGTAACTCTTTTAGCTTAACACATCTGCAACTATATTCACTTTTCCTGGGTGGTAAAGGATTTTCCAGTCATAATCCTTTACTAGTTCTAACCATCCGCGTTGCCTCATGTGGAGCTCTTTCTGTGTGAAGAAATACTTTAAGTTCTTGTGGTCTGTATAAATCTCACACTGTTCTCCATAAAGATAGTGGCGCTAGATATTCAATGCGAAGACCACCGCTACCAACTCCATATCATGTGTTGGATAGCGTTGCTCGTATTCCTTCAGCTACCTTGAGGTGTAGGCTATCACTTTGTCATTCTGCATCAGTACACAACCCAAACCTTGCTTCAACACATCACAATATACTACAAACTTGTCTTTGGGTGTCGGTACACAAAGTACTGGTGTTGATCATAACTTATCCTTGAGCAACTGGAAGCTCTGTTCACATCTATCTGTCCAGTTTAACTTTTGCTATTCCCGGGTCAGGTTAGTAAGTGAAGTGGCTATCTTAGAAAAGGCTTATACAAATCTCTGATAATAGCCTGCTAGCCCGAGAAAACTTCTAACCTCTGACGCATTCTTAGGTCTTGGCCAATCCTTCACAACCTCTACCATAGTTGGGTCTACTACGACACCATCCTAGGATACTATATGGCCGAGAAGCCCTACTTGCTATAGCCAGAATTTGTACTTCTTGAACTTGGCGTAAAGTCGATGCATCTTTAGTCGCAGCATGGTCAGTCTTAAATGTTCCTCATGCTCAACTTCGTCCTTGGAGTACACCAAAATATCGTCAATGAACACTACAACGAATTTTTCCAAGTAATACTTGAAGACCCGATTCATTAAATCCATAAATGCGGCTGGAGCGTTGGTAAGTTCAAAAGACAAAACTAGAAAATCGTAATGTCCATATCGAGTTCTAAAAGTTTTCTTTGGTATATCCTTTTCCCGTACCTTGAGCTAGTGATAACTAGACCGTAGATCAATCTTTGAAAATATAGTCACTCCTCGAAGTTGATCAAATAAGTCATCGATCAGGTGTAGCGGGTGCTTATTCTTAATTGTCACCTTGTTTAGCTAGTGGTAATCTATACACATCCACATGCTTCCATCCTTCTTCATAAATAGAACCAGTGCACCTCATGGCGAATGGCTTGGTCTGATGAACCCAAGTCTAAGAGTTCTTTTAACTGCGTTTTCAACTCCTTGAGTTCTGTAGGTGCCATCCCGTATGGTGCCTTGGAGATAGGCTTGGTTCCCGGTACTAGTTCGATTTTGAAGTCAATTTCCTGAGCAGGAGGTAACCCTTGTAAGTCGTGAGGAAATATCTTTGGAAATTCCTTTATAACGCAGACGTTTCCAACCTTTAGTGGGGTTTATTTTGCCACATCCATGATGCTTGCTAAGAATGTGTGACATCCTTTCTCTATCATCTTCTGAGCTTTGAGAGATGAGATAAGTTGTGTTCGTAGTCCTGAAACCTCTCCCGTAAAACATAGTTTTTGACCATCAAGAGTTTCGAAAGTCACTTGCTTACGCCTATAGTTGATGGCTGCGCCATGCCTTGCTATCCAATCCATGCCCATCATTAGTCGAAGTCTTTAATTTCTAGCTCTATTAGGTCTCCTTCTAGTTTTGTGCTCTATATTTTGATTGGTACTCCTCATACTATTTGTGATGATAGGACTACTTCGCCAGAAGGAAATTCTGTCACAAACCTAGTTCTAAATCTTTCACAAGGTTTGTCTAATTTCTCTATAATTCCTAACGAGATATACGAGTGTGTTGCTCCCAAATCAAACAATACTGAACATATACTATCAAGGATAGGAATCTGACCTGTGACTACTTTGTTACTAGCCTTGGCTTCTCCCTGGGTCAAGGCAAAGACTCTGGCTGGAACCATCTTGTTGTCCCTCTTTTCTTCTTGTTTGAGCTGTGGACATTCCTTCTTTCAATGACCTTCCTGGCCACAGTTGTAACAACCTTTGGTGTTTGCACGACACCCCAGGATGCCTTTTTCCGGCATATGCAGCACTACGGGTATTCTATATAACCCGAACTATTACTTCCATTATTTGTCTGTGCTCCTTTGTCATTGTTTCCCTATTTACTATCAGGATGTTTCCTTTTCTGGCCATTATTGTTATGTTGGTTGTTGTTGTTGTGGTTTTGACCATTTTGAGTTTGATTCTGCTGCCTGGGTTCAAACTTGTTGGCCTCCTCCTTACTAACATTTGCTTGGAGTCTTTCCAACTCTATAGTCGTTTTTAGAGCATCAGCGTAAGAAGTGGTTCCAGGATTTACAAGCTTAACTCCTAGCTCAATCTTTGGTCTGAGCCCCTGGTGAACTTGGTAACCCTCAAGAAATCGGTTGGGACCAACTCTGGCGCAAACTTGGCTAGACGATCGAACTATCGAGCATACTCGACTACTGTTAGGTTGCCCTGCTTCAGATTGGTGAACTCTTCCACTTATAGCGATAATATCCGAGTTGTAATACTTTTTGTGAAACAAATCCACAAATCTAGTCCAAGTCATGGTGGCGACATCATGAGTTTGCTGTACTAATTCCCACCAGATTCTATCATCCTTTTTCAGAAAAGAAGAAATGCAGGTTATGTGATCCACATTGCTGAGGTTCATGTGTCGGTTGTCCCTTCAAAGTTTGGAGCGTGCTGCTTACGAAAACGCTCATAGATTGGATCTATGAACTGAGCTGGATAAGGCGCATAATTTGCCATCGGCCATCCCCCACAAAGACTTACTTTCTTAGGGTGCTTGAGCCATTGGCTGAGGTTGCAGCTGAATCTGCGGCTGAGGCTGGGGCTGAGTCTGAGGCTGCGGCAGAGTTTGTTGTTGTTGTTGCTGCAACAGTTCTTCCACTTTTTGACGCAGTCGAACAATCTCAGCGGTGTAGGAGGTGGTGCATTTCTATTGGAACCAACAATAGTAGTAGCATGCGTTCCCTTTCTTCAGACTAGAGGAGCTTCATTAGCCTCATTGGTGGTGCTGGGGGCATTGGCATTCGTGCGTGCAGACCTTCGTAGTGACATCTTCAGCAAAGTTCTAACAGTCAAGAAAACATGTTAGAATTTACCCTAATAGGTTCTAAGGCAAAAACTTAGACTAAGCAAACATAACTCGAACCTATCAATTATGATTTCTTAAGAAAAAATTATGTAAGCCTTCTTTATAATTAGAGTGTGTTTCTATACTTAGAAAAATAAGTCATCTTTATTATTTTCTAAGTCTGTTTCTAACCATCCTATATGACTTAATTCCCAGGCTAGAAACTCGTCGCTATTCCAAAGTTAACCATATTGAGGGGGGGTTGGGATCAGTAATATCGTTCCCACTTCTATGGCCCCCTAAACTCTCAATACACAACTCGGTCCATTGATTTGTATCCACCCTCACAGAGATCAGTCATTATTTATTGAATTTATTCTAAATTTATTATGATTATAGAAAAAAAAAAATCAAACTCATACATGTCATTAAAAAATAACAATTATATTCATTTGGAAAAAGATTTTCACTAAGTACAATCATAAATTCAAAAATAAATAAATAAACTATACTAAAAATAACTAGGGTAAAATCTAAATATCAGGATCCTCTACATCTGACCCTTCATCTAACATATCATCATCTATTTCTTCATAATCATCATTACTATAAGCCTCGAAACTAATTCGAGGAATTTTCATTAAGATATTATGCTTTTGTTTGCCAGTGAATTGAAATTTAAACTTAGAGGTGAACCTTAGTATAATGAAATAATATCTCATGGCTATCGGTAAATCATGTTCATCATATATAGTCTCCCACAATTCTTCTAATGATGAAATTATAGAAGGAAAATCTTTAAAAATCCTAATTAGTAGGACATATTGTTCAATAGCTCTCATCATAATTTTCTTAGAAGTTTGAAGGTAAGCTATCCCCTTCTGAAATAGGATCAATCTTTGAGTGATTCTTTCAAGCACTCCTATTGTATTCCTTGGCTCTCTAATCCTTTTCAATGCCTTAATGGCTCGGATATCATGATAGGTCAAGACTCCATTCATTTTGACTGAAAACATAGTGACTAAAACGTTAGCTATAAACATAAACATAATGATCATAACATAAACACTTATATTGGCGGGTAGATTCGGAGCTTGTGCATGTGTATCAAGGAGAAATTCATGCATATGAACTAATTCTAAGTCACCGGATCATTAAAAACTACTAATGCATAGCTACTATTTTGAAATACATACATACATAAAATAGTATAACTTTATTATAAAATTCCAAAATACGTTACGAATACAAAATATGGTACGAGATCACATTGTTTAATACATAAAAACATAAATAAAACATAATCTTTAATTAATTGTTTAAAAACTAAGTGCCAAAATACATAAGAGCATAAATGAAAAGACTTGAAACAATGTCATCCTCGATCATCCAACAGTCCATTCAATCAATCCATCCTCAATACACATGCCAAGCTGCCACGAATCAATCCTACCTTCCAAGCTCATTTTCCTACACCATCTAAAAATAAAAGGAATTAGCCTAATGCCGAGCAAGGAAAATCTACTAAAAACATATATCATACATCATAAGACTATATCATAAAACATATACTATAAAACATACGACTTAAAAACGTATATCATATAGGACTACAATATTAATGGCCATTAACTCATTACCATAGCATGTGATAAAACCATCTAGGTCCTCAGTCTATTAATTGAGGTAGGTTAGATCAAAAGGTAGTATATGATAACCCATCTAGGTCCTCTATCTACTAATCGAGGTAGGGTAAATCATAACTCTAATCCACGATAATGATAAAAAATCTTGGGGTTTGCTATATAAGCAACTATAAGCCCCAAGTGACTACAAAACATATTTATACATAGCATATAACATATCATAGCATATAAACATATCATAACACATCTAATCTAACCTATTTTCCTTACAATAAATCGGGATATTGGAGACAAGAACGGGATGGAAAACTCTTAAGATCAATAATAAAAACCATGAGTTTCTGAAGAAATGGAGATGAAAAGAGATCTAAACCATCAAGATAGAAACTTACCGAAAGCCTTAAGTTTCAAGAAAGTTAATCACCTAACCAAAAGTCATAATAGTGAGTTAGGATCTGAAAGAAAATAAAAGAACTATGATGGATTAAACCTGAGGTTGGAGCTTGGAGCCTCTGAAGAATGCTTGAATAATGAATGAAATGGCTGAGTACTAGGTCCTAATTATAGAGTTCAAGGAGTGAAACTAACCCCTTTTAAAATGAATAAATAAATGAATACTAATTGAATAAATTTGAATTTTTGGTTCAACAGATGCCCAGAACTCAGTCAAAAACGTTTAGTAACAAGTCTAAGTGGTTGAGAGTTGTTTCTAATTTAAATCCACAAGTTTCAAAAATGGCTCCAACAGCCGATATATCACCTACCCTAGCCGATATATCGCTCCTACCTATGCCCTGAGCTTTCGTGGTTTCGTTCGTGCTAAATCGATATGTTTTCTGTATCAACCTCAGACGACAGATCAACCCCTATAGCTGCAATATATCGGCATACACTTATATTTTAAACACGTTTTTGCACTTTTTCAGCACACTTGAAGTTTGTTAAAACAACTTTGACAGTGTAAAACGTGATCCTAATAGCTGCTGGAAGGTTCTAGAGCTTCTAGATCTATCTTTTATTTATTTATTCATCTAAAATCCTTAAATCCTTAATAAACATGCTGGTGACAAGTGTAACGTTCGTATTAGTTCTATCTAAACCTTAGATTATAATAAATAATATTTCTAGGATCAGCTATATTAATCAAACCTTATGTTATAATTAATATTTCTAAACTATAAGTTAAACTTGTAAAATCTATAACTATTTCTACGAGTTTCCAACTAAATCCCGGCTTGAACCAATATCCACGAAAACTAAAATATTACTATTTAGCTAAGTAAAATTCTGAGATGCTACAATTCTCCCCTACTTAAAAGAATTTGGTCCCAAAAATTTACTTACTAAACAATTTAAGATACCGTGCTAGGATTTCTTCCTCTAACTCTCACGTTGCCTCCCGTTATGAACTATTACTTCATAGGACCTTGACTATCAGAATAATCTTAGACCGTAATTCCTTCATCCCCTTCTCTTGGATGCTAACGGGTCATTCCTCGTAACTCAGGTCTGTCTAGAGTGCTATCGTATCGTAGTTGAGGACGTGAGATGGGTCTGACACATATCTACACAACATCAAGATGTGAAAAGCATTGAGGCTATTTGCTAGAGCTGGTGGTAGGGCTAATCTATATGCAACTGTTCCCACCTTGTCCAATATCTCAAAAGGACCTATAAATCGGGGACTAAGTTTGCCTTTCTTCCCAAACCGCTTCACTCCTTTCATCGGAAATATCTTTAAGAAGACTTGCTCTCCGACTTTGAATTCCACATCTTGTCGTTTGGCATCCTCATAACTCATCTGTCAGCTCTGAGCAGTGAGCATATGCTTTCTAATCAGCACCACTGCATCTTGAGCCTCTCTAATAGCTTCGGGTCCAAGAAGTTATCTTTCTCCATGACTCCACCGTCACTGCCAAGTCCACTAGTCCAAGTCGGTGCATCTCCACTCTTCAAGTCAAGTGGTATGATATTTATCTATTTATATTTATTCAATTTTTTTATTGCCAAATCTAATATTGTTTGCATATTTATATTTTGCTTGATTTTTAGTATTGTAAATTTCGATTTAGATGGAGTTTACACTTTATAGTGATAAATGATATGTCACAATTTGTATTTTAGCTTAAATAATGCAATTGACTTAAATAATGATATATCACGGTTTGCCCACAATGGTGCACCTTGTGCCAAAGGTCTCGCACCCAATCTCACGCTAGGCGTCTCGTGAGGCACAACCTTGCCCACGGACCTCCGTCTCGTGTCAGGCATCTCGCGAGGCCCAGCCTTGCCCATGGACCTTCGCTTCACGTCAAGCGTCTCGCGAGGCACATCTTCGTGCACGGACCTCCACCTTATGCCAAGCATCTCGCAATGCACATTCTCGCCCATGGACCTCTGCCTCGTGCCAGGAATCTCGAGAAAGCCACATGCGTGCACAACCTCACACTAAGCATCTCATGAGGCCAGCTGTGTACTCTGCCTCGCGCTAGAAATCTCACGAGGTTCTTGCCTCCTAGGCATCTTGGGGCCATGTTCACCATGATGACCTATTAGGAGTTCAATACTTGAAGGTCGTAGGAATAGGGTGCTTTGTGAGGATAAAAACCTACACATGACTCAAAGAGCTCGTACAGGTACAGAATGAACAAACAAGTCAAGAGGAGTTAGGGTGCGAACCCAATATGCACGCTAGATAAGAATTGGACATTGTCGACCCCAGGTACAAAATACGTATATGAGTATGAGGGTATATGTGACAGTCAGAATCCCGTGATCCATAAGGGGAAAGACCGGGTAAGCTGTGCAATCCCACACCGCCTGGGGAAGGTCAAGTGTAATGATTCTAACACTGTGTAGGTATGGGACTACACAGTTGAAGAGGGCTTAAATGGATTGATGGGTACTACCTATATCAGGAAGGTGCATCTTCTTTTCGGTAGCCCATCACTTGAGAGCTCCACGGTTAAGCGTGCTTGGCCTGGAGTAATCTAGGGATGGGTGACCTCCTGGGAAGTTTTCCCAGGAAGTGTCCGAGTGAGGACAAAGCACGCTGGAAAGACTTGTCTTGGTTTGTAGGGCCAGTCGTCATTCCAGAAAGTAGCCATAGTGACGTCGGGCGTCACAGTATAGACCTGAAGACCCCAGGTGTCTGATCATAATCTCCACACCAAACAAGTAGTGGTGGTATGAGTAAGGTACCTGACGTGGTCCTTCCCAGCCAACCTCTGATGTTTGTACTAGATAGATGATGGGGATACAACCTAGTACGAAAGTTAAGGTGCTCCTGCAGACCCCTGACATGTACTAGAGCCAACCACAACTTTCCCAGCACCACTACCACTAGCACTCTGCATGTGTAGGGCCTTGTCTCCCCGGGACCACCATGTACAATGAGCCAATAGTACTCTCCTATAAATATAACCTCCCTTCACCTGAGAAGGGGTTTGAATTTTGGAGCTTTGTAATCAACCATTTTTAAGCAATACACATATTTTCCACATTCTCTCTATTTTGCATTCTAACATTTACATTTTAAGTTCTTGGAAATATCATAAAGTTTGTTTGAAGATTAGTTGATTCAAGTTAATTTCCTTCACAATTCACAAAATCCTTAATCTAACTTAGTTGACGAGTTCTTACTGCCAACAATTTGGCACCGTTTGTGGGAATGATAAGTGTCAAGCCACCGTTCTTCCATTGATTCTGACTGGGAAAGATGCCAAGACATTCTAAACGATTGAGGGAACTACAAGAAGCCAAAGTCCACATGGATGGAGATCAACTCAGATCCTATATAAGGAACCCTCAAACTCCAAAAAATGTGGGCACACTGCAAGAGCCCATATCTCTCGAACGTGAAAGGGATGCTTCATCCATAGCTGTCCAGCCTGATGAAGACCGTTCGGGACTAGCAGCAGGCCCTACGGGTGGCACGAAAGCGTTCCCTCCCCCCAGGCTCCCACTAATGTCGAGCTCCGGCCGACAGGATCCGGGTCCTCCAACGCGCAGGCCCGGCAAGAGTTCCCGATTACATTCGATAACCTCAAGCTCTAGGACTCGATTCTATGAGAAAGAGATACGCAAGTTAACCCAAAAGAACCAAAGGCTAGAAACAACCTTAGAAAATATGCAAGAGGTGTTGAATGGCCTGTTACAGACAAAATCAAGCATGCCTCTTCCTAAACGAAAGGAGAAAGGACATGAGACAGGAGAGACCATAGTCCTTGTGGATGATAGGAGGACTCAATTGTCCACTAGAAATAGCCCTCGGCCAAAGCAGCATGAGCGTCCCGGGCATGCGAAGCAACCTAAGAGTCCAGAGCAGAGGAACGACGATAACCATCAGAACAAAGTTCAGGTCACATCAAGGGAAACACCGCCAGACTTGAGGGAGGATCTCAACAAGATAAGGTCAGGCATGAGGACCACGCCTCCTGTGGCTCCCCCAGAAGGCAAAGGGAAAGGAAAGGCCAACCCCTCTTATTTGAGGGACTCCTTGAACAAAAGGAGACGAGAGTTAGACACTGAGATAAGGAGTCTACGGAGCAAGATAATCACCACGTCTGAGGGGCATGTGGTCAAAGACAAGTTTGATTACGAGTCACCATATAATAGAGAAATCCAAGTCGTGCGGCTCCCAGCCAACTTCAAAGAGCCTCACATGGCCGCCTACGATGACCATACGGATCCAAAGTATCATATTGACACGTTCAGTGACCTAATGAAGTTAAGGTGAATTAATAGCAGGGCCACATGCCACTGCGTCATTGTCACATTGAAAGGAGCCGCCTACAAGTGGTTCAAAATACTTAGGTCAGGGTCCATTAGGTCCAGGAAACAATTTTCTGACCAATTTCTCCAACAACCTCAGGCAATGCGTGATTACACCATGTCGAGAACCAACCTCACTATCCTAAAACAAGGAGAGGATGAGAGCATGAAGAGCTATATCCATAGGTTCAATATGGAGGCAGCTAAAGTAGGAAGCATGGCCTGAGGGGAGTTAAAAATGGCCATTGCATTTGGAGTGTGTTCGGGCAGTAAGTTGTGGGATAACATGCAAAAGAGGGAGGTCATTGACCTAGACAACTTCTACGTCTAACGCCCCACATCAATATGGCTGCTTCCTGGAATGAGGATTGGCCCTAGAAACCAACACGAGTCTTTCTAGCATAATTTGTCCTCACTCGCATGCTTCCTGAGAAAACTTCCCAGGAGGTCACCCATCATGAGACTACTCCTGGTTAAGCACGCTTAACTTTGGAGTTCTCAAGTGATAGGCTACCGAAAAAAAGATGCATCTTGTTGGCATAGGTAGTACCAATCAACCCATTTAAGCCCTCTTCAACTGTGTAGTCCCATACCTACATAGTCTTAGAATCACCACACTTGACCTTCCCCAAGCGGTGCGGGATTGCACAACTTTTACTCGGTCTTTCCCCCTGCGGATCATGGGGTTCTGACCGTCACACTATGAACGGGCTCAAAAATACATCCTTATTGAGGATGGTCACGAGAGTCTTAAGGCTGGAAAGAGCGAGCCATCCCTAAAACCCTTAACCTGGATGGCCTAAATAGCGCAAAGAAAAAGAGAGCCTATGAAGTGCCGAGAGACGATCATCCGAGGAAACCCAAACGTGTGGATGAACACAGGCAGACCCCATATACCTTTTATGACCTAACACATACCAGGGAACATATCTTCGTCACAAATGAGAATCAAGTCCCCTTCAAAAGACCCCCACCAATGAAGAGAGATCCCAGTAAGTGTTGTCAGTATCATAAGGACATTGGCCACACTACGGCTGAATGCACTCATTTAAAAGTGGGAATCGAAGAATTCATACGCATAGGTAACTTGGGTAAAGAGAAAACCAAAGACCAGAAGATAGACCACCCTCGCCATGGGCATAAGATGTAGCCCCAGAAGTGCAAGGAGAGTTGAGGACCATCTTCGGAGGAGAATCAAGGAGGGGCGAGATAAATATGCTAGGGAGGCTAGGCGAAGTCCACCCCCATGCATCCTAAGCTTAGAACAACGACCCCCAAATAGCTTTAAGGGAGAAAATGATTCAATAACCTTCATAAAGGAGGATGCACGGGGTGTGCATTTTCCACACAACAACCCCTTGGTATTGACTATCCAGCTGGCTAACATGAGGGTGCATCGGGTCCTTATAGATAATGGGAACTCCGTAGACATCCTATATCACCCAGCCTTAGAGAAGATGGGATTGGACATCAGGAACCTAAAGCTCTGCAACACCTCCCTGTATGGGTTTACTAGGGACTCGATACAACACTTGGTTAACGCCTCAAGGGGAACATCCCCCAATAAGCCTAGAGCGGCCACCAAGTTGTCTAGCCAAAAAGTGTTCGACAAGAGACGCTTGTGAAAAGAAGTCAAAAGGTTTCCCAAGGATAGCCCCCTAATAAAGGTTGATAGCTCCACAAAGGATAAGGCCTCAGAGAGAGCATCCACCAATAAGCATAGAGTGGCTACCAAGTCGTGTAGCCAAAAAGGGTCCTAAAAGAGATCCTTGTAAAAATAGTACTATGCATAATGATGAGAATGACACTTCTTGCAAAAAATAGCAAGCGTGATGAAAATATATAAAAGGATAGCAAGAACCCAAAGGGTCAACATATCCTTACAAATATAGTGAAGGTGCACCGAAGAGACTATAACTACCGGTCCATATAAAACATCAGCAAGTTATCAAAAACGAGAGACCTATCGAACCCTTTTTTTTTGCTCTTGCATAAAGAAGCGGGCTCAAAAAGACCTCAAACATAAAGAAATAATAACAAAAGATCACACACACACACACACACACACACACACACACATATATATATATAAGAAAAAAAAAGAGGTATGATAATGTTCTGGAGTAAAACTAGAACCAATCGTGGTTAGACTTACAAAAGTTCCTAAAGGAAAAAGCAAAAGACCTGAAGAAATCTTTCAGGCATAATAAGTTTGGTAATAATACAACCAAGTCGAAGTAGAAAAAAGAAAGCTGCAGAAAGAAAATTTCAAGGCCTCCCACCAGGAGTACTCCACTCGGCTGTCTTGGCAACGACATGATCACCAAAGGAGGAGAAGTCGAAACCAGGGTTCTGCCTCCATACTCCATACAATGTGTGCTCCACGGACTTATATTCAACCTCTGCCAAGTTGGCCTCCAAAAGAGCGATCCTCTCAAGCAGTACTTCAGTTTGGGCTTCCGCTCTCTTCGTCCTTTTGGTCAAAGATGAGGCCTTCACCATGGTTGTCTCCAACTTGAGATTGCCATCGACAAGTTGCCCCTCAAGCTCCTGAACTTTGGTCGTGAGACGATCCCTTTCTGCATTGGACGAGGATAGGTCGTGTGCCGAGTTTATCAAGCGCTGAGTCACTAAAGATGTCTTCAAGGGAAAGAAAAGTGAGTAAATAAGGAACCTGAACACAAAAAGAATCAATGCAAAACACATGAACTCACCTACGTAGTGGAGTACATAAGGGTCTCCCCAAGTTCTGCCGTGTTAAAACTCTCGAGACCTTTCCACTCGATCTCGAGGATGTCCTCGGTAACCCGAGTATACCTCTGTACATAAGAAGCTGAGGTGCAACTAACCAATGACATCCCTTCCAAGTTGGGGGCTTCTGGGTGAGCAGGAATAGATGACCCGTTCACCGAGCGAGGATAGGGCGTGGGAGAATTAGGTGGAGGATATGCAGAGTAACCATGAACATAAGGGAAATAAGGAGGAATGTCGAACTCATCATAAGTATGCAAACAAAAGCGCCATTGCATAGGTTGTGAAGCGTTGGAATTAGAGGTCGTGTCGCAGTCCATAGGAACAGGAGAAGTGGGTCCCCTGAAGGCAGGGGACAGGCAGGCTTGCTATTTTTCTTTGGGAGAAGTCTCCTCAGGCACCCATTTAGCATCACCACCATCTGAGTCAGGTTCCACTAGAGCTATTTTCTTCTTTCGCTCAGAAATATGCCATAGTAGGTCTGGCACCAAAACCTTGGATACACCATAACAGTTAAGGTTGCCCATGGTAAAAAGATGCATAGCCATTTTTGTTGAAGGGTACAAATCAAGGAAAACATCCACTGGTGCTGCCTTCAACTCTAAATATCCAGCTCAACTATCAGCACAAATGTAAGGTCCACCATAGCAAGCTCAAAGTAAAAGAAATGACTTGAGGTATCTAATTGTAGCGGAGCAAAAAATTTTGCAGACGGAAATAGGCCGTTTGATAAAGAAAAAGTCTTGCTTCCACGAACCAGAGTTAGAAACAGATCCCTCGATCAAAGAAACCTAAGAGTTGGCCTTCTGTAATAAATAAAAGCCTTTTGACATGGGAGTAGGCATGAGGTTGTACATTAAATGCACCTCATGGGTTGTAGGGGCATGACCGTTGAGCTTCATGAATGCCATGTACAGGCAGCTCAGAGTCAACCATCTATTGGGTGCCAACTGAAGTGGAGCAAGGTCAAAGTGGTTCAAGATCATGATGAAGAATGGGTGTAGAGGAATGGTACCACCCGCCTTGAAAATATGTTCACTAAAAGTGACGTATCCCTGAGGTGGATTGTTAGCCCGACACTTATTGGAAGGAACATACAATTTGTACCCCTTACCAATATGGTACTTTTCTGCCAACGCCAGTAGCCTGTTCTCTTACACATTACAAACGATGGTTGATACCAATGTATGACCGAATTCCAACTTTTCTGGAGCAACTTTTCATCTGACTCTCTTCGACATGTCTGCAAAACCAAAGGCAAAAGATGATGTTAAAACAGGGTACTTTACCCTCCACTTTCTCCTTGCAAGAGTTTTCCATCGAGACATTGACCGCGAGAGCATCAAACATGGGTGGATTGAAGACAAGGGTTGAGGGGAACTAGGAGTGATCTCAGAACTGCTATGGTGATGCAGAGGCAGAGGTTCAAGAGGGAGGTTCCCCTCCATGAACTCTAGCTCTATTTGCACGTCAAGAAGGCTCACTCTAAGGCAGGCAATGTATGCCTTAGGATCAAAGGAAAGTGGGGCTCCATCATACCCCAAAATTGAGTCTATCTCGCTTTTGACAGCCCCAATATTCTGCCTAAGCCTAGCCATGCATTCTAGGAGACATAGACAGGCCCTCCTTAAGGTGTCATATCTTTGATAAGGGACATTTTGGGGGATCCCGAGTCTAAGGACAATTCTACAAACTCGACTCCTGGAGGAACGCTAGACAACCCCTCAAATTCCACAGAGTCACGCCTCATTAGAAAAACGAGTGCAAGTATATGTGGAAAGTGTACTAAAGGACACAAAGGAATAAACTCAAAAGCCCAAGACACAAGTGCTCAAAATGACCAACTTTGGGGTGCAATGGAGGGTATACGTGCTAATGGGTGCAAAGGCATAATTCATCTCACAAGGTGCTCTGGTTGAGGCAACAATTCCCAAAAAACACTAATTTAGACCCATTGAACACAAGAAAGGGTGAAGGTATACCTTGAATAGGCAAAGTTGCACACCTTCGCACCTGCAAAAGTACCTAGGGTCAAAAGTACACGCCTACAAAAAGAAAGAGGATAGACAAAAACAATTTTTAGTCTCCAAATATACTTACAAATATCTATATACATAAAAAAAAAACAAAAAGAAAAGAAAGACAAAGTGTTCTTGTGGGGGATAGAACCACCCACCTCTTGGAAGTTTATAAGACTAAAACACCACCGACCTAAGAGGAAGGAGTGTAGTAAGTGTCTTCAAGAAGAATGCCTATTTATAGAAATCATGAACCCATCGTAGAGATTGAATCCAATATTCGATCCACGAAACAAAATGATAGGCTCACATGTAATCTCAAGGAATCATGAGGATCACCACCTCCGAAGAGTGTTTCTTCACACCACCAAAGAAAAGAAACATACTAACACCACATGTGCTTTGAGGACATCATACCAAAGAGTTTACCAGAGCGCCTAAAAGCCCTGTCATAAACTAGGGGGCAAATGTGGATGCTAAAACCTCGGCCTTACAAAAGGCCCCCACCTCGTGTCTCTCAGGGTATAAACTCGGGATGGAAACAACCAAACCTAGCCCTGCGCCTTGTGCTAAGGGTCTCACAAGGTTACCCCTTCCACCTGGCATCACATCTCGTGTTAAGGATCCTATTGGGGCACACGACTTGCCCATGATAACGCACCTTGCACCAAAGGTCTCGCAAGGCCAACGCACGCACCCAATCTTGCGCCAGAAATCTCATGAGGCACATCCTTGCCCATGAACCTCCGTCTCGCGCCAGGCATCTCGCGAGGTACAACCTCACTCATGGACCTCTGCCTTGCGCCAGGCATCTCGCGAGGCACAACTTCGCCCTCAGACCTACGCCTCGCGCCAGGCGTCTTGCGAGGCATAGCCTCACCTACAGACCTCTACCTCGTGCCAGGCATTTCGCGAAGCCACCCATATGCTCTGCCTCGTGCCAAGCATCACACAAGGTTCTTGCCTCCCAAGCATCTTGGGGCCATGTCCTCCATGATGACCTATAAGGACTTCAATACTTGAAGGTCGTAGGAATAAGTTGCCTTGCGAGGATAAAAATCTACGCATGACTCAAAGACCTTGTATAGGTACATAATGCACAAACAAGCCAAGAGGAGTTAGGGTACGAACGCATTATCCACACCAGACAAGAAGTGGACATTGTTGACCCAGGGTACGAAATACGTATACGAGTACGGGGGTACGACACTAAAGACCCTAGTTGTTTGATCCTAATCCCCATGCCAGACAAGTAGTGGTGGTACGAGTAAGGGACTTGACATGGTCCTTCTCAGCCAACCTTTGACATTCGTACTAGACAGATGGTGGGGATACAACCTTTGTACGAAAGCTGAGGTGACACCGCAGACCCCTGGCATGTACTAGATCCAACCACCACTTTCCCAGCACCACTACCACCTGCAGTCTGCACGTGTAGGGTCTTGTCTCCCTAGGACCACCATGTACAACGAGCCAATAGTGCTCTCCTATAAATATGACCTCCCATCACCTAAGAAGGGGGTCAAATTTTGGAGCTTTGTAATAAACCATTTTTAAGCAATACATATATTTTCTACATTCTCTCCATTTTCGATTCTAACATTCACATTTTTGTTCTTGGAAATATCAATAAGTTTGTTTGAAGATCAGTCGATTTAAAGTCATTTCCTTGACAACTCACAAAATACTTAATCCAACTTAGTTGACGAGTTCTTACTGTCAATAGTTAGGCATGGTTTTGAGGTGGGTTTTCCACATGAACCCTGATTCTGGTAGCTCGGGACCTGGATATGTGACTTCCTGATTGTTGTGGCTGCCTTGCTTGTCTTGCCCCTTGGTTAGCTCCCATTGAGACTTTGTGGTCATCCTTTTCTTCGTGCCCAGACCTAGGATTTCTATCTCCACTAGCACTCTTCGTGCTTTGAGTTGGCCTCTGGGGTATTCCTTCGCTAGCTCACCTTCCACCTGCGACATTTTGAGGATTGTTCGAGCTGGTGATTAATGCCTAATTGGCGATGGAGGCTTTGTGTTGTTACTCCGAGATGCTTGTTAAGGAGCTCGGTTAATCTTAGTGTCTACAGGGACCTCCCTAGCTTGGTTATTATTGCCCCCAAGGGATTTAGTGATGGAACCGTCAGCTGGCTAACTCCAAGATTTGTACCAGCTCTTCCTGTCTGGGCATGTCGAGCCCTCTGCTCGGCCATTCGAGCAAGCGTATTTCCTCAGGGTGGTCCCCTGGTTCTCCTTGGGGCTGCTTGGGCTTTAGCAGCCCTTCTCCCCATTTCCTCATTTAATCGAGTGGCCTCATCCAGCATTTCGTGTAATTTTTTATTTTCTATTTCCAGCAATAGGACGTACCTCGTCAGATCATAATAATCTTGACGAGGTAGCCTTGTGGGGTCGTGGAAGCACTCCCTTCATTTGGAGTCTGATCGCCGTTCACGAGCCATTTGTCAATTCTTTGAGGTTGTTCCTCAACCTATGGAGTGGTCTCTTCAAATATTCAATGGAGTGGTTTTCCACTTCCTATTGCAAGGACGTTTCCGGCAGGTGTATCCATTGTTGAAATGAATAATTGAAATTTAAGATTTTTGAGGGAGGTAGATATGAATTTCTTAATGCTGTCAATAAAAGCACCATACCGTTGACGTAGTTTTTCATCAACTGAAATAGTAGAGCAATTAATCAGAAATAATAATTAAAGAAATGCAAAGAAGAAGAGAGATTTTTACGTCTTTCAGTAGTTAAATTTACACAATCCACGAATCACTCTCATTAAGATGATCTGTGTTAAAGCTAAAGAAATCTCACAGAGCTTTGGTACAAAATTTGTGCGTGAAAATGACAAATGACTAATCTCAGGTATTTATAGACTGGGTTCAGATACTCTTCCCCATGATCTTAGGAGGAAGTTACATAAAAATCTATATTCAAATGTTAAATTATTTGAATTACACATGAATCGGTGAACAACATAATATCTAAACTAATCCCTTAAGAATACGACTAATTTACTTGAATATTGTTTTATGATATTTCTTAAGCACCCTTTTGAGTTGATACATTTCTCTCACTTGAGCTGAAATGAAAGTTAACATTTTGAGCTAATTTATTGCCTCCAAACTAATGTGGCCTAACACCATGATATTATAATGCTCATAAGTTGACATTTTAATTCAAGCTTTCAGAAGCTTATTTTCTAAGTAAGATCACCTATTTTCGGAAGCAGGGTATAACATTTTTAAATAAAAAATAAAAATGATTGATCTCGACTAATTAGTGGCTGCCATGTAGGTACTTAACGTAAAACTTAACAACATATACCTAAGTTGCAACAAAATGACGACAAAAGGTATTTTTGTCGTAAAAAGAAACTTATGTATTTAAGTGGTATAATGCGAAAAACATAGGTATTTTCACTGTAAAATACTCTTTTCATTAATAATAAAATTAGAAAAAACAATTTTTTTTCTTTCTTTGTCTCTTTATCTTGTTCCTCTTTTTCCCGACTATCTTTTTTCTCAGCGTTTATTTTTTCTTCCTCTTCTTCTTCTTCTTCCTTATAATATTTTCAGCTCCCCTTCTCGTCCTTTTCATTCTTCTTCTTCAACCATACTAGAGCACTGACCAAGCTTGGAGCCAAATATTGGACGCGACCTGTGTTGGTATTAATTGTGTAAATTAGAATATAAAGCGTAAAGTGTATTACAAAAATATTTCTTTTTAATACCGATCCATGATCAATATATGTATGTATGCATTAAATCAAACACAATGAAAGATAGTTCCATATCTAATACCTCTTGTAGCCCATCAAATATCATCACTATCTTTTAGTATATAATAACGAACTTCTAGCCCACAAGATCACATTTAATTTTTACACCGCGATCTTCCAAACCAATCCTTAACACATTAGGACGTGTGTGGGCAAGTAGGATGATATGGATAATATAGAATCTCTTGATGTTCTCAACACATGAGATTGAAAGAGTTTAGAGAAGGATTGAGATTGTATAGTTCTTTTTCAAGTTTTCTCTAAAAACTGAATAATGTGTCTCTTTAAAAATCACAATACATTTATTTTATAAACATAAAATATATTTCAATATAGACTCAGTCAATAATTGATTAGGTTTAGAATTAATTATTTAATGAATATGTTAATCAAATCAAAATATCTTTTTTAAAGAATAATTTAATAAATAAAATAATTCAAATTATGACATTTAAAATTTGAACAATTCAAAATTAAGTTTGTCATAGGTCACATACCATAGTAACTAGGCATGTAGCACTATTAGTGCTCTGCAATTTTTCTTATTTATTTAATTAATAAGATAAAATATATATGCAATAAAATAATGTATTATTTCTTATATGAATAAATATTAGTTAATTCAAAATTAACTTTATTTTATTAAATCTAATTAATTTGTTATCATATAATATTCTCTTAGCATTAATTAATTCATACTTAATTAATATTATATTCAACGAATATATAGTTTTCAGATAAATCATATTAGTTAAATTAATTAATTAATTATATATAATTATCACATAATTAAGCCTTTTCCCTGGAAAATTAATTCCTTAAATTTGCAGTCATTTCTCAATTTATTTTGTCAACATCATACACACCCTAGAAATAGTAGTATAGAGGTGACATGGGGACCGCAGACCTATAATACTAAGCTCCAATAAATCATACTATTAATTAAACTTTTTAATTAAATAAACTCATTTATTAATTCCATTTTACTCCACTACAAATATGGAATTGAACTCTAAGTTATTTTAGAATTATATTAATTTATAGAATTATTTCATGTAGTTCATTGATATAACCATTTCATGTAGTTGTGTTCTCAAATTATTAGTTTGTTAATTAGAGCTGGTCAAATTTATAGTTTTACTCTTCTAAAAACCTCTTGTTCCTTAATTAGCTAGTGAACATTTAATTTATAATCACATGAAAAATTTGAGCTCAATAACTATTCAGTTACAGAATTAATCTGTAAGGGAAACAATATTCAATCCGTTTAGAAAAAATTAGATTCTAAATCTTGTAAGATCATGTTCTCAGTCATTCATGTTATTGAATCTCCAAACCAAAAGTCAACAACCTCATTATTCCAAGAGACCTTAACTAGTCAATGAAAAGACGTAACGGAAATGAACATGAGTTCATGACTACTTGAGATTTATATTAATTTAAATATAATCATTGTATTGATATGAATTAAATCTTTTTTTATAAAGAAATTAATTCACATCGATCCACTCATATATAATCTAATTATATAAAGTGCCTTCACTTAGATGACAATCTACATCAACGATCGGATCTAGATTACATGTATTACAAAATGCTTAGTGAAGCGTTAGCAACCATTCATTTAAGATTTCATACTTTAATATTGTAACGCCCTACTTCCTTAGAGTCGTTACTAAGTGAGTTTAAAAACGTGCTTTCAACTCGCTAATCGAGGTTTTAGATCAAACAGTGTGATTAAGCTATAAACAAAAGAAAAAGTTTAGAAAATAATAATTTCCATAGAAAATCATAAAAGATTTACACTTGGGATCCCAAAATACAGTTTAGAAATATTTACAACATATAAACTGAACCAAGTCGACTAAACGACAAAATCTAGGTTTATTTACAAGCATCTCCCAAAACTCCCTGGCCGTGGCACCCAGGCTGGCTAAACATGTACACGCTGCCTCACGCCTGCTGTACTCATGGTTGGTTGACCTTCTCTTTACCCTTACCTGCACCACAAAGCATCTGTGAGCCGAAGCCCAGCAAGAAAACCCACAAACAGACAACATATGCAACACATATAACATGCATATAAACAGGCCACCAATGGGCTAAACACATACGCCCTAGCCGTCCCAGGTGTTTACCAAGCCCTGGGTTCGCGGACCACGCCGTGAGGATATCCCAGGTATCCTTTTAGGGACTCGCCCTGGCAACTCACACTCCACGTGCTTAACGCTGCTCCCGGCCCCTTGCCGTTCCCGGCCTTGCACTCAATGTGCCTTTCGCCGTTCCCGGCCTCTGCCGTCCTCGGCCTACACCGTTCCCGGCTCTTGCCGATCATTCAAATAACAACATACATAGCATAGCAAGCAAGCATAGAATTCTAGCATATTCTGTTAAAGAGATACACCCCGCAGTACAAACACATTGGGCCCAGCCCTGCACACAAGCTCTATGGGAACAAGGGTTTTCTTACCTGAGTTCTGAGCTTTCTGAGCACCGAAACCCCGAGCACAGTCCTCTAACTTGAGCCTCTCTGAATCCCTAGTCACAACACATTAACAATGTTCATCCATCAAATTCTAATCCAATAAATATCCCCAAGCCATAACCCTAACCTCCGGGACCTTGAATTCTATCAATCCGGGTGATAAATCCATCCCGAGCCTTACCCATTGAGTTCCCAAGCCTAAACACCCCTAAAAGCACAATTTGGAACTGAGAACCGCGGCCCCACCCACAGGCACCGCGGCTAGCCTCAAAACAGAGGCTAGCACCTCACTGACCCCCACACGGGCCACGGCGCGCAGGAGCTTCTCGGCCTCCCATGGCCGCGCGAGCACACGGGCTGCGGCGTGCCCCTCCTAGGGCCGCGGCCCTCATCACCGAACCCAGAATTTCCATCACTTTCCTTGCATCTTCCTCAAGCTAACCCACTCAAAACTTATCTAACAAACCCAGATGATTACCACACACATTTCAGCTCAATATCCACATCAAAACTCCATAAAAATCTGCTCCAAAACCCAACTAAAACACTCAAGAACATATCAAACTTAACTAGCATGCAACTCTTACAAACCAGCAACAATTCTCAACATAACCTTAGTAATTAGACCTTACCTTGTAGAGCTTAGTCCCTATGTTTGTTCCTCAATCCTCAAGCTTTAAGCACCTAAATTTACTCAGCCCAATACCTTGCTTAGGCTAGCCTACACTAGAATTTCCCTTGTGTTTTTTTTCTTAGAGAATGAAAGAGAGAAAGGGATAAGAGCTAACTTCAGTTGGGAGGAATAAGCTAATGTCAGTTTCTTAAGTTTCTAAACTATTCCTCTATTTTGTTTTACTTGGCTTAAGTCTAAAGGGTTACCTCAAGGCTCGGGGTACCAAAACGTCCCCGAGGGCTAAATGGTAAATTTCCCCAATAATCCCGCCTAGACATTCTATCCTCAAATATATCTCAAAATATTTATTTCCATGTCCCGATAACCCCATAACTCATCTAATACCCGAATTACCCCTCGACTTGCCCCGAGTCCGAATCTCAACCCTGTTGTGACTTTGAGGCTAACCACTCACCAGGACTGTCTCGGATCGTGCTGCACTGAGATATCACATATATAACATTTATCACACTTATGCCCCTAATATCCACACGGGGCCCACATGCACATTTAACTCAATTAAACATGCATCATAATCATATATTCACATAAATCCACGTATAAGCATATTAAATCATTTATTGCCCTCCAGGCACACTAATCAAGGCCCTAAGTCCGATTAGCAAATTCGGGTCGTTACAAATATGTTGCTGAATATTTTATTCATTATATATGATCTTAATCCTCTTGTACTCATACAAGATTATACTCTCATTAATGAATATGAAAGTTTTTTACATTTATAATAATCATTCAATAATAATTCAAACATACAATTTTAAGAAAAATGCACTTTTATTTAATTCCAAAATAAAATGTCTTTACACATGCTTTTAGGGAGTCAACCTTAACAACCTAAACTTAAGATGAGAACCCATACGTCGAAAATAGTGCTTTAGGCGAGAAGGGTGACGCCAGACGAGGAGATTTAGGCGTGTTGAAGCCATACATCGATGTCCAATTTTGTTCTGCCTCTTAATTTTTGAGATTGAGGTTCTGTGCTTTAGATCTGAACTCTGAGTTATTTACTTTATGTTCTGACCTTTTGAGTTATTGGATTTAAGTTTGGGCTTCATATTTGCATTTTCATTTTGATTGTGATTTCTAATTTTAAATTAATTTGGGATTATACATTTAAAAATTGTTTGTGAATGCTTGAATTTGCCTTCAATCTGGTTTTGTGTTGCTTTAATTGAATACATTTGGGTTTGAGTTTTGTGTTAAGAGTTCCTGGGTAATTTTAGAGCTTGAGAAGAGTTGCTTTAATATGAGTTTTTTTTGTATAATTTTAGAGCATGAGAAGAGCTTTTGTTGCTTGGTATAAGGTGAGGAAGAAGAATAGAAAAACCTATGGAAGAGATGAAGAAAAAAAATAAAAGTACCTTTTGTTTAGCAAAATAGTAAAAATAGTTCCCTGGGCACAATTTTGGTAAAAAAAAATTCAAATAAGATCAATATAACCTTGAATATTATGAATTAATGAATTAATTTAATAAAAACAAAACATAAACTCATTTTTAAACAAATATTACCAAAAAAAAAAAAAAAAAAAGAAACAAATCAAAATAAAATTAAACTTCATTGGATATCCCAAATCAAAATCAAAATATATTTTGTTCATATTCTCGAATCTTTGAAACAATAAACACAAGCTCAACAAGCACAAGTTTTTCAATTTTATATCAAAACTGAGTTCTTCTTCCCCGTATCACATGTTCTTACCCAAAAATTTATATCAAAAGTCAGATTAAGAAAAAATTTAGTACCAAAAACAAATTCTAACACAAACACAGCCATAAACACCAACCGTCCTTTCTTTGATTTACACCATCAATAGTACAAACCCTAGATATGTCCTTCAAACCCAAATCCTTCATAAAACGATACCAATACAGTTCCCATCATCTCATGTATGTCTTTAGGCTTTGACACCATTGGCATCGAGCTCTAACACTAAGCCAATTGCACCTTTGCATCTCCCCACGAGCCCCGTTCAACGCCTCCATGGACAAACCACATTTGAAGTTGTCACCCATGATTTGCTTCTTTCGTAGAAAATCTAAAACTCTATCGTCCTTCTGTGCACATCATGAACCTTGTCGCCATTGCACCCATCTTCTCGATTTTAAGCTGCACTGAGAGCCTATAAGAAGAAGAAGAAGAAGAAGAAGAAGAAGAAGATGGCAGATAAAAGATTGGGTTGAAGAAAGAGTTTTGATGTTTGATTTTTTTAATTTTGTATTTTGATATATGATTTTTTCCTTTCTTCATATTTTAATAGTACCATTTAATTTAATTTTAGTTTTTGTTTAAATTCAATTCAGGTCAATGTAATTGAAAGTTTTTTTTTATAGTTTGATGTTAATTTGTTAGGTTTTAAATTTATTTAGATTTACTTTATATATATAAAAAATTTGGGGTCTTTCCTTAATTATATATGTTTTTTTTATTTATTTTACTTTGTTTCGGTAATGTTCGTTTAAAATTAAGTTTATATTGGGAAATTTGACTTTTTATGCTTAATAGTATAGTGTAATACAAAATAATGCTAGGCATTTTTAACATTACAAAATAATGCCAAAAGGTTTGCTAGTACCCAAAAAATCCCTAAAAATAACTATCTCCTCTCTTCCCTCTTCCTTCCTCCTCTCTTCCTTCTTCTTGTTTCTTCCTCACTCTCACTCACCTCACCTCACCTCACACCACCACTAAGAGCACCACGGTAGAACCCCATTGAGCTTGGGACCGCCACTAAGAAAGCCATTTGTAGAGGGGGATCAAGACCAAAGTAAGGGTTGAGAAATCTTGGAGAAAAATTTAATGGGTAAGAAATTTTTTCTTAAATACTTGGATTAGTGATGTTTCCTTTAAACTTTTTGAGCATTTCAAATAGATCTGAGCAATATTTGTACATTTTTTTTTGGGTTTTTTCTGGTTTTTTGTCGATCTGCGTTTTCTGGGAATTTTCTGGGTTTGTGTTGGGCTCGATGGGTGCTCGATGCAGGCTCGATGATACAACAATTTTAGCGTTGCACGTTTTGCTCGATGGGTACTCGATACCTACTCGATGGGTACTTGATGGTAATGTGCATTCTCACTATTTCATGCATGCTCGATAGCTCGATGCCTACTCAATGCAAGCTCGATGGCACACCATCTTTTACGTTGCATGTTGTACTCGATGGGTACTCGATAGCTACTCGATGGGTACTCAATGGTAATGTGCAGTCTCACTATTTCATGCATGCTCGATAGATGCTCGATGCCTGCTCGATGCAAGCTCAATGGCACATCATTTTTTACATTGTATGTTGTACTCGATGGGTACTCGATACATACTCGATGGGTTCTCGATGGTAATGTGCATTATCACTATTTCATTCATGCTCGATGGATGTTCGATACCTGCTCGATGCAAGCTCGATGGCACATCAATTTTTACGTTGCATGTTGTGCTCGATGGTTACTCGATAGCTACTCGATGCAAGCTCGATGGTAATGTGCATTCTCACTATTTCGTTCATGCTTGATGCAGGCTCGATGGTCATGTTTTTCAACATCGTTAAAATACCATTTCCTACCATTTGTTTTTCAGCTAACTGTATTTGTGTTTTTTTTATTTCAAGTTCTACTGTTTACGTATTTGTTTCTTACAACGGTGTTTGGGAAATGCATAGTAGGAAATGGTGTTTTAAGGATGCTGAAGGTGAAGTGATACTAGTAGAGAATGATGTCACTTACTTGCAACTACTTGACATACTGCACAAGACATTTCAGGTGGATAGAGAGGTGTATGAATTGAAACTCGAGGTGCCATACGTATGCGGCGAGAAACCATTTGCACCGATTCAATTGAAGAATGATCGTCAAGTTCGTGTATTCTTAGGAATAAGCTTGAATGAACGGGTAGTCTTATGTGTGACTCCAGTTAAGAAGAATGTCATATCAGATCCTTCTCCTAGTGTGAACAAAAAAGACACAACCAGTATCGATCCATCTTCTGCAGGTAGCAGTTACAAGCATCTTAGCGAGGTGGGCACTTTTGTTCCAGTTAATGATCCGATGGCTACTATTCAGCTTGATATACCACAAAGAGGTCCCAGAGGTGTGCTTGAGGCATATGAGTACGATCCCTATGTGAATGATGATCCAATTGGTAATTGCTTTGAAGATAATGATGATGGTTCCGAGGATGACTCGTATTATAGTGCAGGTGTTTCAAATGAGGAGTTAGACATTTCCCAAGCCCAACAAGTAGAAGAAGAGTCAGGACTGCCTCTTGCACAGGCACACCTCCCAAATCAAGGACGCCGAGCACCTGCTCGAAGCAGTAATCAACCTGCTAGGGCAGAAGATAACACTGGGTGGAGGGAGACAATTGTATCAAGAGAAGATCACACTAGATGGAGTGCCCCAATGTTTACAAAAGAAGATATTGAGGCATCTGCTAAAACCCATTCCTCATCAACTGGTGGACCAATGGGAGAAATATATGTTGGGAAGACTTTTGAGGACAAGATTGATTTAAAAACCAAAGCTGCTCTATTTGCAATGAAAAATAACTTTGAGTATATGGTGAAAAATTCTGGTACTGACGTGTGGTATATCACATGCAAAGATCCTGACTGTTGTTGGAGACTGAGATGGAAAAAACAACCAATGTCCCCCATGTTTGAGATCACGGTATACAAGAGTGTACACACATGCTCACTAGAAGTGCGACAAAAAGGTCATCGTCAAGCTGCACCGTGGGTCGTTGGACACCTCATAAAGAACAAATACACAGTTGATGGGACCAGTTACATGGAAAACAACATAAAGGAGGATATGAAGAAAAATTTTGGTATTGATATGAGTTATGAAAAGGCATGGAGATGTAGAGAGAAGGCACTTACGTATGTTAGGGGGACATATGAGGATTCGTATTGCAAGTTTCCATCCTACTTACACATGTTGCAGCAAAAGAATCCAGGTACAATTACTGATTTTGTCACTGAAGATGGTCGTTTCCTATATTGCTTCTTTGCCCTTGGAGTTGTAGGAGAGGATTCAGATTTTGTCATCCTGTGATATGTGTGGATGGCACGTTCTTGAAGAATAAGTACGGTGGCCACATGCTATGTGCCGTTGCTTTGGATGTGAATAGTCATTTATATCCAATTGCGTTCGGGTTGGTGGATAGTGAGAACCACAACTCGTGGAAATATTTCATGACGAAGTTGAAGGAAGTCATTGGGGACGTTGATGACTTGGCTTTCGTGTCAGATAGGCATGTGAGTATTATTCATGCTCTAGAGGCTGTCTTTCCTGATGCCTACCATGGCGCATGCTACCATCACATCAGTATGAATGTGAAAGCCAAGTTCAAGACTGATCACTGTCACAGTGAGATGTGGGCAGCAGCCTATGCATGGAAGAAGACCGAATTTCTAAAGGATTTAGAAAATATTAAGCGAATGGATCCTTCTATAGCTGCCTATTTGGAGGGAATTGGTTTCGATAAGTGGTCTCGTCCTTTCTTTCCTGGAAAACGATACAATATAATGACAAGAAACTACGCTGAAAGCTTCAACAACAAGACCAAGGATGCAAGAACCTTTCCAGTTACAATTTTTTTAGAATTCATTCGGTTCACACTACAGTCTTGGTTTTCTGAATGACGTAGTGTGACAGAGAAGACTACCACCAAATTATCCACCCTGATGGAGGCAGATGTATCGAACAATGCTGACAAAGGAAGGTTCATGAATGTCTAAGCCCTTGGTCAATTCGAGTTTCATGTAACTGGTGCAGACAGCGATGCTGAGGTGAATTTGATGACGAAATCATGCTCATGTGGGGTATTCCAGCTCATAGGCACACCTTGTCCCCATGCAGCAGCAACAGCTATAGAGCGTGGAGTGAACCTTTACTCTTTGTGTTCACCATTTTACACCATTGAGTCATGGAGGAATTCGTACAAAGAAACTATTTACCCAACTGGGAACGAGGATGACTGGATACTTCCAGATCACATTAAGAATATGGTAGTTGGTGTACCCATAGAGAAACAACAAGTTGGTTGGCCAAAAAGGCCAAAGCTAGGAAGACCAAGGACAAATCGTTGGCCATCTGGCTGGGAAAAATTAGTTACAATGCATAAGTGCAGTAGATGTGGTGGTTGTGGCCACAACAAATCCTCATGCAAAGCACGGCTTTGAGTTTATTTTTTGTTGTATTTTATTTAAACTTGAAGTTGAAGGTTATTTGTCGTTTTCTTTTTTTATTTTCGTTAATGAATTTTGGTCGTTAATTTTCGTTAATAAAAACATGCTCGACTCAAAAAAATTTCTTAAAAATCTACATTTTAAGCAAATAAATATAACAAGAGAATGTTCAATGTCTAACATTCTGATACCATAAGTCAACTGTCCATTTGTTTCTGAACAACTCCATGTTGTCATCGCAAATCATGTCAAGTGGTTGCCTACCCAATAAGTGTTCGATGTGCTTGATGGCGTACACAACACAATCTCCACTGTAACCAAAACATAAATTGCATTAGTAACAAAATCAACATAGAATTTAATTTTAAAAACTTGAATAAAAACTAGACTTTTGTTTACCTGACTTTGGTTTGGGGTACTGAATCAACTGACATGCGGTGCACATTGAACTCTTTGCATCTTTTAGCTCCAGGTGGAATCGTCAACTGAGGGTCGTCCTTGAAAAGTTGTGACTGCAATAACAACGATGGGAACAAAGTAGACCATGACTTCATAAACGATTGCAGTTGTTTATCACTTATCACGGTCACGTCCGGATCATAAACATTCAGAGTCCAAGTAGAAATGGAGGCTTCAACTGCAAACCAATGCATTTGTAGGTAGTTCTAGCACCAATATACAGTGTCTACTCCCTTCCACGATGCGAGAAATTGATTGTCAATTCCCGTAATCATTGATATCACATCTGAATCCCACAAAAACCTTTTCTTATCCACTTCCTTGGCATTCTGATATGCATCATAACGGGCCGGTACCACTTGTGAGAACATAATATTCATCACAACAGCATCTTGCCGATACGCCCCGGGATAGAACTGTCAACGCCTACGTAGCATATGCTTGGCCGCATCAATATGCTGCAAAATTGATAGGAAAACAATTAATCAGCCTATCGAAACCCCTATTGAACCCACTGTTTATACCAGATAACAAATATTAATAAATTTAATAAAATTACTTACCCCATCATCGATCCAAAACTGTGGTGTCTTCATCGTCAGAAACCAACTCGGACCATACACACCAGTTTGGACATCCCTCTTCGTCTTGTTCGGAATATCTCCAATTAACCACTTGCCGACCATCCTGTACTGTGTATCAAGTGGCTTCTTTAGAGGGTCGAGGACTAATGGCACATCATCAATCGCATCCAAACAAGCTTTCTTTCTGGTTGGGTCGGTGTAGTATTCAAATTTCTTAGGTTTGCATCTTTTCCTCTTGGCCAATTGAAACTCTACACCAGCAACATCCCCAGGTTTTATAATAGCAACACCTGGAGTCTCAGGATTTGCTGTCAGTACTATCGAGGGAGGAGTGCCTATGTCATGTGAGACAAAATCATCTGGGAGGTCAAGTGAGTCGGAATCAGAATCAGAATCATTTGGAAAATCTTGTACGAATGTCAAGATCTTATTGACAACATCCATGATGACCGCCTGGTTCTCTAGGATGGTATCCTGACGACTCTCGACTCGCTCCAACCTCTCCAACACCTCCCGTAAATCAGGTTGATCAGGACTGGGGTGTACCGATGGGGCTGGGGCCGAGGGTGTGGGGCCGATGGGGACTGGGGTATCCTCATCATCAGGGCCATCAACAAAAATATTGGCTGCCTTCGCAACCTCAGTAGCTATCTCCGCCACCTTCTCAAAATCAGTGGGAGTTTCTACCTCTTCTTCTTGGCCCAACCCGGGATACAAGAGAGCATCACCCTCCGTCAGAGCGCTATAATAATCTATCTCCGAAGGCCGGGGCTTCAACATGGAAAACACAATCAACTGCATCAAATACAAAGTATTAAGTTAGTTTGAAACCACCAAAGAATACTCTATTTTGACATAATATAGCAGAACTTACACTCGTCTTCTTGAACATCGGTGCAAGGTCGGCCTTCGAAATAGGACGCTCCTTATTGCTCGACCAACTGAGCATCCTCAGAAACTGGTTTCCATGGTTAATACCATACTCACGTGCAAACTGATGAATGGCTTCGTATGCCCAATATTGCAATGCAGGGACATAACCATACAAACTGTATTTTGCTTCTTTCTGTTTCCCCTTAACTTCCTTCTTCTTCTCATAGTTCCTCTTCTGATGATGCATGTCTTTCTTACATGAATCCATAGGTTTGTTAAAAGACACCTTCCCCCATGGGTAAGTAAAGAAGTACTCAGTGTCCTCCACCATCTTCAGCGAATCTATCCAGACATTTAACTTGCCCTCTCGTGCAAGTAAAACCCCCTCAACAAATAAACATAGGCCCAACTTGTAGGCATCTTCAACTACAGTGAAGTTTTTTAAAGCAGCCTCCAAATGCATCATCTTCACTGTTTCTTCATCATTAAAGTACTCCTTGATTAAGCGGTCACTAGTCAAGTGTTTCTTCAAATCAGTCTCAGATGGCCCGGAACTGAAGTTCAACCCCGTAACCAAAGCAAACTCACCTCTACCAAATCTGCAGGGTCTAGATCCCAAATGTAAATGCAACTCATCCTCTTTGATGCACTGGATCTTGTGCAACATTAATTGATGTATGAGAGATGCAGAGAAGTCTAACTTCTCAGCCATGAAAAATTGTTTGAATGGGGATTCCTTCACCCTTTCTATCAACCAGAGCTCCTCAAACTTGTCCTTGATTGTTTTAAAGTAACCATTGCCCCTATATGTGACTCGTCCATGAAAGTGATCTGTCAAGGGTAAAATAAACTTCAGCATCTGCAAAAAATAAAGATAAAAATAATACAGTTAAACAAAGTCGCGTGAAAAATCCATCAATAAACATACATGCAACCATCGAACCCTATCGAACATGCATCGAACCACTGTCGAACCCCTATTGAGTACCCACCGAACACCCATCGAACCCCTATCGAACAACCCTAGAGCATGCATCGAACCACCATCGAACCCAACAAGAAACCCAATGCATCGAGCATGCATCGAACCCACATCGAGCATGCATCTAATGACCATCGAGCATGCATCGAACACCCATCGAACCACTATCGAACAACCCTATAGCCTGAATCGAACCATCGTCGAACCCAACATAAAAACCACTCCATCGAGCATGCATCAAACCATGATTGAGCATGTACCAAATCACAGAAGCACAAACCTTAAACCTAAGAAATGCCTACCCATTGAACCCCTATCGAGTACCCATCGAACCCTCTAAATGCCTGCACATCGATGCCCATCGAACCTCCCATCGAATAACATCGAACCCACCATCGAACCATCGAGCAACATAATAAAACCAGGCAAAAACTCACAGTTGTCTTTCAACGTACCCATTCCAAAATACTAAAACAAAGCATATCAATATGCTCAAAACAATTTGTAAACTATGCAATAAACGAAAAAAGTCACAACATTCACACAAAAAATTCAAAAAAATATATATATACATATAAACATATATACAACAGAAAATTAAAAAAAAAATATACATATAAACATATAGGGAGATCGACCTTCGTGGGTCAGGGAGGACGGAGGTGGAGGAGGGAGGTCTCGGGGAGGACGGAGGCGGAGGACGGAGGTCTCGGGGATTTGGGTTCAGTTTTCAGGGGAATCGACGTCGTGCGGGTCTCGGGGATCGACGGTTGTCGTGCGGTCTCGGTGGAGCGACGGTTGCCATGCGGGACTCGTCGGAATCGACGTCGGTGAGGAGTGGTCGATGGTTTCGTCCGAAAGATAGAGAGGGAACTGTGTAGGCGGAGGGAATTCGAGAGAAAAAGAGAGAGGGAAACTGAAGAGACAAATGAGGAGGGTATTTTGGGTATCATAAAATAAATTTGCATTATTTTGTAATGTTAAAAATGCCTAGCATTATTTTGTTTTTCAACTCCATATTAAGCATAAAAAGTCAAATTTTCCTTTATATTTTGCTCTTATTAAATAAAATTCACTAATTCAAAATATTCAAGGGTATTTTGGTCTTAAAATTTAAATTTTTTAGATCATGCTCATGAGACTACATTTTACCATTCTACTAAACAGAAAGCCCATTTTATAATTTTTTAAAATTTGGAGTCCATTCTTGTATTTAGCAAAAGAAGAAGGGACCAAAATGGAATAAATTCCTTTTCAGAAATTAAAATAAATATTAGTTAGTTTTTTATTTTGAAATTATTTAAAGATTTTTTTAGATTATGACTTGGACCAATTATAGGCTGACATGTATGAGCTTAGTTAGTTCAAATAGGACTTAACAAAGTAGTGGTATGCGACAAAATTATAATGTTGGATGATTTTACTGTTAAAAAAATTATTAAGTATATAAGTGAATAAAATAAAAAATATTAAATATTTATGTCACAATTATTAGTTTATAATTTGTGTTCTATGTTAGGTTATTTGTTATACTTATCTATAGTGGTATTTTTTTTTTTATCACTTTTATATATGAGTTGTCGACACTCTTATTTTAGGAATGTGCGAAATAATATATTGTTAGTTTTAGAGAGCAAAATCAAATCCTAAAGGACCTTTGATGTCACATCAAATATCTTCTGTTTGGCTTAGGAATTTCTAATATGATTTAGGACTTATCATAACGTGTTTTGCGATGTAACATATCTAATTGTACACGTATAAATGAAAACAAAAAACTTTAATAATAATCAATTGTTGTAACCATATAAAAACATGGGCGTGATTAGTCTCGTTTTCTAATGATAGTATAATCAATTGTATTTAATTATTTTATATTTTTGTAAGGTTGTATGAGTATGGTTTATTATATCTATTTATATATAATAAGTGTGTATTTTAGCAAATTTTATATATATTTTTTTAAATTTAATATTTTTTTATTGCTTTATAAAATCTACATTTTTGAAGCCATCTAAATAAGATAAATAAAGTGTTCTTTCACAAATACTTATTTTAACGTTTTTAATAACTCAAGTTTTTAAAAATATGATTTTAATGTTTCAAAATTACAAAAATACGATTTACAATAAACATCAACTCACAAAACATAATGTTAAAAAAACAATAAGAATGCAACATGAAAACAACTTCACAACAACACAGTGCAACTTATTACAGTTACAAAAAAAAAAACCAAAAAACAACATAAAAAAACTCATTCTTACATTTTAAAAAAACAACACACTACAATACAATATAAAAAAAACAACTTAAATGAAACACGATAATAACTTCACATCAATATTACAGTGTTGAAAATGAAATTAGACATCAATTCATTATATTAACTCAAAATAAACTAAAAAACAGCAAAAATACAATCTCAAAACAATTTTTGCTTGAATTTTTAAATGTATAAAAAATAAACTCAAAATATATCTCAAAACAACTAAATACATATATCTAAAATAAACTAAAAAACAATATTGAAAAATTTATCACTGTATTTTAAAATGTGTAAAAATAAAAAACTAAGCAACACAAAAACAACCAAACATATATTAAATATAAACTAAAATTATAAGTATACTTAAAAAAATTAAAATCCCTAAATTAATAAGAAATATATTAAAAACTAAAAAAAAGGCTTGATAATATCTATATATATATAAGCTGAGACATTTATAAATATACTAAAAACTAAAATCACATGTGACCTAAAATAATAATTAACTAAAATATCACTAAAATTTAATCAGCACAAAAAAATAAGGGAATATACATGTTTTTGCAAAGTATTATTTTGGTACCCTCTGTTTTCAATAATGCTTATATGGTACCCTGTATTTTAAAATCGTACATATTTGGTACCCTAAACTCAGATTTGATAGATAAAATTTTGTCAATTTAATCAAACTCCTGTCAATTATGTAAGTTACAAATTTAAATTTAATTACATAATTACATATAACTGATGACAGTTTAATCATATTGACAAAAATTTATCTATCAAATATGAGTTTATGGTACCAAATATGTACGATTTTAAAATATAGGGTACCATATGAGCATTATTGAAAACAGATGGTACCAAAATAATACTTTGTAAAAACACAGGATACCAAATGAGTATATTCCAAAAAATAATAATTAGTATGTACATAAATACCGAAATTACATTTACAATAGACTAAAAAGAATAAAGATGGTAATTCTTAGCCAAAATTGTGGATATCTAATATATTGTGTATCACTTGTAGATATCATTAAACTCACATTATTACCACCCATATATATATATATATATCTTAAGAAATTAAAGTATATATATATATAATATGTGTAAAACTAAATTATAGGGTGGTAAATATTTTCATTATATATATATATGGAAGATTTATCAATAGTTATTACCCATGTATGGTTACCATAAATTACTAAACAAATTTTTGATGAGAATGATTATAATAATGATGAACATAAATAAATAAAATATATAAATCAACAATTTCAAATTTTTTAGATTAATTATGCAATAAACATTAGTTGGAAATATAATGGACACATTAATTATTCTCATTAATTCCAAAATGATTTTTTTTCTCCTGGAATGGATAAAGGAAATGAATCAAGAATGAAGAAGGAATGAAGAACAAATATTAAATAAGATTTTTTTTATTCTTTATTTAATAAATATGTGACCATCATGTCATCGGGTAACCCTTCTAAAAGTTTAAAAAAATTAAAATTTATTTTTAGATATATTAATTAACAATTATAAATATGAATCATTGACCTTAATCTAATTATTAATATTAAAGTATCAATTGATAAGTAATAATAATAAAAAATGCCCCATACATGTATATATAAGTAACATTTAAAGATAATCACTAGCCACCTTTATTTTAAAGGAATAGCTAGCCACCTTTCAAGATAATAACAAACCACCTAAATGTGGCACACATAGAAAAAGCTACCAGTATATTAACTTTATGAAGTTTGAATAATTGATCGAACACTTAATATTAACAAAAAATTGTTATATGCATACACACATGTCACTGACACTGAAGTTATATCACGTTGAGAACACAACATTTCCATCACATATACATATATATATATATATATATATAACGCTGCAAGAGCTCCAAGAATGAAAACAGAAGCAGTTTGGAGAAGCTTCTTCAACTCAAATTGCTGCAAAAAAGAAATTGGAGATTCTTTAGTTCCAGTAGCTGCAAAAAAGAAATCAAAGTCTCAATGAACTAATTGTCACGAGGACTTGCTACCATAGCCGCACATAAACTTGACCTTGTAATTTTGATAGTGCAATGGCGGTTGATCGTCCCATTGCGGTGAAATCTCAAAGTTGAGCTCTCGTGAGCGAGACCACGTTCTCCATGAGTGGAATCGATAGGTGCACATTGTAAAAACGAAAAACAAATTGTTCGGTCGTAAAAATGAAAAAATCATCGCCTAACCATAAAAATATAATTTAATATAATATTTAATGTAAATTCCTCATAAATAAATTAAAAAAAAGTAATAAATGATCAAAAATAATTTTACTAACACATATTTCAAAATTTTATATAAAAATATTAAAATATCCAATGAAATTATGTTTTCAAAACTATAACGAAAAGCATTTATAAGCTTAAATTTAATATATTTTTTTTCTTTATGTCATTTAATGTATTTTATTTATCTTAATAAATATGTAATAATGAAATAATGTGTATAAATATACAGATTTTTTTATTTTGTTGTTTAATTTTTCTTCTAAGGAATTACTTATCTTAATACTCAAATCATTAATTGAATAATATATTTTTATATATAACGTTTTGTTGGTTTTAATTTTTTTTAAGATAAAAAATTATAATATAAATTCATAGTTTTAATTTAAACTTTTTTATATTTTATTATATTAATATTTATAGGTATTTTTTCTATAATATATGAATAAAAACATAATAAATACTGAAATTTTAATTATTATGACCACTAATTTTATTAATTGTTTATCTTTTGTATTTATTTTGGCTATAAGTGAAACATATATAATTTGTAAAAGATCTATTACATAGCCAGACATGCATTGATTATTTATCTTGAAAAGTTGTTATAATTGTAATATTATTATCAGTTCTTGTACACTATTTTCTTTTTTTTGGGGTGAATAAGTTGTCATAATTTTATATAGCTTTGTGATCTTCTATTCAATTTTAATAGTAAATAATTTTATTATACTGTCAAAAAAAAATCACTAACAAAAGAAAATATAACTATTTTAATATTTAAATGTTATTGATCATACTTTTCAATTTTTTTTATTTATATAAATTAAATTTTAATTATAGTTGCATTATATATTTTGTACTTACATCCATCACTAATATATATATATATATTTATATGATTTTTCTTACGTAGGGAATCACTTTTGACCCTACCGTAGGGGAATTTTTTATTTTTGGCATTTGGACATTTTTTTTTTTTCATGATGACATACCTTATAGCTATAATAGGCATCCCACCAACTTATAGAAAATTAAGAATAATTTACGGTGCTAAAATCTTATTTCAAACAGTCAGTTGCACGCGTGCTTAATTTTTTTTTATACGTGTGTAAAATAGACTATTTGAACTCTGATTTCGGTACTGTAAATTATTCAAAATTTCCCAAAAATTAGTGGGATGACTATTATATCTATTATGTACATTGTTATACAAAAAAAAATTGGGTTATAATTTCTTCAAGTACTGAAAATAGAAAACGCTCCTACCGTAAGGACAAAAGTGATACCCCTGAAGGACAAACCAATATACAGAAGTATATGCTATTGGACGATATATATCTATGTCTGCTCACAAAGCGTGAAGAGGTATTGATCAGATTTGTGGACGTTCCTATGTCGAAACACTTATGATACTAGAATTAATGCCATATCGAGCCTGTTATCCAATTTTAAAATTGGTTTATTCCGCGGCACCCAATGCCAATCATACTTAAGAAGCTCCCTATGTATATATACTACATAAAAGCAACGTTTAATATACGTTTACTTAGATAAATTTATTTTTATCATGTTTTTCTAAACATTCATATAAATTTCAAATAAATAAACATTGACATATATTATAAAAGAACGATATAAACATATTAAAAAATATTTAAAGATATGGTACATTCTAATTTTTAAATTAAATAATTTTTTCTAATTTTCTTTTAGAAAAAATACCGTTGAATTTCAATATAATAAAATATTAAAAAAAATGATAAATTACAACTATGAATTTAAAAGTTTATTTGATCAAATTTTAATTATTTAATTAATGGCTAGAGCAATTAAAATTAGTAATTTCTCATAAAAAAATAAATTGCAAAATAAGAAATTATGTATATTTATGTCTTATTTCACTATTACATATATGTTTGGATAAACAAAATACGTTAAATGACAAAATAATTAATTAAAATAAGAAAGGAAAAAATAAATTTAAGCACATAATATTTTTCGGTTATAGTTTTGAAAACATTATTGATAGAGTAATTTGAATACTATAATATAAAATTTTAAAATATGTGAAGAGAAATTATTAATGCTCATCATATTTATTTACCTTATTTGGATGATGTTGACCACAGATTTGGCCAACAACACTAAGTCCAATAAACGATATAAAAGTAGGGAAACTGAACTTAAATAATAAAGAACACTAAAGATATATAGTGGTTCGACCCCAAGTATTAGTAATGACCTACGTCTACTTTGATACTTTTATTACTATAGAAAATCCCAAACCTAGGATCAGATGAGACAGATACAATTGAGTTTTGTAAGCCTGAGAGGATACAATACACTGTATATAAAAATATGCAAATGACAGCTCCCTCATTAATGATTCACATAGCCCTCTATTTATAGGCTTAGGAATTTACGTTGATGGGTCGTGCACCTTACATAGCTTCCATAGGAGGTAACAAAATAACTAATTATTTAATGGATGATCATTTCACATAATAAATATCTAGTAAATTTCTATTTGAAGTTACTATTGTATACACTTTTTCTATAACATATGACCAGTTCTGGTTGAGCATTCCATCGACGAGATATGTAACACTATTCTGGCTGAAGATTTGACTATGTCCTAACCTGTTGTGTGATGAACCTATGAATTTGTGTCTTTTGGTCTAGGGTCGACTAGCCTCTTCAAAGATCACATCATTTTTTGGTTGACACATGGCAAGAATTTGTGCCACATCATCACGAAAGATATTAGGGAAATTTTTTGCCCCTAAGTATATTATGATGCGGACAACATCAAATAAACTTATTCAAACAACATTTATATACGACCAGACCTCATGATATCTCTCTTCGATTATAATTTTCTTTGCATTGAATAAATAAATGTGTAACGTTCTGGATAATCAAGACCGTTACACAGTGTAGTTGAAATAGTTCAAGACTTCCTAATCAAGTCATTTGAATAAAAACGTGATCCTAAGGTCAACCGTCAGATTAGGGTTAAAAGATTTTGATCGTAAACAGTTAATTTTTCATTAAAATGGATGTTTGGTACATGGGATCCCAAAAACAGGGTTTAAGAGACCAATTTACAATTTTCAAAAGTTATATACAACTAGTGGCCACACTAATGGCAAAATACAAGTTTCAGGCTTCTGTCCCAGTACTTTTCCTCAGCCGTGGCAGTCAAGCAGCTGACTATGTACACTCCACCCCAGAGCTCTCCAACTCATGGTTGGTCCAATTTCCCTTTGCTTTTACCAGCACCACGTAGCCAAGGCCCAGCAAGAAAACAAAGAACATCAAACACATGTAGCAATAAGAACATTCAATCAAGCTTATCTCATTTAAACGTAAAAACTGAGTACGAATATTCAATTAACCAATGATAAACACATAACCTCAAGTTCTCAAATAATCAAGGTTGGCACACTTAGGCCAAGCCCCCTGTTGATCTAGCTGGCCCCGACTCACTTAGGCCGGGCTACGCTCAGCACGCTTACCGTCAGCCTCGACTCCCATAGGTCGGTCATTCTTGTATAACATATCAATCTTACAAACACATAGTAAAAGAAATCAATAATTGGGAATCTCAGTCCCGTTCACAACCATGCAGGGTGCATTTTTCTTACCTTGAATCCTAAGCGAGAGATACAGAATGGTCCCGAGCACGATCCTCAGTCTTGAGCCTTGGCGATAAACCTAGTCGCAGTGGTCAATGGGTAATCATCAACTTCTAATCCAAATAAATACTTAGGAGACAGAAACTAGCTTCTTGGACCTCTATTTCTACTAAAATGGGTAGTAGAAATCGTCCCGGATGCCTAGGTTCGAACCCCAAAGCCTCACCAATTCTAGAAACTAATCTAAGGCAAAAACCCCCATGCGGGCCATGACTTAACCCTAAGGATCATGGCGCTCCCCTAAGTCAGAGACTCCAACCTCAAGCATTAGGGGGAGGTGGATCGGTAATTTCCCCCTAGGGTCGCGGTGCGCCCCCAAGTCAGAGTGCCACCCAGGGCATTTTGGGCACGCGGGTCACGGTGCGCCCCCTCGCACCCAGAATTTATGGGTTTCCTCTTCATTCTTCCCAGCCAAATTTGCCAGAATTTCAATCCTAACAATCCTCCCAACCCAAACCAAGCTTAGCTACAATTTTAAGACTTTTAATCACCCAAATTAAACAAAAAAAACTACAACAATAATACTGAAAGTAACACCCTAATTCAACAACAATTTATTACCCAGAAACCCAGCCCAACTCCACCCAAATAACCAGAATTTCTTAACATAATTAGGGATAAGAACTTACGTTAACTGCTTGTTGAATACCCACAATCTTCATGCTTCTACCAGCCTCAAGTTCCTAATCCTTAAGCTTCAAATCCAGCTTTTCCCCAGCTTAGCCTAAGCCTTTCCCCTTCACTTCTTTCAGCTGCTCAAACTTCAATCACAAGAGAGAGAGAGAGGGAGGAGGAAAGTGAGAACTGAGAGTTTCTACCACTTTCTGAGTTAATCCTTAGGATTTTACTGAGTTTATCCCTGCTTAAGTAAATGACTTCTTTGCCCCTCTAAGCTTATTGGTTCACTAAGGGTACTAAGGGTAAAATGGTCATTCTGCTCCTGGTTCCCGCTAATTCCTCAAGTGTTCCTAGTATTAACCAATTAACCCCGTCATGTCTAATTAATTACCAAATATTTATTCCATATCTAATAAATCACAAAATATTCTCTAAATTTCTGAAAATACCTCAGGCTCCCACTGAGCCGGGTATTAAACCCCGCTGTGACTATTTCACTAATCCACTCACTAGGACCGTCTCGAGCAAAATACTGTGATTATATCGACATAATAATGTGGTCTTAACCATTTATCACATTTAATCACGTTTATACCCTTACCGGGCCAAAATTACAAATATGCCCTTACAAGCTATAAAGAGCCCACATGCATATCTAATACTCATAAACATGCATATAACATATTCATATAATCATTCTAATCATGCATGCCACATAGTAACACATTTAATCATTTAAACATACATATACCAATTATGCCCTCCTGACATGCTAATCAAGGCCCTTAAGCCTTATTTGTGATTTTGGGTCGTTACAACTATCCCCTCCTACTAAGAATTTCGTCCTCGAAATTTACCTGAATGACTCGGGATACTTATCCTGCATCGATGACTCAAGCTCCCAGGTCACTTCCTCGACCCTACTATTCCCCCACAATACTTGACTAGAGGAATCATCATGTTCTGTAGAACCTTATCTTTCTTGTCTAGGACCTGAACTGGTTGCTCTTCATTTGCAAATCTGTCTGCAACTCCAAGTCTTCATACTTCAAAACATGAGTCGTATTGAGATGTACTTCCAAAGCATAGAAATGTGGAGTACGTCATGAACTCCTGACAACAACGGTGGCAGAGCCAATCTGTAGGCCACCTGCCCGATCCTCTCCAGGATCTCAAATGGTCCTATGAATCTAGGGCTCAACTTGCCCTTTTTCCCAAACTTTCTCATCCCTCGTAGTGGTAAGACTCGTAGAAACACATGGTCCCCTACCTGGAACTCCACATCCCTATGCTTAGGATTAGCGTAGCTTTTTTGTCTGCTCTGTGAAGCAAGCATTCGAGCTCGGATCTTCTAGATAACCTCATTAGTCTTCTGAACCATCTCCAGCCCTAAATACTTCCTCTCACCCATCTAATCCCAATGGATGGGTGATCTACACCTCCTCCCATATAACATCTCGTACAGAGCCACGCCAATCGTTAATTGATAGCTATTATTGTATGAAAACTCAATCAACGAGAGATACTTACTCCAAGATGCCTCAAAGTCTATCACACACGCCTTGAGCGTGTCTTCAAACACTTGAATCATTCTCTTAGACTGTCCATCATGCTGAGGATGAAAGGCTGTACTAAACATCAGCTGAGTCCCAATAGCCTTTTGCAAACTACCCCAAAACTTAGAAGTAAATATAGGATCCCGATCTAACACTATAGACTTAGGAACCCAATGGAGATGTACAATCTCCCTCACATACAGCTCCGCATACTGATCCACAGCATACGTCGTCTTCACCGGCAGAAAGTGAGCTAACTTGGTGTATCTGTCTACTATCACCCACACCGAGTCATGTAACCCCACTCTCCTGGGTAAACCTCCCACAAAATCCATGGTAACATCCTCCCATTTCCACTTGGGAATATCTAAAGGCTGTAACAACCCCGCTGGTCACTGATGCTCAGCCTTCACCTATTGACAGGTCAAACATTTGGCCACGTACTCCAAAACATCTTTCTTTATTCTAGGCCACTAGTATAACGTCCGTAGATCCTGATACAACTTCGTGGTGCCTGGATGGATTGAGTACAGTGTAGTATGGGACTCATCTAATATCTCTTGTCTAATACTCATGTCGGCCGGGACACAAATCCGACCCTTATATCGTAGCAAACCATTCTTTGAAATAGAATAGTCCTTAGCACATCCATCTAAGAAATTCCCTCTAACCTTCTGCAATGATGAACCAACCATCTCACCCTCCCTTACCCTCTTTAGAAGGGTCGACTGCAAAGTGATATTGGCCAACCGGCCCACAACTAGCTCTATCTTCGCTCTGGACATCTCCTGTCCCGAGCCCCTCCGGCTTAATGCATCCGTCACTACGTTGGCTTTTCCCTGGGTGGTAAAGGATGTCACAATCATAGTCCTTTACCAACTCTAGCCAATGCCTCTGTCTCATATTCAAATCCTTCTGGGTGAAGAAGTACTTCAAACTCTTATGATTTGTGTATATCTCGTACTTTTCCCCATACAGGTAGTGTCGCCAAACATTCAGTGTGAATATCACTGCTGCTAACTCCAGGTCATGCGTAGGATACTGTTGTTCATACTCCTTCAGTTGTCGTGACGCATAAGAAATAACCTTCTCATTCTACATCAACACACATCCCAATCCTAACCTCGATGCATCACAGTATACCACAAACCTCCCTCCCTCCGAAGGAAGACTCAACACCGGAGCAGTAATCAGTCATCGCTTCAATTCCTGGAAGTTATTCTCACACTTATCTGACCAGGTGAATTTTAGATTCTTCTGTGTCAATTCTATCATCGGTGCAGAATTCTTCGAGAACACTTCCACGAACCGTTGGTAATATCTCGCTAATCCACGAAAGCTCCTAACATCTGAGGTGTTCCTTGGCCTCAAGCAATCTCTCACTGCCTCCACCTTAGCTGGATCCACCTTAATCCAATCTTCACCAACAATGTGCCCAAGGAATGTCACTTCTGGTAGCCAAAACTCACACTTCTTAAAATTGGCATATAACTGATGCTCTCTCAATCTCTGCAAGACCTGTCAGAGATGATGCTCATGCTCTGCCTCTGAACTGGAGTAAACCAAGATGTCGTTGATAAAGACAATCACAAACTGATCTAAGAAGTCCTTGAACACCCTGTTCATCAAATACATGAATTTTGTTGGGGCATTGGTCAAACCAAATGACACGACCAAAACCTCATAATGCTTATACCTTGTTCGGAAGGTCGTCTTCGGTATATCCTCATCTTTGATCCTCAACTGGTGATAACCAGATCGAAGATCAATCTTAGAGAATACCGTCTTTCGCTGCAGCTGATCGAACATGTCATCGATCCTTGGTAAGGGGTACTTATTCTTGATGGTCAACTTGTTCAGTTCCCTGTAGTCGATACACAATCTCAGAGTCCCATCCTTCTTCTTCACAAACAAAACCGGAGCATCCCATTGAGAGAAACTAGGCCTGATAAACCCAAAATCAAGAAGCTCGTGTAACTGTATCTTCATTTCTTTCAGTTCCGCCGGAGCCATCCTATATGGTGCCCTTGACACTGGCTCTATTCCCAACGCTAACTCAATGACAAACTAAATCTCCCTGTGCGGCGGAAACCCTGGTAAATCCTCAGGAAACACATCCAAGAACTCACGTCCTAATCTGGTTTCTCCCGAACCTACTGGCATAACCCTGGTGGTATCCACCACACTAGCTAGAAACCTATACAACCTCCCTGCAATAAGTCCCTACCCTCAATGTTGATATCATGGGTATGTATGGTCCATGCACAACACCCACAAAAACAAAGGGATCCTCTCCCTCAGGTGTAAAAGTCACCATCTTCTTCCTGTAGTCTATAGTAGCCCCCTATTTGATTTGCCAATCCATCCCCATGTTCATATCAAAAATCATCCATACCCAACTCAATCAAATATAATGATAGTTCCCGACTATCTACCATCACTGCCAGTTCTCTAATCCATCTTCTAGAAACTACCAGTTCCCCTTAGGCAGTATAGTCCCAAACTCCGTAGTATAATACTCACTAGGTCTACACAATCTATCAATTACCTTACCAGAGACAAACGAATGTGTAGCACCAGAGTCAATCAATACAGTATAAGAGGAGCCAGCGCTAGAAAGCTGACCTGTCACTACCAAGGGACTAGCCTTAGCCTCCGCCTATGTCAAGGTGAACACTCGAGCTGGAGTCAAGATGTCCACCTTCCTTGGTTCCTCCTTCTTTACTGTTGGGAAGTCTTTCTTAAGGTGTCCCACCACCCCACACAGATAGCAATCCTTTGCCCGACATTCGCCCAGATGGCGGTTCCTGCACCTCGTGCACTCAGGGCAACTCCTCCATGTCTCATCGCCACCCTGGCGGCAACCCTGAGCACCCCAACCCCTCCTATCAAGACCAACAGTGGTCGAAGTGTCAGGGGTCTTCCTCTTCAGATCACTGAGGCCTATGCCCCTATCGAACACTGTGGATGGAGGCATTGCCATGCGAACCTCCCATCTTGCAGCAGTCTCCTTCCAAATCTTGTTTTCTGCCTCTTCAGCGGAAAGAGCCTTCTCAACAGTCTGGGCATATGTCATCTGCCCAAGTACTAATGTAATCCTCACATCCTGTGCTATCATAGAAATAAGCCCTCAGATAAACCTGTCCTGTCTGGCCACATATGTAGGCACCAACTCTGATGCAAACTTTGCCAGCCTATCAAACTTCAGGGCATACTCTGTAACTATCATGCTGCCCTGTACCAGCCCTGTGAATTCATTTATCTCCGCGACCCTGATGGAAACATTGTAATACTTCTGTTTGAATAGATCTCTGAACCCATCCCAACTCAAAGTAGAAATATCCCTGGTCTGTGATGCCACCTCCCACCAAATATGGGCATCCTCTCTTGGAATATAGGTGGCATAGGCCACCCTATCATTATCTTCCACCCTCATGAAATCTAGGATGGAAGTGATCATACTCATCCACTGTTCAGCCTTCAGTGGATCTGGTCCTCCCTCAAAGGTTGGACGATGTTGTCTCCTGAACCACTCATAAAATGGCTCCCACCTGTTCCCATCCTCAGGTGGCTGTACTACTGGTGCCATAATAGGTGGCCTAAAAGGTGTAACACTCCCTGATGAAGCCTACTGTCTTAGAAGACGGATCTACTCTTCTTTGCTCTGTAACTGGGCTGACATATTTGCAAGTATTTGCTACTAGTCTTAGGGACTAGCGGAGGGTTCTGACCCTGATCATCATCTCTAGCCTCAGACCTTGTGCCAGCTAGTCAGATAGATTACCTTGGACGCATAGCTATCCAAGTTTATCTGCACTCAACAACTCGACGATCAGGCCATGATGACAGATTAACAGTCTTTCGATAGTCCACAATTGAAACTCAATCCACGTAAGCAATCAAGATGCAATCAATCATTCAAATATTCATTCACATGCAACAACAATGCTAATAAGCACCCCTCATTATCAACACACAGCAATCAAGGGCCAGGCCCTATCAATTTCTCATGCTTCTTATTAATCACAAAAATTAAAACATTTATATTCCATTAAAACATTTAAACATATAATCTCATATACATAGTTACCAAACCCTGAGTCGAGCTTATCTTTAGCATTGAGTGTACATGCCCAGCCAGTCTTTAGAAACCCTTAAACTTAGACCACTCTGATACCGAGTTGTAACACCCTCGATAACCAAGACTGTTACACTATGTAGTTGAAATAGTGTAAGACTTGCTAATCAAGTCATTTCAATAAAAACGTGATCCTAAGGTTAACCATCATATTAGGGTTAAGAGATTTTGAACATAAATAATTAATTTTTCATTAAAATAGATATTTGGTACATGAGATCCCAAAAACAGGGTTTAAGAGAAAAATTTATAATTTTCAAAAGTTATATACAACTAGTGGCCAATCTAATGGAAAAATACAAGTTCCAGGCTTCTGTCCGTGTACTTTTCCTCGGCCGTGGCGGTCGAAAAGCTGACTATGTACACTCCGCTCCCAGAGCTCTCCAATTCATTGTTGGTCCAATTTCCCTTTGCCTTTACCTGCACCATGTAGCACCCGTGAGCCAAGGCCCAACAAGAAAACCAAGAATAGCAAACACATGTAGCAATAAGAACATTCAATCAAGCTTATCTCATTTAAACGTAAAAACAGAGTACGAATATTCAATTTATCAATGATAAACACATAATCTCAAGTTCTCAAATAATCAGGGTTAGCACACATAGGCCAAGCCCCCTGTTGATCTAGCTGGCCCTGGCACTCTTAGGCTGGGCTGTGCTCAGTACACTTACCGTCAGCCCTGACTCCCTTAGGCCGGTCATTCTTGTATAACATATCAATCGTACAAACACATAGTAAAAGAAATCAATATTTGGGAATCTTAGTCCCATTCACAACCACGCAGGGTGCGGTTTTCTTACCTTGAATCCTGAGTGAGATATGTAGAATGATCTCGAGCACGATCCTCAATCCTGAGCCTTGGCGATAAAACTAGTCACAGTGGCCAATGGGTAATCATCAACTTCTAATCCAAATAAATACTTAGGAGACAAAAAATAGCCTCTGGGACCTCGATTTCTACTAAATCGGGTAGTAGAAATCGTCCTGAATGCCTAGGTTCGAACCCAGCCAAATTTCCCATAATTTCAATCCTAACAATCATACCAACCCAAACAAAGCTTAGCTACAAGTTTAAGACTTTTAATCACCAAATTTAAACAGAAAACTACAACAATTATACTAAAACTAACACCTTAATTCAACAACAATTTAATATTCAGAAACCCAGTCCAATTCCACCCAAATATCTAGAATTTCTTAACATAATTAGGGACAAGAACTTACCTCAACTGCTTGTTGAATACCCACAAGCTTCTTGCTTCTACCAGCCTCAATTTCCTAATCCTTAAGCGTCAAATTCAGCTTTTCCCCAGCTTAGCCTAAGCCTTTGCCCTTCACTTCTTTCAGCTGCTCAAACTTCAATCACAAGATAGAGAGAGAGAGAGAGAGAGAGAGAGAGGGGGGGGGGGGGGGGGGGGGAAATCGTGAGGGAGAAAGAAAGTGAGAACTGAGAGTTTCTACCACTTTTTTAGTTAATCCTTAGGATTTTTATGGGTTTATCCTCTACTTATACAAATGACCTCTTTGCCCCTCTAAGCTTATTGATTCACTAAGGATACTAAGGGTAAAATGGTCATTCCGATCCCGGTTCTCGCTAATTCCTCAAGTGTTCCTAGTATTAACCAATTAACCCCTCCATGTCTAATTAATTACCACATATTTATTCCATATCTAATAAATCACAAAATATTTTCTGAATTCCCAAAAATACCCCTAGATTCCCACAGAGCCGGGTATTAAACCCCGTTGTGACTATTTCGCTAATCCGCTCACTAGGACCGTCTCGAGCCAAATATTGTGATTATATCCACATAATAATGTTTTCTCAACCATTTATCACATTTAATCACGTTTATGCCCTTAACGTGCCAAAATTACAAATATGCCCTTATAAGTTATAAAGGGCCCACATGCATATCTAATACTCATAAACATGCATATAACATATTCATATAATCATATTAATCATGCATGCCACATAGTCACACATTTAACCATTTAAACATACATATACCAATTATGCCCCCCGGCACGCTAATCAAGGCCTTAACCCTTATTAGTGATTTTAGGTTAGAAAATGGCACTATGACACTTTTTTTAAAAAGGAAACTGACGTCTACATGAATCCCCATACGCAGAAAAAATACATTTTTGCATCACCTTTTCACCTACCTCCTCGAGTATAGAAACCTATGTCCCTCTTTCTTCTCACTTCTACACTTGTTTACTCTTTCCTCAATAGCATCAAGAAAAACTCCCAAATTGTCAATCTATCTGAGCTCTCCTCTAGCAATATTAGTCAATTTTTATTCAAGCCTTCGATCCAATAAAATTTCCTAACTACAACTCTCAATTTCTATGTAATTTCTTTAAATAATCAAGTATGTTTTGCTATTTTTTTGAACATGCAAAAACTGTAAAAAAAAACGTATGATATTCTTGAGTTTTTTTGTTGAGATTAATGAGAAATCAGTGGCTTAGGGATTGGGAAAGTTGTTTATAGGTAGTTTAGATATCCCAGATAGGCTTTGTTGATTAAGAATCTTTATTTTTTTTCCAAGTAAAAATTCGATTTGTTTTACTTTCGAGAAAAAAACCATGTTTTTCTCGCTTCTTGAAAAGATGAAAATGTTTCTTGAAAAAACTTTTCATTTTCACTTTTTAATCGGAATGTTTCACTGGTCAAATAAATGATCTTGTCTATCCTTGAATGTGGTTGGATAGATATACTATAATTTTTATCCTCGAGCAACATTTATTTAATTTCATTAAAAATATATTCTATTGGTCAAGTTATATTCTCACCTCCCCTTCTTTTTCTTAGATATTCATACAAGATTACTGGGGAGGTGAGAGACCAATAGACAACGACATGCTCGAGCAGGATAATACTTAAACACCCTTTCAAAATCCCACCTCAAACCTCGTCTCCAATACTCCTCTCACAACTAGACATTCTCCTTCAATGGAACGGGTAAAAATCCCATAGAAAGAAGAAGGGCCCTCATATTGGTCATAAGGTGGCCATTAATAACGAAGGAAAATCTATGGCTGTTGATGATGTTACAGTGACCATCCTTCCTCATGCTGTGGTGAAGCTGGGAACAAAGAAAGATCAAGTGTCTTGGTATGTTTCCCCACCTAGCAAGCTATCGAGCAAGGTGGTAGAAAGTTACCCCAAGAAGTATGGTCTTCACGGGATTAACTTATATGAACCAACACTCGACCAGAGAGCCAATGTCCCTGGGGGTGCTTTTAGTGGCTGGTCGAGGTACAATATAGAGGCAGGTGCCACTCTGCCGCTTCACAACTACTTCCGATGGGTGGCTAACTGTTTTGAAGTTTCCCCTTATTAGATAACTCCAAATGTATATAGAATGTTTTCCGCGTTGTATATCCTTTACCATCTGAGGAGATGGTCTGTATCGACCCCTCACAAGAGCAAATATCTGTTTGATCCCAAATCAAACCCGAATCAAAACAACACTAACTTTTTCCACTTCTACCATCAAGGCAGGTCACGGTCTTTTTTGACGGATACAACGTATAAGTCCAATGTTAGGAAGTACCAGAGGGAGTAATTCTTAACAACATATCTGGTTGTAGATAAATTATCCTTCACTTGTGGAGGTAATTTACTATCATAAATATCTTTCTTATCCAACCCATTTTTCTCCTCATATA